>NW_028317961.1:8407500-9607500 GCF_062004578.1 Staurois parvus | reverse complement strand
TATTGCAACCCTGCTTCACACATTTACATGTGTCTTCCTTAAAGGGCTATTCAATTTTTTGTGTTTTGATATGAGTGTTTTTTAGTCCATTACAATTTAGTATGTTACAAGAGGCAAGATCATAGTGATGTAGAGCAATCTGAAGAGATTCTGAAGGAGCTTTTACTTATTCATCCATGCTGTCATTGACAATAATGAGCTGTCACAAAAAAAACAACAGTTTCGTATCTGTTATGTAAAGTGATATTAAAGGCAATTAAAAACAAAACAAAACATGTTATACTTATCTGCTCTGTGCAGTAGTTTTTCACTAAGCAGCCCTGATCCTCCTCTTCTCAGGTCTCCCACTAGTGCTCCTGGCCCCTCCCGCCTTCTAAATGCCCCAGAGCAAGCAGCTTGCTCTGGGGACACCCAAGCAGGCTCGCTCTTGAGCCGCTGCTTTTCATCACCATTCACACACAGAGCAGCAGCTGGGCCCAGACCCCTCTCCTCGTTGGCTCACTGGCTGTGATTGACAGCAGCAGAAGCCAGTGGTTCCCGCTGCTGTCTCAGCCAATAAGGAGGGACAGTCCCTGGAGGGTTGAGGCTCTTGTGCACATCGTTGGATTGCTATGGGGCTCAGGTAAGTATTGGGGGGGGGGGGGGCTGCTGCACACAGTAGCTTTTTTACCTTCAAGCATAGACTGCATGAAGGTAAAAAATCTTCAGCCTTTACAATCACTTTAATGCCTTGACACTTTTTGAAGAAAGCAGCGTATGAGCTTAACCTCTTAGCGCCGGTGCCTTCCGGCCCTTTAAGAGCTTCAGAAGCCAGGAGGCTGGCGGAATTTTAGGATCATGTGACCGCCATGATTCGCCGCTCTCAGCACATATGTATTTTTGCGCGCTCTCAGCACATATGTATTTTCTAATTGCACACAAATATGTGGCCGCTCGGCGTCAAGGCCCAAAGGCTAAGTGGCCACATATTTGCATGCGCTCGGTGTTGGGGGGTTAAAGGTGGCCATACATATACAGTCTGTGGAAGTTGTGTAGAACCTCCTGTAGCATTAATATCAATATTGTAGTTTGAGAGTTTACCTAAATATTCCAATTAAGTTATAGCCAATTAGGTTGGCTCTTACACTACAGAGTCAGATATTAAATACACCTGGTTACAGCAGAGACAAGTTTAATATAGCAGCTTGAATAACTGCATGTCCATGTCTGTCGGATCATGTCGGATGAAAACGGTCCGTTTTCATCCGACTGCCCGCTGCGGAGAGCGATCAGCAATCAGCTCTGTGTCTGCTCTGCAGCAGCGGAGGGGATAGAGAGCTGTCATCCGCTTGCTCAGTGGGGATCAGCGGAGAGATCCCTCGCTGAGCAAGTGGATCAGCTAAATGGGTCCACTCCATGAGAAAGGACCCTTACATAACAGATTCTGCAGCCAAGTGTAAGCTACATTTCAGCTATTAAATTTACCCTGAATATGAGTGATATGTAATCAACTACAGGATTAGTCTGCAGCAACTGTCACACTTTACATGATTTCTCATCCCTGACTTACAAGCTAAAGAGTCAAACTAAATTTAAACTAAGTGAGATACCTATATCATTTTAACGGAGCAGAGCCCTTCTTGAACATAATGAGGTTAATTACTAAACCTGCATGGTGCAAAATCTGATGCAGCTCTGCATAAAAATCGGTCAGCTTCCAGGTTTTATTGTCAAAGCTTAATTGAACAAGCTGAAGTTAAAAGCTGATTGGCTACCATGCACAGCTGCACCAAATTCTGAATGCTCCAGTTTGAGTAAGCCCCAGTTCACATATATGCGGCTGTACGTCCATTTGAATGGACTCTCATGCCCCGTGACACGCAGGGAAGAAGTCCCTGCACTTCTTCCGAAAACGCAGCCAGCATCAGAACCTCGGTTCCCAGTAAGGCTGCATTTTCCAGTGCGGGATGCGTGCCATTAGAACTAATGGCACCCACCTGCAGGTTTGTATTTCTCATTGCGGTTGGTGCGGCTGCACAAATTTTCATGCGGATCCACAGCGGCACCACCCGCACAGATGTGAACCTAGCCTAAATCTCCCCCAATGTGATTATACTATTAAAAATGAACGCAAGGATAGCCATACACATAGATCTGTCTAGTTCAATCAGTGGGCTGAACAAGAGAAGTCTAATAGATTTCTTTATCCATTTTGAACATCATGAATGTAGGACTATCCACTGCCAGAAAACCCGCAGCTGCCATGAATACCAGAAGAGTGACACCATCAGATAGGATGCAGTAACCATTTGTCTGACAATCAGTGCCAACTCAGCCACTCGTGTGGCCAGGTTTAAAACGAGGGCACCGTAAACTCATGCCATTAGGTGTCATTGATTCTGTGCAGTCATTGACCGTTCATTTAACTGCCATTGGCAGAAATATTATTATTATAATACAGGATTTATGTAGCGCCAACAATTTGCTCAGCGCTTTACAATATAACGGGAGACAATACAGCAACAATACAGTTAAATACAAGAGGGTTAGGAGGGCCCTGCTCCTTGGAGCTTACAATCTAAGACAATCATCAGTATTCTACTGTGGGCTGGGTGAGGACCCAGCCTAGAAGTAAAAATAATGTGAGTAAAGAAAAAGCACTGCATTCAACTCATCTGACTTTAAAAACAGTTGGAGGTCTGACATATTTTTTTCTCCTTTTGTCAAATATCACGATTCTGAGCAAATAGGTTATGTTTCCAAATAAGTACGCATATGCTCCAGTGACTTTTGAGGTTTCTGTTTTTAGTATTAGGTCTTTGGCCTTAATTCCCAGCATATTAACTCTTAAACTGCTATGCCAATAATAGATCAATGATTTGCTACTGCCAAAAGAAAACATTGATTTGCCATTTACCCGCTTGCCCATGCAGAAATACTGTGGGCCAGAGGCTTTCCTATGCCAGATCACATACATGTACATGCTCTGGGATTTCAGGGTAGGGGGCACATGCATGGTGTGATTTTGCATCTCTGGGTAGGGGGTGCACGCATGGCTCACTATTTGTTACCTCAGCTGTCAGCCACCGGGTCCCGGACGATGATTACTCACCGTCACCCGGTGATCGAACAGCATTACCGACGGAGGGAGAGAACTGTATGTAAACTGTCAGCTCCTGCACACTGCTATGCATGGCTTTGCATAGCAGAGCCATGCAAAGCAGTGTGCTTATCGTGAATCACACACACACAGCCCAGAGTAAAACAGCACACAGTTAACCCTTTGATCGCCCCACATGTTAACCCCTTCCTGCCCAGTACCATTAGCACAGTGTCAGTGCTTTTGATTAGCACTGATCACTGTATTGGTGTCACTGGGGATGTCAGTGACACCAAGTCAGTTCCCTCCAGTGTCAGTTCTGCAGTCCCACTATAAGTCGCTGATTGCCGCCATTACTAGTAAAAATAAAAAATAAAAAAAAAAATCCCAGTTTATATACCACCATTTGTAAACGCTATAACTTTCACGTAAACCAATTATATTTACACGTATTGGGATTTTTTTTAGAAAAGACATAACAGAATACATTTTGACCTAAATTTATGACGAAATTTGATTTTTTTTTATTTTGTTACTGGACATGTTTTATAGCAAAAAGTCAAAAATATAGTTTTTTTCTCAAAATTGTCTTTTTTTTTGTAATAGTGCAAAAAATAAAAAACACACAGGCAATCAAATACCACGAAAAGAAAGCTTTATTTGTGGGGAAAAAAGGACGTAAATTTCATTTGGGTGCAGCATTGAAATTGTCAGTTAACCACTTGCCTACCAGGCACTTATACCCCCTTCTTTACCAGGCCAATTTTTAGCTTTCAGCGCTGCCGCACTTTGATTGACAATTGCGCGGTCATGCAACATTGTACCCATATGAAATTTTGATCATTTTTTTCTCACAAATAGAGCTTTCTTTTGGTGGTATTTAATCGCCACTGGGCGCTTTACTTTTTGCGCTATAAATAAAAAAAGTGCAAAAAATTTGAAAAAAAAGTTTCTTTGTTTCTATTATAAAATTTTTCAAACAGGTAATTTTTCTCCTTCACTGATGTGCGTTGATGAGGCAGCACTGATGGGCACTGATAGGCGGCACTGATGGGCACTGATAGGCAGCACTAAAGGGCACTGATAGGCAGTACTAATGAGGTGTCATGGATAGGCGGCACTGATAGACAGCACTAATGAGGTGTCACGGATAGGCGGCACTAATATGCAGCACTGATAGGTGGCACTGATAGGTGACACTGATGATGGGTACTGATAGACGGCACTGACTGGCATCACTGCTGGGCACTGACTGGCGGCACTGACTGGCACAACCGCTGGGCACTGACTGGTGGAACTGACTGGCAGCACTGCTGGGCTGCACTGGTGGGTGGGCACAGGTGGGTGGCACTGGTGGGCACAGGTGGGTGGGCACAGGTGGGTGGCACTGCTGGGCACAGGTAGGTGGCACTTCTGGGCACAGGTGTGTGACACTGCAGAGTGGCACAGGTGGGTGCACTGCTGGGCACAGGTGGGTGATCTGCTGGGCACAGGTGGGCAGAGCTAATGGGCGCACTGCTGGGCACAGGTGGGCGGAACTTGCGGGTGCCACTGCTGGGCACCGATCATCAGGGCACTGATCATCGGTGCCCTGATGATCGGTGCCGATCCTCGCTCTGACAACTGCCGGTTCTCGGCAGTACTTTCCTCATGATCTGACAGCGTGAGGAAAGTGCAGCCGAGAACCGGCACTTGCATTTCCCTCTGATCAGCGTGTGATTGAACACCGCTGATCACGTGGTAAAAGGCCGCTGTGATTGGCCTTTTACCACATCACGTGATCAGCTGTGTCCGTAGGACACAGCGATCACGGAGATCGCCGGGTGCGCGCCCCCTGGGGCGCGCAGGAGAGCGCGTTCTGGGAGGACGTCATATGACGTCCACTCAGAACTGGCCGGCCGCAGTGCAGCCGTCATTCGGCTATCTGCGGTCGGCAACAAGTTAAAATACACAGTGCCAAAACGCAAATAATGTCGTGGTCAGGAAGGGGGGTAAATCATGTGGAGGGCAAATGGTTAATAGGGACACAAACAGCAATAAAAACTGACAAGCTTTCTAATCCCTCTGCGCTCTATCCAAAACGAAAAAAAAAAAGGTTTGCGTTTAGTTATACTTTGTTTTCTACATATCTTAGTCATCTTGTAACAGCTGGATTAGACCAATTCATGACCAACAGTCAAAAGAATGAGCTGTGATGGTTGGACTCCAACAATTTCCTGCCTCTGATGTGTGGTGCCTAAATGACAAATATCTATGACCACATAACAGAATGGAATTCCTGCTAGAAACTTGGCCTTTAAACCCTTCCTGCCTGACCTGTGAACTCTTCTAGGGCTGACCAGTTGGGTTAGTTATTGTCTCCTCTGCTTTTAGCTGTGGCAATAGAAGACATATCATTCAGATGTCAGATAAGCAGCCTTTGTGGAATGTCAACACCAACTTTGCAGATACTGCTGGTTTAGACCAGTTTGCTAGCAAGAGAAGTCATGTTTTTTTCTTCCTTTATAGCTATTACTAAGTTTTCACATCTGTCCACACTTCACCCACATAAAAGCCTTCACTTGGACATCAAAGAGCAAATAGGCTCTGGATAAACACTCAAGACAAAGGCCTATTAATACAGCAAACATGGAAGTAAAACAAATCAGACACCTTACTGTGGTTTGTCAGTGGCTAGTTTAACTAAACCTCAGTCCAACCTTAACTGGTTTGTAAACGCCTAAGTAACTAGGCACACCACGTTGTTACCAAAGTGCTCAGGTGATGTTTTGGGCAGATCTTGTTATAATTTATTAGTACAACTAAACAGTGTTGTGTGAGGGGAAAAAAACATTTAAAAGATAGAAATATATATTAACTTTGTTTATGGCATAATTAGGTGTAGATGATGGTGATGGTGCTCCTTATTAACTAGCTGTATGCTCACATTGCATTCTCTACAGAATAAGCTGAATTCCTCCTCTCATTTCTATCTTGTACCTACTGTTCAAGAATCTAGAACAGTGGTGGTCAACTTTTTTGATATGGGTGGCCACAAGTGCGACCCTCAACATCACCAAAGAACCGCACATAAAATTCAATGAGTATTTACAGTCAGAGACAGCAGATACACAACAGGATGTAATCAAAGACTGTGGATATTATACAGGAGATGGTCAGAGACTGCAGACATGATACAAGAGATAGTCAGAGACTGTGGACGTGATACAAGAGATGGTCAGAGACTGTGGATATAGTACAGGAGATAGTCAGAGACTGTGGACATAATACAAGAGATGGCAAGGACTGGAGACTTACTGCAGGAGATGGTCAGAGAATATGGGCATGATACAAGAGATGGTCAGACACTGTGGACATGATACAGGAGATGGTCAGAGATTGTGGATATAATACAGGAGATGGTCAGAGACTGTGGACATGATACAAGAGATGGTCAGAGACTGTGAACATGATACAGGAGATGTTCAGAGACTGTGGACTTGATATAAGAGATGGTCATAGATTGTGAACATAATGCAAGAAATGGTCAGAGACTGTGAACATAATACAAGAAATGGTCAGAAACTGTGGACATGATACAATAGATGGTCAGGACTGGGGATTGCTAGAGCAGATGATCTGACACTGTGAACATGATACAAGAGATGATCATAGACTGTGTACATGATACAAGAGATGGTCATAGACTGTGGACATGATACAAGAAATGGTCAGAAACTGTGGACATGATACAATAGATGGTCAGGACTGGGGATTGCTAGAGCAGATGGTCTGACACTGTGAACATGATATAAGAGATGATCAGAGACTGTGAACATGATACAAGAGATGGTCATAGACTGTGGACATGATACAAGAGATGGCCAGGACTGGAGACTTGCTGCAGGAGATGGTCAGAGAATATGGGCATGATACAAGAGAGGGTCAGAGACTGTGGACATGATACAGGAAATGGTCAGAGACTGTGGATATAATACAAAATTAGCTGTTTACTTTGCAAATTAATTTTCCCCAGAACATAGTGAATGAGGTGAAATTTTCCTTTGCGAAGAATAGCCAATCATACAAGAGATATTAAAAAAATAATATTTTTACTTGCATATGATTGGATGGTGGAAGTCAGCAGAGGTTCACCTCATTCTCTAAGGTCTGGGAAAAATGTCTTTGCAAAGTGCAACTTCTCTTGCAAAGTGAACAGCCGAATTGCCGATTTTTAGTAAATCAATCCCAATGTGTCAAAGTGAAAATATTCAATATGAATATGTGGTGTGTAATTGAACCAAGCAGCAATGAATTAGTTAACATGTACAACCTATTAAACACACACACACACATATTCATTTATTAGATAGATAGATAGATAGATAGATAGATAGATAGATAGAGAGATAGATATACCCATTTAATATATATATATATATATATATATATATATATATATATATATATATGTGTGTGTGTGTTAAATAGATAGATATACCTATCTATCTATCTATCTATCTATCTATCTATCTATCTATCTATCTATCTATCTATGTGTGTGTGTTTATTTATATATATTATGTATATATTATGTTATATATTATATTATGTATATAACATAATATATACATAAATTATAAATACACACACACACACACATACAGTATATATATATATATATATATATATATATATGTATAATTTTTTTTTCTATTATCTCAGAATTCTGAATATAAGGGGAAAAAAAGCATAATTAAACAACATATAAAGGTTTCCTCCCACACTCCAAAGAGATTCTGGTAGGTTAGTTGGCTCCTGTCTAAATTGGCCCTAGTATGTGTATGTATGAATGTGAGTTAGGGACCTTAGACTGTACTCTCCTTGAGAGTTAGGGACTGATGTGAATGTACAATGTATATGTAAAGTGCTGCGTAAATTGACAGTGCTATATAAAGTACCTGAAATAAATAAATAAAAATAAATAATAACTAATGTGAGATCTGATAGACAGTATATTCGGGGCCTAGAAAGCACTAAATATAAACGAAGCCTTGACACTAGTGTAAATCTAGACAAATGCTGAATAATCTGGTTTTTACCACATTGTCTTGATTGTTTACCTAGCAATTTGAGTAGGAAGAAGATGTCACTTGGCATGTTGTACTTCTGCTCAATAAACTGCTAAACACACTCAAAGACAGTAAACTATTCCTAAATGGCAGGGTATTTTTAGAACAGGTTTTAGCTACTTCTAGATTGTGTAAATTGATCAGATCACTGTTTTTAGGAAATGTATTTGTACAGAAAACAGACTGCTACAGGATCAGGAAACTGCAGTTTTTAAAGATGGTACTATTTGGATATTTCAAATTATTCTATTTTGCTAACTCTGAAATCCAGGAATGATCTTTTAGCATACTTACATTGGTCCAACTTCGTACAATGTAATTATGCATATCTCATACTTAAAGGCTAAGTTCACTTTCAAAAAAAATAAATGCATATATTTTTGCAGGTAAATAAAAATGTGCATTGATTTTTTTTTTTGAGCCTGCAGAGCATCGCATCTGTGATCAGCAGATCGTGGGTGCCATGTCAGGCTCCTGTAGAATCTCTATATGGTTGTCTGCCCATACCTCACCGGCGCACTCGCAGTTCATTGAGAAACTACAAGCCATCTTCTACGATACAAATGGTTGTTGTAATTCATATATTTACACATCGCTGTGAATGAATGATGTGGCTGTGTGTGCGCAGCCCTGAATGGCCGCTCTCTTTTCAAATTGTGACAGCGGTTGCAGTGAGAAGATTCACCACCCACTGTCGCAGTGGGGGATCATGATGGCACGGGCAGGTGCTCTTTCGTAATATAAATAATAAAAATAGTACCAATCGAATGCCCCCCAAATCTGGTTCAGTTGGATCAGCAAGTGAATAGACTGGTGCAAGACAGACAGGATCGGCTTGTCAGGCTCTAACAGACTTCAACAAAATGGTGGCCATCTGCACACAGACACTGACTCTAGGTTACATAAATGTGAATAAGATGAGTAAAAGATGGCTTCAGCTCCTGTTCTCCACCTGTAGAAGACACATTGGCTCTACAATTAAACCCCACAAAGGGCAGAACGCATCTCAAGAGTCCTCTACAGGTGGAGAACCAGAGCTGAAGCTATCTTTTACCCATTTCCAGGGCTTTTTTCCTCAGAGAATAGGTGCAGGTACTCCACCCTTCTGAGTAACCCCTTATTTTCATCCCCTACCCATCAGCAAGCAAGATCCTTTGCAGCCAGCAACAACAGACCCCCCAGCAACAATAGACACCCCCCCTTCCCAACAACAATGGATCTCCACCAGCAACACTATACCCCCAGCAACAATAGATCCACAACATCAATAGACCCTCTCCAGCAACAATAGATTCCCCTAGCAACAATAAACTCCCAGCACCAGTAAATCCCCCAGCAACAATAGATCCCACCTGGCAACAATAAATTATACCCATCAACAAAATATCACCCCAGCAGCAATTGCCCCCCTAAAAATACCCCCCAGCAACACTAAACCCCCTATGTAACAATACAGTAGATCTCCCAATAGCCGGCATCAATAGACCCTCCAGCAGCCAACTACAATAGACCTCTCAATCAACAGATCCCTCCCAGCAACAATTGAACCCCTAGCAACATAAGATTCCTCAAGCAAAAAAAATCCCCCACCAGCAACAATAGACCTCTCCAGCAACAGATGATCCCCCCCTTACAATTGATCCCCAGTAGCAAGCATCAATAGAATCTGCAGCACCCCATTCAGTGCTGGAGGTGCCGGAACTGCGTTCCCCTGTGTTTCCGCTGAATAAAAGGCCTGTCCATTTCATTCACATTTATGCAACAAGGAGTCAGTGTCTGTGTGCAGACGGCCACCATTTTGTTGAACTCTTTGGTAACATGTTACATATTTTACTATAAATACAGGCGTAACATGAAACATGTTACCAAAGTTGAATTTATCCTTTAATGGACCATTGGGAAAGATGACAATCACTGTAGTAGTTGGCGCTGCTACAATGATAGCCCTGATCTTCTGGGTCCTGCTAAGTGTCTGCGAGCAGCTGCCACACAGCACATTGACTACAGGGGGTCACACTTCTGCCATACATGGAACACCTGGTATTTTTTCAATGAATGCCAGACCAGGGGCAGAATGACAACTCATGGGGCCCCCGGGCAATAGGGAATCATGGGGCCCCTGTGTCCTTGCCCAAACTCAAAAAAGCCTATGAAAAAGGTACCGGGGCAGTCTCATGGGGCCCCCTACTGACCCCAGGCCCTCGGGCGGTGCCCGAGTTTCCAAATGGTCAGTCCGCCCCTGTGCCAGCCATTTACTGATAGGACAAACTGGGAATATATAGTCCCTCCTCTCGACCTCAATCAATCACAGAATGCCTTTTATTCACTGGCAATATACTAGGTATACCATGAATGATGACAGTGTGCTCCTTGGGTGCGCTAAAACTCCAGCATTAGACGCACACGGCTAAGCACCTAGGTGTGCAAGGTGATTTTGGGAAATAAAATCCCAGGGAGCAGATGAAATTGCCCAACCATAAACCCTGTGAATAAACCATTTCTGCCAATATAAAATGATGTTTCTTCACACTCTTGACCTCGTACCCACTTTATTTGACTGATAAGGCTTCATGCACACAGAATTTTTTTTTGCCACTTTTAGCCTCCATGTTAGCCTATGTGTCCATGCACACATAGACTTTTAGCAGCTTTTAGTGGCAGGAGAGTTTAGAAGCAGTAAAAAACCCCCAGCATCAATAGACCCTCCAGCAGCCAACTACAGTAGACCGCTCCCTCAACAGTAGATCCCTCCCAGGACACCTACTGTATTGTTACATAAGGGTTCTAGTGTGTCCAGGAGCAGCAGCTTTTTGGCAGGAGAAACAACTGAAGCTCTTAAACGCGTCTAAATGCGTGTTAACGCTAGGCGCATTTAGTGATTGAGCGTTAATTAATTTCAATGGCCAGAGTGAATATAATTTTGGCCAAAGAAATATTGACGCCTGTAAATGCACCTAAACACTTGTAAAAGCGCTAGCCACTTTTACAAAAGTCAGGCTTCTAGGAAGGCTTCTAGGAGAGGAAAAAAAAAAGTCCTGTGTGCATGAGGCATTAGGGTTCCTAGGGATTCTGGAAGGAGCTCCAATGGGGGAAATTTATTAAAACTGTTGCACACAAAATCTGGTGCAGCTGTGCATATTATCCAATCAGCTTCCACATTTTGTTTGTAAAAGCTTAATTGAACAAGTTTAGAAGCTGATTGGTTACTATGCAGAGCTGCACCAGATTCTGTGTGCTCCAGTTTTAGTAAATCTCCCCCAATAGGTCCTAATCTTTCCTATTAGATCAGAACAAACTACCAAGATGTCCAAAAGGACCTATTCACTAACTCACTGCGAGGACCACAAATATCTACCCTTTGAAGCATGCCTTATCAAATATATATGGAATGGAGTGCATTTAGCTAAATATTAAATTAAAGAAAACAAAAACAGCAACAATAATAATAATAATAATACTTGCAGAGACTTCTATGTGAGCAGACAAGATTGAGAAGGTACGATGCTAGTAAACAAGGGGTTAGGGTAACAAATACGCTTGGACAATGTGCATTTTCACGCACATTAGTGAAAATAAAAACACTTTTTTATAATTCCAACGTCATATTTGGACAGTCATTAAGAATACATTTATGGTATTTATTTGCCATTTATGTGGGAACTCTGTTCTGTATACCACAATCAATGGCTCTTATCACTGGCAATATTAGATTTACCCAGCAGAGGGAGAAGAGAGCTATATTTAAATACATTAAAATGAGACCAACTTCTCTTCATATTTAAGTCAGTTTTGTTAATTCATGTAATACACCATTAGCATGTTTTTTTGTTTATAAACTGTAGATGTAAATATGGAAAAATAATAAAAATATAGGTTAATCATTTTTTCCTAATGTACAAGAATGGAGTGGACTATTAGAACCTTAGAATGATAAGTTCCTACAGTGATACCATCCAATAAACAAAATAAACCAAATACATTATAGTGGAAAATTTACATATAGCACTGAAGAGGCATAATAACTGTAAATATATAACATTTTTAAAAGAAACTGAATAAAATATACATGGACATACATATATACCTAGAAACAAGCTTGTTTGTGCATACAGTGCCTTGAAAAAGTATTCATACCCTTGAAATTTTCCACATTTTGTCATGTTATAACCAAAAACGTAAATGTGTTTTATTGGGATTTTATGTGATAGACAAACACAAAGTGGCACATAATTGTGAAGTGAAAGGTAACTTATAAATGGTTTTCAGCATTTTTTTTTACAAAGAAATATCTGAAAAGTGTGGAGTGCATTTGTATTCAGCCCCCCTGAGTCAATACTTTGTAGAACCACCTTTCGCTGCAATTACAGCTGCAAGTCTTTTTTGGGTATGTCTCTACCAGTTTTGCACATCTAGAGAGTGACATTTTCGCCCATTCGTCTTAACAAAACAGCTCACACTCTGTCAGATTGGATGGAGAGCATCTGTGAACAGCAAGTCTTGACACAGATTCCCAAATGGATTGAGGTCTGGACTTTGACTGGGCCACGCTAACACATGAATATGCTTTGATCTAAACCATTCCATTGTAGCTCTGGTTGTATGTTTAGAGTCGTTGTTCTGCTGGAAGGTGAACCTCTGCCCCAGTCTCAAGTCTTTTGATGACTCTAACTTGTTTTCTTCTAAGATTGCCCTGTATTTGGCTCATCCATCTTCCCTTCAATTCTGACGAGCTTCCCTGTCCCTGCTGAAGAAAAGCATCCTCACAACATGATGCTGCCACCACCATGTTTCACGGTGGGGATGGTGTGTTCAGGGTGATGTGCAGTGTTAGTTTTCCGTCACACATAGCGTTTTGCTTTGCTGTGTCCCCCACATGGCTTCTTGCAAACTGCAAACTTTCTGGCTTTCTTTCAACAATAGCTTTCTTCTTTCCACTCTTCCATAAAGGCCAGATTTGTGGAGTGCATGACTAATAGTTGTCCTGTGGACAGATTCTCCCACCTGAGCTGTGGATCTCTGAAGCTCCTTTAGAGTTACCATGGGCCTCTTGGCTGCTTCTCTGATTAATGGTCTCCTTGCCCGGCCTGTCAGTTTAGGTGGACAGCCATGTCTTGGTAGGTTTGCAATTGTGCCATACTCTCCATTTTTAGATGATGGATTGAACAGTGCTCTGTGAGATGTTCAAAGCTGGGGATAGTTTTGTTATATCCCACCACTGCTTGAAACCTCTCCACAACGTTATCCCTTACCTGTCTAGTGTGTTCCTTGGCCTTCATAATGCTGTTTGCTCACTAATGTTCTCTAACAAACCTCTCAGGGCTTCACAGAACAGCTGAATTTTATCTCAGTATGTATACTGAGATTAAATTACACACAGGTGGACTCTATTTACTAATTAGGTGACTTCTGAAGGCACTTGGTTACACTAGATTTCAGTTAGGGGTATCAGAGTAAAAGGGGCTGAATACAAATGCACGCCACACTTTTCAGATATTTATTTGTAAAAAATTTTGAAAACCATTTATCCTTTTCCTTCCACGTCACAATTATGTGCTACTTTGTGTTGGTCTATCACATAAAATCCCAATAAAATACATTTAAGTTTTTGGTTGTAACATGACAAAATGTTGAAAATTTCAAGGGGTATGAATACTTTTTCAAGGCACTGTGGGTTTAGTTTTTTCAACAAACATTTCTGTCTACCATATTGCATGAAATACTGTGTACCACAAGCAATAAAAGCAAAGAACCCATTTTTCAATCAGCCGAAATGTTTTTATGCCAAAGTCTGCTTTTTCAGGACTAGACTGGGGTACAGCTGTTTATAGAAGTTTAACTAGTCAGAGGCCCAAATTGTAGTCTAGAATACATACAGTATATATAATACAATTATAAATACACATATGTGTAGCCGGCTGCCAACCGTTCCATGTAGCTGCTGATTCTTCTGCCTTCCCCTGCCTGCACTGTTACGTGAAGAGCCAGAGCAGCCTGTGTAAAATCCTCTTCCCATGCTGGCTGTGCTGTGGCTTTGTGTGAGACCTCTTCCCCCAGATCACCTCTCCATTCCTGGCAACAGAGCAAAGGACTAATCAGGGAGCAGGAGAGCTAGCCAAGCAATCTCATAGACTGTAAGCAGAGATCTTGGGATCATGGGGGATGTACTTCAAATTGGCATCTCTGAACTACAAATCCAGATAAACTCTGAGACTTAGGAGAAGTAGGAGGAGCACACAAATCTGCTGCAAAGCATGTTGGGACATGTCATCCCTTTTACAGACTGCTACACTGTGTGGGATGGCTGCAGAAGTACAGATCCCAATACACTTGGGGACTTGAGTAGACAAGGCGGTTTTATTTTCATGTTACAAACAACCAGTGGAATTGGTACCATTTGCATGAAAATAAAAAATATGCAAAATACGTGTGCACAAGGTGTCAATGGATTAAATTGTTTGTTCACCAATGCCAGAAGTCTGCCAAGCAAAATTGGTGGGTTGGAAGCTTTGGTGCATGAATAGAACTATGATTTAATTGGTATTACTGAATCTTGGCTTCATTCTTCACATGACTGGGCCATTAATATTCCTGGCTATGTTCTCTTTCGGAGCGACAGGGTATATAGGAAAGGTGGTGGTGTCTGTCTCTATGTGAGAAGTGATCTCAGAGTAAGTGTGAAAGAGGACCTAGTTGATGGAGAGTGTGATGAGGCTGAAGCATTATGGGTGGAAATGCACATGGGGGTGCATACTGCAAAGATAATCATTGGAGTTTGTTATAGGCCTCCCAGTGTTAATAAGGAGATGGAGACTCAGCTCCTTGCACAGATCGAAAGAGCTGCAAGGGCTGGAACAGTGATAATAATGGGGGATTTTAACTACCCAGAAATTGACTGTAGTAATGGTACTACAGGAACAGTTAAAGGGAAAATTGTTTTAAACCTACTACAGGAAAATTTTTATGGTGTAGTTCATAGAGGCCCCAACTAGGAAGGATGCTCTGCTGGACCTTTTATTCTCAAACCGTACAGAGCTTATTACGAATGTTAATATAAAAGAACATCTGGGTAGCAGTGACCATAACATGATTTAATTTATTGTTAGCTGTGAACAGCAAGCACATATGGGAAAAATGCTCAATTTTAAGAGAGCTAATTTTCTAAGGCTGAGAGCTGCTCTCCAAGACTTAGACTGGGAGTGAATATTGGCATCAATGAACACAACACAGAAATGAGAGTTCTTCAAAAAGACTGTATGTGAACACACTGCAAAATATATTCCCATGATCAACAAGTTTAGAAGGCTAAAAATCAAACCTATGTGGCTTACGGCCAAAGTTAAAACAGCTATAGATAATAAAAAAAGAGCTTTTATGAAATAGAAAAATTAAGGAATGCTATCATCTTTTAAACATTACAAAGAATATAACAAAATATGCAAAAAGGAGATCAAGACTGCAAAATTTGAAAACCAATGACAGATTGTAAAAGATAGCAGGACCAACACCAAAAAATTCTTCAAATATATTTAATCTAGAGTGGGTGACTGGGGACAAAGAGAAGGCAAATTTATTAAATACTTTCTTCAGCTCTGTGTATACAAAGGAGCATGGGGGAGCTCTTGTTCATAATGGGCATGGTATTGACACAGCTCCAGATGATCCACATTGGCTCACTATTGATATGATCAAAAAATATTTAGACAGAATAGAGGTGAATAAAGCACCTGGACTAGATGGCATACACCCATCGAGCTCTGTCATTTCAAAGCCATTGTTTCTCATTTTTAGGGACTCTTTAATGACTGGCATAGTACCTCTGGATTGGTGTAAGGACAATGTGGTGCCAATATTTAAAAAAGGGTCAAAATCTTTACCAAATAATTATAGACATGTTAGTTTAACTTCTATAGTTGGGAAGATACTGGAGAGTTTAATAAAAGACCACATAGATTAGTTCTTTCTGGAAAAAAATATTATAAGCAACAGACAGCATGGATTCATGAAAGACAAAAGTTGTCAAACAAATCTGATTTCTTTTTATGAGGAGGTGAGCAAAACCTTGGACAGAGGGGTGGCTATGGACGTGGTATACTTGGATTTTGCAAAAGCGTATGACACAGTTCCCTACATATGGCTAATGTGTAAGGTAAAGTCTACGGGCTTGGAAAAATCCATATGTAAATGGATAGAAAACTGGCTAAAAGATCATATTCACAGAGTAGTGGTTAACCTCCCTGGAGGTATTCCCGAGTGTAGCTCGGGGTAAAGTTTCAGTACCAAAAGCGGTAACCCCGAGCTACACTCGGGCTTACCATGCAGCGCTGCTCCGGCATCTGTTCTTCACTTACCTTGTCCTGCGCTCCTGCGATGTCACTCCTGCGGTGTCCCCGGCAATGTAATCCGGCGGATGCCGGCATCTGCCATCTAGGTTCTGTCCCCTGCAAGCGTCGGGACGTACGGGGGACGGAACGGCGGGAAATTTGAAAATGACCAAAAGTGACATTCACTCAATACACTAAAATCACATAGTAAAACATTACTGTATCAAACCATTTCACATACATTTTTTTTTTTTTTTTTGTGCTGCTTTCTGACGAACATGTTTACCTTATACACTGTATAATTTAATTCCATTACCTTAAACAACCCCTTCCTTTTTCCCATCATTTCCAATATAGTATATACTTCTGCCCATGTCCATAATGATATCCCCAACATTATCTTCATTTCCACATAGTACTACTAATCCTACTATCCTTTCGGATATAGAATCATCTAAGTACTCTACTCTAGAGGAGTTATACGATCTTTTTCCTGCTTCCTTTTTTCAACAATCTTTTTCACTATCAAAACCTCTAGTTCAAAAATGTACCCTTGTTATGAAGAAAATAGAAGATTCTATTAACCTCCCTGGCGGTATGATTATTTCAGATTTTTGGTGCTGAAAGCGGTACCATTTTTTTGCATGGAAATATGTATTTTTTTTATTGTAGGCTGTAATTTTTAGGAAAAACTCACTGAAATCTGTCCGAACAAGAGTCTAGTAAACATCCCGGGTATGATAAAATTTGAAACACAAAATCATAAATTATAATTTAATAAATAATCATAAAAATAATATAAAAATAATAAAAAATTTAATTCAATAATATAATCAAACCAAAAACACTGAAATGTGAAATAGAGCGCCAAGTTCGCACATTGCTGAGCTCAGTCGCAAAATCGTTTTCAGTTTCTGATGACGAATTTCCCCCACGAATCATTATCACTCAATTCTGTAAGTGGTTCTGATTTACTATCGCTGTTCTCTAGCTGATCTAAACCGCTTTTGACCTAAAGGGACACTTTTTGGACGCCATGGACATTTCTCAGTTTCCAGGCAGAAAGAACAGACAAAATGCAGGCAGGGCGCAGGACAAAGTACTAGGGACAATATGTATGTGAAATAGGTTGAAACAGCAATGTTTTACTGTGTAAAATGAAAAAAAAAAAAATGACATTTTTTAAAATTTTTAAATTTCCCGCCGCCGCCGGCGGCGGCGCCCGTACGTCCCGACGTCACAGGGACAGGACACAGAAGCCGGATGCCGGCATCGGCCGGAGGAGATGGCCGGGGACGCTGCAGGGGACACATCGTGGGAGCACAGGGTAAGGTAAGTGAAGAACACATGCCAGAGCAGCGCCGCATGGTATTCCCGAGTGTAGCTCGGGGTTACCGCTTTTGGTACTGAAATGTTACCCCGAGCTACACTCGGGAATACCGCCAAGGAGGTTAATCGTACCAACCAACAATGGTGGGACAGTTTCTTTCTAAAACGCTATTCCCTGGCCATGATTTCCCCCCGGGGCCTACGTATTCTTAATACCTCTTCCTTTAAGGATCCTGATCTTTGCTCTGAATGGGCCCAAATTGCAGAATTTTGTACACAAAAATGGATCAAACTTTTAATCATGTATAGAGACGATAGGTTCCAGATACTCAAAAATACTACCTTACAACTTATTTATCAACTTCAGTCTCTTACACCCACACTTCCACTAATCTGGCTTAAAACACTTAAACGCAATACTAAATATAGGGAGGACTCGCTCCTAGGTACCAAATTAGGTAAACTTAGGAGAGACCTGGATGATTATAACCTTAATAGAGTCTTCAATTGGAAGAAACCCAAAACTGTCATTCCTATTTCTCCTCCTTCTTCCCTTCCCCCCATCCCCAGTTTACTACATATATCTTTACCTCCCAAACATATACCATCCCTTTTAAAAAATACCACTACTCGTAACCATCCACCATTTTGTTCCCCTGGCATTATTAGTAATAAACCTACCTCCTCCTCCAGATGGCATAGTAGGCCAGTCCATCCAAAATCATCACTCTCTAGGTACAGCCATTCCATCACAGTACCTACTAAACATCATTTATCTGTTCGGCCTCACTCATCACTTCATACCCACCACATTCCCCATCCTATACCCCAACACACCACGCACCGCACTACCCATACCACCAACCATATTAGTCATATATCTACAGTTAATGCTACCACCAATTATTCCCCTGAACAGCCCAGCAACATTGAGGTCCCTTTTTTAGATCAGACCCCCCGCTCCAGCCTATTAAAAAGAAAACACGACGAAGAGGCAGGAGAGGGGGTCGACATAAACCCAAAAAAACCTGTCAAAATCAGGAAACTATAAAAGTTTATAACCTTTCATCCATCACATTAACAGATAGTGAACTGTCACTACTAAAAAGAGGCCTCAATTTTGCACCGACTACTACACCTAATCCTTTTACCCTATTCAAAGACCTCAATAAATTCACCCGCAATCTTACTCTCAAAAGACATTTTCAGCTACAGGCCCTTAAGAACGCCAAAACATCATCTCTATCCCCTAACACCACCATTGTGGAAACAGATCCTTCAATTGACCCTCAGGCCCTAGACTTACTAATGGAACTCTGGGATGACGGAGACCCAGATGACACCTTTCTTCTGTCTCAATATCCTCCAGATTCTCCCCGTATTAGACATACAAATCTAAAACCTCCATCCACATTCAACCCAACTTATAATAAGGGTCCCTACATAGAGACTTTTTTTCAAATGGTACACTCTGATCTCAAATTCCTCTGTTCGGAAAACACTAAATTTACATCTAACCTCAACCACTCTGAATTCTTAGCCCTCAAAACCCTTAGCAATAACTCTGATATTATCATTAAGACAGCTGACAAGGGGGGAGGGATAGTCATCCAAGATAAGGTTGATTATTTTAATGAAGCCAATCGTCTGTTGTCTGATTCCAACACCTACCTTAAATTAGCCTCGGACTCTCTTCCTAAATACATCCTAGAATCGAATGATATCATCAAAATTGCCACCCATGAAGGAATCCTCTCTAAATCAGAGGCCTCTTTTTTCCGGAGAGACATATTCAAAACTCCATATTTTTATCATCTCCCAAAAATCCATAAAGACCTTGATCATCCGCCTGGCCGCCCTATAGTTGCAGCTATGGAGAGCATTACCACCAGCTATTCGCTCTATATTGATAGCTTTCTCCAACCTCTAGCCCAATCACTTCCCTCCTATATTCGGGATGGTGTACATCTATTGGAAATTCTTGAGGCGTACTCCTGGGAACCTTCCTACATCTGGGTCTCCCTTGACGTTAGTTCCCTATACACCTCTATCCCTCACGATGTAGGACTAGAAGCTGTTCTACACTTCCTGTCTTTGGATGCTTCCCTCCACCCTAGCCAGATTAATTTCATCCTCACTGCTACAAAATTCTGCCTCCAGCACAACTATTTTTTGTTTAATGATAGTTTCTATTTACAAAAAACAGGCACAGCCATGGGCGCTAATTTTGTACCTAGCTATGCCAATCTCACCATGGGCCTCTGGGAAGATCGCTATGTCTGGAGTAATAACATCTTTGCTGCCCATTTGGTGTTCTATGGTCGTTATATAGACGACATTATCATCATCTGGGACGGCCCTGTCACTTCTCTTGCATCTTTCATTCAACACTGTAACAATAACCCATTCAACCTTTCTTTTACCCACGTTATGGACCCTACCTCACTAAGTTTTCTTGACCTGGAACTTAGCCACTCGGACTCTAATATTATAGCTAAAAATTACACCAAACCAACCGCTGGTAATTCCTTTCTTCATTATACTAGCTGTCATCATCCTAGATGGCTCAAAAATATACCCAAAGGGCAGTTTTGCAGACTTCGACGCAACTGTACCTTACTTAAGGACTACAAAGCCCAAAGCATTGAATTAAAACAAAAATTTACAGAAAAAGGATATCCCTCTGAGTTAGTGGAACAAGCATATCTCACCTACTTATCAGACACGATCCCCCCACCTAAGCCGCAATCATCGAACAACAACAATATCCGTTTCATTACACAGTTCCATTCTAAACATCACAAAATGGAATCCATCCTGAAGAAACACTGGCCTATCTTACATCAAGATCCACACCTTAAAATGATCATGCCTCCTACCCCCACATTTGTATATAGAAGAGCAATTAACATTAAGAATAAAATTGCACCTAGTAAAATTCCCCCCCTGAAATCCCCTCCTATTCACAATAGACCGGTACTAATCCCACTTACTGGGATGTTCCGCTGCAACAAACCGCTCTGCCTCACGTGTGCCCATGTGAAGCATGGCCAACAAAATTTTACAATTAATGGAAAAGTCTATCCCCTCCAAGCCTTTTATAATTGCTCTTCCACATATGTAATTTATTGTTTGTCCTGCCCGTGCGGCCTTTTATATGTGGGACGTACCATTAGAACACTGCGAAAAAGATTTGGAGAGCACCGGAGGTCAGTTGATGATGGCATTACTAAATACAGTGTTCCCCGCCATTTTTCAGAGTTTCATTCTAAATCCTCTCTCCATCTACAAGTATGGGTCATTGAGGCTATACCAGACCATCTCCCCCCAGTTGAATGTTTCAAATTATTATGCCAACAGGAGACCTATTGGATTTTTACTTTAGATACCCTTGCACCTAGGGGCCTCAATGAAGAGATTGAGATACACACGATTATTTAATTTTTTTAAAAAAAATTATTTTAATTTATTCTTCATATCTTTTTATTATTTATTTTTTATAGTATATACTTCAATTCCCACCACTTCCCCTTTTTTTTTTTTTTCTACATGCGTTTTTTTTTCCCTGATTGTCTCCCCCCCCCCTTCATATTCCACCTTCTTACCCGCCCATCTTACCCTTTACAATCCACATCATAGTAATAACGTTTATAATTAAATATTCCCTGTGTAATCTTTTATCTTCCACATGCGTTTTTTGTTTTTTTTCTTTTTTCCCCATTTCTTTCCTTTCCTTCTATTCTTCCTATCTTTCACATGTTCTACAGAAAGCAGCTGCTCACCATTTATTTCTTATGTTTTTCCACCACTGCTTGTTAAGCCTGTATGCATTATACATTTTTTTAATTTCACTACCCCGCCCCTCAGTTGCCCCACCCCTTCCTCCTCTCCTTATTTATTGGCTCATCCCACTAGCCAATCAGGTCTGATGAAAAGGCAGGTTGCCTAGAAACGCGTCACCGCCCCCTTGGAGGATTCCCAGCAACGTCCTGATGTCATTTCCTGCCCGGCGACCATCTTGGATGTGCCTCAAGCTGGCTACTGTACCCACGCTGATGTGAGAGATCAGCAGTGCCTGCCCTGGATCCCGGTTCTTATCTGCGCCGCGACTCCTGGTTACTGCGCCTGCCATCCTCGCCTCCTCCTCCACCCGCCTAGAGCGCCAGCCACGCAACACCTTGGCATTACAGCCATCCATTTGTGAGGTGCAGTGCAGATGACATCCTCCTCCTTATATATTGATGCCTGATATCTACCCACTTGTTGTGAGTTTTTATAATCTTGTGTGCAATAAACTTTTATATTCATACTGCACTTAGTCTGGCGCACTTCTCTTTCTTCTCTTTCTTCTCCATACATTTTGTCCCTAGTGCTGTGTCCTGTGCCCTGCCTGCATTTGTACCGTTCTTTCTGCCTGGAAACTGAGAAACGTCCATGGCGTCCAAAAAGCGTCCATTTAGGTCAAAATCGGTTTTAGACCAGCTAGAGAACAGCGATAGTAAATTAGAACCACTTGCAGAATTGAGTGATAATGTTTCGTGGGGAGATTCGTCATCGGACACTGAAAACGATTTTGCGACTTTGCTCAGTGATGTGCAAACTCGGCGCTATATTTCAAATTTCAGTGTTTTTGGTTTGATTATATTATTGAATTAAATTTATTATTATTATATTATTATTTTTTATGATTATTTATTAAATTATAATTTATGATTTCGTGTTTCAAATTTAATCATACCCGGGATGTTTACTAGACTCTTGTTCGGACAGATTTCAGTGAGTTATTCCTAAAAATTACAGGCCTACAATAAAAAAACTATATATTTCCATGCAAAAAAATGTACCGCTTTGAGCACAGAAATATGGACATAATCAGACCGCTAGGGAGGTTAATGATTCATACTCTGAATGGTCTAGGGTTGTCAGTGGTGTACCTCAAGGTTCAGTGTTGGGACCCTTACTTTTTAATATATTTATAAACAATATAGGGTCTGGGATTAAAATTCCCATTTCAATCTTTGCAGATGACACCAAGGTTTGAAGTGGAATAACGTCCTTACAAGATGTCTCCAACTTACAAGCCCACCTCAATGCACTGTTTAATTGGGCAGCTATGTGGCAAATGAGGTTTAATGTTGATAAATGTAAGGTTATGCACTTGGGGGCTAAGAATATTCATGCATCATACATACTGGGGGGGAGGGTTAAAACTGGGGGAATCAATGCTGGAGAAGGATCTGGGAGTTCTGGTAGACCACAAGCGTAATAATGGCATGCAATGCCAAGATGTGGTTTCCAAAACGAGCAAAATCCTCTCTTGTGTTAAAAGAGGTATCCTCTTCAGAGAGAGAGAGATATGATTTTACCCCTGTACAGATCATTAGTAAGACCTCATATGGAATATGCAGTTTGGTTTTAGGTACCAATTCACAAAAAGAACATTGTAGAATTGGAGAAAGTACAGAGAATGGCAACCAAACTATTAAGAGGCATGGAGGAAAGATTAGAGGAACTGAATTTATTCTCTCTTGAGAAGAGGAGATTAAGGGGGGATATGATCAACATGTATAAATACATCAGTGGTTCATATAGTGAACTCGGTGTAGAGTTATTCACCCTGAGGTCATCACAGAGGACAAGGGGGTACTCTTTACCTCTGGAGGAAAAGAAATTTAATCTCCAGCTGTGAAAATGTGGAATAGACTCCCTCAAGAGTTGGTTCTGGCCAGCTCAGTGGATTGCTTTAAAAAAGGCCTGGATTCTTTCTTAGATACACAGAATATAACTGGATACTAACATTTATAGGTAAAGTTGATCCAAGGAATATCCGATTGCCTCTCGGGGGATCAGGAAGGAATTTTTTCCTCTGCAGTAGCAAATTGGATCATGCTTTGCTGTATTTTTTGCCTTCCTCTGGATCAACTGTGGGTGTAAGATTATAACTTTTTTTTTTTAATGGTTGAACTGGATGGACTTTTGTCTTTTTTCAACCAGACTAACTATGTAACTACAGTCATGGCCGAAATTGTTGGCACCCTTGATATTTCTCCAGGAAATCATGTATTTCTCACGAAACGTATTGCATTAACACATGTTTTGCTATACACATGTTTATTCCCTTTGTGTGTATTGGGACAAAACAAAAAAAGGGAGGAAAGAAAGCAAATTCGACATAATGTCACACAAACCTCCAAAAATGGGCTGGACAAAAGTATTGGCACCCTTTCACAACTGCGGATAAATAAGAATGTTACAAGCATGTGATGCTCCTGTAAACTCACCTGGGGCAAGTAACAGGTGTGGGCAATATAGAAATCACACCTGAAAGCAGATAAAAAGGAGAGACGTTCACTTAACCTTTGCATTGTGTGTCTGTCTGTGCCACACTAAGCATGGACAACAGAAAGAGGAGACGAGAACTGTCTGAGGACCTGAGAACCAAAATTGTGGCAAAATATCAACAATCTCAAGGTTACAAGTCCATCTCCAGAGAACTAGATTTGCCTTTGTCCACAGTGCGCAACATTATCAAGAAGTTTGCAACCCATGGCACTGTAGCTAATCTCCCTGGTCGTGGACGGATGAGGAAAATTTATGAAAGATTGCAACGCAGAATAGTCCGGATGGTGGATAAGCAGCCCCAAACATGTTCCAAAGACATTCAAGCTGTCCTGCAGGCTCAGGGAGCATCAGTGTCAGCGCGAACTATCCGTCGACATTTAAATGAAATGAAACGCTATGGCAGGAGACCCAGGAGGACCCCACTGCTGACACAGAGACATAAAAAAGCAAGACTACAGTTTGCCAAAATGTACTTGAGTAAGCCAAAAGCCTTCTGGGAAAACGTCTTGTGGACAGATGAGACCAAGATAGAGCTTTTCGGTAAAGCACATCATTCTACTGTTTACCGAAAACGGAATGAGGCCTACAAAGAACAAAACACAGTACCTACGGTAAAATATGGTGGAGGTTCAATGATGTTTTGGGGTTGTTTTGCTGCCTCTGGCACTGGGTGCCTTGACTGTGTGCAAGGCATCATGAAATCTGAGGATTACCAAAGGATTTTGGGTCGCACTGTAGGGCCCAGTGTCAGAAAGCTGGGTTTGCGTCCAAGATCCTGGGTCTTCCAGCAGGACAATGACCCCAAACATACGTCAAAAAGCACTCAGAAATGGATGGCAAAGAAGCGCTGGAGAGTTCTGAAGTGGCCAGCAATGAGCCCAGATCTAAATCCCATTGAACACCTGTGGAGAGATCTTAAAATTGCTGTTGGGAAAAGGTGTCCTTCCAATAAGAGAGACCTGGAGCTGTTTGCAAAGGAAGAGTGGTCCAAAATTCCGGGTGAGAGGTGTCAGAAGCTTATTGATGGTTATAGGAAGCGACTGATTTCAGTTATGTTTTCCAAAGGGTGTGCAACCAAATATTAAGTTAAGGGTGCCAATACTTTTGTCCAGCCCATTTTTGGGGTTTTGTGTGACATTATGTCATATTTGCTTTTCTGCCTCTGTTTTATATTTGTTCCAATACATACAAAGGGAATAAACATGTGTATAGCAAAACATGTGTTAATGCAATACCTTTTTTGTGTGAAATACTTGATTTTCAGGAAAAATATCAAGGGTGCCAACAATTTCGGCCATGACTGTATGTACTGCTGCCTGGGAAAAACTCAGGACTTGGCACCAAACGGGAAGGAAACAAACATCCAGGGAGAGTGCTGAGCCTTAAGGCACTCACCCACCAGGGCAGCTTACAGGTCTTCATCCACAACCTTACAGAAAGGGTTAGCTGGTCACCATTTGCATTCACAGCCTTACAGAACGAGTTAGCTGGACATCATCTGTGGCTGCAGCCACACAAAGCAGGTTCAATGGAGCTCAAGCCACAGTTCCACAAGGGGCCCCTCTGCCATCAGAACCCACCACTGAGAGTATCAGTATCACCATTAGGGAACCACTGAAAGGGCCACAACTACGCTAGCAGAAATAACAGTTTTTTTTCTTTGTTTTTTGTGATTATACCTCATTGTTTTATAGCATTTACCTAGACTTTAGCATTTTTTAGTCTTCTTTAAAGTGTTACTAAACCCACACCAATAAAATCAGTCAGTATATGCAGTAAAGCATGATTATTATACTCATTGTGGCACCTAAGGGGTTAATCCTTTGCACTGTGTAAAAAGGATTTTTGATTATGTCTTCTCTGATCCTCCCCATCTTCTACTGTCCGCCATCCATCTGGGGTTGCTAAAGGGGTGGGGGGGTGTTGGAGTTTGTGATGCACTTCAGTATGGTGTATTGGGGAGCCACTGAAAATGAATGGCAGCAGAGCACTTTGCGCAGCCAATTGTTCACTGTGTATATATGTGTTGTGGATATTTGTTGTGATAATGAAGGTGTATCAAAACTGAGGAGCGCACAGAACCAGGAGTAGTTGTGCACAGTAATCAATCAGCTTCTATAACATTTTCAAAGCTTAAATGAACAATCTGAAGACAAAAGCGGATTGGTTACTATGCCCAGCTGCTCCAGTTTTAATAATGTCTCTATTGTTGCAACACTTATTTGTAAAGCTGCCCTTAAACTGCTTTCTACTATATATTAGGACCTATTCAGATCAAAATTCCAATACCGTGCATTAAAATAAACATTTTACCACACATTGCTGCAACACACACAACTAAGTGTAGTGCATTGTAGCGGCATTCATTTAGAATGGCATTACAGATTGCTTACACAGCACACTACAACACACCTTTTGCACCACAGCACAGAGATGAGAACAGTCAGTGCATTGAAAAACAGTGAAAAAAAGGCACATGTCTGTTCTTAAATGCAGGTCCATCTATCGTTACATATCAATGCTATTTTGTGGTCTTTTTGACATATCCGGGGCTGCGGTTATGACTCTCTGTACTTACTAAGTTGACCCCAACTGGCTGCCTGAACCTCAGGGAGACCAACCTGAGCATCCATAATATGTTATACTGCACCCCCCCCCTGGACATTTGTAGATGCCCCGATGCCCCTGCCTCTGCTGCTCTTGAGACATACTCACAAAGACTGACACTCCTCTGAAAAGCAATTCATACTCAGATTGCTTTTCAGAGGAATTTGACAGATGATGAGGAGGCAATATGTTACCTCCTCAATGCCTGTTTTAACACCCTAAATGCTGAACCACTTATTTATTTATTACGGGTATTTATATAGCGCAGTCAATTTACACAGCGCTTTACATATATATTGTACGTTTACATCAATCCCTAACCCTCAAGGGGTGTACAATCTAAGGTACCCACTTCACCACAACCACATGCATTGTACGCTATTGCAATGCAGCCCCATTCACTTGAAGGTGAACAGCAGGTGTACTTCCTGCAGCAACTGCAGCATGGGTACACTCCAAGCCACTGTTTTGTCAGCTAAAGGGGAAGCGGTAAATCCACAGCTCAACCACATGGTTTTACCGCTCCCAACCACACATGTGATAGACTCTATTTAATCACACCCCCTTTAAGCCATGCCCAATATTTAGCGCAATCTAAACCATGCCTACTTTTTGTCGCGGAGCGCTTTGCATGCCACATTATTAGCTTTCTTCATTCCCAGGGTCCGCTTTTGATCTTGCACATGGGCCCACTGATTTCATAATACGCCCCTGTGGGAATCTATCATCGATTAAATTCATATTTATTTCTTTGTATTTATAACATATATTGCATCATTGGCCATACTTCTCTTTTAATTAGGGTAAAATAAATCCTTACAATATCTAAACATTTTGCCCTAGAGGAGGCACCACCACAACAATAATCTGTGAGCTGTGGATATAATTAATTTTGGTAGTGTTTCTCTGCAACCTAAAAGTTATTTAAGGGTTCTTCCATGTTAAAAAGTTTAGGAAAAACTGTTTTAGCATGTTATCCAAGTATCTGGATGCCTCTGGGGAACACATAGGATAGTTTTCTCAGTTACGACAAATCAGACCATGATTTATTACAGTCTTTTGCCTTTTTCTAAAAATAACTGCAGATTTATGGTTCTGAGGATGCAAGGTTTTTAATTTGAAAAACAAAAATAGGTGTATTCTGGGGTGACCCACCGATATCTCTATGTATGTATAAAAAAACAACCAATTTGGTCTATTTCCCTTTCATCAAAGGTCTATTCCTTATGCCTCCCAGCAGCCCGGATAGATATGATTGCATTTTGGCCCTATTTACATTGTTTTTAGATTTGATGGCTGTCTGTCATACTTGAGTTTAATGTTTTGAAGACGCGGTAGTTACTGAGAAACACATCAACAAAAACACACAAGTATAACTCTGTATTATGAATAGTTTAATCATTTATTGATATAAAACTATAAATCTATTGATTTTTGTAATGTGTTAGTGTAATTTAAGCCAATACACTAGTTTGCGTCATTGAGAATATTCCGTCATTTAGGTTTTATTCATACCTGATTATTGATGTCATAGGCTGCAGTTCGTAGAAAAATCATTTGCTCTGAATAAAAAAGTACTGTAGTAAATACTACTTTCATTTACCCTGATAATGGATGTGCTAATGCAGGCTGAACATACAAGAGAAAATCCAATAAATCTTTTCAATGTGGTGTTAGCAACATCATCATTCTGCTGCATTGCATGATCAACAGCTTGGCAAATGCGTGCACATATATATTTTAATGTATGTTTAATAAAAGCAACAGAAAGTTTTTTTAATTGAATTTATGTTTGTGAAGTTGGTATTCCATACGTACATAGAGATGTCGGTGGGTCACGCCAGAATACCCCTTTTTTCTATTTTTTTTTCTTTTTTTGCTGGTTGTGGGTGGTGATCCCCAATATAATTGTACTATATTTCTCATCCCAATGCTGTAGAGACAGCCTCACTATTTATATTCAAAGATTGTTAAGGTCTTTAATTCACTTATCTTTCTCTTTTGTTTGAATGTGCTGGATTTTCTTCACGCCGTGTACCAGTAACTATATTTTACAGCATGTATACTTAAAACAAGCTTACCACTGTAGTTTTATCCATTCTAAAAATACCAAAAAGTATTGTCTGTAATTAATGTATGCTGTACATGCACAAAAAATTGCTTCCATCATTATGACAATTCTTATTCAATATCCATTAACATACAAACATTTGTCTCATAATGCAGTGCCTCATGGGTGATTTACTCAGCAATGAATCCCTATCTAAATGCTTCCCTTCCTCAGCAGCAATATGGATCCGGCCTCTGAACACTGGAATAAATGTGACGCATTTGCCAAGCTGTTGATCATGCAGTGCAGCAGAATGATGATGTTGCTAACACCAAATTGAAAAGATTTATTGGATTTTCTCTTGTATGTTCAGCCTGCATTAGCACATCCATTATCAGGGTAAATGAAAGTAGTATTTACTACAGTACTTTTTTATTCAGAGCAAATGATTTTTCTACGAAAAGCAGCCTATGACATCAATATTCAGAGGATGAATAAAAAATAAATGACGGAATATTCTCAATGACGCAAACTAGTGTATTGGCTTAAATTACACTAACACATTACAAAAATCAATAGATTTATAGTTTTATATGGAAGATAGTAGAAAGTAGAATACCTGATAAAAACCAATAAATTGCATATTTGTTTTAAATTGCCATGGATTGTGGACTTATCTGCTCAGGAAAGCTAATTAGATTATCTAATTATTATCTCTCATCTGTTCATTAAATACTGATTGTATGTAGCCAATGATAAATATCTCTGAGCGTTCTGGATCCATACTTGCACCAATAACTAATTCCCTAGTCAATAAATAAACATTTAAGTAGATTTGCTGTTCAGAAGAGCTTCTTCATTTTACTGAAATGACATTGATGGACAATCGAATATCCTGTACACATAACTTCAACAGAACATCTGCTGCATAGTAGGTCCAGCTTAAATGTTCGGCTTTTCAGCTAATCCGGTCAATAATTTGGGATTGATGGTGTGAGCAAACACTTATTATTGGCAATTAGCCAAGCCTCTCTATGGCAATTCTGTTCTCACCTAAAGCTCATGTTTTCTTCTCTGTGTGAGATCTGGAACGCAGATGCCTAAAGCAGTATACAGAGGTAAAAGTGGTGGTCAACAACAGTGCAAGGTCTAGTTTGTTTCAACAGTGACTCACAATGAGTTCTGACTGGTTTGTCAAATATAACATGCACCATGACCAGATTACTGCTACACTTTACTCATGCTTCCATCACAACACGAGCTTGTCCTTTGGAAGCTGAACTGTGAGACACAACCAATAGGAGGTATGATGAACAGAAGATGTTTAGCAATTAGATAAAAAATATACTTTCTTTGCAATTTATTTCTTGTATTTGACAAATAAAGGTATAATGGAGATATACCACCCCAGGGTACCTATGTAAAGAAGATGGGAAGGGACTAAGAATGATCCATGGTCTGAGGAGCATTAGAAATGACTTTCTCTACATTTATAATATAACCTTTTTATTTAAAAAGTTTCACATGCAAAAAAGTACAGTTACACTACACCCTTTACAAACTTTAGCTCTTTTGGAACCAGTGTCAAACATGCTGTCTCTGTTAAACTATGACCCCTCCCAGCAGATCACATCCACTTTTTGCCTTGGTGCGCTGTGTATGCCATCTGAAGGTATAGTTTTAATCCTTTTTTCTGGTGTCTGAAATAGTGTGGCACTAAAGACTCAGTAAGTTAAGCCATCTTGACAGATGTAAATACCTAACAGCTTGAGGGTCACAAATTACCAAAATCAGTCCAAGGGCACAGGTTTTTTTTTCATTTTGTTAAGAATTCTGAAGAAGCTCACTAGAAAAAGCTCATGCACTACTTTGCAATAATGTCTGAATTTCAGGTAGGAAAACTGTAAAGTATAAGCAGTTGTGGTAATTGATTTAAAGCAGAACTATAGGCAAAACATTTTTTTTGGATAGCGTAAGGGAGGGTCAGAACCCCTGCTAATTTTTTTTTGCCATCTACAGTATATCGCATTGGGGAGATTTCCATTCACTCCCTGTCCTCTCTATTACTTTGCTGGGGACAACTCAAAATTGGGTGTTTTCTTTACTTTCACTTTCAGTGATAATAGTAAACAGGACAAATAGAGGAAATTAATCTCTTTGACGGGGGCACAGACAACAATTTAATCCCAATAGGTCTTCTAATTCATCTTCACTCTTAAACAAAAAGAAAAAAAGTTTTGCCTTTAGTTATAATTTCATTTTGCAATAATTCTTTGCACTCTACACTCTTCCATCGTAAGGGAGCCAACTTGAATTTCTGCTAACAATGGCAATGCAGTATATGTTAGATCAACATTAACCAATTTGTTCTTCTAATGGTCTATTTTACCCTGTGACCTTGTCCTTCTTTTGTATGCCAGTTCATCCCTCCATTGTTTAGGCCTTCTCTATTGCTCCCTAAACTGGAGCCTTAGTTAATTTGTAATCTTTTGTTAACAAACTCTTAATTATATTTTTTTCAAGCTAAGTATTGTACTGTGTGTGTCAGACAGTGAAACAGGATGATGCTCAATTATTTGTTTCTCGTACTTGTCTTGGCAAACAGGTATCCAATTTTCAATACAGGCTAATTTATGGGATGCAGCTTATCATTGAAAAAATGATCATCTAAAATGGGGTGTAGCTGTTGGCCTAGCACCTAGAATTGACATTGGACTTCAGTGTCATTTCATCCCATAATTTGATGAGAGGGAGTTTTGGCAAAAATAACACCACTCTTTTGCTGAAAAAACTGCACTTTGCCAAACTTGTCATTACAAGGAATCTCTGGGGAGGGGGGGGGGGGGGTATGATTCATTCCAGCCAGGTATCTCACACATTTAGCTGGAAGTCTTGTTTGTCTTTGCAATCATAGCAGTATAAACAATGTGATATCTCAGCCATATTTTACTCTATCTTCCTCATGACTAAGGTATTGCAGATATTATGGCTGCTTTTTCTACTTTTAAAACCCAACATCCACTTATGACCCACCAACGACAGATGAGACAACCCACTTTGGAGTTGAAAAAGGCCATAGCAGTCATTTTATTAAACAAGATTACAACTTTGTTACCAAAATACATCTCTATATTTAACTCTATGAACAGTAATCACCATAATGTTATTACAGAAACTGACCTCATTAAAGTCTCGGGTCTTAGGAGGCAACTTGTATATCGAACAACTTCCTCTATAAACCACCAAAATAGACTTCAAGGCCCCCAGCCGCAAATACACCGACTAGGGGACAATTTACTATAAGATACCCTTGATACAACCAACTGGCTCTTGGACCATTACTGCCAGAAATTTACTAGGGTAGGTACACCCATACCAACCCATCATTCTCCAAAATTTAAACCATCATTGCCTTCCAAGGCCCTGAGACCCCTGCGAAAAACTGCTATGACACAACCCGGAGAAAACAGGCGATCCTCCCCAAAAAACACTGCAAGGCAATCCCCCAAATAGGAAACTTCCTGAGCACCACTACCCGGGAAAGGCAAATAAATAAAACAAGACAAATTAAGCACCAAGAACCAGGAGCTACAATAACTCATATGGGAGGGAGGGCAGGATAAGTTTATTCTACGCTGTACCAGCTCCAACTGACTCTGAGTAACTTGGCACCACCCCACTTGTTCTACCCGAGCCTACCCAACTCCTCTTGGTCACACCCGAGCTTCTTCCAATCAGCTAAGGCACTTTCCCCCCTTTTTAAAACAAAACTACTTTATTAACCCTGCGTTACTCTAGCCTGTCCTGCAAACCTAGTCATGTCAGGCCTTCTGCCTATGCTGCCCATCTAGCTCCAGGCTGTGTTCTTGACTAAATTATTGCAGATATTACAGCTGCTTTTTCACCTTTTGAAACCCCAACATCCATTTGTGACCCCCCAATGACAGGCACAGACCCACTTTGGAGTTGAAAAAGGCTATTGCAGCCATTTTATTAAACAACAAGATTATATCATGTTATTAAAATACATATTTTCTTAATTTAAATCTCTGAAGAGTATTCACCATAATGTTATTATAGAAACTGACCTCATTAAAGTCTAGGATCTTAGAAGGCAACCGCCAAAATAGACTTCAAGGTCCCCAGCTCCAAATATACTGACTCAGGGATAATTTACTATAACATACCCTTGATACAGCCAACTGACTCTTGAATCATTACTGCCATAAATTTACTAGGGTAGGTACACCCATATCTGTGGTGGGCCCAGCCCATCATTCTCCAAAATTTAAACTGTCATTGCCTTCCAGGACCCTGAAACCCCTGCCACGAATGCCCAACAACTTCCAAACCCTAAGCGCTCGCTTTATGCCCTTCTGCAAACTTAAAAACCACATATCTATAATGATTGCTTTAAGGTGAACTCCATCACTGCGCAAATACAAAATTGTATCCTTCTCCAAATGGCAAACAGCCAGTTTGCCATTTCTGACGAAAAACCTGGCCATCTCCTTATTGACCTTGATCCTAGTCTTATTTAAGCCAACCACGGAACAAACCAGGCGCCAATAAATCCTGGCCACAATGTCCGACCACACTATAAAATTGTCAAGAAAAAATTACCCTAATCTCAAGAAGTCGAACTTTATATCCCTGATCAAGTCAGACATGGAGCACAGTCCCAAGTTGTTCCCCCCAACATGTAACAGTAGGATGGTGTACCAGTGCACCTCAGGTAGCACCCTGGACCATAACATTCCCGAGATCCCTGTCTACCTAACTCTGACCTCCCGATGCCGAAAACCCAACTGACAGCCCTCTGGCCTTACAGCTGCCCTCTTGGCACCCCAAAAAACATATGAGTGGCCAAGGATCCAAATCAAACATTCTGACGTACCTGCAAGAGAAAAGGAGTAAAGCTTTCCAAGTAACTGTGTGTGCCCTAAACTACTATAATGGAGTAAAAGACACAGAATTGACAAACATATAACATGAGGGGAAGATCCAGGATCCAGAGCAACACAACAGCACCACACTCAAAAACCACCCTTGCAACCATTCAAAACTATAACAGATGAGGTTGAATATATGATTGGAAATGCTGGGACTCCCACCGCCCAATACGCTGAATAGCTCATTCACTCAGTCCCCAACGAGCCGCTTTAGTAGCTGCCCCTATCCTGAATGAATGAGCTGTTTTGAAACCAGCAGACCACAAACATTTCTAAAAGACTGAAGTGAACTGATTTCTGGATAAAGCAGAGCCATCCGCATGCATCAAGAAGGGCCCCGTTCCCGTAGGCCAAACTTGTAACCACTCCCCCACGGTGCTCACTAGACAAGCTGAAGTATGGGGCACCTGTCCCAAATCGACATGGGCCGCACGTCCCAACTGATCAGTCTTGAATGTCCGGATCCTCAAGTAAACTCTATCACCTAGCAAAAGCATGTTGTTAAATGTCAAACCCCCCACACCGCCCCTGGAGGCACTTACTAGCTCAGTTACATGCAGAGTGCCAAAGAATGCTAGAACAAATGTATGTAAAGATATCGACACCCCTTCCTCAAAGTTCTTCTCGAGGCCAGATGTTGCAGCTATTTGTTAACTGCATTCACACATCAAAAAAATAAAAAATAAAAAAAAAAGAAGTTCCTCCTGATAAAATAGAGCAGAATGCGTAACCTATCTTCATCCTGAAAACATCCCCCGTCCGAACTTACCAACCCATGCCAGTAACGCCAGACCTTTTCATATGCAGTCCATGTGGAAGAACAGATTTGCATATCAACCCAGCTACGGTGGCAAGGCAATGGTCCACAAATGCCCAGGGTAGGGAATTTCATGCTGCTCAACTTTCAGGGCCAACCGATGGAATCTGTCCCACTGACAAAGCGTCAGCCGCAGTGTTAGTAATCCCCGGCACGTGAACAGCATAGAAAAATTAATTCAGTTGCAAACATTCTAACACCAAATGCCTAAGAAATCTAATAACTGAAAGGGAAGAAGTGCAAATGCTATTGATGGCCTGAACTACTCCCATACTGTCACAGTTAAATCTGATGTGCTTATTCCTAAATTCCTGACCCCACAATTCCACCGCCAACACAATGGGGAACAATTCCAGCAACACCAGATTACTCAAAAAAGCAGACTTTCTCCAGGAATCCGGCCAGCTTCCAGTGCTTCACCTACCACAAAATATACCATAACCAGCGGAACCGGCCACATCCATAAACAATTCCAAGTCAAAATTAGACACTGGCACTTCCAACCACAAAGATCGACCATTGAAGGTTGCTAGAAACATCTCCCACACTTTCAAATCATCTTGATGTTCCCTGGTCATCTTGACGTAATGAGGAGTTTTTCAGCCGGCTGTGGCAGCAGCCAAACAGCAGCAAAAAACCCTGCTCCATGGGCATTATGCAGCAGGCATCAGTTCAATTTGCCAAGAAGAGGCTGCAGGGAGCGCAGTTAGAGCTAGACATGGCCGCAGCCACCATCCGATGCAAATCATCCAGCTTGCCTACTGGCAAATAACATTCCATTGCCAGAGTATCAATAACAATGCCCAAAAATGCAATTCAGTGCAAGGGCCCTCCGTTTTGTTAGGTGCCAGGGGCGTTGTGCCAGGCGCACAGCGCAGGGTCAATGGCATCATTGACTGAGCCACCTGCAGGATGAGAAAGATGGTGTATAAGCCAAAACCTGTTGGGTTCCTTCTTTGGAACCACCCCTAAAGGAGACATGACTAAATCAACTAAAGGAGAAGTAAAGGGGCCAGCCATCCTGCCTAAAGAAGCTTCCTTGAACTGTTTGTCAGAAACCACACCCAGATAGGACTTGGCCGACCGTAAATTATCAGTCACAGGAGGGATGACATTTAAGGTACAAGGGATCTGGAAACCCTAAGAAAAACCTAGAAACAACAGCTTCCCGATTCAGATACCTACGTAGGAATGGGGCCATTTTTCCCACTCTCACTGAAGTCATCCCTTTTTCCAGCATTTGTACCTTTTCCCCTACCCTTTGTGAAACACCAGAACAATGGATGTGCACCTCCACAACCCGAGCATTCATGCGGCAGGATAATCCAAATTTACAGACCCCTTTACTAAACTTCCAGCAGTACCCCTTTAGTTTCGGATGTGCTCCTGACCCCACCCTAAAAGGGAGAGCTAGCACCTTTTTGCCTGAGTCACAAGTTTCATCCACAAGTTAATGTCCTTGTGGTGCTATCTCAGAGAAGCTCTTACCGCCTTGCTCTGATGGAATTGTCCATTGTAGCACAGCTACGCCATTCCTCCATATATCCACTGGGCTTTGCTAATGGAGTCCAGATAGCAAAACAATGCTCCAGCAATTTTTCCCCAATTATACTGACAAGCCTGTAGCCAGTTAGAAAAGGTCCAAGGGATCAACCGTTACCATCGCTTTTCTTCTACCTCCTTCTTGTTCTCGTCAGGTTTACCCTAGGTTGAAGTTCTCTAATGGCAATAATGAAAAAATCTCCACATACTCACCTCTCCATATTTTTTCTCTGGTTTCGGGTTTCAAATGCACCCCCAGCGGACTCTCAAAGCAGATATAAACCTGACATTTAGCAGCATCAGACAACCGCACTCCATCCTTATCCGCGCCCACTTTCTTGACGTCAGACCCCGCCGGCGTTGAACCCGCCGAAACAGCTGACATCTTGGCCGACATCTTGGCAGCTGCAGCAACATCAAGAACTACACCTTCCACAGCTGGGGCCACCGACAAGGTCAGAGGGGAGCACCCTCAGGTTTCAGTATGAACAAAGGCAGGATTGGGCACTGACGAGGGGACCCCTGGAACATGTCTAACCAATGCTGCTGACGACGCAGTCACTGCGGACCCCGCCAATGTAGCTGCTGCCACAGGCTCACAGCGTGACAACACTTCCATAAAACCGAATAACAACAGCTGGAGTACCAATGACACCATCCCCTCCTGACAGAGCCACAGGTGCACAATGAGCCCCCTCCCTGGCGCCACCCCCACCCCTCTGGGTACAGCTACACCAAAGGAACCCACATGTGACACACCAGAAACAACTCTAGAAAGTAAAGGAGAAGGAACAGACCCCACACATACAGGAGAAGGGGAAATGACAGAGCTGACAGGACAGTTCTTACCACACTGCCCAGAGGGGGTTCACTTTGAGCAGCCGTGCCACCAGATACCAGCGCCATTGGAGCCACCACTGGATTCACCTCGCCCTCCTCCGATCCTGAGAGCTCCCCTTCAGAAGGCTCCTCCTCCTGATCCCTGCAGCCATACATTAGGGGAGAAGCAGAATCTCCTGACACCGGAGCTGTGACCTGCGGATGCTGGCTGATGATGTCATTCCCAGGAGTCGGTCCAGATCCAACATCACTCCCCTTCCTCCGGTCCTGCAGAGCGCACTGCCGCATGGAGTGGGTGGCAGACGCCAATCCTGAGCAGAGGTAGGCATGGTGGGGATCTCAGTGGCACCTCAGCTTCTCCTGTCCCAGCCGCCCCAGGCCACTGGCTGGCAACAGCTACTTTAGCATTCCCTTGCTGGGCCACAATCACAGCAGGCAGGGGACCTGCAGAGCTGGGTGTGCAGTCCAGAAGGGCAGAAGCATGGGCATGGGAGCTAGTGGCAGAGGAAAATCTCCTGGTCCCGCCTTCAATGGGGATTACTCCCAACCCCCACAGCTGATGAAGGAGGCTTCCTCTTCGCAGCTGGAGCCAGTCCCTTGTGGGGCTCCCAGGGTGATGGCGAACCCTAGGGGCCAAATCAGGGCTAAGGTGCTCAGGAGGTCTAGATGTCCTAGACAGGTGCCTGGCTGTCCCCTGCAGCATACCAGAGAGTGGGACCTGTAACCATTGGGGGCCATTAGCCACTGCAGCTGCACAAATTTGAGAAATCATGCTCTCTGGGTCACCCATTATGGGCTTTGTCTGCAGGACAGCGAGAGAAAAACTTGTTCTATGCTGTACCAGCTTCGACTGACTCTGAGCAACTTGCCCCCCCCGCTTGCTCCACCCAAGCCCACCCAGCCCCTTTTAGTCACACCCCAGCTTCTTCCAATCAGCTAAATCACTTTTCCCCCATTTTAAAATAAAATTACTTTAATAGCCCTGCATTACTCTAGCTTGTCCTGCAAACCTAGTCATTTCAGGCCTTCCGCATATGCTGCCCATCTAGTTCCAGGCCTTATTCATTTTATGTGTACTCTTCCTCTAAGTTTGTCACCTCAATCATCGGATTGTGGCACTGGCAGTGGAAGCTTGATGTTTACCTTCAAATCAGAATTGCAGTTAATGAGTTATCTAGAAGATGTTTGACAATCCCAAATTTTGTATGGTGGTAAGTAGGGTAGGTCAGAAATATAATTGGGCCTTTTTTGCAGTGGTGTTAAGGTTACATTGCTTATTACAGTCTGGAGGTGGGATTGGTTAGGGTGGGTGATAGACAAAAGTCTGCAGTAATATTCAGAAAGTAACATATCTCAAAGAGATTATGATGTGTGATTATGTAAAAAGATAATGGTGAATGGAACATAAATGTTATCTCAAGCTAACAAAGAATAGGTAAAAAAGCAGAAGAATGGTGTCAAAGATAAGCTGCCCCAACATATTGCTAAAAAGCCAATGTTTCAATAGGCAAATGTTTCTAGTTCGAACAACTCTGGAGCTTTTCATGCTGCTCTCGTCACTCATTTTCAGGAAATCAGATCATAGGGTGTGTAAATGCAGAACCCTTCTCAGTTAACATTTGCATTTATTATCTCTAAGTCCATATAGGATATTGATATATTTGCACTCATGACCTATCTGCTCCCTGAAAACAAAGCTGCCCATGGTTATAGTAACCCAGTGGTGCTCAGAAATTACCACAGTAGCTTTTTCCTTATTGTCTGCAGCTCAACCGAGCCTGTATGTACATTTGACATAAGCTAATAGAAAATGGGAAAATACCTAACCTTCAATTAAAGATTAAAAAATTACCTTTATGCTTTGCACCTGTAAAGTAACTTTCATTAGTGAAAATGTTAATGATAATACACCCAAGAGTGCATTTGTGCACCATAAAACATTTAGCTAATTTTGCCTAAACCATATTTTACTAGCAATACTACATCCAACAGGACATCATTTGCTTTTTTTGGTCACATTTATTGTAAAATTTGGTACATGTTCTGTTTGTATCCAGTCATCAAAAAGGTCAAGGTAACCTTAGAAAGTAAGATAAGGTGAAATACTCTTGACATGATTCTGAGAATCTGAAAGCACTTCTACTATTTTATGTAAAATAGTTATTTCTAAGAAAATTGTGTGTTTTCTAGAATAGAGATCTTGTATGAAGCGTGGCCCATTAACAGATTGCTATCAGGGTGAAATCTGAATGTGTATTCAAGAGGGAAAAGAATATGACAACCATTCATTTCCCTCATTTTAGTAACCTTATGTCCGGGTAATATACTTGAATAAAAATCTAGATTGCAACATGAAACAGTAAAAGGCTGTTCTCACAAAACATGTAGGAAAATAAGCCTGCTCTGACATTCCAGTAGAGTCCAAGCATAACTGCCAAGGTTGCATCTTCATGGAAGCTGGACATATTGTGGTAAGAAGGTCGCTCTTTAGAGATGTCATACAATACTTCTCCAATAAAAGAATGGTATCTATTTGAGATAACAGAAACTAATGGCTTATCTTAAAGCCAATCCCATCATTATATCTACAACAGTAATAGCCAACTTGGTAACTATAGATGTCCTCAAGTACAGCCACTTAAAAATAACTGGAAGTGCCTCCTGACACACTAGTTAGGTCCCTGCACCAGAGGAGTCTACTAATCAATATACAGTGGTTCCCCACAGGTTAAGCTGACTCTTCTGTCTCAGGAATATGGCCAGCTTCTCAGGAAGTGCTGACAGTTATTTGTAGGGATCTAACTGGCTCAAAGATGCTGCCAGCACATTGAGAGCCCTACCGGGTGCTCGATAGGTGTCAGACCAAGCCAAGGGGCTGCATTCAGAGAATGGAGTGAGGACTGGGTGAGAGAGTAGTGATTACAGTCATTAAATAGTGATCAAGGCCCTATTCCCACCTGAGCAATTTGAAGCTCGATGTTACACATTTTTCAAGATTAGAAATCCTATTGTTTTAAATGGAGACTGTTTCCACTTGAGTGCCCAGGCACCTGTCACTAGAGGCCTGTCCCTAAGAAAAAGTACAGGAGCTTCCTTTCAGGCTGATTTGAGTAGTTTTGTCAATGTAGACTTCAATGTAAAACTTTATTCCAGCAGGGTTCCCTTATTTGGTGCAATCAGCTCCCAAAAGCCTCAGGATGCGGCAGCACTCCTGCCTCTTCTGAGTACAATGCTGTGTTGGTAGCCATGCATTGTAAGTTATGATGCCAAGGAACCACCCACAACCTGGATTGTCAGAGTAAGAGGAGGGCAGAGCAGGGGGGGGGGGGGGAAGCCATGCAGCCTTTTCATTTTTCCTTAGACATAGCAGCAAGCATTTTTCCTTTGAAGGTGCCCCATTGCAAAGTTTTTTTTTCACCAGCCCAGAGTTAAGCTTTCAGAAAAGAGTAAATACTTACCTCTGCTGCCAACACCACCTATTTGATGAAGAAGAATTATCCTCTGAAATTTCTTCAGAAACCCACACTTATGGGAGTGACCATATGCTTTGTTCTCCACTATGCATAGTTATTCTTTCTTCCAACTCCTTTGATGCTACAGGATAAAGTGGGGATTTAGGGGATGGCGGAGGGAGCCACTGAGGGCAGCGGGGAACAAAGGAAATCAACATTCCCAGAAGTGGCACATTCTGATTAAACTTTAGCAGGCAATTCCTCTTCATCAAAGCAGGGTTTATTTTTCAGACAACAGGAGAGTTAGGTATTTATTCTCACATGATTAAAAGTTTAATTTTTGCATTAGAGTTACTTTAAAGCCCAAATATACCTTAAAAACTATTGCATAGCATGTGTAAAAATAAAAAAAAAATTGTTGCTGCAATATTCACCTTTTTCTCCAGCACTGCCATCTGCCCAGCATGGAGTATGTCGTACTGCTGGCCTGGGATCACAGTACTTTTGGACAGCAAGGTGCTTACACTTCATTGTGTGTACTATGTTGTGTCAAGGGTAAAACAATCCATATTGTCATTTTAGGGAATAAATTAATCTTTTCAAAATATGTTACATTACATGTAAAAAAAATTGTTAAATAAGTGTGCAAAAACTACTATAGAAAGCCAGGCCATATTTTGTGTGGTATTTAATACAATGTTTATGCACCAAGTCCAATGTATCAGTCACACCTGGAAAATTGGCTGCATTTTTTTGTTATGTATCCCAATACGAAACAAAAGAGTAAAAATAGAGCCAGTTTCAAAAGTTACATCATAATTAGGCTACAGCCCTTCAAACTGTGTTCTTGACACAATAATGATAAAGCTGATATAGGTGGAAAAAGCATCCAAATATCTATTATCACAAAGCAAATGACATCCTAAATTAGGCATCAGATTTATTACTTCTTTTTTTTGTTAAGTCATTTGTTTCTTTTCTAGCAAATTGGCTGTTCTCGACCTGCTGTCTCCAGTGTCCATCCCATGTATCCTGTTGGAGGAAGACCTGTTTCCTGTAGCCAGAGCACTGATTACATTCCAGGCTATTCCAGGCCAGAAAAGGCTATGTCATATTTTTCTTATGTGGGTGGGAGGTGGTAGTGCTAAACACTAGGTCAAACTGCATTATTATATTAGAAAGCTACAAACCATCTGACCTACATAAAAATTTCAAAAACCTAAAAGAAGCAAGACTAACAAATTTCAGTTCAAAATTATATCCATAAAATAACAGGATTTTGTACTGTAAAATCCTTTTTTTGGCGTTTATTAGGAAACACATTCTGAGACAAGAGGGTCATACTGCTGGAGAGCATATAGTGAGTCTGCCAAGAATACTGCAAGAATACTGCCAATAATACTACATTAGCCTGGTTCATTTAGGTGCAGTAAGTATTGCTGGGATGACTTCATTCTTCATTCTCTGAAAAGGTTTCAGAGAGGAAAAGGTGTAAGTCAGGTTGAACTAATAAATAGGGAATCCACTGCTATAGCTGGGAGGTACTTGGTTCTGGAGACAAGCCTGCTCAATTTTTATTGAATCTGGAGGCCAGGAGGTCCACATATTTTGTTTGACAGACATAACAAAAGTTTTGAAGCACCTCCGGGTGAAGAAATCACTCTCCGGAGTCCAACTGTTAATGACTGTGAAAGTCCACCTGCCTATTTTCCAGACCTGAAATGTAAATGTGCAGACTGGGCTGGAATGTGAAGTTTCACCCATTTCAGAATATGGTTGGCTTCTCTTTGAGCTGTGAACCTTCTAGAACCTTCTTGATGGTTAACATACATCACTGCTTTGCAACTGCCCAACTGAATCCTGATGGGAAAACCTCACAACCTAGTCATGTCCCCCCTTCCATCTCCTCAAGTTGTGCTGTCTATGCCCCCAGTGAGGATGGCACAGCCAACTGTGTTCCCAGAGAGGATGTGCAGGAAGCAGCTGAGAGGCAAGGAGCTGGGGGAAAGTGAGGAGGGGGGGCAGTCTCGCCCCCCTCTCTCTCTGAACCACCGCTCTCTTTCACCGCCACCTTTCTCTAACCCCCCTCACCCCTCTCTCTTTCACCCCCCTCTATGTCACCCCTCTCTCTCATCTCCCTCTCTCACCCCCACCCCCTCTTTCTTTTGACCCCCTCTCTCTCTCCCCCCCACCTATCTCTCATGCCCTTTTTCTTTCACCCCCACCCCTACCCCTTTCTTTCTTTAACCCCCCCCTCTCTCTCTTACACCCACCTCCCTCTTACACCCTCTTTCTCTCACCCCCCACCTCTTCTCTTTCTCACCCTCCTCACTGCCTCTTTCTATCACCCCTTCTCTTTTTTACCCCCCTTCTATCTCACCCCCTCTCTGTTTCACCCCCCTTATTCTACCACCCCACCCCAACTCCCCTCTCTCACCCACCTCTTCCTTTTACCCCCTCTCTCTCCCAACCCCACCTTTCATACCCCACGCTCTCTGTCTCACCCACCACTCCCTCTGCAATTTACCCCCCTCTATTTAACCCTTCTCTCTCTCACCCCCACACTCTCTCACCCTCCTCACCCCACCCTCTCACTCTCTCACCCCCACCCTACCTCGCCCATAACCTCCTTTCTCTCACCCACCTCTCTCTCACCCCCTCTCTCTTTCACCCCCTCTCTCTTTTACCCTTCCCTCTCATTTACCCCCCACTGCCTCTCTGTCATGCCCAGCAGCTTCTAAAGATGTCACAAACATCCATGCAGGCTTTGCTGTGGTAGATATTTAAATGCCCCCCTCTTTTCAGCTGAGCTGCAATGACCAAATGATTAGGCCCATGGAGGTTCCTGAAGACACGATTAGGAAACCGTCAGACAGCTGAGAGGTTATTGGATGGCACGCACACCCTCTCTGAAGGTGTTCAGTGGCTTTCCAGCAATGCCTATGGGATTCTCCATGAACCTAATCTGCAGACAAGAATTGGGCATCGGTTTGCTGATGTGCCCTTCTGTGCAGCTGTGCTGCAATTTGTGGTGGATGGCTGCCACAAGCGCATGTAATGAGGGCAGTGCAATATGTAGCTGGGGCTTTTTTGGGTGAGGACACGGGCCCCATGATCCCCTATTGCCTGGGGGCCCCATGAGTTGTCAGTCCCTCCCTGGGTTATATCTTGCTGACTAACAGCTTTGTTTGCTAGTGTTGGCAGCAGTAGGAAGCAGTATAACCCTCTTGTCTCCTAGTTTACCCTGTGTCCCCTAAAGAACTTTAAAGAAATATGTGTTATTCATTTTAAATCAAAGCAAATGTTTTGTCTATCTGACTTCTCTCATCAGTAGTCACATTAAAATGGAAATGAAGGTATTGCCTATTTTAAACAATTGTAATTTAAACAGCAAACCTTAAAAAAGAAATGCAGCCATGGTGAAGGACATTGGTTTGTTTAGAAGAATTTAGCTGGAAATATTCACACAGGAACACATTTTAAAGCCCAACTCCAGAACTAATTTTATTTTAGTTGGAGTAGAGTGATGTGCACAATACAACAATCATCTGTTCTAAATAAGCAGTAAAATCACTTTAAAATAAGCCTTCATTCACTTATGTAGCTATAGGCATTGTGGAGAAATTTATTTCAAAGTTCACAACAAAGACACTAGAATATCAGCCTTGTTCTATGACAGCAGATCTAGACAGTCTGCCCACAATCTAATGTAAATACACAGCAGGTGTATCTAGAACAGGGTTTCTCAACCAGGGTTCTGTGGAACCCTAGGGTTCCTCCAGAGGTTGCTAGGGGTTCCTTGAGCAATGAGCATTTTTTGCCTCTCAGATAAGTTCCCACTGACACCATTGATCTTTTTGGCTATCTGTAAGGGGGTAATTCTTCCCAATGACCACAAGTGTAAGGAGCATTCCTCCCGCTGACCATCACACTAATGTATCATGAATTGTAGATAAAGTAATTTAGCAGGGGTTCCCTGAAACCATAAAGTTATGTCAAGGGTTCCTCTGCATTGAAAAGGTTGAGAAAGGCCGGTCTAGAGGTTCTAATCCTTCATTACTCTAACCCCACTAACACCTAAACTGCATCTGAGCTTTGGGAATCCTCATATATACATAACACATATGTTGTCTCTTTAATCTTCAGTATTCTATTCTTTATATTCCATGCTCCTTTAAAATATATTTTTCTCTCAGATCTACAGTACAAGGACCTCGGCATTCACCATCAGCCCTAGAATCTTGAGGCCTGCAAACTAAGGGTAGGGCTTTGTGACAAGTTGAAGAAACTTTGAAAATTAAAATAAAATGAAATCCAAAGATTAAACAAATGCAATTAATATTGTTGGGTAACTTTATACATTGAAAGACTCTGTTTTGTTATTCGCAGCAGATATATTCAAGGAAAAGACAAAGATGCATACACTATGCAGAATATAAAAGATTTCAATTAAACATGCAAAATACAATGATCAACAAAAACCTTTATATTTCAGGATACTGATGGTACTCCTATAAAATATCAATTCTAATTGCTTGTGATGAATTTCTAGTGCTTAGGACATTGCTTCTTGCCTTTTTAAATTGTACTTAGAGCTAAAACACTTTTTTAAAAGTGTATATCTAACCAAATCTTTTTTGTATAGATATAGGGATTAGAAGCACTGTCCGGTTTTACTACTATCTGGGACGCCATGATTTTACTTCACTTCTAGTTCTGCTGACAACAGTTTCACCAGACATGAATTTGATTCAAATCTGCAACAGAGAAACATGGATTCTTGGTTTCCCTAGCATTTTTATTTCTGTCTGTGTTGCCATTGGTGATTTACTGTCACTTTCTAACTGGTGAAACATTTATCAGCAGAATAGGTACTGAACAGACTTCCAGATGACAGCAAAATGTTGACAGGTGTTCAAACCCTTCCCCCACTTTATTCAAAACAAAAAAATAAAAAAAATTAAAAAAAAAGTTTCGGTTGGCCATGTATTTCAAATTTTGGATAGAGTAGAAATTTTGTCAGGTTGTCAGGTTTTTTTTTTTTTGCCATCTGTGTACCATTGAGGAGATTTCCCTTCAATTTCTGACTCATAGACAAAATAGAAAGTGAAAGGAAATGTCTACAAAGAGGGGGGAATTCCCATTATACACCATTGTCACCTGAATATATGTCAAGTGAATGCATTAAGGTAAAAACCTTAAGGCTTTAGAACCACTTCAAGGAATATTTTTAAAGGGACATGTATGTGCTTGGAGCTTAGCATCAACGCAACATATAATAAATATCAGTAGGTGTCATCATGCATGCTGAACGGACTAATATACAATGCTCACCATAAATGAGTACACCACAACAGATTTGTCAGAAAACCTTTAATTTCCTTTCAGAATCAACATTTTCTATGGGACACTATACTACAAAATACTCCCACAAATGCAGGCCATTGATTGCAAACATGATTTGTTGATTTGCACACACAAAAAAAGTATTTTTCCTAACAAATTCATTCAAGACCATGTTACAAAAATAAATACACCCCAATGAAAGTCTTAGGAGCAAAGCTAAATTTTAGACAACAAACTCCTAATTAACAAGAATTCAACTACAGATGAGTCTGATTATTTATTAAACAGGGGTCCAGCAGACAGTTGATTATAAAAGGTTGTTACTTAACAAAGAAAACCCCTTCTCATTTCATGCTGTCAGCAACGGCACCTCATGGAAGAGAAATGTCACAAGACCTGAGAAAGAAAATCATTTCTTTACACAAGAAGGGTGACGGCTACAAGAAGATCAGCAAAGCTTTACTTATTAGTCAGAATACTATAGCAAAAGTGATACAAACATTTAACAAAGAAGGTACTGGAACCATCTCACAGAGATAACCAGGCTGTCCATGGACGTTAACACCTTGAAAGGAGCATCTTCTGATGAAAAGGGTTGAAGAAAATCACCATGCAAGTTCACTGCAGTTAGCTAAAAAAGTAGAAAGCCAAACTGGGGTGATTGTTTCACATGACACAATAGAACGTACACTGCAGAGGAATGGCATGCATAGGTTTAATCCACGAAGAAAACCTCATCTAAAGCCCATGCACAAAAAAGCCTAGAATTTTCCAGGGCCCACGCTGAAAAAGAAGAAGACTACATGGACTCTGTACTCTGGAGTGATGAGGCCAAGATAAATGTTTTTGGAACTGATAGCTTCAAAACTGTATGGCGTTGCAAAGGTGAGGAGTACAAAGAAAAATACATGGTGCCTACAGTGAAACATGGTGGTGGCAGTGTCCTTCTGTGGGGATCCATGAGTGCTGCTGGTGTTGGGGAGCTGCATTTCATTGATGGTATCACAGACATATTGCTCTATATTGAAAGAGAAGATGAACCATCACTCCATTCCCTTGGTCATCGTGGACTTTTCCAACATGACAATGATCTAAAACACACATCTAAGGCCACTGTTGCATTTCTGAAGAAGAAAAGCGATTCAGTGGCCAAGTATGTCTCATGATGTGAACACAATCCAACACCTATGGAGAATTCTGAAAAGACAAGATGAGCATCACTCTCCGTCCAGCATCCAAACTCTCAGAGAGGTCATTCTTGAAGAATGTAAAAAGATGTTGCAATATGTTGCCAACCTGTTCCTTCCATGCCTAGCAGACTTAGTGCTGTCCTTTTACAAATCATGAAGGTCATACAAAATACTATATGTAGTAGTTTTTGTTGGGGGGTGTATTCATTTTTGCATGAATTAATTTGAGTAAAACTGAATATTTTGTAATCTACAGTTGCAAGAAAAAGTATGTGAACCCCTTGGGATTACGTGGAGTTTTGCATGAATTGGGCATAAAATGTGCTCTGTACCTCATCTAAGTCACAACAATAGAAGAACACAGTCTGCTGAACATAATACTACACAAACATTAGATGTTGCCATGGTTTAATTGCACATAACATGTAAACATTCACAGTGCAGGGAGGAAAAAGTATGTGAACCTTTGGACTTAATAACTGGTTGACCCTCTTTTGGCAGCAATAACCTCAACCAAACGTTTCCTGTAGTTGCAGATCAGACCTGCACAACGATGTGGAGTAATTTTGGACCACTCCTCTTCACAAAACTGTTTCAGCGTAGCAATATTCTTGGTATGTCTGGTGTGAATCGCTCTCTTAAGGTCATGCCACAGCATTTCAATCGGGTTGAGGTCAGGACTCTGACTGGGCCACTCCAGAAGGCGTATTCTGTGCTGTTGCAACCATTGTTTTGTTGAATTACTTGTATGCTTTGGGTCATTGTCCTGTTGCATCACCCATCCTCTGCGTAGCTTCAGTTGGCGGACAGATGGTCGTACGTTTTCCTGCAAAATATCTTGATAAACTCTGGAATTCATTTTCCCATCAATGACAACAATCCGTCCAGGCCCTGAGGCAGCAAAGCAGCCCCAAACCATGATGCTCCCTCCGCCATGTTTTGCAGTGGGGATGAGGTTTTGATGTTGGTGTGCTGTGCCTTTTTTTCTCCACACATAGTGTTGTGTGTTCTTCCCAAACAACTCAATCTTGGTTTCATCTGTCCACAGTATATTTTGCCAGTAGTGCTGTGGAACATCCAGGTGCTCTTTTGCAAACTTCAAACGTGCTGCAATATTCTTTTTGGACAGCAATGGCTTCCTCCGTGGTGTCCTCCCATGTACTCCATTCTTGTTTAATGTTTTCCTTATTGTAGATGTGTCAACAAAAATGTTAGCATGTGCCAGAGATTTCTGTAGGTCTTTAGCTGACACTCTGGGATTCTTCTTTACCTCATGCAGCATTCTGCGCTGTGCTCTTGCAGTCATTTTTACAGGACAACCATGACTAGGGAGAGTCAACAGTGCTAAACTTTCTCCATTTGTAGACAGTCTGTCTTACCGTGGACACATGAACATCAAGGCTTTTGGAGATCCTTTTGTAACCCTTTCCAGCTTCATGCAAGTCAACAATTCTTGATCATAGGTCTTCTGAGAGCTCTTTTCTGTGAGGCATGGTTCACATCAGACAGTGCTTCTTGAAACCAGTAAACCCAAAATAGGTGTGTGTTTTTAAGGGCAGGACAGCTGTCAGCAACACATCCAATATCATCACACTGATTGGAGTCAAGGTTGGCTCACTCCTGGCTCCAATTAGCTCTGGGAGAAGTCATTAAGCTAGGGCCTCACATACTTTTTCCTCCCTGCACTGTGAATGTTTACATGTTATGTGCAATTAAACCATGGCAACATCTAATGTTTGTGTAGTATTATGTTCAGCAGACTGTGTTCTTCTATTGTTGTGACTTAGATGATGTTCAGAGTACATTTTATGCCCAATTCATGCAAAACTCTACGTAATCCCAAGGGGTTCACATACTTTTTCTTGCAACTGTACGTTATAATATTAACCTTACTTTAATGTAATGAGCTAAACAAATTTTCTATAAAACTCAGTTTTGTAAAAATGTTGGAAATTGTTCTTGTGTTCATTGAGATATTGATTAAAATCTTACTTTTCATAAGGGGTGTACTCATTTATGCTGAGCAATGTATATGCAACAAATAAAAAATATTTGGTGGTTGGCTTATGCAAGCATTCAAATGTATCTTCTTAATGTCTACAGCCATGTCTATACTTGCCTGCTCTGTGCAGTGGTTTTGCACAGAGCAGCCCAGATCTTCTTCTGTTTGGGTCCCCGTTGGCACTCTTGGCTCCTCCCCCTCGAGCAGTGCCCCCAGAAAAAACTGCTCATCGTTGCGTGCTCATCTCCGAGACGCTGCTCTATGCGTCCATAAGACACATAGAGCGGCGGCTCTGCCCCACCACCGCTCTCTCCTCATTGGCTCACTGGCTGTGATTGACAGCAGCAGGAGCCAGTGGGCTCCCACTGCTGTCTCAGTCAATGAGGAGGAAGAGTCCCCAGACAGCAGAGGCTATCGAGAACGTCGCTGGATTGGATAGGGCTCAGGTAAGGATGGGGGGCTGAGGGGCCCGCTGCACACAGGATTTTTCCCTTCATGCATAGAATACATAAATACATAGAATACAATAAGGTAAAAACCTTGAGCCTTTAGAATCTCTTTAAATTATTAGACAGTATTATATGTAATGATAACATGTACAGTATATGCATCAACATACAGGAGGGTGCATTACATAAACAATGAAAATACTAAAATAGATTGTAAGCCTTCACAGGCAGGGTCCTCCAAACCCTACTCTAATGAATTGTATTTTAACTGTACTGTTTCCCTAAATTTTGTAAATCACTGTGCAAAATGTTGGTGTTATAAACAGTAAATCCTGAATAATAACATTAATAATAATAAAATAAGTATTAAACAGCGCCTGAGCGATGGAATTTATTCTGATAACTGACTTACCAACAACAGATTTCTTTCTTTTGTTTGTGGAAAATCAATTACGGAAGTGATATTATGCACAAGCAAATATGTAAAATGTGTCACCCAACCGCCTTGAACTTGCAAGCATTCAATTAGCTTTGTTTAGTTTACTGTCTTAGTGCACCCATTCTCATAACATTGAAATCTGTGCATTGGCTTCTAGCCACAGTCCTGTTAACGTCATTTATCGGAGACTGGATTTCTCCCAGAAAGTAATGTAAAGATAGTGCACAGTGGATGAAAGCATGAGTCAAGTACTAACGTAAGCCCTTATCACTCACATTCAGAGATGTATAGCTTTGCTGTTACTAATGACTTTGCAGAATCCTTTCAAGGTCTTGCTAAAGTAAGAGGAATTTATCATTACCCCAAAGATTAAATGCCAGATAATGGAATTTGGCTTAAAGAAATATTCTCTCAAGAGAACCTATTAGAATGTGTTATTTTTAAATAGCAGTAGCTCAATCTGCTCATTTTTACAGCATAGCCCAACTTATTGACTTTATGCAAAATAGTATTTTCCCACTTGAGGAAATTAAAGCTGCACTCAAGGCAAACAGTTAGATACATAACTGAAATACATTTATGGAAACTATTTTAACAGCTAAAAATTTCTGTAAACTCCGTTCTGAACGTTGTATAGCTATAATTGAAAGTCGAGCCAGATTGGTGACCTGATATTTCTTTACTACAGTTAAAACAGTTTAGCTAGGTCACCTCTCTTCCTTCAGCTTGTGATTGGACAGCAATGGAGCAGCAGTAGACTGATGAGCTCATCATTCTACTCATTCTGCATTCTCCTGCCTGTGTGTTTACTGCCAGCACAACTGTGTTGCAGTACACCTGACTGATCCCTAGTGCTGTCGCTGCCTCCATCAGTCTACTGTTCAAGGGATTCCAAAAGTCTGTTACCAAGCCAAATTCAAGTACTTGCACTCATATTTATAAGTACATTTGAAGTGGTTGTAAACCCTTACATGTACCCAGTGAAGTGACTAGCATTAGATAATACACAGAGATTAAACAAATCCTCCTATATAAATTGTAGATTTTCAGTGAGATCATATTTTGAATTAGTTTAGGTTGCTATATAAAAAAGGGATACTTTTAAACACAAGAAAGAATAGGGGGAGATACACCCTTTATAGTGTAGTCTTTGTATCGGTTGTGGATAGGGTATATAAGAAACGTAGAAAGAGATTGCAAGTAACCATGTGAATTATTAACAACCAGGAGGACCAGAACTTCATCCTCTGCATGTTGGTGACGTGTGGTGTTTTTTATAATAACAGCCCAGAAGACATGTTGTAATGGTTACAGCGGAAAGAAACTGTATCTAAACACCACAAACCAAAAACAATATTTAATTGTTTTTAATATTCAAAGCAAACTCACCCATCCATGTCTCCATGTATTTTTCTGAGAAATCACTTAGAAAAACAACCCCTAGCATTTCTGGCCATGGCCATCTTGAGTGAGAGCAAATGATTCATTTAGCAATTACTTCCAGGAATCTACCCTTAGATCAGGCATACAGGCAGGAGGGTGTGCTTAGCTGGGAAAACCCCTCCTCCCCTTCTGAAGACTCCCTGAAGACTCCTGGGATGTATGACAACATTTGCCTAGGCATGGAAACTAGGTAATGACTAAAGAAATGTAAATTCAACAAGTTAATATGATATATTTTCCTATCTATTTACTAATGCTAGCATCATGAGGATTCAAAATAGTCAATGTTGATTGAGAGAGTGAAGTTTCGCTTTAAGGGTTTTTAGAATCTCAGGTCCAGCAACTGGGAACAACAGCAACAACCACCAAGTGGTAGGCCATGAAATAATACAGATCAGGGTCAGCGCATGCTGAAGCGCACAGTACGCAGAATTTGCCAACTCTCTGCAGAGTCAATAGCTAAAGACCTCCAAACTTCGTGACCTTCAGATTAACACAACAACAGTGCATAGAGAGCTTCATGGAATGTGTTTCCATGGCCGAGCAGCTGCATCCAAGCCTTAATTCACCAAGTGCAACGCAAAGTGTCGGATGCAGTGGTGTAAAGCACGCTGCCACTGGACTCTAGAGCAGTGAAGACGTGTTCTCTGGAGTGGCGAATCACACTTCTCTGTCTCTCAATCCAATGGATATGTCTGGGTTTGGCGGTTGCCAGAACGGTACTTGCCTGACTGCATTGTGCCAAGTGTAAAGTTTGGTGGAGGGGGGGTTATGGTGTGGGGTTGTTTTTTCAGAAGTTAGGCTTGGCCCCGTAGTGCCAGTGAAGGGAATTTTTAAGGCATCAGCAAACCAAGACATTTTGGACAATTTCATGCTCCCAACTTTGTGAGAACAGTTTGGGAATGGTCCCTGCCTGTTCCAACATGACTGTGTACCAGTGCACAAAGCAACATCCATAATGACATGGATGAGTGAGTTTGGGGTGGAAGAACTTGACTGGCCTGCACAGAGTCTTGAGCTCAATCCGATAGAATACCTTTGGGATGAATTAGAGCGAAGACTGCAAGTCAAGCCTTCTCATCTGACATCATTGCCTGACCTCATAAATGTACTCCTGGAAGAATGGTCAAACATTCCCATAGACACACTCCTAAACCTTGTGGACAGCCTTCCCAGAAGAGTTATTATTATTATTTATTTGAAGCTGTTATAGCTGCAAAGGGTGGGCCAACTCAATATTGAACCCTACAGACTAATACTGGGATGCCATTAAAGTTCATGTGCGTGTAAAAGCATCCCAAAACTTTTGGCAATATAGTGTACATTTACTTGTTTGATAAGACATGAGAATGTGCTTTTTGGTGATTTATGTAACGTATGTACAGTATATTGAATTATGTGATATCCAGTCCAGACAAGGAGCCATGAAATGAGTTCTGCTGTATTACCAAGCAAATGATACACATTCACACCTGTGTTTTTGCCTGATACTGATTATATGAGTGAAAATGTTCTGGTGATTAGCTGTGGGAGGCAGCCCCATTGGGTGCAATGGGAGGCTGCTAAGTCCAGCACCTAATTGCAACCACTCACATGTAATCACTATGGAGCAATTACCTGCAAGTGATTGGCCCTGGACACAGGTAATAGAGATTACCTGCAAGTGGCTGCAAATAGCAGTGGGAGCTGGAAGCCTCCCATTGCTTTCCATGGGGCTGTCTCCTGCAGCTATTCTCAGCTAATTTTTTTGCATATAATCGGCATCAGGCAAAAAACACAGGTGTGAATGTGACCTAAATATATTTTATTAATGGTCGTGCGATTCTGAGATTCCCCAGGGCTTGCTCACACAGTTAGGCTGTGTTATTGCTTGTGGATTATACTGTGCATTAATGTGCATTGCGTTAAGGCAGCTCATTTGTTTGAATGGGCTGAAAACGAATCACCTTGCACCAAAAAAAAATTGTGGGCAGAATTTTTGACAGCACAGCACAGGGCAATTTACCTGTACTGCAATGCAAATGCATTGAGAAGGTGTTCTGGAGTGCCATTCATTCTGAATGGCACCACTCTTCACACCAACACACATAGGACACACATTTCCACAACAAAATAGTGTGAACAAGTAATTGGACAACCATTACCCTCAATGGGCTATTGTATTCTGACAGCCATTGGCTGCAGCTGTTGACATACTCGAACAGCAGCTGTATCCATTTGGATCTATCTGCTTTTCGGTCTCAAATTTTCCAGCAGGCCCTTTCAACAAAAGTCAATAGAAAATGTAGCAGGGCCAACAGGGACACCCACTGAGCACATTTTGGCTGCTTCGTCAGTGTGTAGTCAGCTTTAGTATTGCAGGATTTATGTTGTCATTGTAATGTGTAGTGCTAACTCCAGAGAAGCCGCTTAGTATGATGGATCCTCTGTTCTTTCATGACTCTTTACACTGCTCGGTCCCCAGTGACACACCTGTGTAACTTAAAAGTTTTTATGTACTACTACTCTCTAATAGTGCACAGAAAATAGGCACAGGCAACTTGATGGTAGGTTAAGTAGATGGATAATGGCACAGCAAGTTGACAATGCCTAAACCCATAGACAGGCAACTGAACACATTTGAACAGGTCAGACCAAATAGAATGTACACCAACCTATAATATGGCAATTAACTAACTTCAATAAAAATCAACCAAATTTCAGCTGGTACAAACAGTGGTCAATATAACAACATTAACTAACCCAAAGAAATGTCCTTGAGTGCAATTTATGCATAGAGCCCTAATAGTGTGAGGATGTATACATTCCTGACAATGAATACCCTGGAGGTGGCTTTAAAAAAACCTGGTGTCTATTTCACAGTACTAAGCCGGTTATCATTGGGGCCCATCTATAAGGCTCACTTGACGGTTATTTGCCCCAGAAGGCTCTGTCCTCACAATCAGACCCTCATTGGCTGTAGGCACACATGGCAACAGGTCTCTCTGGTGCCAAGAGACAGCGACTCTTGGTGGCTCAGTCTCTCAACTCTTTCAGGTTCAGTGTCTCTAAAGGTGGGCACAAACAGGTAGGAGCAGCAGCTCTGCACCCCATAGTCTGCAGCACAAGAGGCTTTCTGTGGCTCAGTCCTTAGCTTCTATGGACCGAGCACACAACTCTGGTCCCCTCTGCAGCAGCCCTCTGTGGCTGTCTCTCTGGTGCAGCACTGACGGGTTCAAGCAGTAGTTCCCACTGCACCAGCAAAAAATCTACCTGATTTCCTCCTCTGCCTGCAGGGAATCCTGGGTATTGAAGTTTACATCCTGATCCATTTGCATTGTGCTGCTCCCCTTGAGGATTACAAATTCCGTTGTGCTGAGCAGGAGACATGATCTGTCCTCCCCAGTATTGCTGAAGCCATTGCCAGTAGGAAGGGGGATCACCCACAGTACAGCCACAAAGGCATAAAGCACAGCCTGCTCTGTAACCACACAGCAGTGGAACAGAGAGAAAGCCCAAGCCCTCCTCTAGTTGGCAGAATTCAATGCTCATTGTGATCATTTCATGGTATATGGGCCTCAGTGTCTTAATGATACATTAATGATTACAGAGCTGCATTCATTTGTGTTTTATATCTGCCTGGAGTTTAGATTTAACAGATTCTAGCAATAATCATCATTTTATAAAAAACAGTTAAACTTCATATAAAATTAGTCATTCACATATAAATATAAACATTTCCCTTAAAGTGTTACTAAACCCACAATAGTAAAATCTTGTTATACTCACTGTGGAAACTAATGGGTTAATTCTACGCATTGTGTAAAAAAGGCTGTTTGATCCTGTCTTCTCTGATCCTCCCCTTCTTCAACAGTCCCCCATCCATCTGCTGATAATACAGAGCTCTAGGAGTCACTCTGCACATGCTCAGTTTGGTGTGTATAGCTAGAGTTTTTTTTTTCCTTGGGAGGGTGCTTGTGATCCATACAGGGCCAATCAGCACTGTCCAGACAAAGGGTCAGGGGTTATGCTGTCTCATAGGACAGTCAGAGAAGAATGAAAACTCCTCCTTTAAGATTAAGCAGTGCTCAACTGGACACTGATAGAAGTCACAAGATAGGGTATTTATCAGTTTATATTTACTAAAATAATTGCATTTCCATGTTCTTTGTACTGTGGGAGACCAGATATAGCGAATGGGTCACGGATTTAGTAACACTTTAATAGTAGGTCCACTGAAAGCAATGAGAGGTGTGCTGACTAGATATCTGAATACAGGGCTCTAAATATAAAATGTTCAGAATCCAATTTTAACAAATCCTTTTCACTAGTAATGACAATGACTGCACTGAATGAGTTGCTGTATAAAACAGACATGTTGAAAAAGCACTGTTTTAGCAATCATTAAGCAAAATCCTCAAAGCAAATTGTAAAGTGATGGTAAAGTCAGTATATTGTTTGCAATGCCAAAAAAAGAATAAAGGAAAAAATAAATAAGCAAGCATATTTATTTAGGGTTATTATTGCAGGTGATAACACAATGGAAAAAAGCTGTAATATCAGGCTGTTTGCTCATTGGTTTTTTATCTCAAGGAAAAAATAGAGTGTCATACAAACCTGTAGGATATGATTAGGCAATGAGAATATAAGATATAAATATTCCACTGGCTGGCATTTTACTGTAATATCAAGGTGTTGGCAGACATACCTTTGTGGCCACTTTATAAAGGCTATTAACTTGAATCCACTTATATTTTGCCTTCACTGTTTCCTCCTTTCCCTCCCCTCATCAAGATACTTATCAAATTTATAACTAAAACCTCTTTATTTTCATTACACATCCATAACTCACAACAGTCCTAGATTGTGTGGGACTGTCTTACTTTTTCAGCTCAGTTCCACTGTCTCGTGTACAGGAGCTTTGTACTGCAAAGGTTCTGCTGAAATATACTTGTGCCTACAGTGCATTCATATGCATAATTCAGCAAAATTTGCATATGCCTACAATTTCCATATATCTTGGATATAAATGATCTGATTGAAATGTTTGCATATGAATGAGCAATAGTGACTCTTTCATATGCAAAGCCTGCCTCTAGCAGAAATGGTGAGTGAGTTTAGGTGGTAGGGGCCTGTACTGGGGAAGAGGCATCTGTACTGGAGATAGGGTCTGTACAGTGGGGCGGGCTGAGGGTTTGTACTGGGGGGGTGGTCTGCACTAGGGGTCCACATTGTGAAGGACCTGGGGGGTCTGTACTGAGGTGTTGGGCTGGGGAGAAAGGGAGGCTGCACTGAGGAAGTTGCCTGGGAGGATAAGGCGGGGGGGAGTTTGAACTGAGGGAGTAAGTGTTCCGAGCTGTTGGGGATATGGGCATGCAGGGGTAATTCTACTGGGAGGAGAAGGTCACTTTTTTTTGTACTCTATACACTAGCCTGTGCATTACTTACTTCTGACCCCTGCACTCTCAGTGTTACATACTCCTGGCCTCTGCAATCTCTGCATCACACAGTCCCGAATCCTGCACTGTGTGTTATCCATCCCCGTGCTATGGAAGTCACACACTGCTGAGCCCTGCCCTCTGTGTTACAATCACCTGAGTACTGCAGTCTGTGTTTTATGCATTTCAAACCCCTGCACTCTGTATTGTACACACTCCCAGGGGTGTGGACATTTTTTAAAACACTACTTATCCAGGGACTAAATCTGTGCCCCTGTCTACTTGTCCCTCATGATAATCTGCTTGTCAGATAAAAGAATCGTATTTAAATCTGAGGTGCTTTTAGAAATGTCTGGGGCTTTTAAAATCAAAAGGGGCTTTATGGCGACTTAAACATGTAATAATTTTAACATTGCGCTGTATATCTCCTCACCTCCCTGCCTGTCTCCAGCACTGCACCCAGACACTAGCAGGGGATGAAGCCACGTGACCAGTGGCGTAACGTGTAGGGGAGGGGCTTTGATGTCACGGCACTCGATAGTTCCATACTGACACCAGCTGGTAATTTTAGGATTTTCACCACTTTCAAAAACTCAGGAGGATACACTTTATGCACAAAGTGGTTTATATACAGACATTATGTGAGTGCATTACTTTTATTATTAAAGTGTTTTTAAAAGGTTAAAGCACTATGATTTGATTATTCCTCTGTATAAACCACCATGGAAGGAGAGCCTATCAATGAAGTGAAGGGGGATTCCAAACAGCAGGATACCATCCTATCCACAATTTAAGTTATTTTCACATAGGAGATCAATTAAGAAGCACTGGATACTTATTTCATTTTAAGGAAACACAAATATCTGCAGAAGTATATATGGACTTTGTCTGACATGTATATGGACATTGTTTTTGGTTACTGATATCGGTTGATTGATTTATTTAATATATTATTTTTGTCGCTTATTATTAATAGAATTACATGGATGTATTTATTATTTGAATTTAGTATTATTGAGTGAAGCGCAGCACATTTTTTATTTACTAGGAACTGTCACCAATGTCATATTACCTTTTTTGGATGTGCAAATCTTCATTAACCCTGATGGTATGCTAGGGTCTACATTGTATAGAAAACCTCCAGCAGAGAATACAATTCTCCAAATGTCAAGTTCACAGCCCGAATCAGTAGTTTCAAGCTTTCCCTACAGTCAATACATACCTATCCAATGAAATTAGAGTAGAGAGGTGGATTTTGAAAAGGACAAAACCAAAGAAAAGCTTACAAGTGGGCCAAGCAGCAAGATGGAGCCTCTTTGATTTTTGGTAATCAGGTGAAACCAGAAGCACAAAGGTACACTTGATTACCAGATAAACAAAACAAATGCATACAACAGATATTTAGTACGTACTGGCCCTTGTTGGTAGCAGACCAAATTCATCAAACCTTTTCCCTGTGGAAGTTGCAAATATTATCCATTTTTCGAGGTAAGGGTGTACCTTAATTCTCTGAAATGGCCAACTGTGGAAATATAAACATAGCATAACATGTCAAACTTCAGGGGTAGTATATCTAATGAATTGACACTTCAAATAAAGTTTGTACAAAAAAAGGAAGCTATGTGATGCGCACCACACTACCTTCTCCCTAGGTAAAGTGCTCCAGCAGATGTCCGATCCAGAAGGTATGTATGAAATTGCTCACAGGTAGCCACTTCCAAGGAAGCCATGAGAGGGATGTGGGCTTGTAAGTGGAAGACTGCTGTAAATGGTCCTCACATGGAATGCACAGGCAGGGACACAATACTGAAAAAGATGCAATTGTTTCCTCTTTAACATAGCCTTGGAACTAGGATGTGAAGATCACCTTTCACCAGGCGTTTAATCGGTTTTATCCAATATTCTCTGCACTTTTTCGTGAAATGTACTCACAGACTAATGCATGGATAGATTTCACACACATACTGTATATTACTTTTGAATAACAAATATTGTAAATGAAAAGACATCTATGGTCACAGCATACACTTTAATTTTATAACATCAGCATTGTAATAACAATACAAACAATAGTTATTATCAACAATCCAATATCAGTTTACTTGATAAATCTCCTTTATGTTGTGAGTTCTGCCTGTCTGCTACTTACCTTCTTTCCACATCTTCCTGGATTCCCAGCATGTTTTGCAGCTTCTCCTCTGCTGCTTACTTTCAATTTCTAAGGACGACATATCCCATGGTACCTTGCTGCCTGCAAGCAATGATTCCTGCACTGACTCCACCTCCTGAAACTCCCCCTTTCAGCTCCTCTGTAGCCCAGAAGGCAGGTTCTGTGAAATGTGTGACACAGCAGTGCCTACTCACAGTATAATGTGAATCTGTGTCACAGAATTAAAGTGGAGCTCCACCCAAAAGGGGAAGCTGGTCCCCTGCTTCCCATTAAGGATTGGCACCTTTGGGGAGTGGGTATCTGAATTTTACAGGTACCCGCTCCCACTTCCGCTGCGATCACCTAGGCAATCGGAAGCTGAAGTTGTTCTCCTACCCTCCCTCCCCGTAGTCTTTTGGGACATGTGACAGGTCCCAGAAGACTACGGAGCCATTCTCAAAGCCTTAAACTGTGACAGCCACACTGTAGGAGCCAGCGCCAGGTAGAGAAGACAGCTGGTGAAAACAGCAGTTGTGAGGACACCGCTGGACTGAGGGACAGGTAAGTGTCTGTATTTTAAAATACAGCAGCTACAGTTTTTGTAGCTTCCACAAAGGAAGCAGAAGGAGACTACTGGGACTCTGTACTCTGAGTGATGAGACCAAGATAAATGTTTTTGGAACTGATGGCTTCAAAACTGTATGGCGTCACAAAGGCGAGGGGTACAAATAAAAATGAATGGTGCCTACAGTGAAACATGGTGGTGGCAGTGCTCTTCTGTAGGGCTGCATGAGTGCTGCTGGTGTCAGGGAGCTGCATTTCATTGATGGTATCATGAATTTACAGATGTACTGCTCTATATTGAAACAGAAGATGCTACCAGCACTCCATGCCCTTGGTCGTCACGCACTTTTCCGACATGACAATTATCCAAAACACACGTTTAAGGCCACTGTTGCATTTCTGAAGAAGAACAGAGTGAAAATGATTCAGTGGCCAAGTATGTCTCCTGATCTGAACCCAGTCGAACACCTATGGGGAATTCTGAAGAGACAAGTTGAGCATCACTGTCCATCCAGCATCCAGGCTCTAAAAGAGGTTATTCTTGAAGAATGGAAGAAGATAGATGTTGCAATATGTCGGCAACTTGTTCATTCCATGCCTAGAAGACTTGGTGCTGTCCTTACAAATCATGGAGGTCAAACAAAATACTAGGTGTAGTATTTTTTGCTGTGGGGTATATTTGTTTTTGCATCAACTAATTTGAGTTAAACTGAAGATTTTGTAATCTATGTATATTAACCTTACTTTCATGTAATGAGCTAAACAAATGTTCTATAAAACTCAGTTTTGTCAAAATATTAGAGATTGTCCTTGTGTTCATTGAGATATTGATTAAAATCTTACTTTTCAAAAGGGGTGTACTCTGTTATGCTAAGCACTATATACAGTCAGGTCCATAAATATTGGGACATCAACACAATTCTAACATTTTTGGCTCTATACACCACCACAATGAATTTGAAATTAAACTAACAAGATGTGCTTTAACTGCAGACTGTCAGCTTTAATGTGAGGGTATTTACATCCAAATCAAGTGAATGGTGTAGGAATTACAACAGTTTGCATATGTGCCTCCCACTTGTTAAGGGACCAAAAGTAATGGAACAATTGGCATCTCAGCTGTTCTATGGCCAAGTGTGTGTTATTCCCTCATTATCCCAATTACAATGAGCAGATAAAAGGTCCAGAGTTCATTTCAAGTGTGCTATTTGCATTTGGAATCTGTTGCTGTCAACTCTCAAGATGAGATCCAAAGAGCTGTCACTATCAGAGAAGCAAGCCATCATTAGGCTGAAAAAACAAAACAAACCCATCAGAGAGATAGCAAAAAAATTAGGTGTGGCCAAAACAAGTGTTTGGAACATTCTTAAAAAGAAGAAACACACCGGTGAGCTCAGCAACACCAAAAGACCCGGAAGACCACGGAAAACAACTGTGGTGGATGACCGAAGAATTCTTTCCCTGGTGAAGAAAACACCCTTCACAACAGTTGGCCAGATCAAGAACACTCTCCAGGAGGTAGGTGTAAATGTGTCAAAGTCAACAATCAAGAGAAGACTTCACCAGAGTGAATACAGTGGGTTCACCACAAGATGTAAACCATTGGTGAGCCTCAAAAACAGGAAGGCCAGATTAGAGTTTGCCAAACGACATCTAAAAAAGCCTTCACAGTTCTGGAACAACATCCTATGGACAGATGAGACCAAGATCAACTTGTGCCAGAGTGATGGGAAGAGAAGAGTATGGAGAAGGAAAGGAACTGCTCATGATCCTAAGCATACCACCTCATCAGTGAAGCATGGTGGTGGTAGTGTCATGGCGTGGGCATGTATGGCTGCCAATGGAACTGGTTCTCTTGTATTTATTGATGATTTGACTGCTGACAAAAGCAGCAGGATGAATTCTGAAGTGTTTCGGGCAATATTATCTGCTCATATTCAGCCAAATGCTTCAGAACTCATTGGACGCCACTTCAGGCTGTAATTGACTGCAAAGGATTTGCAACCAAGTATTAAAAAGTGAAAGTTTGATTTATGATTATTATTCTGTCCCATTACTTTTGGTCCCTTAACAAGTGGGAGGCACATATGCAAACTGTTGTAATTCCTACACCGTTCACCTGATTTGGATGTAAATACCCTCAAATTAAAGCTGAGAGTCTGCAGTTAAAGTACATCTTGTTTGTTTCATTTTAAATCCATTGTGGTGGTTATAGATCCAAATATGTTAGAATTGTGTTGATGTCCCAATATTTATGGACCTGACTGTATATATATATATATATATATATATTTTTTTTTTTAATCTGAGCTGAAAGATATGACGACTGACATTCTTTTCTTTTTTATCTTCTGAAAATACTAGCTGACTCTGTCATGTAGTTTTGTCAGTGACTTCAAAATTTTGTGTGCCACTAAACTCAAATAAATATGGAACAAGAGAAGTCATGGTGAAGTCAGAAAATTTGATTAGCAATCTTTTTTAAATTGGTGACTCAGTAAATACTGAAGCCATTGACATAGCAGACTGACAGGCAATAGGTATTTTGAGAAAGAAAGAAACATTGGCTATGGCAAAGTTTTTCTCAGCACATTTCCAGTGGGAGCGAATAAGGCCTTGTTCACATGGGTGATTACTTCAGTGTCCTGTGCAGAGCCATGATTTGCCTGCATGGAGATGCACAGGTGTTTCGAATATCCCTGTGCCAGCAGTCCCATAGGTGTCCAATATGATATAATTGTGTGTGCATGGCCCTAAACACACCCAGGGTGATTTTGGACACACACACCTGCACCCACATGGATGCAGGGGTGGACTGGGCTGGGGGGCAGAGAGACAATTGCCCCCCCCGAGCTGTTCGGATGCCACTGTTGGAGGGCCTGAGAGACCAAAGAGTCTCTCTCTCACAGCCAGAGCCAGCACTGACAGTTCCCCCCTCCCAATTCCGCAGAGGAAGGAGAGAGCTGGTTCTGATTCTCCCCCTGCCCGCTCCTCCTATGTCTGGAAGTTTGAAGCCCAGCAGCAGGAAGAGGAAAGGTGCAGCCTACCGATCAATCCAACCATCCATCCACTGTAAGTGAAGTCTCCCCCCTTCCTTGTCTCTCCTCCCAATTAGTACTCTGATGTTCATCAATCCATCTATGGGCAGGCTGGTTGTACTGAAGTCGATCGACTTCAGTACAGCCAGCCTGTCTGTTTTTTTTCAGTGTGATCACTTTCTGCGACTATAGCTGCCAGGAGTGATCATTGTATTCTGACGTGGGGAAACCCCACTGTCAGATCCAGAGAAACATAGCCCATCACTCAGGGGATAAACGCACAGTGCCACCTCCCACTGTCAGAATACATTAGTGCAGCGGGAGGGATTCCCCCATCAACACTGACTGTGAAGATGGGAGAACTGAGTGATTGATTTTCTTCTACCTGTGGTAGAAGAAAGGAAAATAGTATAATCTATGGGCTGCTTTAGGCTCCGTTCACATTGCTGCATTTTTTTTAGTGCTTTTGCTTTTTGCAGAAATGCCCTACAGTCCATTTAACATGGTTTCCTACGGAACATGTTCAAATCTATGCTTTTTTGAGCTGCTGCATTTTTGGAAAGGGCCAGGGACTTTTGTTAAAAGCAAAAAGCAGCGTGTTTGCTATAATCTATTTCAATGGAGAATCTACTGAAATGCATGGCAGTGCGTTTTTGCCAGTAACAAAAAAAATTCCACTTTAGAAAAAAAAAAGAGCTCAACAAAATGCAAAAACACATCAAAAACACGTGTACAAAAATGTAAAATGAACTGTGAAGAGCACAGCAAAACAGGCAAAAAGTAAACTACATAGGTATGAATGGAGCTTAAGAGTGTGTGTATGTATGTATGTGTGTATATATATATATAATATATATACGCACACACACAGCTTTGGGGTGCACACCCCCATGCAATAGGCTGCCCACACCTATACCTAAAGGCTTTTTGGTGAGGAGGAGTAAAATGACCCTGCAGCAGCTGGCTTTTTGTCCATTTCAGGAACTCAGAGTCGCTGTCCAGCATGACCTACTGGTAAGCAGAGAGTACCTGGAGCCAGGGGCGGACTGACAACTCATGGGCCCCCCAGGCAATAGGGGATCATGGGGCCCCTGTGCCCTTGCCTAAACTCAAAAAAGCCTATGAAAAAGGTATCAGGGGCATCTCATGGGGCCCCCTACTGATCCCGGGCCCTCGGGCAGCGCCCGAGTTTCCAAATGGTCAGTCCGCCCCTGCTTGGAGCAGAGGCTTAGCCTGGGATGGGGGTTGGGAGGAGGCAGGGTAGAGGGAAAGCAGGAGGGGGGCCGAGTTGCTGCACCATGTGCCCCTGGATTGTATTTGCCCCTTGGCCAAAAGTGTCCAGTCAACCCCTACATGGATGTCATATTGGAACACAGCTGTGTCCATTTAGCCATGTGTCACAATAGACATCCATGTGACTGCCTGCATGGGGATTCACACAATATGGCCCTGCACAGGACACGGAAGTAATCACTTGTGTGAACAAAGCTTATGGTGATAATGGCAATGCTCCCAGTATAATGAAAAGCAAACAACAAGCCTGAAATATATTCCATGGGTATCTTATGTTCACCAACGACTGTGTATGATTTTCTGTGCAATTCTTTTCTATATTTAGAAAGTTCTGGAGAAAAAGTAATTTGCTTCAGCTGGATAATGTTTACCATTAGACATATAGAATGTATGAACCATGCCTAGCCTTTACTGGTTTCTAGTTAATCATTGTAAGTACATACACCCACAGTTTCTAGCTCTGAATACTCAAGTAAGGATAACCATCAGTTTCTAGTCCAGAGCTCACTTCACTATAATACAACATACTCTCTAATGTTAAAACTGTGCAAGCTTACTTCTCTATCTGTAAAGCAGGCCATAGACGTGGGGGCAATCGGCCATTTTTTTTTAAAAGTCATAAATCGGTCGTTCAGAAGGCCGATGTTGCCACTAATTAAAAAAAAAAGTCGCCGGGTTTTAGTCCCGTCTACGGCCGTCAATTAATATAATAGCGGTGTCCCTGCATAGAGACCCGCTATTATATTTGACAGAAGAAATAGATTATGCAGAAGAAGAAGAGAAACAACATTGTATCTATTTGTACTTGAATAGAAACATCTGTATCCGAAAGGCATACAAATAGATACAATGTTGCAACTTTTTTTCTTCTCCGTCTTCTTCTGCAAAATCTATTTCATCTTCTCCTCTTTTCTTCTATTCTTCTTCTTGATATTCTATTTATTCTTCTCCTGCAAAATCTATTTCTTCTATTTCTTCTTTTTCTTCATAGTCAATTTATTGTCAAATCGGCCAGAAGAACGGCCGATTTGACCATAAATTACTGCGAAAATCGGCCGATGTAACAAATCATCCCAGGATTTTCCACCTTGGACGATTTTCAAAATCTCTTAAAATTAAGAAAAATGGCCAACATTTTTCCCCACTAACGGTACGAATATCGGCCGATTTTTTTATTGGCTGATAATTCGGCAAGAAAATCGGAAATCTATGGCCGCCTTAAGTGCCACTTTGATTACCTATTAGCCTGAAAAAGCTTGAGCGTCAGGGGTCAAAGGTCACTTGTAGTCTAAGCTTGGACCAGTTTTTTTTTTTGCGATCAGCCAACAAGGTAGATGGAAGAATCCTCCCCTCTGAACTACTGTATTCTGACAGCTGGATTCCTCCAATGTCAGAGTACACTGATCAGCAGTGCTGATCATAGCAGTTGAAAGTTATTGTTGGGCTGTTGACAGACCAGGAACAGTCATACTTTAGGTAATGGCATCCAATAGATCCACTTAATTAGATATAAAACAGGTCACAGAAAGTAGGGGAACAAGAGTAAGGATGACATGTTTTGCGCGTTAGCGCTTACTTACATAATCTCCTTGGTTATGAGTAAGCGCTAACACACGAAACATGTCAACCTTACTCTTGTTAGTGAAGGGATGGACACTGGTCAACCGACCCCAAGAGTCCAATGTTAAGGAATCGCCTCACCCGCTGATCTGGCCACACCCTCTGATGCATTTCACCTTACCCACCAAGGCTTGTCACAGAGATCCACAACCCTACCCTTGTTTCCCCACTGTCTTTGACCTGTTTTATACCTAATAAAATGGGTCTCTTGGAGTGCTGGAACTTTTCTTCTATATATTGATAAGCTTGCAAGCTGGGTTGGCACCCGATCGGCAAGTGTGTGGGGTGTGTACAAGCGGACCAACCTAGAGTACTGGTCTTTAGTCCAGACTTCAGGTAACCTTTGACATTTAAGCTGAAGTGGGTAAGGCTAAAGAAAAGTGAAAACCATAAATCTTTACTAAAAAGTCTGCACACTATAACAATTTAAAGTGGAACTATAGTCCCAAATACTTACATTCATCCATGAAAACCCTTGTGTCAACATCTTCTCTCTGGCTTTTTCTAGGTGCTGGGTCTTCGAGCTCATGAACAGCTCAGTGTACATTATAAAAAAAGATTGTGAACAGGTGAGTTAGTTTATTAAATAAAAAAAAATAAATGAATGCTACTCACCTACTTCTGCTAAAAGAATTTAAGGTGTTACTAAACTCACAACAGTAAAATCTGTCTGCATATGAAATAAAGCATGCTTGTTATACTCATTGTGGAACCTAAGGGGCTAATCCTCCACATTGTGTAAAAAGGATGTTTGATCCTTTCTTATCTGATCCTCCCCCTCTTTCAGTGTCTCCTAAATATCTCCTGATAGAACAGAGGCTCGGTGGAGGGGGAGGGGGGGGGCTAACTGCACATGCCCAGTTTGGTGTGTATTACTAGAGAGTTTTTTTTTCTTGGGAAAGTGCATGTGATCAGCACTCTCAGACAGAGGTCAGGGGTCCTGCATCCTCCTATAGGGGACTAAAAACTCCTCCAGTGCTTTGCTGGACAATGATAGAAGTCACAAGACTGCTCTAACTGCTGAGGAGAAAAGGTATTTATTAGTTTCTATTTAGTAAAATAATGCATTTCCATGTTCTGTGTACTGTGGGAGATCAGATATAGTGAATGCAGATTTCTGGATTTAGTAACACTTTAATTAAAGCTGCCAGCACTTGTTTAATGGAAAATGATCCCCTATACCAATTACATATTCATAAAAAATAAACATATATAGTGTGGTGCTTAAAGAAAAAGTGATACGTGTCACGTTTATTTGATATGAATATGTCTTTTTTTGCTTTAATTGCTTAAGATTGACTGTTTTGATTTTTGCATAGGCCCAGGCATGACTGGTTCTCTTTATTAGTCCAATTACCCTGGACCTTGGGGTTCTATACAGGATTTGCTGAATGAGCTGTACATGTAAAAAGTGCATATTATACGTAGTATGAACAGGTTTCATGTAAACTAGAGTCAAATAGGCCTCACAGTTTAGTTTTTTTTTTACTGAGAATCTGTCACAGTTTTTTTCCAAATCCAGAAGGTGGAATCAGTTCATACAGAAAGAGGCAAACTTCAAGGAAGTCTTAGGGACTCCAGTGATGGTAAGGTGATGCACACACTACATTCTAATGGATCATTATCATTTTCTTCACGTGTTCAAGTTCTCAAGAGCTGTAGTAAATACAGGAAACTTTAATCACATCCCAGTAAACCCAGTAGACCCGAACAGATCAAATCAAACAGAGTGAACTACAGTACATCAGAAAATGCATTGTATATTGTGCTTTATTTCAACAGGTCATGTATTAGATAGGAGAACCCTTAAGGTACTGTGTCTAAAGCCAAAATGTTCCATTGTCTGGTTGGACCTCTCTTTTCTTTTCTTAACACTGCGACCCCCACATACCCCTTGTTCCAAATGGACCTGGAGACTGACTTTATTTTTATGTGAGACCTGACTTCCCATCAAGCTATTGTTGCTGAAATTCGTAATTTTTTTTAACCAACCATAAAAAAAGACAAGACCTCCTTGCCCTTACAATGGGAGGCCCTCAAAGCTGTTCTTCATGGGGTATTTATCCAGCATAGCACCAGGCTTAAGAAAGAGAGATCCAAAATCATTCAAACAAGCCATTCAAATAACCCTGACAAAACTCCAGTTACTGGCTAACATATCTTCTACTAGGACCTCCCTGTTGCAGCTCTATGAAATTTCCAATAGTGTCAATCAAAACAGGATTGAGCAGATACCAACATGGTAATAAATATAGTAGGCACTCGACCCACTCCTTGCACCCCTGTTCCTTGCAGACATTTTTTCTTAGCTTAAAGACCTCATCATGTGACCTAACCTATGATCCACCTCTCATCCATAAAGCTTTTAATGATTATTTTTTGATGCTGTATGATCTTCCTCCCACCAAGCCTCATGAAGACCCCATGTCTTTTCAACATCGCCATCAGGATAACATACAAGAAATTGTGCTACTGACCATAGATTCCAAAACAGGGGGTCTTTAGATAAGCCTTTTCTCCTGAGGAGCTATTAGGAGTGACTACAAACGCTCCGTTGGGTAAAAGCCCTGGCAGTGATGGCTTACGCCCAAGTTTTACAAAACGTTCAAGGAGTATATTTCTCCCTTTTTGCTCCAAGTGTATAACTGGATTGCTGCAGATAATTCATTCCCCACCCAGACATTGGAGGCCCATATTTCACTACTTCCAAAACCAGAGAAAGACCTAAATCTCTGTTCCAGCTACCCCCCCCCCTTTCCTTAATTAGGATGGATGTGGAACTCTATGCTAAGATGACTGCATTCAATCTGCAACCTCTTCTTTCAAACTTAGTGCACACCGACCAGGTGGGGTTTGTGCAAAGAAGAGAGGCACAAAATAACACACTTAAAACCCTCCTGCTTATGGACCATGTCTAAACTTAACAAATACCTGCTTGCCTTTTCTCTGTAGACATGGAGAAGACATTTGATAGAGTTGGTTGGCCATTTCTCAAACACAAAGTATTCCAAATAGGACTCGGCCCAGATCTACTGGTTATGATTCTTGCACTCTATGCCCAATGCCAGAGTCTGAATCATTAGCTCCCTAACACCCAGCTTTCGTATACAAAATGAAACCCATGAAAGCTGTCCTTTATCTTCCTTGTTATATGTCTTATTGATGGTGCACTTAGCCGTAGCCCTTTGTAATAACCCCTCTATCACAGGTGTTAAAATAGACCACCAGGAGGTGAAATTGGCTCTATTTGCTGATGATTTATTGCTCTATGTCACAAATCCCTTGGTGCCCATGCCTTCAATCTTGCAGGAATTCCACCGTTTTGGCTCCATAAGCAATTTTAAGGTCAACCTCTCTAAATCAGAGATCCTCAATGTGTCCTTTCTGCCACAGCATATTCAGATTCTTCGAGAAATATCTTCCTTTTTAAATTCTGTTCCTTTTCTATCAAATACCTGGGCATAAAAATTCCAAATGACCTTTCCATTTATACACTGTAAATTACATTTCCCTACTCTAGCGTACGTTGCAGGATATTATGAATCTCTCTCTCCTTCAGACCTATTGACTAGAGACCCAGAACCGCTGGAAGCTCTCCTTTTCCGATACTCCCCTCCCAAACAAATGTTATCGACAGTTTATAAGGCCTTATTAGCTAAAATAGATCCTGACCTTCTAGAATACACAGCTAATTGGACTTAAGACCTCAATATACAACTCACCACAGAATTCTTTGAGAAACCAATTGCACTCATCCACCATTTATCTCATGCTAGCAAGGCCCAAGAGATGAACTTCAAGCTCATTCTAGATGGTACAGATATCCCACGCTATTACACACAATTTACCCTGCAGTACCAGACCTATGTTGGCATTGCCATGCCAGTAGACGTTCTTTGTTACATATCTAGTTTGAATGCCCTCTTATTTGCTCCTTCTGGGACTTAATCTTATGACTTTACACCAGCGTTACTGATGCAACTGTTCCCAACACCCCCCAGGTGACCCTGCTCTCTATATTACCTGGTTCTTTCAAATGCATCAAAAAAGATCTTCTACGACATTGCCTGACTTTGACTAGACTGGTTATCCTGCGGCACCGGCGGACAGTTCATGTTCCATCCTTTGTTGAGTGGGTTACAGAGATGGATTGTATTGAAAACATGGAATCGCTCCTAGCACAAGAATTGGGTACATACAAACAATGTCATCAAACATGGCTCTCTTGAAAGGTGTACAGGGAATCCTCTGAACTACGAACTCTTCTTTCTGGGCAACAGTAAGCCTTACCTTCTGTTTAGCATTGTGTGGATTCTTTTCTGGATGCCCTCTCTGGGCTCTGCCTTTCCTGGCCTTTTCTACCTTCTCTTTCCTTCCCTTCATTCCCCCCTTCACTGCTCCCCTCCCTTATCCAAACTCTCTTTCTCCTCCTTTTTTTTGGCTTCGCTTCCCACATGCCCCTAAGTATGGAGTGGAGTGGGGACGGATGCCTATAGATCCAAACCCTCCCAGTGTATCTAAAACTTCACCAGTTATGATGTATCCTGTCTGGGGCATTGCAAATGCTTTACTCTAACTTTCCCTGGACACGGGAAAACACACAACTCTTGCTCTGCCGTGGTCCCAAGCTTGCCTCTGAATCCAACTTGTCAGCTCCTGTGTATGACTGTGATATGCAAAATTTAGCAATTTGGAGTCCTCATGTAGATGTATATAATTTTTATTTATTTTGTTTTGTGTTTCTTTTCCCCTTATGCTATTGGAACCCTTTCATGGACCTTATGTAATCTTGATAGAACTATCAAAAAAAGCCTGATTGAACATAATGCCAAAATGATTTTCCATTTTTAATGGAGAAGAATATTATTAAAACCCTAGTCAGATTTTTTTGCCATTTGTGTCCCTTTGGGAAGTTTTCCCTTCATGTTTTGCTTTTTAAACATAATGGGTGAGAGGAAATCCCTCATTGCAACTACTGTTTCCCCTCTATTCCTGTTCTAGTAACAATACAAAGTTTGGATTTTCCATTACTTTTAGTTCTGATGAAAATAGCCACCAGAACAAATAGACAGAGAGTGAATCTCTCTAGTGGGAACACAGGTGGAAGCATCAACCTGACTGGGTTCTAAACTTCCACTATTCCACTATCCAAAAGTGAAAAAAGGTTTGGGCTTTTAGATACACTTTAATCTTGAAAAAGACATAAGAGATCAGCTTTCAGAAGATCGCATAAAACCAGATTGTCCCACAGTGAAACCTGACCCTCCAATCTCCATCTTTAAGGTAACATGTGATAAGAGAAAAAGGGGGCTGCCATTATTAACCTCTTGCTAAGAATACTAGTTTTCAGGTCACCTCTGGCCAGACTGACCCAGAAAAAACATGGAGAATTAAAAAAAGGTTGAAGTTTCCTTTGTCCGTTTCAGGGCAGTGCTTTGGAAGGTATTGAAGCCATTGGATCTGTAGGAGGTCTAGGAGATTAGACTGAGAGACAAATAGCATTCTCTGTAGGATGGATAAGGAATGGCAACCTCCATATGTCCTATGCATGGGTTTCCATTGAAGGAATATGCTACTAGCCAATTAATCTGGCTTACTTAAAGTGGAACTAGACTGCATCTGAGCAACACAAAGCAAAAATGCCGTTTAATTAATTTTTAGTATTTAAAGTGAACTCACCCACCCACCCATGTCACTATGCTTCATTTTGCTAAGAAATCACTTTGAAAAAAACTCCCCTAGATGTGGCCATCTTGAGTAAGGGCATATGATTCATGTAGCATTTACTTCCTGGAATCAATCTGCCCTTAGTTCAAGCTTAAAAGCAGGAGGGCCTGATTAGCTCAGAAAATCCCTCATCCCCTCCAGAAGACTCCTAGGATGTATGACATCATTTGCCTATGCAAGAAACTAGGAACAACTGAAGAAACATATAAAAATAGTTAAAAACAAGTAAATATGATAATCTTTCCCATCTATTTACTAATGCTAGTAGAATAAAAATTGAAAATAGTCAATGTTGATTGAGGGAGTGAAGTTCCACTTTAGGTCAGTTAAACTGGTTTTCTCTACTGTCTGACTTTCATGGTGAACGAATGATAGCCTTAGCACAACTGTTCAAGAACAGTAATGTACATGCTTCAGAAGTAGATTGTACCCTGACATTGGAGAGCACATGAGGAACATAGTCTTGACAGACAAACAAGCTAGCTAGTGACAGATTGCCTTTTCAGGCAATCCTGTTACAGAATCCTGTGCTACTCCAAATTAATAATAGCAACAGACTAATCATTTCCGCAGACTGTGAAAAGTCCATGAATTCTCTCCAGACTTGTCTGCCAAATGCTGACATCACAGTACAGACTGAAAATCAGGTCTTATAGCAGTTGCATCTCCTATTTTAAAAAAAAAAATGATACATCTAATTAGTTATATTATGCGAATATCATTTAGCTTTGCATATTTTTTTAGTTGATGATTATACCAACAACCTATGAAAAACCTAGTGGGCAGAAGAGTTTATTAACTTTCCCTATGGGAGTTTATTTTAAAAATGAACTTCTTTTATTTTGGTCTCGTGTGTTTGGCCTCCTTTTCACCTTCATTGTTCCATACCGGGCCTGTTGGCTTACCAGCAGAAGATGGCTTCTTATTTGTTCTTGTCAGCAACTAGAATTGCTCAGGCATGGAAGAGCCCATCTGTCCCTCTTCAGGGGTGAGGGACCGTATGACCACTCTGATGCCTAATGAACAGATGTCGAGTATCTAAAACAACTCCCAACAGAAATATTTGAAAATATGGGAGCCATGGTTGGCCTATGCTTTTCCACGCTCCCCCTGGCTAGTCTGGGGATGTGATGTTGTTCGATATTGGCGTTCCTGGACCCCAGCTCCTGGTCTTGTCTTTTTCTTCCTTTTCTACTCCTTTTTCCTTTCTATTTTTGTTTGTCTTTTATGAGGCAGTGGATAGTTGCCTTTGGTTTGAGCTACTGTCAGTGTTCTATCACTGTTTTTGTAATTTATGTGCCATTGATAGCCCCTGCATGGACGCACCTTTTGCTCTGTTGGTGTTAGAGCACTGTTTCTTTACTTTGTTATGTTCCATTGATAGCCCCTTGTGTGGGCGTGTCTTGTTGCTCAAGTCTTGTTGAAATGTTTACTAAATTAATAAAAAACCATTGAAATACAAAAATGAACTTATTTTATAAGCTCCCATTTGGTCTGTTAAATACCATTGCAAGTGTTTTGTTATATCTGATCTATAAGTGCAAAAAGAAAATTGTTTTGGACAGAAATGCAGTGATTTCATAACTTCCTATATACACAGCAGAGTTTTTCCACAAGTTACATCAGCATGGTCTAGTTCATCTCTTTTAGGACTATAGCACACCTTCTACATATGAGATAAGAGGGGGAGGTGTTCTATAGTGCCAAAACACTTCCTGTTCTAGGGTAACTACATTGCTCCTCCAAAGATACAGTACAATTAGAATGTTTAAAGCGTGTTATTACCCTAGGTCATGAAATGTGTTGCTGGCAGGATCACTAGGTGAAAATTAAGGAAAAAAAGCCTGAAGAAAGAAAACATATACAGCTACCACATCTAAGGACTAGTAAGCTGCAATATAATATTCTTTTTTCTTGGATTTAGATATACTTAATTTTATCATCTTCAGGAGACAAAGATGTATTTTTAGACACATTAACAGATTCACGTGAACTTTCTCCAGATTATATTGTTTAACCCTGGTTATTTGAGTATACCATTGACCTAGATTGTCTATTATAACATTTGTTCAGTCTGTGAAATAATAACTTTTTTCATGTGTTCTCTAGAACAGCGTTTTTCAACCACTGTGCCGCGGCACACTAGTGTGCCGTGAGATATTGTCTGGTGTGCCGTGGGAAAAATTCCAATTTCATCTGTAACATGTGGCTTCGGCTCACAAATAGACCAATCATTAGAATCTAATGATTCAGTGGTCGGCAAGCCGCGGCTCGCGAGCCACATGCGGCTCTTTACCCAGTCTAATGCGGCTCTTCTGTGTGCCGGGCGCCTGCTCCCCTCCCTCCTCTCGGTCGGCCGCTCCCCTGCCTCCTCTCGGTTGGCAGCCCCAAAAGTCCGCGCGGACCTTTTAATCCGGCTTGCGGATGTGGCTGTCAGGATGTGTGTAGGCGGGGCAGCGTGCCGAACGTGAGGGGAGGGGAGCTAGGCTCCTCTCACAGTCCGCCCTGAAGACCCGAACGGCGCGGGAAGACAGCGAGAGGAACGCAAAAGGTAAGTGAATTGACACGGGGGACTTGGCTTACTAGAAGGGGGGGGGGGGAATAGTACTGTGGGGGATGAAATACTATATGAGGGATGAATTACTTTATGAGGGATGAAATACTATATGGGGGGATGAAATACTATATGGGGGATGAATTACTATATCAGGGATGAATTACTATATGAGGGATGAAATACTATATGGGGGGATGAAATACTATATGGGGGGATGAAATACTATATGGGGGGATGAATTACTATATGAGGGATGAAATACTATATGGGGGGATGAAATACTATATGAGGGATGAAATACTATATGGGGGATGAATTACTATATGAGGGATGAATTACTGTATGAGGGATGAAATACTATATGGGGGGATGAAATACTATATGAGGGATGAAATACTATATGAGGGGATGAAATACTATATGGGGGGATGAAATACTATATGGGGGATGAAATACTATATGAGGGATGAAATACTATATGAGGGATGAAATACTATATGAGGGATGAATTACTATATGAGGGATGAAATACTATATGGGGGGATGAAATACTATATGGGGGGATGAAATACTATATGGGGGGATGAAATACTATATGAGGGATGAATTACTATATGAGGGATGAAATACTATATGGGGGGATGAAATACTATATGGGGGGATGAAATACTATATGAGGGATGAATTACTATATGGGGGGATGAAATACTATATGAGGGATGAATTACTATATGAGGGATGAAATACTATATGAGGGATGAAATACTATATGGGGGGATGAAATACTATATGAGGGATGAAATACTATATGGGGGGATGAAATACTATATGAGGGATGAAATACTATATGAGGGATGAATTACTATATGGGGGATGAAATACTATATGAGGGATGAAATACTATATGGGGGATGAAATACTATATGGGGGATGAAATACTATACGGGGGATGAAATACTATACGGGGGATGAAATACTATACGAGGGATGAAATACTATACGGGGGATGAATTGCTATGGGGGATGAATTACTATATGGGGGATGAATTACTATGGGGGATGAATTACTATATGGAGGATGAATTACTATATGGGGGATGAATTACTATATGGGGGATGAATTACTATGGGGGATGAATTACTATGGGGGATGAATTACACTATGGGGGATGAATTACACTATGGGGGATGAATTACTATATGGGGGATGAATTACTATGGGGGATGAATTACTATATGGGGGATGAATTACTATATGGGGGATTAATTACTATGGGGGATGAATTACTATATGGGGGATTAATTACTATGGGGGATGAATTACTATGGGGGATGAATTACTATATGGGGGATTAATTACTATGGGGGATGAATTACTATGGGGGATGAATTACTATATGGAGGATGAATTACTATGGGGGATGAATTACTATATGGGGGATTAATTACTATGGGGGATGAATTACTATATGGGGGATTAATTACTATGCTTACTATGGGGGAATATTACTATACTTACTATGGATGACACATACACATCATTCATCTACTCTTGGTCCGGCCCCCGGGTCCAATTATAAAATACTTTATTATTTCATAATAAAGTAATTATAAAATAATTTCTTTGTGTTTGATTCCTATTCAAGAGAATTACTTTATATATAGTCAATATAGGCACAGAGGTAAATTTTTTTAACATTTTCTAATGGTGGTGTGCCTCGTGATTTTTTTCATGAAAAAAGTGTGCCTTTGCACAAAAAAGGTTGAAAAACACTGCTCTAGAACATAATGGTGAATCTGTGTTATTATTTAAGGAGATCTCAATCATCTCTTCCTTTTGCAGCTCCTATCTCTTCTTCCTCTACCCTGGAATATCTCTTACCCTTCTGCAGTAGGGGGAGTCCTGCTCCTTCTACTACATTCCATGTAGTCCTTGCTCTGAATTCCATTTAATAAACAGTAATTAAAAATATCAAAAAGCAGAGTGAGACATCCTTGTTGTGCTCACGGCTGATAGCTACTATAATTTAAAGGCTAAGGTAGGCCATAGATCAGCAATGGGCAAACTACGGCCCGGCAGACCTTTTAATCCGGCCCGCGGAGCTAGGCTCCTCTCACAGTCCGCCCTGAAGACCGGTGTAGCATGAAAATCTGTCTCCTATGAGGATCTGTCCCCCTCGACGTATCTGCGCATGTGCCGGAGATCGCCGATCGGCTGCTAATGCCTGAAACTGGCACATGCGCAGATACGTCGAGGGGGGCAGATCCTCATAGGAGACAGATTTTCATGCTACACCGGAACGGCGTGGGAACACGGCGAGAGGAACGGGCGGAGCAAAGGTAAGTGAATTGATACAGGGGGGACTTGGGGACTTAATATGGGGGATGAATTAATATAGGGGGGATGAATTACTATATGGGGGATGAATTACTATGGGGGATGAATTACTATATGGGGGATGAATTACTATGGGGGATGAATTACTATATGGGGGATGAATTACTATATGGGGGATGAATTAGTATGGGGGATGAATTACTATAGGGGGGATGAATTACTATATGGGGGATGAATTACTATATGGGGGGATGAATTACTATATGGGGGATGAATTACTATATGGGGGATGAATTACTATGGGGGGGTGAATTACTATGGGGGGATGAATTACTATATGGGGGATGAATTACTATGGGGGATGAATTACTCTGGGGGATTAATTACTATATGGGGGATTAATTACTATGCTTACTATGGGGGAATATTACTATACTTACTATGGATGACACATACACATAATTCATCTACTCTTGGTCCGGCCCCCGGGTCCAATATATGAACCCATTGCGGCCCTCAAGTCAAAAAGTTTGCCCACCCCTGCCATAGATGATTAGATTTTCTTTACTGCAACCACAGATTACAGGAATGAAAATGGCTTGATTCCCCCATCAACACAGTTAGTCAATGCATCCCACGGGGCTATTGTGTTCTCCCAGAAGGGGGTTGCGGTGAACTGTCCCTTCCGGGAGAACACAATGGTTACTGCTAGTGGCTAAAGCCACTGGCAATAATCTCATGGTAGAAATCAGACGTGCTGGTTGTACCCAAGTCGATGAGCCTGCCCATAGATGGATTGAATTTTGGCCAGTCCCTGCTGAAGCGGTTGAGATTCGAACCATTTATGGCTGGCTATAAATGTTTAAGCTAATGGACATTTTAGAAAGCTGTGCAGTTTTCCTCATCTACTAGGCCCCTTGACTGCACAAGCTATTTTCTGGAAAAGATGAACTTAGCCTTTAAATATGTATTCAAGGTGACCTTTTAAGAAGAAAAAAAAGTATTTGTGCATTTTCAATGACAGAATACTTCAAATTACTATCACAGTGTTTACTGTAAGCTAGTTTTTGTTACAAATTGATCATTTTTAGAAGCTCACTGTTACATAGTTTTGTTATTGTATTAAAAACAGAGATTTGTACATTCAGTGCAATTACAGTACTCTATCTCTCTCTTTACAGCAGGTGAGATAAGATATCAGCCTCAAAGATTTGCATTGCGGGAAGGAGCAGTGAAGCACAACCACTGTGTAGCGCTTTGAAACAGGAAACAGTTTATGATTGTGTATGTAATGAGCAAATATGGCTGCCCATGTGTAAATATAAATTTAAAGTTATACAAAGAAACAATATTTTAAAATATTGAGCTATATAGGTAAGATTATATACATGCTTGGCTAAATAAAACAATGAAAGGACTGTACATGCCCTTTTATTATTATTATTATTATTATTATTATTCAGGATTTATATAGTGCCAACAGTTTGCACAGCACTTTATAACATGAGGGTAGACAGTACAGTTACAACACAATTCAACACAGAAAGAATCAGAGGGCTCATTAGAGATTACAATCTAGGAGGGAGGGTCAAGTGATACAAGAGGTAATAGCTGTGGGGGATGAGCTGATGGAGAAAATAAGAGTACAGTTGTTAGGTGGGGGTAGAATAGGCTTCTCTGAAGAGGAGGGTTTTCAGGGATCTTCTAAAGGCAAACAGAATAGGAGATAGTCAGACAGATTGGGGTAGGGATTTACATAGGATAGGAGAGGCTCAGGAAAGGTCCTGGAGGCGAGTATGGCAGGAGATGACGAGGGAACTAGAGAGCAGGAGGTCTTAGGAGGAATGAAGAGATCAATTAGATTGGTATTTAGACACTAAATATGTAGCTGTGGCTGAGTTGTGGGTGGCTTTATAAGCTGTTAGTAGTTTGAATTTAATTTGTTGGGGGAGTGGATGCCAGTGGATGGATTGACAGAGTGGAGTAGCAGACACTGAACATTGGTAAGGTGGATGAGCCTTACAGCAACATTTATGATGGACTGAAGGAGGGATAGCCTATGTTAAGGTGATCCCAAGAGGAGGGAATTGCAGTAGTTGAGGCGGGAGTGAACTAGGAGCTTTGTGGTGTCATTGGTTAGGAAGGGGCATATTTTGGAGATGTGTCAAGGTCCTAGCTTTCCTCAGACCTTGTGCTGCTCCATGTGCGGGCGTCCATCTTAGGTGTCTGCAAAGCATTGTGGGATCCTTTATGCTTTCAGCCCTCTGCGGTTCCTCCCCCAGGAGGTGGCGGCTTATCACATATAAGTCTGCTGTTTGTGGCTGTCCATTGCATTCGTGTCCTGTCTGTTGCACAACAGCAAGCTGCTGTTTAGCTATTCATTGCTTTCCTGGTGTCAGGGCTCCCGGTAAGACCAGAGATGCGTGAACTGACACAGGGAAATGCAGGCTCAAGTATGGTGTAAAAATATAATTTATTAAGGGTTATATACAAATATAACGCACAATATAACAAAACCAAACCTCCAACTGATAACAGAATGTACACAATGAGGCTCTGGTGGCTGCTTTCTCTCATGGTCTCTCAGATGCATTGAAGGACGAGATTGCAGCCACCAGAGCCTCATTGTTGAAACCCACCTCTGCCGCCAGGGTACGAAATTCTATGGCGTACTCGGCAACGGTTCGTGAACCCTGATGCATGGACATGAGCAGCTTAGCAGCAGAGGCGGAGTGAGCAGGCACATCAAATAGCGTACGGAAGGAGGCAACAAAACCGGCAAACTCGTGAATCACAGGGTTATTGTTCTCCCATAAGGGATTTGCCCAGGCCAAGGCCTTGTCCGAGAGCAGCGAGATTAGGAAGCCCACCTTTGACCTCTCAGTAGGAAAAGCGTGGGGTATCAATTCAAAATATATGCCCACTTGGTTAAGGAAACCCCGACACTGACTCGGTTCACCCCCAAAGCGCTGTGGAAGGGGGGCTGAACCAGTCATACCTCTGGGCACCGCAGGTGCGGCAGCAGATGTGGAGGTAGGTGCAACAACCGGAGCAACAACGGGAGCGACCACAGTAGTGACAACCGGCCTAATAGCACCAGGAGCAAGGTACGCTGTGCATGCAAGCAGCGTCTGCAACGACTGAGCGAACTGAGCCAACAAGAGATCCTGCTGATCAAGTCTGGCAACCAACATAGGGAGCGGGGGCGTACCTGCACCATCAGGATTCATGGCATTCGTGTAGTGTCAGGGAGCGAGGAGCCAGACACACAAGGAGGTGCAATTAAAGGTAGGTGTATTAATATAAAAATAAGACAAGAGTCTATGCAAGTCCAACAGCGGAAATTGTAGCCAAAGCCGGGGTCAAGAGCCAGGAAGAATCGTCGCCAGAGCCGGGATCAGGAGCCAGGAAGAATCGTCGCCAGAGCCGGGATCAGTAGCCAGGAAGAATGGTCGCCAGAGCCGGGGTCAGAAGCTAGGAGGAGTCTTAGCCAAAGCCGAGTCAGTATCCAGGAAAGCAATGAGTAGCTAAACAGGAGCTTGCTGTTGTGCAACAGACAGGACACGAATGCAATGGACAGCCACAAACAGCAGACTTATATGTGATAAGCCGCCACCTCCTGGGGGAGGAGCCGCTGAGGGCTGAAAGCATAAAAGATCCCACAATGCTTTGCAGACACCTAAGATGGATGCCAGCACATGGAGCAGCACAAGGTCTGAGGAAAGGTAGGACCTTGACAAGATGTTACAGAGGTGGAGGCAGCAAGATTTGGACAGTGATTGGATGTGGAGCTGAAAGGATAGTTCAGAGTTTAGGATGACACCTAGAACCTTGGCATGTGGGGAAGGGCTGTTGTGCCATTGATCTTAACAGAGAAATCAGGGGAAGAGGTACGTGGGGGAGGAAAAATTATGAGTTCAGTTTTGGAAAGATTGAGTTTTAGGAAGTGGTATGACATCCAGGCTGATAAGTCTGTTAGTTAATTATTGGTATGTGAGGAGACTGAAGGAGTGAGCTGAGGGATAGAGAGATAAATTTGAGTGTTGTCAGCGTAGAGATGGTATTAGAAGCTATGGGAAGCTGACCCAGGGAGGTGGTGTAGATTGAGAAATAGAAGAGGTCCAAGAACTTAAACTTGGAGGACTCTGACAAAGAAAAGGAAGAGGAGGAAGTAGAATTGTAAGTAACACTAAAGGTGCGATTGGATAAGTAGGATGAGAACCAGCAATGGGTACAGTCACGGAGACCAAAGGCATGGGGTTTTTTGAGGAGGAGTGGGTGATCAACTGTATCAAAGGCAGCAGAGAGGTCCAGGAGTAGGAGTACAAAGTAGTGTCCATTGGATTTAGCCATAAACAGATTGTTTGCAAGTTTTAGGAGGGCATTCTCTATGGAGTGTTGAGGGCGAAATCCAAACTGAAGGGGATCAAGAAGGTTATTCTCTGTGAGGTGGTCTATCAGTCGGTTGTAGACCAGACATTCAAGGAGTTTGGATAAAAAGGGGAGAGGGAGATGGGGCGTAGGCTGTTAAGATTGGTGGGGTCTAGTGAGATATTTTTAAGTATGGGGGTGACTAGTACATGTTTTAGAGAGTTGGGGAAGATGCCAGAAGAGAGGGAGAAATTGAAGATGTGAGAAAGTGTAGGATAGAGCCAGAGGGTGAACGTAGTTTTGGGAACAGGGTCCAGGGGGCAAGTGGTTAGGTGGATGTTATAAAAAAAAGTTTAGCAACCTCATCTATAGTGGTGGGGTTGAATGAGGGAAGTAAAGATTGTACCTGTGGGCATGGGAGTATTAAGTGGAGAAAGTATCTGTACAGCAAAGATCTCCTCAAGAATTGTATCAATCTTATGTTTGCAGCGATTGCCAATCTCCTGGGCATTGAGTGAGTTAGTGGGTGAAGGCAGTGAAAGATAAAATAGAGAGTTAAAGGTAGAGAAGAATTATCAGAGAGGGGATGATAAGTTAACGAGAGTGATAAAATAGGTCAGCTTGGCAGTGAGGGGGCAGGAATTGTATTTTTGGAGGGCAGATTAATATTGTTTGAAATCTTTCTGAGACTCAGTCTTATGCCATAGGCAGTCAGGAGTGTGGCTATGTTTTTTCAGACTTCTGGTGTCATCTGTTTGCCAAGGTTGTAGGGGTTGGGTTCTGATTCTGTGTGTAGTGAGTGGGACCAGTGTGTCGAAGGAGGATGATAGTGAAGTGTTGTAGACAGGAGTAGCTAGGTTGGGGCAGGACAGAGATGATATTTTGTTATAGAGGTGGTCAGTAGCAGAGTAGAGAAGAGAAGGAATGAGATGACAAAGGTTTCTATGGGTAACTGTTAGGCGGTTGGAGAGAGAGAAGGTGGAAGAGAGAGAGAGAGAGTGAAACTAATAAGGAAATGATCAGAGAGAGGGGAAGACTTTTAGAACAAAGTCTGCCTTTTACCTGGGATTTAAGGTGTTCGTAAAACCATGTTCTAAAACCTGTGTTGTCAGAAGTTTTACTGTAATTTTTTACTAGCAGTTGACTACTAGAAAAAAGTCTGTATTTGCATATGATTGCATCCTGGATTCTGGGGATTCTGAAGCCTTTGTGCATCTCTAAAAAATTGCCTTTAGGTGTGTGCATTTTACTTTTGTTCCTTGTTTATTAATTTGTAGAATTCCACCGGTTTACTTTAAATTGTATTTGAAAAGTTAAAACAAAGTTGATTTTTTCATTAGTAGTATTTCTTTTCTGGAAATGGATAGCCTACTTTAACCTCAAGTAGCAGAATATCTCATTTGCTATGACTGAAGCTTAAAGCTGTCAGTTTAAAGTAAAATATATGCATACATCAAAAGAAAATAGTAAAAGTGCAAGATCTTCACAAATCAACTTAAATATCGAGGGAGCCCAGATCTAGATCAGCTGCTAAGTTCTTCTATCATGGCTTTATCCTTTTATAACCACATTCACTTCTATAAGTATTCTCAAGGTGTTTATTAAAGAACCAACTGTGGAATAAAAGATGCTTTGCACTTGTTTTCTTGTTGGCCTTCAAGACATGAATAGAACCCCTTAAAAATAAACACTGTAGCTATAAAATGAGAAGGTTCCTGAATTTGTGCTTTATATATTGATGCACAATTAATCTTGGTTAAACTGAAATGACAGGGAAAAAAAAGGAGTCTTTTATGAGAAAGAAAGGGGATATAGGATTTCACATAAAGGGTTTTTATATAGGTTTTCAAATTCATATTTTTTTATATTTATATAAACTATTTATGATACCCTGAATGCATTGGGAACTTGTGACACTACTGTAGTGTCACAGGGCATTATGAGTTTTGTAAAAAGAGAAAATAGTAAAAGCTGTATGCCTTTAGACCCATTCAATTACAGCTGCATTTAGACAGAGCAGACAGGATGAGGTAGAAAGAGGCATAGGTCAATCATCTGGCCTAACACATTTTTTAAACAGAACTGGTTGAAAGGGGACTAGATACATCATACATTCAGTTAAAAGTAAGCTGTGACTTCAGGTCCTGCCTCAGGTATCCTGCCTCAGGTGAGTACACTGGTGTATTGGAGTGATCTTGGAGTCCTGAATATTTTGCCTGTTGTCCCCTCATGATCAGTCACCCAGTCACACAGACTGACAACTCATGGGGCCCCCGGGAAATAGGGGATCATGGAGCCCCTGTGTCCTTACCCAAACTCAAAAAAGCCTATGAAAAAGGTACCAGGGGCATTTCATGGGGCCCCCTACTGACCCCGGGCCCTCGGGCAGTGCCCGAGTTTCCAAATGGTCAGTCCGCCCCTGGTTGTGGCTTACTGTAGATCAATCATTAAGTGGTCACTGGGAATGTTGCAGTCTATCCAGTCTTAGTTTCATGTTTCAGCGCTTTCTGTGGTACACATTCCCAGGGTAAATAACTGGCAGGCAGATTTTCTCAGCAGACAACATCTAAATCTAAGGAACATATACATCTCTCTGGGACATATGCAGGCATTTGAAATGCTGGGTATGTTCTTAGTTCACTAAAAAAGCAGAACAAAATCTCTTTGCGGGATTAATGGTATACGCAGCAGATAGTGCTGTGGAATCACTCTACTCTGATCTATGCATTTTCTCTAGAAATGTTTTTACGTCTGATTTGTTGGGTGGAAGCTAAGATCATTCCAGTTACTTTTTTTTACCTCCAGATAGGCTTCACAGTGTGTGGTAGGTCAATCTGTTGCTCTCTTGCCCTACCATTATTATCAGATCTGGTATCTTAGGGACTGAGCCTACATCTTGCTTCTCTGTTACTGGCTCTGACAGTCTGGATGTTGTAAGCTAGGTTCTGAGAAGGGGGTCATTTTAGATTCTATAATGCTGACAAGGTTTGCAAAAGTTAATCTCAATGATTTCTCATCAAATGTTCCACGCTTATTTTTACTGGTGTAGATCTCTTTAAGTTTTTTCCCCATGTGTCTCTTTCAGTGGGACATTCTTTTTTCCTGAAGTCGGTTGTAGAACAACACTTGGCTCCTATGCCATTAAAGGTAGGGTGTCTGCACTGTCCATTCTTTTTCAATGCCTTCTTGTTCAATTTTTGCTGATCCTTGCTTTCATACAAGTGGTTACACCTATTGCTCCCCCTGTAGGACCTGCGCTCCAGCCATACTATTACAATCTAGTATTGTTGGTGTTACAAATACCTCCTTCAACCCTATCTGGGTCATTTGCTTACTGTTATTCCATAAAGTAGCCTTTCTTGAGGCCATCCCTTTGGACAGAAGGGTTTCCGAGTTATCATCATTGTCCTCCAAGGAAGCCCCAATTGATTTTGCACAAGCAAGGCTGTTTTACAATAAGAATCTATGCTAATTTTCACTTTATTTAGGATATTGTACTGCCTTCCCTGTGTCTGACATTGGTTTACTCCATGGAGATTCTCTCCATTGCCTAGATGTGGTGAGGTTATTTAGGGTTTACTTTTATGCCCCTTTTCTTTTTTGGCAGATGAATTCCCTACTGGTCATTCCTGAAGGTCATGAAATAGGTTCTTAAAGTGTTACTAAACCCAGAACCCTGCATCTACTATATCTGGTCTCCCACTGTACACACAACATGGAAATGCAATTATTTTAGTAAATAGAAACTGAGAAATACATTTTCTCATCAGCAGTACATAGCAATCTTGTGACTTCTATTGTGTCCAGCTGAGCACTTGTAGGAGAAGTTTTCATTCTGCCCTGACTGTCCTATGAGACTGCAGGACCCTGATCCTCTGTCTGGACAATGCTGATTGGCCCTGTGCTGATCACATGCACCTTCCCAAAGAAAAAACAACTCTCTAGCAATACATACTAAACTGAGCATGTGCAGAGTGACTCCTAGAGCTCTGTACTATCAGCAGATGGATTAGGGACAGTAGAAGAAGTGGAAGATCAGGGAAGACAGGATCAAACAACCTTTTTACACAATGCAAAGGATTAACCCATTAGGTTGCACAGTGGGGATTACAAGCATGCTTTACTGCATTTACAGACTGATTTTACTGTTGTGAGTTTAGTAACACTTTAACCTTCTACTATTTCAAAATGGATTCAATGGATTGTGCTGACTTATAAATTGTGAGACAAAGGCCCCCTTTTCCCATGTTTCTTGGACTTTCACCTACAGACCTTGGTGTCTTAGATTTATAAGGCTTCAATCTGATCTTCTGCACATGCCTTACCTATGTTTTACAAGGTCGATGTAACTGCTTTAGAAGATACAATGTGTACTAAATTCAATCAAAATTTCTGCCAGTGTCTATTTTATGCCCTGGGTTTCCCTTTGGTTTTGTATGAGTGTTCCCGCCTCTCAGTTTGGACAGATTTTGGATGTCCCTAGTTTATTTAATTATCATAGAGATGTGTCCTGAGATAAAAATAGGATTTTTTGTACTTTTTAATAAATAAAAAATGCCAGATGTTTATGAAACAAAGTACTTAAGTAAACTTAAGGTCTATCAGTTAGGGTTTACATCTACTTTAATAAATGTAAGTCAGGAATATGCCCTTCAAGACTGCTGACATGTGAATGCTTTTTAAAAGGTTATTAGAAAAAACAAGCATGTGAAACAAAACTCTTAGTCACCATACATGAAGAATAAACCCTCTTAGAAGGTGGTGATGTGAATTCTACAAGACAATACTATCTTTGTCATTATGAAAATTAACAGCTTTCCAACAGCAGAGATTTACACATGCAGCAAGCACAGCTAAAATATTTTTTTTATGAGCCATGTGAATTGATAGTATTATGCATTTGATGGTTTTTGAATATTCTCGGCAGGTATACTCTTCAGCTGTGTGTATCTGTAACAAAATGCCAAGTGGGTGTAATATTTTTATAGTGAAAATAACAATCCCACACATTTCCTGATTTTAAAATTAATTAACCAGTTCTAGTCCCAGTATCATTGCATGTGGTGAATAAGGCAACCCTGTATACCACAACAGCGCAGCATAATCAAAAAGTCTTGATTACAATCCATTATACATGAGTAAAAGAGACCATACTGTGTATGACCTTTAGACACACAGGTATGCAGATCCTGAGGAATATATCCAGCATAGAGAACAAGAGTACTGCTAATCAACGGAGGTAGTCAGGAATGTAAGACAAGGAACAAGAGAAATAAGCTGCAGACTAAAGAAGGTGGGTCAACAAGGCCTTAAGTGACCAAGGACCACCAATACATCAGTATAGAAAGCTGGAGTTAAAGGTCAGTCACCAAAGGCCCTTGAGGGAAGCTGCCCATTTATCATAGATTTGGGGCCAATCTGTAATAATAGGTATGTATACACATGCATAAACATGGAGTTTATAAAATAACATTTAGTTCCGAGCTGCCTACAATATAGTTACATAGTTAGTCTGGCTGAAAAGAGACAAAAGTCCATCCATTTCAACCATTTAAAAAATATAAAGTTATAATCCTATACCCACCGTTGATCCAGAGGAAGGCAAAAAAAAAGCAGCAAAGCATGATCCTATTTGCTCCTGCAGGGGCAAAAAAATTCCTTCCTGATCCCCCGAGAGGCAATTGCATATTCCCTGGATCAACTTTACAAATATACTTACAATTATATTTACATTATTATATATTATATATATATATACTATATATTTAATTAATTATTATTTACAATATACTTGAAAAGATTAAAATAAATAATATTTGAAACCCATTGAATCCATAACCAATATTGAAAAAGAATGGCAGAAATGTAAAGATACAATCTACAATCTAGAGTTTCTAGATTTTCGAATCCAGAGATGAAGTCTTGTAAAAAGTGTCCCTTTCACCATTTAGAACACGTGTTACCACAAGACCCATGGGCCGAATCTGACCCACCAAGACCCTTGCACCTCTCATGCAGCCCCCTCATCTCTGCCTCCACCTTGTCTCAGCAGTCGGCAGCAAAGAGGAGTAGAACTCCTTCGCCAGATCCCACGCCAGATCTCCGTGCAGCCACAGAGAGGCTTGTCTCTGCCCTCCTCCAATCTCAGCAGTTGGCAGCAAAGAGGAGAAGAGAACTCCTACAGATCCTGAGACTTTCTGTACAGCCACAGCAGCCCCTCATCTCCACATCCCCTGGTCTCAGCATTCAGCAGATTCTGGCAGCTGCCTGCAGCCCTCCTTTGGTCTTCCTCCAGACCCTGCTCTTTCTGCTTCCCAACAACTCTCACAGCTTCTTCCCAGCAGCAGCAGCAGCAGTACAAGATATTGGTAGTGCACTGTGATGTAAGGGAGGGTTGGGGACTCTTGACGTCTGATGGTGTGGGGGCTCTTGACATCTTATGTAAGGGGGGGGGGGTGCTCTGGACATCTAGTCTTTGAGGCAAACCATATGCTGATGCAGCACACAAAGAAATTGAGTTTGACACCCCTGATTTAGAATCTAATTTACCTTTATTGTTCTGACACTTCTCACACTGCCTACTGCCAGCACAGTGCAATGGTAAAAAGTATGCTCAGTTCTTCTAACATTCCCATCCAGTAGTGCTAGGAGTGCTGCTGTGTTTCTGGAGATCCGGCTCTAGTCCTGAATAACTCATGTGGTCTCTAGCATGCAAAGCAACTGCTTTTAGCTCACATAACACAACATATTTTAAAGTGCTAAATACCACAAAAGAACAGACGATTAGTATTAGGGAACTTAGCCAAACTGTCATCTACTGCAATATATAGTGGCCTTTAACAATGTTTTCTAAGTAGACATCATATTTTCCATTTAGCTAACTGCCCATCTGCTTTGCTGTTTATTAATGTGTTATTATTAACTGCATGGAGTAAGAGATTAGAATGAACCAGACATGTACCAAATACATATCCTGTTATTAAAGTGAAGTAAAAGGTAAATTTTGCCAAGTACTATTATATAAAGCATCAGCAGGGGGACATTCTCACCATGCCTCATATTAACAAACTGCTAGAATGCCAGTTAAGAGTGTTGCTTGAGTAAGCAGAATATGTTACATGAAATCAACTTCTACATTGTCAGAAACTTTGTACCTTAAGGTGTACCTTTCAGTAAGGTTTTTATTGCAGTAATTCATTCCTGACATCTAACAATATACAGCACACTTATATTATTTTTAAGCTGTACATTTTTTTATTGAAAAGCAACATTTGATCTCCAGGCATGTGAATTTGCCTAGCCCTAGGCTGAGATGATGCCATCAGTCTGCAATCCTCAAACTCTCAATTCACTATGTAGTTTTGAGGTATTTACTGCAAAATGCTCAAAACACTTGGTAAATACTGCATAAAAGGAGTTAAAGTCAATTCACAGAAATAAATAAATAATTAAATGCACGCAGTAATTAAATAGTGGCCCTGGCATGCAATATTTAAAGCAGAGTTCCACTCAAAAGCGGAAGCTCCGCTTATTTGCCTCCTCCCCCCTCCACTGCCATATTTGTCACTTTTTGGGGGTAGCGGATACATGTTTTTGACAGGTACCCACTCCCACTTCTGGCTCAGTTCGCTGCGGCAAAGTGAGCCAGACGTTCGACCCCCCCTCCTTAACTTTCCCAGGTCCCAGGAGACTGCTGGACCAATTAGGAGGCTCAGCGCAACACGCGCATGCGCTGTAGGCACCAGGCTGTGAAGCCGCAAGCTGTCACAGCCTGATGCCCACTGTTGAGATGCCGGCGCCATGGAGGAGAGAAGGGGAGAAGGGGGCGCGGGTGGGAACATCACTTACCTGGGACAGGTAATTGTGTGTTTATTAAAAGTCAGCAGCTGCAGTTTTTGTAGCTGCTGACTTTTAATAAACACAAAAACGGCTGGTACTCTGCCTTAAGGAATGTAAAATATAAAAGTTAATTTTGAGTAGTTTCTGCCTTTTTGGATCAGTTCTCACAACAGTAATGCATAGAAACCTAAATATGGAAATTGTTGGGATTTACTTAAAGTATAACTAAAGGACATTTTTTTTCATAGTTTTGGAGAGAGTGGAGGTGATTAGAACACCTGCTAGGTTTTCATTGTTGCCTGTGCTCCCGTTAGTGAGATTCACCTTCTCTATTTGTCCTGTTTACTGTTATCATTGAAAGTGAAAGTAAAAGAAAAGCCCAAATTTTGAGTTGTCCCCAGAACAGTAATAGCCACTTGTTATTGGGGCACTCATGCATACTCGCTCCTGAGCCGACTCTGTGGGTCCATAGACACACAGGGCAAAGCCTGGCCCTGCCCCCTCCACTTCCTCCTCACTGGCTGTGATTGAGCCATTGAGGAGGGAGAAAGCTGAGAGAGGTGCTGCTCTCATGCACATCGCTGGATTGCAATCGGAATCAGGTATGTATAAGGAGGGGTCTGGGGAAAGGGGAGGAGCAGCACACAGAAGGTTTGTTTACCTTACTGCAGAGAATGCAAAAAAAACCTTGTAGCTTTAGAACCACTTTAAATGCCTAAATTTCTAAAGGACCACGTATAAATCTCTGCTAAGTAAACAGGTAGATTTAAAGTTCATCTCTAGGGCAAATATAAACCCACATCAAACTCACCACACATAGATTGTGAAAAAAGATGTATTCACCGCTGTCTGGGTCCCTTGCCGGTTGCATTTTCAGCACTGCAGATGCGCCAATGCCAGGCACTCCCCAACTGTTCACTTGTGTTGACGTTGACAATGCAGCCTTCTCTTCTGGGTCCTGAGAGGACCTCACTGCTGGACAGGCAATAGGTGGTGCCCACTTCATGGAGGCAGTGACTTGGATACTCGAAGATGGAAGAAGAGAGAAAGCTCAGGATTGGGAGTCTGGGGCTTTAGGCAAGCATTAAGGACATCTAGAATTCTTTTTAATGTCGGCCAGGAGTAAAATCAGGGTGGGGGGAAGAGGCTGTGGAGAGATAATGGGAGCCCTGAGATCTTTAACATTTTATTCATGCAAGTCAGCTTTGTACTAACAGTACATCTTGTGATTACATAATGGATGCAGCAGTCATTAAAATATGAGCACATTTTATTAAGAAACTTGGTAGGAAGGTCATAACATTAGAACATGGCATTATTTTTTAAGTTTATAAAAATAGCATTGTTAAAAAAGTATGGTTGGAAAAATGACATAAATATATAAAGTATACAACTCCTGAAGCTTTAACAGTAACCTAAGGCACTGTATTTTCTGTCATGCAACTGTAATTTTTTAATTTAATTGGACTGAAAATAACTGTCACTTTAAAAAAAAAAAATAACTATGCTTATCTTGGTGTGTTAGCTTTCTAAATTGAGCTTTTAATACTCATTATACACTGAAGGAGGATTGTAGGGTAAGCAAGTTTTCATTTTGAAAGTCTCAATATTTTTAAAGTATTACTGAAATATCTAATTTGTTAAATATTGATATTAAAAGCAACCTTTCCATTTCAAACTATAGCCATTCCCGCTAGGATTTTATAGCTTACATAAGATTGTCATTCTCTTTATTATAATTTTTGTAACAATACTCAGTTTTTACATATTTCTTAGATTGTATACCCCCTGCACCTGCAGTTGTCTCACTGCACTCCCAGAAGTCAGCACAGAGTATAGGTAAAACTATTCGCCTGTTTATAAAGTAAATATGCATCCTGTCCAGGGGCGGACTGACCATTTGGAAACTCGGGAACTGCCTGAGGGCCCTGGGTCTGTAGGGGGCCCCATGAGATGCCCCTGGTACCTTTTTCATAGGCTTTTTTGAATTTGGGCAAGGACACAGGGGCCCCATGATCCCCTATTGCCCCATGAGTTGTCAGTCTTCCCCTGATCCTGCCACAGACAAGAATTCAAGGGAAACTTTTAGGAATAGTTTCAGCTGTGGCTGTGACAAGCTAAATTCCCTTACATTTCAGTATTATACATTCTCTAAAGGGATTGAACTACATGGATAAATATTTATCATTAACATTTAAAAGTCCAGCCAATCACTATTAATGTGTTGAAGCGAGTTGTGCTGGATAATTGATGGATGTTTAGATTGCAGTCATGCATCAGGAGTGTTTCAGGTATAGTATTACTAGCCATGTAGCGCAGACTTCACATGGTTATAGAAGGTGCAATTTTCCATACTGGGACATATTCATTGCTGAACTGTACATGCTGAGACGATAGATGAGTAACTGACGATTTGCCCTGATTGTCCCTAACCCTTTGTCCTGCAAACTACACTATTAAACTTTTCCAATTCGGCAAAATAACTGGCCATTATTGATTTAATCTACTACACACCAAGGATTCAATCTTTAAATAATAGAGGTAAAGTGCAACTGAACTCAAAATGTGAAGATTCCTAGTGTAGCATTACCCTCGTAAGGGCCGCTGGATTCGTTTGGGTCCCCCTATTCTCTGCACGGCCAGGCAGCACGCATTTTCACGCTCTGCACACTGGAGTCAGTAAAAAGTCCTTGAGCTTGGTTTTGTAGTTTTTTAAGGGGTTAAACTTGGATGGGGCCTATGGGTATATGGGATGCCTGAGGAACTGTAGAACTTAAGGATGACTCCTTAGCAACTATGTATAAAAATGCAGATAGCAACAGTCTTCTTGAAGAGCACTAAAGGCTTTTTAGTGTACCTCCTCAGACCCTGGATGATTCCTCCTCTTCACCAAGCTGCCTGAGGGTATTTCTGAGCAAGGGGGCTTAAGAGCTGTCAATTGAGAACAGTTCCAGATGAGAAGCTAGTTGGGTTTTGCACATGACCGCCCTCTCCCTTTATCTGGCCCTGAGTACTCACACTGTCCTCTCCTGTTAGCTTAGTGGGTTGGTGGCTGCCTTCAGGCCTTATGCTGGGCTGGTTCCTTACCTGCTACACAGGCAGTCCTCTCCAGGAAATGTTGAGGCAAGGGAGATCCTCTTCTCTTCTCTGTTCTCCCCTCCCTGGGGCCCCCTCCCAGGCTTCTCACGCCAGCCTCTTTCAATCCATCTTCCACCTGACACTGCACATCTCCCCCCAGGCTCTGCCACATTTAAGGATTGCCCTTGTTACCATGCCCAGCATCCTGCTAGAGCAGGGGTGGGCAACTGTGGCCCTCCAGCTGTTGGTGAACTACAAGTCCCATCATGCCTCTGCCTTTGGGAGTCATGCTTGTAACTGTCAGTTTTGCAATGCCTCATGGGGCTTGTAGTTCTACAACAGCTGGAGGGCCACAGTTGCCCGCCCCTGTGCTAGAGGATTGGCGAAGCTCCCTCAAACATGCAGGCCTCCTCCCCTCCTCCAGAAAGTTCTTCAGTTTATGGAGAGGTGGGAGGGCTCCAGAAGCCCTGACCTGTTGAGCCTCCCAGCCTGTCCTGAGGTGAACTCCTGCCTCACTCCCAGCTGACTCATTCCAGGCTGCTAATCTCTATCTAAAAAAATAAAAAAAACAAACTGCCTATCTACCTAACCTGGAGGGCGTTAGATTACTATGTGAGAAAGCCTAGATACTCCTGTGCCTATAGCCTTATAGCTGTATATCTGCTATGTAAGATCTAAAGCACTGCTGCTTCTGACTGCTAGTCTCAGGAGATTTGGAGTGAGAATCGGTATAAGGATGACTGTGCTGCTCACTGTTCTAATTTGATGAAGTAAAGTCCCAACTCTATCAAGATGGCTAGCTCCATACAAAGACACAGTGCGACTGTAGGGAGACAACAGGTATTTATTGTCATTGCTACTTTGCCCTCTGTCTGCTTTTTTTTCGGCATATCTTCCAAGGTTGAATTCCTCTTTAAGGTAAATTAAGGTATGCTAGTGTATTGAGTCTATTTTAATTTTTCTAATTTTGTATTTGAGCAGTGGCTTGTTCTCGTTACCCCATTAGCATTATAGGGTAAATATGAATTACAGAGGGACATACACAGTTCCTTAGTTATGTTGAAAAAAGGCACAAGTCCATCTTGTTCAACCATTACAAAAAATGAATAAATACACAGCTGCATTCCTCCATACATATACTTGTTTCAGGTCAATGACTTAGAAAGTACTGAAGCCAATATAAGCAGGCATTAGTATTTTCAGAAAAAGAAGTCTGCAATAGAAACTCCAATTTCCCATATACAGACTGGCCACCACAGTGTCCCTTAATGATAAGATATCAGCCATTGCAGGAGTACTCTGTATCTAGTAATTTGAAAAATTCTTAAATCAGCCATAGATAGATCAAATTATGGGCAGGAACCGGATGAGTTTTGATCCTGCAATGGGAAGGCTGGTTGTACTGAAGTTAATCCCTGTGAGCACGCGGCACCACGACTGGAGGACACAGTGGAACACAGATCGCTGCACAGGACCTCTGTGTGATCATGTGTGGTGATCACATGAACAGTAGTAAATAAGATGTCACTTCTTGACATTGGTTACTACTGGTGAAATCTGTGAATGATCACAGAGGTCACATGGTACAAGGCTATTCACAACAGCCTTGTACCATGTGATAAGCTGTGATTAATCACAGCTCGCACAGTATTTCTTAATGGCTGCAGGAATGCAGCCAGAGAGAAGGAGAAATGATTGCTTTTACAGCCTTTATGGGTATAAAAGCAATCAGTGTAAAAAAATAAAATCTTCATCACCCCCCACAAGTAGTACAGTGTCACTATGGTGACACTGTACTGCTAGGATGACAGTATGTTAAAAAAAAACAAAACATAAATAATATAAAAAAAAAATAAAAATGTAAAATAATTATAATTTTTGGTTATAAACTAATTTGGGCTATTATTTTTTTTACTAAAAAGATAGATGAGTACATTTTGGCCAAGATTTATGAAGAAAGATTATTTATTTGCAGAATTTTATAAGAAAAACACTTATTTTTCAAAATGTGAGGACTTTTTCATTTATATAGCAAAAAAATATAAATCCCAGTGGTGAATAAATACCACCAAAATAAAGTTTTATCTGTCTCAAAAAAATGCTAAAAAATTCATATGGGTACAGTGTTGTATGACCGCGCAATTGCCATTCAAAGTGTGATAGCGCTGAAAGCTGAAAATTGGCCTGGACAGGAAGGGTGAGAAAGTGTCTGGACTTGAAGTGGTTATTGAGCTGAGGGGAGAGAAACAACAGTACAATGATCTTATGCTGCTGTGCAGGCTGAGGGGAGGGGGGCAAATCAGCACTAATCTGATCAGCATTGGATTCAGAGCAGCACAGCTAGAGAACTGACCGTGCTGTGCTCTCATGCCTAGTGTGGTCAGCCTTTAATAGGAAAGCAGAGGGACTGGCAGGAACACCAGGGATTTCACATAAAGGAAGCAATAGAAAGGGAACAGGATACATTTTCATGCAAGTACATGGTACAGCAGGCACATATCAGGAATATGAAATGTTGGGATTATATATTCTTTAATAATATTAATACTCTTGTGTTTCCTAACTGTGCCTGCATACTTAATGTGCATGATAATTTCCCCTACTATCTTTATCCACTTTTATCTTGGTGTTACTCTGTTAGGTTAACATTCTCTGATCCTTCTGTAAGTCAACACCTTCAAAGGGGGACAATTATTGGAGGAGGGACTTTTTAAGCAATGTTTGATCAAAGAAGGACATTGAAAGAAAGGACACAAATGGTGGTTTGTGGTGGTTATTTAATCACCTATACATTATAGGCCTTATTTTGTATTTATGAGGGAAGTTAGCTCCAAAAGCTGTTATGTACACTATTCACACAAAAAGATCAGTGTCCAGTCTTGTATAACTGTCCACATGAAAGCGGAGTTCCACTCACCCTATCAAAAAATAAAGGTCAGCAGCTACAAAAGCCGGGTACTCACTTGCGCATGCGCGAGTAGACTTGCACTTCGTGAATGGTCCTGTAGTCTTCTGGGACCTGTCATGTTTCCCAAAAGACTACAGGGAGGGAAGGGGGGAGGACACCTTCCGCTTCTGATCGGACCAGAAGTGGGAGCGGGTACCTGTCAAATTCGGGTACCCACCCCCCAAAGGTGCCACTCCTTAATGGGGAGCATGGAAGCAGTCCTTAAAGCGGAACTTCCTCTTTTGGGTGGAGCTCCGCTTTAAAGTGTACAGGAGTACCTCAGTTTAAGAACGCCTCGGTTACCGTAATTTTCGGTTTACGAATGAAAAGCCATTGAAAATAATGCCTCGGTTTACAAATTTTTTTCGCAATACGAATGGATTAATTGGTTTTCAATGCATTTACAATTTTTTTTAAATAATGTCCCTGTACAGTATTTATGCCTTTAAAGTACACTATATAAAGAGTTTTGAACAGATAAGACTGTTTTTTACTTTTTTCTGACCTCCGGAACAGAGTAATTGGTTTTCAATGCATTTACGATCTAATTTTTAATCATGTCCCTTTACAGTATTTATGCCTTTAAAGTGCACTTTATAAAGAGTGTTGAACAGATAAAAGACTTTTTTTTTTACTTTTTTCTGACCTCCGGAACAAATTAATTGGTTTTCAATGCATTCCTATGGGAAACTGTGTTTCGGTTTACAAATTTTTCGCAATACGAAAAGTCCCACAGAACGCATTAAAGTAGTAAACCGAGGTACACCTGTATTTCGCAGGGGCAGCACAGTGGCTAAATGGTTAGCACTTCTGCCTGGTAGTACTAGGGTCGCTGGTTCAAAACCCAGCCACGGCTCCACCTGCCTGGAGTTTGCATGTTATCCCTGTGCCTGCGTGGGTTTCCTCCGGGTACTCCAGTTTCCTCCTACACTCCAAAAACATGCTGGTAGGTTCATTGGATCCTGTCTAGATTGGCCCCAGTATGTGTATGCATGAATGTGAGTTAGGGACCTTAGATTGTACACTCCTTGAGGGTCAGGGACTGATGTGAATGTACAATATATATGTAAAGCTGCGTAAATTGACGGCGCTATACAAGTACCTGAAATAAATAAATATTTCCACTTTTGCAGCCAATTTGGAATAACACATATTGTATTTTATATGTGTTATGTGCCCCATTCACATAACTGTAAAAAATTATTTAAAAATTGCTGCTTGTCTTTTTAGATATTTTCTGCAAATGTCAGCAAGGAAAAAATTCTACTTTGTTTATGAAGGGGCTGGATAGCTGTTTTTACCCTAGTTGACCTTGTCTGTATTGTGGGGACAGATACCATCTTATCAGTTGCACTAGATTCTGACACTGTCTGTTCTAGCAAAGGGTTAAACATTTAGACTCTGGGCTTGTCCAATGAGAACTAGATTCAGCCAGGCACCAGCCTTTCTGTTGGGACAGACCACAGTGAACAGTCAGCCATGACACCTTCCCCAAAGAGACATCTAAAAGATAAGAAATATTTTTAAAAAATGTTCAGGTATGCTGTGTGCACATATAACAAACATTTAATGGGGTTTTCTCAAATGTGACTGCAAAAGTGGAAAAACACTTTAAAGTAATATTAACCACTTCCCGACCGCCCTATAGCAGAAGTACTGCTACAGGGCGGCACAGCTGCGCAAAATCACATAATTTTGCATTTCCAGGAGTGGGTGTGCGCGGCTACAGATGTTGATCACCGGATCCCGGATGGAGATTCCCGAGAATCACTGGCAGGGGAGAGACCTGTGTGTAAACAACATAGGTCTCTCTCCTGCCAGCAATAACATGCTGCTGTGTATATCTCTGAGAAATACACAGCAGTATGTTTCCGTAGCAAAACACTCACAGCACACAGTTAACCCTTTGATCGACCCAGATGTTAACCCTTTCCTGCCCAGTGTCATTAGTGCAGTGTCAGTGCTTTTTATTTGTATTGTAAAGTGCTGAACAAACTGTTGGCATTATATAAATCCTGTATTATAATAATAATAATAATAAGCACTGATCACTGTATTAGTGTCACTGGGATGTCAGTGGCAGTTAGTCAGTTCCCCCTCAGTGTCAGAATGCCCCACAGTCCCGCTATAAGTCACTGATAGACGACATTACTAGTATAAAAAAACGAATTCCAGTATGTATACCGCCATTTGTAGATGCTATATCTTTCATGAAAACCAAGTAATTTACACGAATTGGGATTTTTTTTTAAGCAAAGACATGTAGCAGAGTACATTTTGGCCTAAATTTCTGAAGAAATTAGATTTTTTAAAATAGTTTTACTGGATATGTTTTATAGCAAAAGTCAAAAATATTGTTTGTTTTTTTTCAAAATAGTTTTTTTTATTTATAGTGCAAAAACTAAAAAATGCACAGGTGATCAAATATCACCGAAAGAAAGGTCTATTTGTGGGGAAAAAAAAGGACATAAATTTCATTTGTGTACAGCATTTCATGACTGCACCATTGTCAGTTAAAATAATGCAGTGCCGTATCGCAAAAAATGGCCTGGCCAGGTAGAGGGGTAAATCCTCTAGAGGGCAAGTGGTTAAAAGCAATAAAGAAAAAAAAACATGTTATACTTACCTGCTCTGAGCAATGGTTTTGCACAGAGCACCCCTGATCCTCCTCTTCTCTGGTCCCCTGCTGGTGCTCCTGGCTCCTCCCTCCTGCCGAGTGCCCCCAGAGAAAGCAGCTCACTATGGGGGCACCCGAGCAAGCGTGCTCCCAAACTGGTGCTCTGCGTGTCCATTCACACAGAGCCATGGCTTGGCCCCACCCACTCTCTCCTCATTGGCTCACTATCTCAGCCAATGAGAAGGGAGAGTCCCCAGAGAGCCGAGACTCTCATGCACATTGCTGGATTGTGAAGGAGCTCAAGTAAGTGTTAGCGGGGCTGCTGCACACAGGTTTTTTACCTTCATGCATAGAATGTATGAAGGAAAAAAACTTTGAACCTTTACAACCACTTTAAGGATGAAACCATATTTTCTTTGATGGGTAAGGGCTCATGTACACTGCAGCTGACGTTCAGGAGCTTTTCTGCATTTTTTTTAGCAGCCCCTGAACTCTCCCTAATGTTTTCCTATGTGTCCATTTACACATAGTCGTTTACAGTCGCTTACAGGCAGTTGAGTTTACAGTCGTTTTTTTGAACGCACCAAACTTGCGTTCAGGAGTAGATTTTATCAGAGTTTCAAATGCCAAATACCTGTAAATGCGGCTAACCGCGTTTATAAGCGTTTGCATATAGAAGCGTTTTTTAACTGTTTCATATCCAGATGCTGTCCAGAACCTTTTTTCATCATCAGAAATGCATGCAAAGTGTTTTCCATGTAATAAAATGGACCTAGTACACCAGCGCAGTCAGTTCCATGGAGGAAAAAATGGTAGAACGTGCTGCATTATGCTCATGATAGGATTCATAGTGAATACAACCAGAAAAGACAGGTCATCTCAACACATACTGCTCTCTCTACTTCTGCTCTCTCTATTTCTCTCAAAATGTCTGAAATAGTTAATTTTTTACTGTTTTTCAGTGCATTCTGGGCATTTTGGAAGATCTCCTAAGGTTATCTTAAAAAAACGCTTCTAAGTGCAAACTTTCGTAAACGCGGTATGCAAACGTGGCAAAACAGATGTTTTTTAACCTACGTTTTCCAGCAGTCAGTTTCCATCGTTCAGAAGAGTTTTCCAAATGCCCCGTGTACTCATGAGCCCAAAGAGTTTGATCAGTCACTAAACAACTGGTAAAGTGGCTAGAGCAGATAAATAAACAATCTACTACTTGGTTGGCTATTGCACACAAACCAAGGAAAATTTCACTCCCATAGGAAGCTTAACCGCCTCCCTCCCGCCTGCCATATAAGGTAATGACAGGTACAAGGCGGTTCTCTCATTCTGGGAGGACATCATATGACGTCCTCCCACTCTAACCGCACGTGTGCGGCTACAGGGGCGATTGGTGGTGCGCTGTGTCCCTCGGACACAGCAGATCACGATCAACGGAAAGAGCCAAAGACGTCGGCTCGGTCATGTGATCAGCTATGTCCAATCATAGCTGACGCTTGTAAATAAGGAAATGCCGGTTATCGGTATTTCTCTCCTCATGAGCTGTCCTCAGAGGGGACATCTACACTGATCATCAGGACACTGATGATCAGTGTAGCCCCAGCAGTGCCACCTGTCAGTGTCCATCAATGCCAGCTGTCAGTGCTCATCAATGCCACCTGCCACTGCCCATCAGTGCCACATATCAGTGCCACATATCAGTGCCTACCAGTGCACATCAATGCTACATATCAGTGCCCATCTGAGCTGCCTTTCAGTGCCACCTATCAGTGCCAGTCCGTGCCACCTATCAATGCTGCCAATAAGTGCATCCTATCAGTGCTGCCAATAAGTGCCGCCTATCAGTGCCAGTTAGTGCCGCCTATCAGTGGCGCCTATTAGTGCCCATCAGTGCTGCCTGTTAGTGCCGCTTAACAGTGCCAGTCAGTGCCACTTAACAGTGCCAGTCAGTGCCGCCTATCAGTTCCAATCAGTGCCGCCTATCAGTTCCAGTCAGTGCCGCCTATCAGTTCCAGTCAGTGCCACCTATCAGTACTGCCTATCAGTGCCATATATGAGTGCTGCCTTTCAGTGCCCATCAGTGATGCCTGTCAATGTATAAGTGCCTTGTAGGCAAGTGCTTAATCTAGTTTTTGGACTTAGTCGTCCTATAGACCTCTGGGAAGGCAGTCAGCTCTCTGACAACCACAAAGAGGCCACGCCCAGCCTGAGCTAACTTTCAAATATGGGCGTACATAGTGCGGAAACTGCAATGGGAGAGCAGCAGTCAGTGACAGCAAGCTGCTGCTTTTACTGTACTAGATTTGAATAATGTTTGTTTTTTACTGCAAAGTTTAATTAAAAAGGGGGATTCTTATTGTAGCATATACATTGTAAATGTTTAATGATCCCAGCACACCCTGTTCTGCTTTTCTCTTCATCTGTAAATACTCTGCAAGGGAGATCCATTTCAAAAGCATTCTGAAAGCCGAATAAATGTAATTATAATAATAAAAAGAAGAACAAGCAGAAATGCATTATTTGTGCTCACTGGAAACAGCCATGGCAAATGTTTTGCTGTTTTTCCTAATCTACAGACATGTGCAGTGTCTGGAAGAGGATGTTCTTGCAGTCACATGTAAGCCCAGACAATGTATCCTCGTGCAGGGAGCTCAACCTAATTCTTCCTTGCTTTACTTTCATAAGCAGCACAATAAATCCACGAGGGTTTACTGCTAATGCTGGTCTGCATAGAAAACAAGCTACCAAATACAATATAATAGTTACTGTTAAAAAAAAAAAACAATGTTTTTTCCAAATTAGCAAGTTTGACAGCAGGTGATAAAGCAGAATAACATTTGTACTGTAACATTCATGCAGAGAGGTAATAATAGGCAGTCATGTTAATGGAAGGGAATTAAGGCAATAACAGGCTTCAGCCTTTTTTCAGTTATCCAGTGACCCTCACCATTCAAGTGTGCGTGCTTCTTTCATTTTTAACACCTTTTTCTAGCCAAGTGTATATGTTGTTTTCTAAAACATGATTTTACATAAAGAAACCAGCACTGTAATTAGTACTTAGAATTTAGGATTTATCTTTGTACAAAACACTGGAGCGTAGCAACTAAAATTATTACTAACAAAAGGTTAAACTGATTAGGATTATGAAGTTAAAAATCTCCCCTGTGAGTAAACTCTGATGCTGCACATGAACATGAAATGACAATGTCTTGACAGGGCTGGATTGGCACGTTGCTGGCCACCCACGTTTTTGAGTGTGTATGGGGAAGAGGTAAAAATCAATTTGGTTAGAAAACCATTGGAAGCTGCAGTCAATCCCATATGAGACCCCAGCAGTGTCTACCTATGTTCTGCTTTCTAGGCAGGAGTGAGTGACCCCTATTTATTGAAATTCTGAATTGATGCTTAGCAAAAAAAAAAGTCATGCAGTGCTTCTCTATCATGAAAAATACTGTGTCAATACGTGACAATTCGTGTCAATTCGTGACCAAAATGGACAGTTTAACAATTTGCCAGGCTCGCTTTGTAGTAAATCAAATAGATTGAAATTATTTATTCTGATCTTTTAGCAATTTTTTGTGAACATTGTATTATCATTATTGCACTATGCAGAGAAGCAACACAGGAAATGAGAATTAAGTAGAAACTCTAAAGCTGGCCATAGATGGATCGAATCTCAGCTAGTTCAACAGGAACCATCTGAGATTTGATGCAGCTATGGCCAGCTTTTGAGTTTATACTTAATTCTCATTTCCTGTGTTGGTTCTCTGCATAGTGCAATAATGCTAATTGTTCTTAAATCAATCCATCAATCAACTTCAGTACCACCAGCCTCTTGGGTTTATCCCGAATGACCACTGCCGGTGGCTATAGCCGCTAGCAATGATCATTGTATTCTGCCATCCAGGTAAGTCTGTTGTTTTTCACACGAACAAGCTCTCTTTGCAGATGTAGCAAATAGATGGATGAGACAAACTATTTACCACTGACAGGAGTGCTTACAATGTTCAACTTTTATTTATTTATGTAAAACCTTTATCCCAAAAGGAAAAAAATTGTTGTTATAACTGCTTAAAAAGTTTGAACTGGAGTTTAGCCTAATTTTGTTAGTGTATCTAAATCTGCTTGTACATCTAACACTCCTCTCCCCCCCCCAGATTAAAAATGCTGCTGTCCAAAGGTGCCCCTGTGCTCCTTTACCCAGAGTGGGGTACTCTGTTACAGAAGGCGTGTTACTGGCCAGATCACTAGATGAAAACAGAGGGGAAAAAAGAGTAACAAAGAAAACAAATGCAGCCACCACATTGGTAAGCTGTAATATATTACATTTTTCTTTTTGGGTTATAAAATCTGCTATATGATTATAAAACAATATTATTGCTATGTGAATAAATCAAAAATATGAAGATTGCTGCAACCACCCGTCGCCAAGTGTACTCTCACTAAAAAAATAATTATAAATATAAATGTGGTGCGCTAAGTCCTCAAAGAACATACAGGACCATAGGAAACAACAAAGCAATAAACATGAATCCACAAATAAAATCTGTCAGAAAATAATGACCCAGTCCCACATAGAGTGCCACAATATAGTGCTTGTGTGAGGTGTCTGGCATTCGCTTCAAAAACAATTTTCTTCCCTTGTGTCTACTGTTGTGATTAGACCTACATAATAGTATCGGTCAAATGTGCTTGTGGTTACATTTTATCCTTCATGCTGCAACTAAGTTCCCTCCAAGCATATCTTCACATCTTGTGACTCCAAACGGGCAGTATCATTCCAAAAAACAGAAGATATTTCATAGTGCAACACTGTTTAGGTAAAGACAACAAATATGATAACCATGTGCACTGACAATAAACCAAGTTTCAACATGCTCCACACCAATTGTTTCAGTATTCCGAAACAACAATCCTTCCTACACCCAGCAATGCTCATGGTGTATACCATGTCCCATCATGGTGGGAAGTACCACGAATAATTACACACCGTGAGCATTGCTGCGTGTAGGAAAGGTTATATTTGTTTTTGGGTTATTACCACTTTAACTTCTTGCTGACCGCGCTATAGCAGGAAGCTCGGTTGTCCATTTCTGGGAACCCCGCCGCCTGCATGCCCCCTGGGGTGCGCATTGGGTGCACTCTGTGACTCCTGATCACAGATCAGGATAAAGGGCCAATCACAGTGGCCATTTGTGATGTGATAAGCTATGTCCAATCACAGCGAATCACATGTAAACTGATTTGGTTATCGGCAGTGCTTTCCTCACATGCTGTGTCTGTGTGACAAAAGGAGAGTCGATAACTGTCAAGGCTATCAGTACATTGTTTACACTGAATCCGGGCACTTAGTGCAGATCACTGGTGCAGGTTACTGGTGGCCATCAGTGCTGCCTATCAGTGTCCATCAGTGCCCACCAGTGCCGCCTCATCAGTGCCCATCAGTGCAGCTTATCAGTGCCCATCAGTGCTGCATATCAGTGCCTATCAGTGCCCATCGGTGCAACCTATCAGTGCCTGTCTGTGCAGCCTCATCAGTGCCCATCAGTGCAGCTTATCAATGCCTGTCTGTGCAGCCTCATCAGTACAGCCTATCAGTGCCTGTCTGTGCAGCATCATCAGTGCCCATCAGTGCAGACTTATCAGTGCCCATCAGTGCAGCCTCATCAGTGCACATAAGTGAAGAAGAAAAGTTACTTATTTGCAAAATGTCTTAACAGAAACAAAGAAACTTTTTTTTCCAAATTTTTGGTATTTTTTTGTTTCTTTAGCGAAAAATTTAAAACCCAGTGGTGATTAAATACCACCAAAAGAAAGCTCTATTAGTGTGAAAAAAATTATAAATATTTCATATATGTACAGCGTTGCATGACCACGCAATTGTCATTCAAAATGCGACAATGCTGGAAGCTGAAAATTGGCCTGGGCCGGAAGGGAATGAAAGTCCCGGTATTGAAGTGGTTAAGCAAAAAGAATGCAATGGGCAAGCACAAGAGCTACACAGTGGCCCACATTTTATGAATTGGCTGTAAAATGTAGACTGTAGTATGCAACCAACATTGTGGTACATAGTTGTGAGTGGATATCAGTATCTGCTCTCTATTATGAATGCCCCCCCCCCATAGTAATCAACCAAATGTCAGATTTCAGATCAGTGTTTATTGTTTTCTGCTATTGTATCTTGCTGTCTGTTTTGGCAAAATAAGTCTGAGAGCCAACACCTAAGCCAAAATTACTACTGAACCTCGCTGACCTTTTATATCTGCATTTTCTGCATGTATTATTATCCATGGAGGTATCCTAATAGAATGAATGATGCATAGACTACATCAGTGCAGACATGCAATTACTTTTATAAATACAGCTCTGTGTGTTCCGCTGTTTCCATTGTATTTTAAATAATAAGGTAGTTTTCATTTTTAAAAGTATCTTGACACGCTAACTGCATGTGATATGTAACCATTTCATTATACTAATTGATATTTGCAAAATTCTCACAATTTGTTTGTAACTCAAATACACAAATAAGACACTTCCGCCAATTGTATAACAATCCTTCGTTCATAAATCATTTAAAATAGACACTGTGTTTTCTCTTTCTGTTTAAATTTAGGAGGTGTGTGAATTGCAAAAACACCTTGTACTTAGAGCGATGTAGGTTACTGACCAGGAAGAGGAGCAAAAGCACAAAATAAGCAGAACATCTTGTCCTGGGTAATGTGTATCTTGCAAGATGGTGTAATATAGTGCCATAAATTCAAAATCTGTCTATGTCCACACCTGGCTGAATTAATTAACTGATCTAATAACCTGCCAAGTACACAGCATTTTTTTCTCAGCTGTTACTTTGCATCTACAGTATATGACTCACTCACAGAGTTTTGTTGTAAGAGGTACAGTGTATTACCTCTTAGATTGTAAGCTCCAAGGATCAGGCCCTCCTAACCCCTTTTGTACTGAACTGTATTGTTGCTGTATTGTCTCCCGCTATATTGTAAAGCGCTGAGCAAACTGTTGGCGCTATATAAATCCTGTATAATAATAATTACATTTACAGACAGGTAAAATATTTCTCCACTCCATCAAAAAAAAAATAATAACGTATTGTTCCAAACAAACTTCCAAGATAAAGCATTTAGTTCACAGCGTAAGTAAAAGCCCATATGTTCCAAAGCATAATTCATCCTCCCAAGATCAGCTTCTGTACTGAAGTGACTTATGCCACTGTTGGTGAATGTTTTAGAAGTTTTGACACTTATATTTACAACATGGAAACCTGTTGTAAACTGGAGTATCCCTAGTGAAATTTAGTATTGTTTGTGCAGCTTGGCTGTAACCAGCTTGAGCTTTGTTCATTTTTTTCTGTGCTTAGTAGGTTTCTCCTAAGCTCAGATCAGTGATTACTTCTGCCTGGTGATGTTGAGTTGTCTGCAAAAACAAGAAATGGGGTGCACCAACCTAACGCTTTACCGCAATGGTTTTTTTATTAATGATAAAAAGAGTAGATTTATAGTCAGAAACAACACAAATGTACAAGCATATCAAACTCCATAATGACTTGAGAACGTTTGGTTTCTTGGGTGAATCCCAAGTGTGTGAAGACCTACCAAAATGGCTGACGTGTTCTCTCTTCATCAGAGCCAATGTTTGGATGCTGCATAACAATGTGCTAGTTTGGTGCGCTCTCTGTTTGTTGTTTTTGCAGTTTGCTCTGTGGGCCTCCCCGGCCCGTTGAGAGAGCGGCAAAACAAGGTGCTTTCTTTCGAATATTTGAATACCCAGTGTTGCCAGTCGATGTGCAGGGGATCATTATCTCTTCATTATCTGATGTTGAGTTGTTTCCAGTAGTTAGTGTAGGAGGTAACAATGTATGAAAATATTTCTCTACCCCAGCCAATTACTTAAGGTTGTGGTCCAGTGATATGGGCTAAGGGAAGGTGATAAATATTTGGAACAGCTTTCCACAAGGGTCTTCCCTCCTGGGCTTTTGCCCGGTGAGGATGCCATTGTGAAATTTTTCTTTCTCTTTCTGGCCATGCCCCTTCAGGGGGGGGGGGTGCTAAAGATTCAGGATGGCTGCCTGTATGGGGCATCTTTGAGGAAATCTTATGTGCTGAAAAATGTCCTGGGGACTATGGGAGATGTTGTTGCAGGTCAATATTGCAAGAAGATCTCAATGCTCATCTAAGTGGGTACTTGTGCCTGCTCTCATAGGAGCAAGGGCCTAAAATCTACTTAAAAAAGGTAGAAGCAGGGGTGGGCTGACAACTCATGGGGCCCCCGGGAAATAGGGGATCATGGGGCCCCTGTGCCCTTGCTCAAACTCAAAAAAGTCTATGAAAAAGGTACCAGGGACATCTCATGGGGCCCCCTACTGGCCCTGGGCCCTCGGACAGTGTCTGAGTTTCCAAATGGTCAGTCCGCCCCTGGGAAGAAGCTAAGTTTGAAATTTAACAACAGACAGTGACTTCTCTTCCTAAACCACCTTGTCTTTTTTGGGTATCCTGTGCCCTTAAATATCTGTTCAGTGTTTTTTGAGCAAATTAATTCAGGAAAAGACTGTTGCCCAACTTTCTTTCTATCCCATAATAAGCCAAGGATTTCACTCTAAATGTTAGTATGCCATACCTTTTAGGGGTTCAGGAAGGTTATAAAAAGTATTTGCTTACCAATACTCATATTGTTATCTGTCCAAGATTTGCTTTATACACTTGGAAACTGCCTCAAGGAGAATCCAAAGTAGAGTTTTGGGAGCTTGCATAGGCCGTAGTAATGAAAGTCTTGCAACTATGTAGACAGATTAGGCTAAGAACTTTCGGAATTTTTGAAACATGTAATCCCTAGTCCAAAGAGCATTGTGTTCATCAAGCAATGGGAAAACATATAAAAAGCACTGGGCAACTTTGTTAAAACTCATTTGAACTTTTAAATTCAGTACTGATTTATTCCATTAGCAGTGCTGGTAGCTTGAACAAGGATTTAGCAGAGAAAATGAAGTACAATGGTTATCATTTTGTATATAGGTAAAGTGTAACTGTCTGCAACCAAAATGTTGTCTTCAAGTTTAATGTAGAGTAGGAAAGGGATAGAAACACTATCAAGTTTTCACTGTTTTCTGTGTACCCACTAGAGCAGCAATGGGCAAACTACGGCCCGCAGGCCGTATACGGCCCGGCGGACCTTTTAATCCGGCCCTTGGAGCTAGGCTCCCGCTAGGCTCCTCTCACAGCCCGCCCTGAAGACCGGTGTAGCATGAAAATCTGTCTCCTATGAGGATCTGTCCCCCTCGACGTATCTGCGCATGTGCCGGAGATCGCCAATCGGCTGCTAATGCCTGAAACTGGCACATGCGCAGATACGTCGAGGGGGGCAGATCCTCATAGGAGACAGATTTTCATGCTACACCGGAACGGCGCGGGAACACGGTGAGAGGAACGCGCGGAGCAAAGGTAAGTGAATTGACACAGGGGGGACTTGGGGACTTAATATGGGGGATGAATTAATATGGGGAATGAATTACTATAGGGGGGATGAATTACTATATGGGGGATGAATTACTATGGGGGATGAATTACTATATGGGGGATTAATTACTATATGGGGGATGAATTACTATAGGGGGGGATGAATTACTATATGGGGGATGAATTACTATGGGGGATTAATTACTATATGGGGGATGAATTACTATATGGGGGATTAATTACTATATGGGGGATGAATTACTATATGGGGGATGAATTACTATATGGGGGATGAATTACTATGGGGGATGAATTACTATGGGGGATGAATTACTATATGGGGGATGAATTACTATGGGGGATGAATTACTATATGGGGGATGAATTACTATGGGGGATGAATTACTATGGGGGATGAATTACTATATGGGGGATGAATTACTATGGGGGATGAATTACTATATGGGGGTTGAATTACTATATGGGGGATGAATTACTATGGGGGATGAATTACTATATGGGGGTTGAATTACTATATGGGGGATGAATTACTATGGGGGATGAATTACTATATGGGGGATGAATTATTATATGGGGGATGAATTACTATGGGGGATGAATTACTATATGGGGGATGAATTACTATGGGGGATGAATTACCATGGGGGATGAATTACTATATGGGGGATTAATTACTATATGGGGGATGAATTACTATAGGGGGGATGAATTACTATATGGGGGATGAATTACTATATGGGGGATGAATTACTATGGGGGGGATGAATTACTATATGGGGGATGAATTACTATGGGGGATGAATTACTATGGGGGATGAATTACTATGGGGATGAATTACTATATGGGGGATGAATTACTATATGGGGGATTAATTACTATATGGGGGATGAATTATTATAGGGGGGATGAATTACTATATGGGGGATGAATTACTATGGGGGATGAATTACTATATGGGGGATTAATTACTATATGGGGGATGAATTACTATATGGGGGATGAATTACTATGGGGGATGAATTACTATATGGGGGATGAATTACTATGGGGGATGAATTACTATATGGGGGATGAATTACTATGGGGGATGAATTACTATGGGGGATGAATTACTATATGGGGGATGAATTACTATGGGGGATGAATTACTATGGGGGATGAATTACTATATGGGGGATGAATTACTATGGGGGATGAATTACTATGGGGGATGAATTACTATATGGGGGATGAATTACTATATGGGGGATGAATTACTACGGGGGATGAATTACTATATGGGGGATGAATTACTATGGGGGATGAATTACTATATGGGGGATGAATTACTATGGGGGATTAATTAATATATGGGGGATTAATTACTATGCTTACTATGGGGGAATATTACTATACTTACTATGGATGACACATACACATCATTCATCTACTCTTGGTCCGGTCCCCGGGTCCAATATATGAACCCATTGCGGCCCTCAAGTCAAAAAGTTTGCCCACCCCTGCACTAGAGCAATGTCCCCTTCATTCAGAAAAAGCAGGAATTGGTAGTAAGCTTTCTCCACATGGGATGAAATCCCACCTTTAACAGCTATCATGAAAACAGCCATTTCCATTGGGAAGTTTCCACCTTACTCTATTCTAATAACAACTGTAAATCTTTGATTTCTGATTTCTCTCTGTCTTAGTGACCAGGGTCACCAGGAAAGAAAGTGGAAAGTATTTTTTTATTGATCTGACCACACCAAACTGTTAAATGGTAAAATCTGACTGGATTGTTTTTTATTTGTCGTTATAATATTTATGTATCATCACAGCTAGACATCATGACAATGTAGAGCTGTGTCTTTATTAGGGAATAGCCCAAGTTTGTTGGTTGCTTGTCTAATCCTTTTATAAAGTCCAAAAATTGCAAATTCTGGCCATTTTCAAAGCTAATAGGCAATTGTTGTCAAACAAATGGCATAGGGAGTTGGGCACTGCCATAGGGGACTTGTAGAAAACAAAAAACATACTTACAGTGGAGAGAGGATCCTCCTTTTATTACGATTTTATGGCTGCATTTACACCTGAGCAGAGCGATTTTTAGGTGTTTTTATATGAGAGTTTTGAAAGCATATACAAGCTTTTTAGAAGTGAATAAAGCATTTTACATGTATAGTCAAGCTTCAAGTGTTTTTGTTTTAGCCAATAGAAAGCACTAGGAGAAGGAGATTAACCACTTCCCGTCCGCCCGTTGTATATAAACGGCCGGACGGTGGCCGTGCAGGGGCGGGTGGCCATTTATAAACGGCCTCCCCGCCCCCTGCTTGTGCACGCTCCCTTGGAGCGCACAGCACCGCAATCCGGTGCCCGCTGTGTCCTCCGGACACAGTGGAACACAGATCGTTGTACAGGACCTCTGTGTGAGGTCCCGATCATGTGATCACTGATTGGCCAATCAGTGATCACATGAAGAGTAGTAAGCAAGATGTCACTTCTGACATCATTGCTTACTACGTGTGAAATCTGTGAATGATCACATGGTACAAGGCTATTCACAGCAGCCTTGTACCATGTGACAAGCTGTGACCAATTACAGCTCACACAGTGTTTCTCAATGGCTGCAAGATTGCAGCCAGAGAGAAGGAGAAATGATTGCTTTTACAGCCTTTATGGGTGTAAAAGCAATCAGTGTAAAAAAAAAAAAACAATCTTCATCACCCCCAAGTAGTACAGTGTCACCATGGTGACACTGTACTGCTAGGGTGACAGTATGGGTAAAAAAAAACCCATAAATAATAGTATAAAAAAAAAATAAAAATGTAAAAAATTTTTTTAAAAATTATAATTTTTGGTTATAAACTAATTTGGGTTATTTTTTTTTTACTAAAAAGATAATTGAATACATTTTGGCCAAGATTTATGAAGATAGATTATTTACTTGCAAAATTTTATAAGAAAAACACTTTTTTTTTTAAACTTTTGGACTTTTTCATTTATATAACAAAAAAATAAAAATCCCAGTGGTGAATAAATACCAGCAAAATAAAGCTTTATCTGTCTCAAAAAAATGCTAAAAAATTCATATGGGTACAGTGTTGCGTGACCGCGCAATTGTCATTCAAAGTGTGATAGTGCTGAAAGCTGAAAATTGGCCTGGACAGGAAGGGCATGAAAGTGTCCGGAATTGAAGTGGTTAAGGGTGGAGAGCTGCTGTTTGATTGGACAAAACGCTAGGGGGCCAAAAGGCTAACTAACCTGTTATCTTTCCATTTTTCCCATTGTTACAGGCTATGATGATATGGCTAGGGATATGGCAACTAATAGAGATATATGGACCCTGTGCCTGCGTGGGTCTCCTCCGGGTACTCCGGTTTCTTCCAACACTCCAAAAGACATGCTGGTAGGTCAATGGGCTCTTATCTAAACTGGCCCCAGTATGTATATGTATGAATGTAAGTTAGGGACCTTAGATTGTACACCCTTGAGGGTTAGGGACTGATGTGAGCGTACAATATATATGTAAAGCGCTGCGTAAATTGATGGCGCTTTATAAGTACCTGAAATAAATAAATAAATAAATATGGTATTTTTAAAACCTTTTGTTTATTGTACACTCTGTACATACCCTTGTTTATACCACTTTACATACCAGTGTACCCTTCACTAGACATTCTGCATAAAATAAACTCATCTGTTTAAATAAATGCCAAAATAGTTCAAGAAATCTTGCTTGAAAGAGCAAAGAAACAGTTTACCTGATTAATATGCATCAATGTGTTTTTGACAAATTAGATGCACTGACTTTTGATACAGATGATAGGTTGGGTATATTTCAGTTGCGGCATGACTCATGCATTTTACTGTGAATAGAATTAGAAGGCTTTGGTGGGGACAGAGGATTACAAAGTCAACTAGAGTACAACATACTATATAGGGAATGTAAATCATTGGAGTGGAATCAGTTGTTCTTTGTTTTTAAAATACCACAAGGAGAACATAATCGTTTAAGCATTAGATTGTCCACTTTAGGTAACAAGAACTTGGAAAGTGTTTTAATTCCATGGTGTTAAGAAAATACAAGTGAGCCTTATCAGATCTGCAGGCAATTTGAATAGGTGTATGACTCACATTACCCTTTAGATTTTCCATCTGTGTTGCACAATTAAATTATGTTACGATAGCTGACATGTGGACCATAAATTCACGTGCATTTAAATTGGTAGTTAATGTACTATATGTAATGATGCGCATGCTGTGTTGCTTGAGAGCTACATATGTTAAAAATGGTGCCATGGTGATGACAATTCCATCTATTTTATTGTTTAAATATTAAAACATCAGGTTCTACACAACATACCTTATATGTTTTGTGTAAAGATGTTACAGATTAATTTTAAAAAGAAAGCCCCATATTTCCAATGGCACATCCCATATGGAAGAAAAATATATTTTAAACATATTTTTAAAATATTCTTCCCAAATATATTGACATGTATTTGAAATACTACAATTTTGGCTGTATTCAATATGTTTATATATATACTGTGTATATATATATATATATACAGTCATGGCCGAAATTGTTGGCACCCTTGATATTTTTCCTGAAAATCAAGTATTTCACACAAAAAAGGTATTGCATTAACACATGTTTTGCTATACACATGTTTATTCCCTTTGTATGTATTGGAACAAATATAAAACAGAGGCAGAAAAGCAAATATGACATAATGTCACACAAAACCCCAAAAATGGGCTGGACAAAAGTATTGGCACCCTTAACTTAATATTTGGTTGCACACCCTTTGGAAAACATAACTGAAATCAGTCGCTTCCTATAACCATCAATAAGCTTCTGACACCTCTCACCCGGAATTTTGGACCACTCTTCCTTTGCAAACAGCTCCAGGTCTCTCTTATTGGAAGGACACCTTTTCCCAACAGCAATTTTAAGATCTCTCCACAGGTGTTCAATGGGATTTAGATCTGGGCTCATTGCTGGCCACTTCAGAACTCTCCAGCGCTTCTTTGCCATCCATTTCTGAGTGCTTTTTGACGTATGTTTGGGGTCATTGTCCTGCTGGAAGACCCAGGATCTTGGACGCAAACCCAGCTTTCTGACACTGGGCCCTACAGTGCGACCCAAAATCCTTTGGTAATCCTCAGATTTCATGATGCCTTGCACACAGTCAAGGCACCCAGTGCCAGAGGCAGCAAAACAACCCCAAAACATCATTGAACCTCCACCATATTTTACCGTAGGTACTGTGTTTTGTTCTTTGTAGGCCTCATTCCGTTTTCGGTAAACAGTAGAATGATGTGCTTTACCGAAAAGCTCTATCTTGGTCTCATCTGTCCACAAGACGTTTTCCCAGAAGGCTTTTGGCTTACTCAAGTACATTTTGGCAAACTGTAGTCTTGCTTTTTTATGTCTCTGTGTCAGCAGTGGGGTCCTCCTGGGTCTCCTGCCATAGCGTTTCATTTCATTTAAATGTCGACGGATAGTTCGCGCTGACACTGATGCTCCCTGAGCCTGCAGGACAGCTTGAATGTCTTTGGAACATGTTTGGGGCTGCTTATCCACCATCCGGACTATTCTGCGTTGCAATCTTTCATCAATTTTCCTCATCCGTCCACGACCAGGGAGATTAGCTACAGTGCCATGGGTTGCAAACTTCTTGATAATGTTGCGCACTGTGGACAAAGGCAAATCTAGTTCTCTGGAGATGGACTTGTAACCTTGAGATTGTTGATATTTTGCCACAATTTTGGTTCTCAGGTCCTCAGACAGTTCTCGTCTCCTCTTTCTGTTGTCCATGCTTAGTGTGGCACAGACAGACACACAATGCAAAGGTTAAGTGAACGTCTCTCCTTTTTATCTGCTTTCAGGTGTGATTTCTATATTGCCCACACCTGTTACTTGCCCCAGGTGAGTTTACAGGAGCATCACATGCTTGTAACATTCTTATTTATCCGCAGTTGTGAAAGGGTGCCAATACTTTTGTCCAGCCCATTTTTGGAGGTTTGTGTGACATTATGTCGAATTTGCTTTCTTTCCTCCCTTTTTTTGTTTTGTCCCAATACACACAAAGGGAATAAACATGTGTATAGCAAAACATGTGTTAATGCAATACGTTTCGTGAGAAATACATGATTTCCTGGAGAAATATCAAGGGTGCCAACAATTTCGGCCATGACTGTATATATATATATATATATATAATATATGAGAACTATTTTTAAAAATACATACCGTATTTTTCGCTCCATAAGACGCACCTGACCATAAGACGCACCTACGTTTTAGAGGAAGAAAACAGGAAAAAAAAAATTCTGAACTAATGGACTGCAGACATAGTACAGGAGATGACCAGAGACTGCGGACACAGTACAGGAGATGACCAGAGACTGCGGACATAGTACAGATGACCAGAGACTGCGGACACAGTACAGGGGATTACCAGAGACTGCGGACACAGTACAGGAGATGACCAGAGACTGCGGACACAGTACAGGAGATGACCAGAGACTGCGGACACAGCACAGGGATGACCAGAGACTGCGGACACAGTACAGGGATGACCAGAGACTGCGGACACAGTACAGGGATGACCAGAGACTGCGGACAGCACAGAGATGACCAGAGACTGTGGACAGCACAGGGATGACCAGAGACTGCGGACAGTACAGGGATGACCAGAGACTTTGGATAGTACAGGAGATGACTGCTGACCTTTGGGGAGGGGGGGAGCGGGTACCTGAATTTGACAGGTACCCGCTCCCACTTCCGCGGAGTTGTTCTTTCATCTTACCTGTTCCTCTATCCAGCCGCACGCTGTCTTTCCGGCTTCTGTAATGGCGCTCGGCATGACAGCCGGGTGCCCAGTGCGCATGAGCGAGAAGCACTTGCGCTTTGTGATTGGTCCGGCGGCTTCTGGGATCTGTCATGTGTCCCAGGTGCCGCCTTACCATTCACAAAAAAGCACCGCTTCTTGCGCATGCGCACTTGACACCCGGCTGTCATGCCCACACTACAGAAGCCGGGAAGACCGCGCGGCTGGATAGAGGAACGGGTAAGATGAAAGAACAACTCCACGGAAGTGGGAGCGGGTATGTCAAATTCAGGTACCCGCTCCCCCCCCTCCCCAAAGGTCAGCAGTCATCTCTAAGGTCCCGCTGTAGAGCTGAGCGGCCGGCCCGGTATTCTGACACGGCGGCAGTGGAAATACCGGACCGGCCGCTCCATATTCGCTCCATAAGACGCACTGACATTTTCCCCCCTTTTTTTGGGGGAAAAAAGTGCGTCTTATGGAGCGAAAAATACGGTATATACTGTATGTCTTTAACAATACAAATCTATATTTTTGGTATGCATTTACAAATATATGTAGAAATATATGTTAAAATGACTTTTTTATATGTTAAAAAAAATCTGAAGGATATATTTAAAAAATATATATTTTCAAAAATATTTTTCATATATTTTGTAATATATAATGAACGCATTTCAATATGCAGTATACGTATTTCAAAATATATTTCAATACATATACAGTATATATGTATATGTATTGAAATATATTTGTAAATATATATACTGCATGTTGAAATTATATTATACAGTATATTTGAAAATGTATTTTTTGAAATATATTTTGAAATATATTGAATATGGCCAAAATTGTAGTATTTCAAACATATGTCAATATTTTTTTACTTCTGGGTGGGATTTCCATCCCTACAGTTGAAATCCATAGAGCACACAAATATTTGAGCATACAGTATATCTTACCCTACAGTCCTATGCACACACTCACAGGGGTGGGCGTGTGCACTTACCATTACTTTACATTTTCTGAATGGTACAATATCAAGAAATATCCACAAGTTAAATTTTAATTAGAATTGCTTCACGACACGTAACCATTCTTCTTAAATGAAACAGAAAAATATGTTATTTGGTAATATAATATATCATGTATTATACATAGTGTAACTCTCACCAAAACATTTTTTTCTATCTGTTAGAGAATTAGACTTGCATTTCCTGACATTTTTGATTCACTCCCATTTCTTGATTGTTGAAACAGGAATGGGGGGGGGGAAATCCACCAATGAGGACACATGTTTCATTCACAGCTGTTGAAGGTAGGTTTTCCACACTGTTCCTATTATGTCTCTAGGGCCAGGAAGTAAAGGGAAATTTCCCCACTGAGGTCACATGCAGTAATAAAAATGCAACATTGATTCTAACCCTTCACTGCTCTTTCCAAAACTTGGAACAAAAACACTTCATTTAATTCTGTAAGTTTATTCAGTGTTCAGTATTCTAATCGTGTGAAAGAAAAAAATCTCTTCTTTAATGTCTCTTGCAGCGCTGGGTATTCCAAGTGAACACAGTTTCAGCGTAATCTACCTATTCCTTTAGTAAATCAACCAAACTGCATACTCCTGTCAAAGCAATGAAGAAATAAGGGGTCATTTTGAAAATTGATTGATTTTATCGGGAAAGAGCATTTGTCATGTCCTTAAGGGCAGGAGTGGACTGACAACTCATGGGGCCCCTGTGTCAGTAGGGGATCATGGGGCCCCTGTGTCCTTACCCAAGCTCAAAAAAGCCTAAGAAAAAGGTACCAGGGGCATCTCATGGGGTCCCCTACTGACCCGGGCCCTCGGGCAGTGCCCGATTTTCCAAATGGTCAGTCTGCCCCTGCTTAAGGGAAACTTCACTCAAAATGTACAGTATATTTAGCTTTGCACAACTGCTGGCAAGGGATGAATTACATGTTATATAACCATTTGAGAGTCCGGTAGCAAGATCTTGTAAGAATTGCATAGATAGCTCTACTTACCAAAGCTGATTTATGCTGTCATCCTATATATATATATATATATATATATATATATATATATATATATATATAAGAAAGTGCAGCGCTTAAAAAAAAAAAGTATATATATATATTGCGGAATGGTAAAGTGCAACACACAAAAGTGCAAAAAACATTAGTAAATGCGAAAGCTAAAAATCAAACAATATGGTAAAGTGCATCTTAAATGTAATGAGCTGAGTGAAACAGTAAAGTGCATCAAGTAAAAAAAGCATGAAAATATCAGCTAAACAGCTCAAAAAGCAAATGTCAAACAATATAGTGTATCACGGGCAGAATCTAAATACAATAATGTCCATGCAGTAGTAAATAATGTTACAATAAACATACAAAATCTGAGATATATAAATAGGATAAAACTCTACATCAATGTCCATGGTTAACCACCTCCCGTTCGGCCATTGTATATAAATGGCCGGACAGTGGCAGTGCAGGATCGGGTCGCCGTTTATAATCGGCCTCCACACCCCCTGATTGTGCGCGCTCCCTGCGAACGCGCAGCACCGCGATCTGGTGCCCGCTGTGTCCTCCGGACACAGTGGAACACTGATCGTCGTACGGGACCTCTGTGCGAGGTCCCGATCATGTGATCACTGATTGGCCAATCAGTGATCACATGCAGAGTAGTAAACAAGATGTCACTTCTGACATCATTGCTTACTATGTGTGAAATCTGTGAATGATCACAGAGGTCACATGGTACAAGGCTATTCACAACAGCCTTGTACCATGTGACAAGCTGTAACCAATCACAGTTCACACAGTAGTTCTCAATGGCTGCAAGAATGAAAGAAAGAAAGAGAGAAGGAGAAATGATTGCTTTTACATCCTCTATGGGTGTAAAAGCAATCAGTGTAAAAAAAAAAATCTTCATCACCCCCCACAAGTAGTACAGTGTCACCATGGTGACACTGTACTGCTAGGGTGACAGTATGTTAAAAAAAAAAATCAAAAACATAAATAATATTATAAAAAACAAATAAAAATGTAAAAATAAATGTTTAAAAATTATAATTTGTGGTTATAAACTAATTTGGATTATTTTTTTTACTAAAAAGATAACAGAATACATTTTGGCCAAGATTTATGATGAAATATTATTTTTTTGCAAAACTTTATAAGAAAAACACTTTTTTCAAATTATTTTCATTTGCATAGCAAAAAAAATAAAACTCCCAGTGGTGAATAAATACCACTAAAATAAAGCTTTATCTGTCTAAAAAAAATGCTAAAAAATTCATATGGGTACAGTGTTGCATGACCGTGCAATTGTCATTCAAAGTGTGATAGCACTGAAAGCTGCAAATTGGCCTAGACAGGAAGGGGGTAAAAGTGTCCGGACTTGAAGTGGTTAAACGTGCTCTTTATATAGTCAAATATTCATAAATGGAAGCAATTGTCCATGAAACCACGAGACGCAGTATAATTAAGGTGCAGAGTGCAAATGTGCTGATGATCACACAAAAGAATCCACTGAACTGATAACAGGCAATCAAGCAATAAACATCTGAGAATGGAAGGCAGCCACAGGGTTAAACCAGACTAAATTCGTCCTGGGCACTCAGATGGGAAGTCAGTCCTTGTCCAAGATGGCCACCGCTTTGACCATCGGCATCGGCGGCGTGACGTCAGCAAATGGTGGCTCCACCCAACGCGTTTCGTGTGCATGCATGTCCTCAGGTGTACGCCTATATATTCTTGTAGAATAATTCAATACTTGTGGGTGTCTAGTGCAAAAGTGTGACATTGTTTTTAATTGCCGTACACAGCAATGATGTAGAGGTTCAGAGAAGGAACTAACACACAGTGGGGGGACTCAGGCATCTGACATTCCCAGAAGTCTTGAATGCTGAAGACACTGGTGGAGACTGCAATGCTGGAACAAAAGTAGGAAGAAGACACGGGCTACGAGAGATGTGAGCATACTACTCTTTTGCAAGGGACATTTGACAGCATGTTGTTTTATAACAGGGTTTGCTTTATGATGATCATACATACATATACTGTATATAGAAAAATACCTATACTAAAGTTTCAGAGTGTCTAACATTGCCTTACTTTTACTGTGCTATGTATGACCCATTTTTCCATCAACCACTCCTAAAAATAGAAAGACAGAATAAATGATCAGCAATTAAAGAAACCATATGCCAGCATGTCTTACAAACTTCTGTTTTACAATCACATTGGAATTGCCATGTATCACCTTCCTGCTTAGAAATGTTTAAAGGGATTCAGAAGTTTCAAAGAGTTTCACACTAAAAAGTGAAAGGGTTATGGCAGTATGAGGTCTCCTGAATACTCATTAAAATATCATCTAAGCATGGCATCATTATACAACCACCTTCAAAGCCTTTTCAGCTGATATTAATAGTAGAAGTTGCTGCCGAGATTAATTGCATAATTTACTAGGAACAAGATCTATGAAATTATTACTCAAATGTACCATGTACAGTTAAACACTCCTAATAGAAAAAAGTTTAGTCACCTCATAACTATCCACTGCTGGCACTTACCTTTTTTTTTCATTATATTGTAATTAGAGATGAGCGAATCGAAGTAGGCGAAGTGGAATTCGAGTCGAATATTGGAAAATTTTCGATTCGCGCCGAATCCGAAAAATAGCCTACTTCGGACGCGCGAATCGAAATTTTTCCTAAAATGGCGGCGGACATGTGCGGCGACGGAGCAGGGATGTCTGGGAAGGCGCGCAGACAAGGCGCGCTGACCCATAATGCATTCCTTAATGACATGTGATCGCATTAGCCAATCAGCAGCCAGGCAGCCAGCACTGTGTAATGGTCGAGCTATAAATAGCGGCCATTTTAGAATTCTTCATTTGCCTCCAGTCATTCAAGAGAGGCAGACCGCTCTGTATTAGGGACAGAGTTAGGGCCACAGAAACGTTACTTGGGGACAGAGAAGCATTACTCAGGGACACAGAATTGTTAATGAGGGCCACAGAATCGTTACTTAGGGCCAAAGAAACGCTAGTTAGGGCCACAGAATTGTTACTCAGGGACAGACAGAATTGTTACTGAGTGCCAGAGAATTGTTACTTAGGGCCACAGAAACGTTAGTTAGGGCCACAGAATTGTTACTCAGGGACAGACACAGAATTGTTACTGAGGGCCACAGAACTGTTACTTAGGGCCACAGAAACGTTATTAGGGCCACAGAATTGTTACTCAGGGACAGACAGAATTGTTACTGAGTGCCAGAGAATTGTTACTTAGGGCCACAGAAACGTTAGTTAGGGCCACAGAATTGTTACTCAGGGACAGACACAGAATTGTTACTGAGGGCCACAGAACTGTTACTTAGGGCCACAGAAACGTTATTAGGGCCACAGAATTGTTACTCAGGGACAGACAGAATTGTTTCTGAGTGCCAGAGAATTGTTACTTAGGGCCACAGAAACGTTAGTTAGGGCCACAGAATTGTTACTCAGGGACAGACACAGAATTGTTACTGAGGGCCACAGAACTGTTACTGAGGGCCACAGAAACGTTAGTTAGGGCCACAGAATTGTTACTCAGGGACAGACACAGAATTGTTACTGAGGACCACAGAACTGTTACTTAGGGCCACAGAAACGTTAGTTAGGGCCACAGAATTGTTACTCAGGGACAGACACAGAATTGTTACTGAGGGCCACAGAATTGTTACTTAGGGCCACAGAGTTGTTACTCAGGGACAGACAGAATTGTTACTGAGTGCCAGAGAATTGTTACTTAGGGCCACAGAAACGTTACTCAGGGACACAGAATTGTTACTGAGGGCCACAGAACTGTTACTGAGGGCCACAGAAACGTTAGTTAGGGCCACAGAATTGTTACTCAGGGACAGACACAGAATTGTTACTGAGGGCCACAGAATTGTTACTTAGGGCCACAGAAACGTTACTCAGGGACACAGAATTGTTACTCAGGGCCACAGAACCGTTACTTAGGGCCACATAATTGTTACTCAGGGACAGACACAGAATTGTTACTGAGGGACACAGAATTGTTACTGAGGGCCACAGAACCGTTACTTAGGGCCACAGAAACGTTACTCAGGGACACAGAATTGTTACTGAGGGCCACATAACCGTTACTTAGGGCCACATAATTGTTACTCAGGGACAGACACAGAATTGTTACTGAGGGACACAGAATTGTTACTGAGGGCCACAACCGTTACTTAGGGCCACAGAATTATTACTCAGGGACACAGAATTGTTACTGAGGGCCACAGAACCGTTACTTAGGGTCACAGAATTGTTACTCAGGGACACAGAATTGTTACTGAGGGCCACAGAACCGTTACTTAGGGCCACAGAATTGTTACTGAGGGACACAGAATTGTTACTGAGGGCAACATAACCGTTACTTAGGGCCACATAATTGTTACTCAGGGACAGACACATAATTGTTACTCAGGGACACAGAATTGTTACTGAGGGCCACAGAACCGTTACAATAAACATACAAAATCTGAGATATATAAATAGGATAAAACTCTACATCAATGTCCATGGTTAACCACCTCCCGTTCGGCCATTGTATATAAATGGCCGGACAGTGGCAGTGCAGGATCGGGTCGCCGTTTATAATCGGCCACAGAATTGTTACTGAGGGCCACATAACCGTTATTTAGGGCCACATAATTGTTACTCAGGGACAGACACATAATTGTTACTGAGGGACACAGAATTGTTACTGAGGGCCACAACCGTTACTTAGGGCCACAGAATTGTTACTCAGGGACACAGAATTGTTACTGAGGGCCACAGAACCGTTACTTAGGGCCACAGAATTGTTACTCAGGGACAGACACAGAATTGTTACTGAGGGACACAGAATTGTTACTGAGGGCCACAGAAACGTTAATCAGGGACACAGAATTGTTACTGAGGGCCACAGAATTGTTACTTAGGGCCACAGAATTGTTACTCAGGGACAGACAGAATTGTTACTGAGTGCCAGAGAATTGTTACTTAGGGCCACAGAAACGTTACTCAGGGACACAGAATTGTTACTGAGGGCCACAGAACTGTTACTTAGGGCCACAGAAACGTTAGTTAGGGCCACAGAATTGTTACTCAGGGACAGACACAGAATTGTTACTGAGGGCCACAGAACCGTTACTTAGGGCCACAGAAACGTTACTCAGGGACACAGAATTGTTACTGAGGGCCACAAAACCGTTACTTAGGGCCACATAATTGTTACTCAGGGACAGACACATAATTGTTACTGAGGGACACAGAATTGTTACTGAGGGCCACAACCGTTACTTAGGGCCACAGAATTGTTACTCAGGGACACAGAATTGTTACTGAGGGCCACAGAACCGTTACTTAGGGCCACAGAATTGTTACTCAGGGACACAGAATTGTTACTGAGGGCCACAGAACCGTTACTTAGGGCCACAGAATTGTTACTCAGGGACAGACACAGAATTGTTACTGAGGGACACAGAATTGTTACTGAGGGCCACAGAAACGTTAATCAGGGACACAGAATTGTTACTGAGGGCCACAGAACCGTTACTTAGGGCCACATAAAAGTTAATCAGGGACACAGAATTGTTACTGAGGGCCACAGAACCGTTACTTAGGGCCACAGAATTGTTACTCAGGGACAGACACAGAATTGTTACTGAGGGACACAGAATTGTTACTGAGGGCCACAGAACCATTACTTAGGGCCACAGAAACGTTAATCAGGGACACAGAATTGTTACTGAGGGCCACAGAACCGTTACTTAGGGCCACATAAACGTTAATCAGGGACACAGAATTGTTACTGAGGGCCACAGAACCGTTACTTAGGGCCACAGAATTGTTACTCACGGACAGACACAGAATTGTTTCTTGAGGGACACAGAATTGTTACTGAGGGCCACAGAACCGTTACTTAGGGCCACAGAAACGTTAATCAGGGACACAGAATTGTTACTGAGGGCCACAGAACCGTTACTTAGGGCCACGTAAACGTTAATCAGGGACAGACACAGAATTGTTACTGAGGGACACAGAATTGTTACTGAGGGCCACAGAACCGTTACTTAGGGCCACAGAATTGTTACTTAGGGACACAGAATTGTTACTGAGGGCCATAGAACCGTTACTTAGGGCCACAGATTTGTTACTTAGGGACACAGAATTGTTACTGAGGGCCACAGAACTGTTACTTAGGGCCACAGAATTGTTACTCAGGGACACAGAATTGTTACTCGGACAGACACAGAATTGTTACTCAGGGACACAGAATTGTTACTGAGGGCCACAGAACCGTTACTTAGGGCCACAGAATTGTTACTCAGGGACACAGAATTGTTACTGAGTGCCACAGAACTGTTACTTAGGGCCACAGAAAGGTTACTCAGGGACACAGAATTGTTACTGAGGGCCACAGAACTGTTACTTACGGCCACAGAATTGTTACTCGGACAGACACAGAATTGTTACTCAGGGACACAGAATTGTTACTGAGGGCCACAGAACCGTTACTTAGGGCCACATAAACGTTAATCAGGGACACAGAATTGTTACTGAGGGCCACAGAACCGTTACTTAGGGCCACATAATTGTTACTCAGGGACAGACACAGAATTGTTACTGAGGGACACAGAATTGTTACTGAGGGCCACAGAACCGTTACTTAGGGCCACAGAATTGTTACTCAGGGACAGACACAGAATTGTTACTCAGGGACACAGAATTGTTACTCAGGGACACAGAATCGTTGAATTAAAGAGTATGTCAGACAACATGCAGAGGAGTGGCAGAGGAGGCAATGTTTTAGGAGCGAGCAGACGTGGCAGCAGAGGAAGGGGTCGAGGCAGCACTATTCGCAGCCAGAGGCCAGTGCTCCCGGTGTCATCCAGCGGTCGTGTCTCCACCGACAACCCTGCCGTCGTCGATTGGTTGGCTCGGTCGTCTTCCTCTTCCCAGGTCACCTCTGACACCTACAGCCAACGGTCGGTGGGTACGTCAGACACAACCGTTAGTTGGCATGGCCCGGGACCAAGCCCACTGAAATCACGTGTCCTCTACCTGCCCCTGTCCTTTGGTGTTCCCTCACCAAGCGAAGTATCGCATGCTGTGGGCTCAGCCCCACTGTACAGTGAGGAAGAGCTAACAGAGGGCGGTCAGGAACGGGGGGAGACATCCGCCTTTTCAGCAGCCAGGCGTCTCCTGACCCAGACGCAGCCGAGGGGGCTAGTAGTGAGGCGGAGACCCTACTTGATGATGAGGAGGTTGATCGCACTTGGCAGCCTCGTCGTCATCAGGCAATTTCTTCCGCATCATCAGGAGAAGAGGGTGGCAGCTTGGCAGCGAGCAAAACAGTCGGTAAGTTGCCCAGGAGACAGCAGCAGGGTCGCAGCAGTGTCAGTGGAGCCAAACGGCCACGGAGTAGAGCACCAGCTCCACTGCAGCCTACCACCACGGCCAGTAGTGGTGCCGGTGTGCACGGAGGAAGCAGCAGTCAGCCAGTGAGGAGTATCGGGGGCAAAGTTTCCTACTCGGCGGTGTGGCAATTTTTTGTCAAGCCGCCCGAGGAAGTAAACGTAGCCGTATGTCGACTATGTGGCCAGAAAGTCAAGCGTGGCCAGGGGGCCCATGTTGGGACTACAGCGTTGCGGCAGCATATGCAGCGTCGCCATTTGGTGGCCTGGGAAAACCGTGATAAAGATACGGCGGTTCTGCCCGCCCCAGCCCCCGCTCCATCACCCGCTCCGTTACTTGCTCCATCACCTGACGTCAATCGCCCTCCATCAGCCAGTCAAGGCTCCAACACCTCTGCTGAGGGGAGTTGTCGCTCGTTGGCATCTTCCGCTCGTTCAGATGCTCCTTCTCCTGCTACTCCTCTTCACGGATTCCGTCAGCAGTCTTTCTTGGAATCCGTTTCCAAGAGACAACAGTTTGCGAGCACGCACCCGACGGTGCAAAAGCTGAACGTCCTCCTGTCCAAGTTGCTGGTGCTGCAGTCCCTCCCTTTCCAAGTGGTGGACTCAGCACCTTTCCGAGAAATAATGGCTTGTGCCGCGCCGTGGTGGAGAGTGCCAAGCCGTCATTTCTTTGCCAAAAAGGCAGTGCCAGCCCTGCATTCACATGTAGAAGAGATGGTGGGCCAGTCTTTGAGCATGTCGGTCTCTGCCAAAGTGCACGGCAGCGCCGACGTGTGGAGCTGTAACTACGGTCAGGGACAGTACATGTCATTTACGGCCCACTGGGTGAACGTGGTGCCGTCACAGCCGCACCAGCAACTTGGACAGGTCACGCCGCTTTTGCCTCCACGTTTGCACGTCCTTGGTCCGGCAAAGATGTCCGCCTCTACCACCTCTTCTTCCGCCGTGTCCTCAGCCGCCACCCCCGTGCCAAGTCCCATTACCCGACCGGCATATCACATGTGCAGGGCGCAACGGTGTCACGCTGTGCTGCACCTGGTATGCCTTGGCGAACGTAGTCACACAGGGGAGGAACTTCTCAGTGTAATGAACAGAGAAATCGACAGATGGCTGTCTCCGCGCAAACTGAAAATCGGAACCATGTTGACCGACAACGGAAAGAACATGTTGTCTGCTCTGCGTCAAGGAAGGTTGTGCCATGCGCCATGCATGGCTCACGTGTTCAATCTGGTTGTCAAGCGGTTCCTAAAATCCACCATCCCACTGCAAGACATCCTTAAAATGTCACGTAAACTTTGCATGCATTTCAGCCATTCCTACACCGCAAAGCACACCCTCCTTGAGCTGCAGCGGCAGAACGGAATTGCACAGCATCGCCTGATCTGCGACGTTGCAACAAGGTGGAATTCAACCCTACACATGTTAGACCGCCTTTACGAACAGCGAAAGGCCATCACCGATTTCCTGATGTTACAAGCGGATAAAGGTACTCCCCTGTGTAACTTTGATGTCAGCCATTGGAAGCTCATGCGTGACACCTGCCGCTTGCTCAGGCCCTTTGAGGAGGCCACGCTATTCGTGAGTCGGCAGGACTATGGGATGAACGACGTCATTCCTCTGTTACACGTCCTGGAACAAATGCTGTTAACAATGGCTGGTCAGGGTGCGGTAGACGTGGCGCACAGATCTCAACGCCACATGACCCCTGTGGGGGCAGGACAGGAAGAAGAGGAGGAGGTAGAGGAGGACATTTGTGCTCAGGAATTATTGAGTGAAATGGGTGGTTTTTCCACTCAGCGGACAGGAGTGGAGGAGCAGGAGCATCTGGTAGAGGAGGAGGAGGAGGAGACAGAGGACCCAGACGCACCGTGGCAGTATGCTGTGGAGATGGAGGCAGGGAGTCCCTCGCATTCCTTGGCACAAATGGCCCATAGCATGCTCGGTTGCTTGCGTAGCGACAGCCGAATAATAACCATCAGACAGAGGGATGACTTTTGGCTGTCCACCTTGTTGGACCCTCGCTACCGTTCAAAAATGGTGGCCTTTTTCACACCTGCTGAGAGGGAGGCCAAAATAACGTACTATAAAAACCACCTATGTAGTCAGTTGGTCTCTGCCTTTGTGCGCCAACGTCCATCCTCAGACACTGTGGGCCCTGTGCGCTCGCGTTCCGCTGCCATGGCAGCAGGGGAGGGGTGGGGTGGTAGGAGCAGTGGCAGCTCCACCAGCAGCGGCTGCCTCAGTCTGCAGTCGATGATGAGTAGCTTTCTTCACCAGCGCAGTGAGGAAACTACTAACCAGCCGCAGCAGCAGCAGCAGCAGCATCAGGTGGACCTGGAGCAGGACCTCAAACAACAGGCTTGGGCCTACTTGGACAGCACCCTGCCAACCGAGGTAGACAATCCCCTTGACTACTGGGCAACGAAACTTGACCTTTGGCCCCAACTAGCTGAATTTGCCCTTGAAAGGCTGTCATGCCCGGCCAGTAGCGTGGCATCGGAGCGCGTGTTTAGTGCGGCAGGAGGTATTGTAACTCCGCGGAGGACACGACTGTCCACCCAAAGTGTGGAGAGACTCACGTTTGTGAAAATGAATCAGGCGTGGATTAGTCTGGATTTCAAACAACCAGTTCCTGACACAACTGACTAAATCCGCCATGAATCATGCCTCAAACATGTGCCACTTTCAGGTCTCCTCACACACTGCTGGTGTGTTCCATTTTTTGTCCTAGGGTGCTGGCAGATTACGGGCCTCCCATAGCTGCTGCCAGGCCCCTAATCTGCCATGGGCCCCTATATACCGCCTCCTCATGCTGCTGCCAAGTCCAGAGTCTGTCATGGGTCCCTGTACGGCCTCCCATTGCTGCTGTCTCCATCGCCACACTCTGCCATGTGCCACTTTCAGGTCTCCTCACACACTGCTGGTGTGTTGAATTTTTTGACATAGGGTGCTGGCAGATTACGGGCCTCCTATAGCTGCTGCCAGGCCCCTAATCTGCCATAGGCCTCTATATACCGCCTCCTCATGCTGCTGCCAAGTCCAGAGTCTGTCATGGGTCCCTATACGGCCTCCCATTGCTGCTGTCTCCATCGCCACACTCTGCCATGTGCCACTTTCAGGTCTCCTCACACTGCTGGTGTGTTGAATTTTTTGACATAGGGTGCTGGCAGATTACGGGCCTCCTATAGCTGCTGCCAGGCCCCTAATCTGCCATAGGCCCCTATATACCGCCTCCTCATGCTGCTGCCAAGTCCAGAGTCTGTCATGGGTCCCTGTACGGCCTCCCATTGCTGCTGTCTCCATCGCCACACTCTGCCATGTGCCACTTTCAGGTCTCCTCACACTGCTGGTGTGTTGAATTTTTTGACATAGGGTGCTGGCAGATTACGGGCCTCCTATAGCTGCTGCCAGGCCCCTAATCTGCCATAGTCCCCTATATACCGCCTCCTCATGCTGCTGCCAAGTCCAGAGTCTGTCATGGGTCCCTGTACGGCCTCCCATTGCTGCTGTCTCCATCGCCACACTCTGCCATGTGCCACTTTCAGGTCTCCTCACACTGCTGGTGTGTTGAATTTTTTGACATAGGGTGCTTGCAGATTACCGGCCTCCCATAGCTGCTGCCAGGCCCCTAATCTGCCATAGGCCCCTATATACCGCCTCCTCATGCTGCTGCCAAGTCCAGAGTCTGTCATGGGTCCCTGTACGGCCTCCCATTGCTGCTGTCTCCATCGCCACACTCTGCCATGTGCCACTTTCAGGTCTCCTCACACACTGCTGGTGTGTTGAATTTTTTGACATAGGGTTCTGGCAGATTACGGGCCTCCTATAGCTGCTGCCAGTCCCTAATCTGCCATAGGCCTCTATATACCGCCTCCTCATGCTGCTGCCAAGTCCAGAGTCTGTCATGGGTCCCTGTACGGCCTCCCATTGCTGCTGTCTCCATCGCCACACTCTGCCATGTGCCACTTTCAGGTCTCCTCACACTGCTGGTGTGTTGAATTTTTTGACATAGGGTGCTGGCAGATTACGGGCCTCCTATAGCTGCTGCCAGGCCCCTAATCTGCCATAGGCCCCTATATACCGCCTCCTCATGCTGCTGCCAAGTCCAGAGTCTGTCATGGGTCCCTGTACGGCCTCCCATTGCTGCTGTCTCCATCGCCACACTCTGCCATGTGCCACTTTCAGGTCTCCTCACACACTGCTGGTGTGTTGAATTTTTTGACATAGGGTGCTGGCAGATTACGGGCCTCCCATAGCTGCTGCCAGGCCCCTAATCTGCCATGGGCCCCTATATACCGCCTCCTCATGCTGCTGCCAAGTCCAGAGTCTGTCATGGGTCCCTGTACGGCCTCCCATTGCTGCTGTCTCCATCGCCACACTCTGCCATGTGCCACTTTCAGGTCTCCTCACACTGCTGGTGTGTTGAATTTTTTGACATAGGGTGCTGGCAGATTACGGGCCTCCTATAGCTGCTGCCAGGCCCCTAATCTGCCATAGGCCCCTATATACCGCCTCCTCATGCTGCTGCCAAGTCCAGAGTCTGTCATGGGTCCCTGTACGGCCTCCCATTGCTGCTGTCTCCATCGCCACACTCTGCCATGTGCCACTTTCAGGTCTCCTCACACACTGCTGGTGTGTTGAATTTTTTGACATAGGGTGCTGGCAGATTACGGGCCTCCTATAGCTGCTGCCAGGCCCCTAATCTGCCATAGGCCTCTATATACCGCCTCCTCATGCTGCTGCCAAGTCCAGAGTCTGTCATGGGTCCCTGTACGGCCTCCCATTGCTGCTGTCTCCATCGCCACACTCTGCCATGTGCCACTTTCAGGTCTCCTCACACTGCTGGTGTGTTGAATTTTTTGACATAGGGTGCTGGCAGATTACGGGCCTCCTATAGCTGCTGCCAGGCCCCTAATCTGCCATAGGCCCCTATATACCGCCTCCTCATGCTGCTGCCAAGTCCAGAGTCTGTCATGGGTCCCTGTACGGCCTCCCATTGCTGCTGTCTCCATCGCCACACTCTGCCATGTGCCACTTTCAGGTCTCCTCACACACTGCTGGTGTGTTGAATTTTTTGACATAGGGTGCTGGCAGATTACGGGCCTCCTATAGCTGCTGCCAGGCCCCTAATCTGCCATAGGCCTCTATATACCGCCTCCTCATGCTGCTGCCAAGTCCAGAGTCTGTCATGGGTCCCTGTACGGCCTCCCATTGCTGCTGTCTCCATCGCCACACTCTGCCATGTGCCACTTTCAGGTCTCCTCACACTGCTGGTGTGTTGAATTTTTTGACATAGGGTGCTGGCAGATTACGGGCCTCCTATAGCTGCTGCCAGGCCCCTAATCTGCCATAGGCCCCTATATACCGCCTCCTCATGCTGCTGCCAAGTCCAGAGTCTGTCATGGGTCCCTGTACGGCCTCCCATTGCTGCTGTCTCCATCGCCACACTCTGCCATGTGCCACTTTCAGGTCTCCTCACACTGCTGGTGTGTTGAATTTTTTGACATAGGGTGCTGGCAGATTACGGGCCTCCTATAGCTGCTGCCAGGCCCTTAATCTGCCATAGGCCCCTATATACCGCCTCCTCATGCTGCTGCCAAGTCCAGAGTCTGTCATGGGTCCCTGTACGGCCTCCCATTGCTGCTGTCTCCATCGCCACACTCTGCCATGTGCCACTTTCAGGTCTCCTCACACACTGCTGGTGTGTTCAATTTTTTGACATAGGGTGCTGGCAGATTACGGGCCTCCTATAGCTGCTGCCAGGCCCCTAATCTGCCATAGGCCCCTATATACCGCCTCCTCATGCTGCTGCCAAGTCCAGAGTCTGTCATGGGTCCCTGTACGGCCTCCCATTGCTGCTGTCTCCATCGCCACACTCTGCCATGTGCCACTTTCAGGTCTCCTCACACACTGCTGGTGTGTTGAATTTTTTGACATAGGGTGCTGGCAGATTACGGGCCTCCTATAGCTGCTGCCAGGCCCCTAATCTGCCATAGGCCCCTATATACCGCCTCCTCATGCTGCTGCCAAGTCCAGAGTCTGTCATGGGTCCCTGTACGGCCTCCCATTGCTGCTGTCTCCATCGCCACACTCTGCCATGTGCCACTTTCAGGTCTCCTCACACACTGCTGGTGTGTTGAATTTTTTGACATAGGGTGCTGGCAGATTACGGGCCTCCTATAGCTGCTGCCAGGCCCCTAATCTGCCATAGGCCTCTATATACCGCCTCCTCATGCTGCTGCCAAGTCCAGAGTCTGTCATGGGTCCCTATACGGCCTCCCATTGCTGCTGTCTCCATCGCCACACTCTGCCATGTGCCACTTTCAGGTCTCCTCACACTGCTGGTGTGTTGAATTTTTTGACATAGGGTGCTGGCAGATTACGGGCCTCCTATAGCTGCTGCCAGGCCCCTAATCTGCCATAGGCCCCTATATACCGCCTCCTCATGCTGCTGCCAAGTCCAGAGTCTGTCATGGGTCCCTGTACGGCCTCCCATTGCTGCTGTCTCCATCGCCACACTCTGCCATGTGCCACTTTCAGGTCTCCTCACACTGCTGGTGTGTTGAATTTTTTGACATAGGGTGCTGGCAGATTACGGGCCTCCTATAGCTGCTGCCAGGCCCCTAATCTGCCATAGTCCCCTATATACCGCCTCCTCATGCTGCTGCCAAGTCCAGAGTCTGTCATGGGTCCCTGTACGGCCTCCCATTGCTGCTGTCTCCATCGCCACACTCTGCCATGTGCCACTTTCAGGTCTCCTCACACTGCTGGTGTGTTGAATTTTTTGACATAGGGTGCTTGCAGATTACCGGCCTCCCATAGCTGCTGCCAGGCCCCTAATCTGCCATAGGCCCCTATATACCGCCTCCTCATGCTTCTGCCAAGTCCAGAGTCTGTCATGGGTCCCTGTACGGCCTCCCATTGCTGCTGTCTCCATCGCCACACTCTGCCATGTGCCACTTTCAGGTCTCCTCACACACTGCTGGTGTGTTGAATTTTTTGACATAGGGTGCTGGCAGATTACGGGCCTCCTATAGCTGCTGCCAGTCCCTAATCTGCCATAGGCCTCTATATACCGCCTCCTCATGCTGCTGCCAAGTCCAGAGTCTGTCATGGGTCCCTGTACGGCCTCCCATTGCTGCTGTCTCCATCGCCACACTCTGCCATGTGCCACTTTCAGGTCTCCTCACACTGCTGGTGTGTTGAATTTTTTGACATAGGGTGCTGGCAGATTACGGGCCTCCTATAGCTGCTGCCAGGCCCCTAATCTGCCATAGGCCCCTATATACCGCCTCCTCATGCTGCTGCCAAGTCCAGAGTCTGTCATGGGTCCCTGTACGGCCTCCCATTGCTGCTGTCTCCATCGCCACACTCTGCCATGTGCCACTTTCAGGTCTCCTCACACACTGCTGGTGTGTTGAATTTTTTGACATAGGGTGCTGGCAGATTACGGGCCTCCCATAGCTGCTGCCAGGCCCCTAATCTGCCATGGGCCCCTATATACCGCCTCCTCATGCTGCTGCCAAGTCCAGAGTCTGTCATGGGTCCCTGTACGGCCTCCCATTGCTGCTGTCTCCATCGCCACACTCTGCCATGTGCCACTTTCAGGTCTCCTCACACTGCTGGTGTGTTGAATTTTTTGACATAGGGTGCTGGCAGATTACGGGCCTCCTATAGCTGCTGCCAGGCCCCTAATCTGCCATAGGCCCCTATATACCGCCTCCTCATGCTGCTGCCAAGTCCAGAGTCTGTCATGGGTCCCTGTACGGCCTCCCATTGCTGCTGTCTCCATCGCCACACTCTGCCATGTGCCACTTTCAGGTCTCCTCACACACTGCTGGTGTGTTGAATTTTTTGACATAGGGTGCTGGCAGATTACGGGCCTCCTATAGCTGCTGCCAGGCCCCTAATCTGCCATAGGCCTCTATATACCGCCTCCTCATGCTGCTGCCAAGTCCAGAGTCTGTCATGGGTCCCTGTACGGCCTCCCATTGCTGCTGTCTCCATCGCCACACTCTGCCATGTGCCACTTTCAGGTCTCCTCACACTGCTGGTGTGTTGAATTTTTTGACATAGGGTGCTGGCAGATTACGGGCCTCCTATAGCTGCTGCCAGGCCCCTAATCTGCCATAGGCCCCTATATACCGCCTCCTCATGCTGCTGCCAAGTCCAGAGTCTGTCATGGGTCCCTGTACGGCCTCCCATTGCTGCTGTCTCCATCGCCACACTCTGCCATGTGCCACTTTCAGGTCTCCTCACACACTGCTGGTGTGTTGAATTTTTTGACATAGGGTGCTGGCAGATTACGGGCCTCCTATAGCTGCTGCCAGGCCCCTAATCTGCCATAGGCCTCTATATACCGCCTCCTCATGCTGCTGCCAAGTCCAGAGTCTGTCATGGGTCCCTGTACGGCCTCCCATTGCTGCTGTCTCCATCGCCACACTCTGCCATGTGCCACTTTCAGGTCTCCTCACACTGCTGGTGTGTTGAATTTTTTGACATAGGGTGCTGGCAGATTACGGGCCTCCTATAGCTGCTGCCAGGCCCCTAATCTGCCATAGGCCCCTATATACCGCCTCCTCATGCTGCTGCCAAGTCCAGAGTCTGTCATGGGTCCCTGTACGGCCTCCCATTGCTGCTGTCTCCATCGCCACACTCTGCCATGTGCCACTTTCAGGTCTCCTCACACTGCTGGTGTGTTGAATTTTTTGACATAGGGTGCTGGCAGATTACGGGCCTCCTATAGCTGCTGCCAGGCCCTTAATCTGCCATAGGCCCCTATATACCGCCTCCTCATGCTGCTGCCAAGTCCAGAGTCTGTCATGGGTCCCTGTACGGCCTCCCATTGCTGCTGTCTCCATCGCCACACTCTGCCATGTGCCACTTTCAGGTCTCCTCACACACTGCTGGTGTGTTCAATTTTTTGACATAGGGTGCTGGCAGATTACGGGCCTCCTATAGCTGCTGCCAGGCCCCTAATCTGCCATAGTCCCCTATATACCGCCTCCTCATGCTGCTGCCAAGTCCAGAGTCTGTCATGGGTCCCTGTACGGCCTCCCATTGCTGCTGTCTCCATCGCCACACTCTGCCATGTGCCACTTTCAGGTCTCCTCACACTGCTGGTGTGTTGAATTTTTTGACATAGGGTGCTGGCAGATTACCGGCCTCCCATAGCTGCTGCCAGGCCCCTAAACTGCCATAGGCCCCTATATACCGCCTCCTCATGCTGCTGCCAAGTCCAGAGTCTGTCATGGGTCCCTGTATGGCCTCCCATTGCTGCTGTCTCCATCGCCACACTCTGCCATGTGCCACTTTCAGGTCTCCTCACACACTGCTGGTGTGTTGAATTTTTTGACATAGGGTGCTGGCAGATTACGGGCCTCCTATAGCTGCTGCCAGGCCCCTAATCTGCCATAGGCCCCTATATACCGCCTCCTCATGCTGCTGCCAAGTCCAGAGTCTGTCATGGGTCCCTGTACGGCCTCCCATTGCTGCTGTCTCCATCGCCACACTCTGCCATGTGCCACTTTCAGGTCTCCTCACACACTGCTGGTGTGTTGAATTTTTTTACATAGGGTGCTGGCAGATTACGGGCCTCCCATAGCTGCTGCCAGGCCCCTAATCTGCCATGGGCCCCTATATACCGCCTCCTCATGCTGCTGCCAAGTCCAGAGTCTGTCATGGGTCCCTGTACGGCCTCCCATTGCTGCTGTCTCCATCGCCACACTCTGCCATGTGCCACTTTCAGGTCTCCTCACACTGCTGGTGTGTTGAATTTTTTGACATAGGGTGCTGGCAGATTACGGGCCTCCTATAGCTGCTGTCAGGCCCCTAATCTGCCATAGGCCTCTATATACCGCCTCCTCATGCTGCTGCCAAGTCCAGAGTTTGTCATGGGTCCCTGTACGGCCTCCCATTGCTGCTGTCTCCATCGCCACACTCTGCCATGTGCCACTTTCAGGTCTCCTCACACACTGCTGGTGTGTTGAATTTTTTGACATAGGGTGCTGGCAGATTACGGGCCTCCTATAGCTGCTGCCAGGCCCCTAATCTGCCATAGGCCTCTATATACCGCCTCCTCATGCTGCTGCCAAGTCCAGAGTCTGTCATGGGTCCCTGTACGGCCTCCCATTGCTGCTGTCTCCATCGCCACACTCTGCCATGTGCCACTTTCAGGTCTCCTCACACACTGCTGGTGTGTTGAATTTTTTGACATAGGGTGCTGGCAGATTACGGGCCTCCTATAGCTGCTGCCAGGCCCCTAATCTGCCATAGGCCCCTATATACCGCCTCCTCATGCTGCTGCCAAGTCCTGAGTCTGTCATGGGTCCCTGTACGGCCTCCCATTGCTGCTGTCTCCATCGCCACACTCTGCCATGTGCCACTTTCAGGTCTCCTCACACACTGCTGGTGTGTTGAATTTTTTGACATAGGGTGCTGGCAGATTACGGGCCTCCTATAGCTGCTGCCAGGCCCCTAATCTGCCATAGCCCTCTATATACCGCCTCCTCATGCTGCTGCCAAGTCCAGAGTCTGTCATGGGTCCCTGTACGGCCTCCCATTGCTGCTGTCTCCATCGCCACACTCTGCCATGTGCCACTTTCAGGTCTCCTCACACTGCTGGTGTGTTGAATTTTTTGACATAGGGTGCTGGCAGATTACGGGCCTCCTATAGCTGCTGCCAGGCCCCTAATCTGCCATAGGTCCCTATATACCGCCTCCTCATGCTGCTGCCAAGTCCAGAGTCTGTCATGGGTCCCTGTACGGCCTCCCATTGCTGCTGTCTCCATCGCCACACTCTGCCATGTGCCACTTTCAGGTCTCCTCACACTGCTGGTGTGTTGAATTTTTTGACATAGGGTGCTGGCAGATTACGGGCCTCCTATAGCTGCTGCCAGGCCCCTAATCTGCCATAGGCCCCTATATACCGCCTCCTCATGCTGCTGCCAAGTCCAGAGTCTGTCATGGGTCCCTGTACGGCCTCCCATTGCTGCTGTCTCCATCGCCACACTCTGCCATGTGCCACTTTCAGGTCTCCTCACACACTGCTGGTGTGTTGAATTTTTTGACATAGGGTGCTGGCAGATTACGGGCCTCCTATAGCTGCTGCCAGGCCCCTAATCTGCCATAGGCCTCTATATACCGCCTCCTCATGCTGCTGCCAAGTCCAGAGTCTGTCATGGGTCCCTGTACGGCCTCCCATTGCTGCTGTCTCCATCGCCACACTCTGCCATGTGCCACTTTCAGGTCTCCTCACACTGCTGGTGTGTTGAATTTTTTGACATAGGGTGCTGGCAGATTACGGGCCTCCTATAGCTGCTGCCAGGCCCCTAATCTGCCATAGGCCCCTATATACCGCCTCCTCATGCTGCTGCCAAGTCCAGAGTCTGTCATGGGTCCCTGTACGGCCTCCCATTGCTGCTGTCTCCATCGCCACACTCTGCCATGTGCCACTTTCAGGTCTCCTCACACACTGCTGGTGTGTTGAATTTTTTGACATAGGGTGCTGGCAGATTACGGGCCTCCTATAGCTGCTGCCAGGCCCCTAATCTGCCATAGGCCTCTATATACCGCCTCCTCATGCTGCTGCCAAGTCCAGAGTCTGTCATGGGTCCCTGTACGGCCTCCCATTGCTGCTGTCTCCATCGCCACACTCTGCCATGTGCCACTTTCAGGTCTCCTCACACTGCTGGTGTGTTGAATTTTTTGACATAGGGTGCTGGCAGATTACGGGCCTCCTATAGCTGCTGCCAGGCCCCTAATCTGCCATAGTCCCCTATATACCGCCTCCTCATGCTGCTGCCAAGTCCAGAGTCTGTCATGGGTCCCTGTACGGCCTCCCATTGCTGCTGTCTCCATCGCCACACTCTGCCATGTGCCACTTTCAGGTCTCCTCACACACTGCTGGTGTGTTGAATTTTTTGACATAGGGTGCTGGCAGATTACCGGCCTCCCATAGCTGCTGCCAGGCCCCTAATCTGCCATAGGCCCCTATATACCGCCTCCTCATGCTGCTGCCAAGTCCAGAGTCTGTCATGGGTCCCTGTACGGCCTCCCATTGCTGCTGTCTCCATCGCCACACTCTGCCATGTGACACTTTCAGGTCTTCTCACACTGCTGGTGTGTTGAATTTTTTGACATAGGGTGCTGGCAGATTACGGGCCTCCTATAGCTGCTGCCAGGCCCCTAATCTGCCATAGGCCCCTATATACCGCCTCCTCATGCTGCTGCCAAGTCCAGAGTCTGTCATGGGTCCCTGTACGGCCTCCCATTGCTGCTGTCTCCATCGCCACACTCTGCCATGTGCCACTTTCAGGTCTCCTCACACACTGCTGGTGTGTTGAATTTTTTGACATAGGGTGCTGGCAGATTACGGGCCTCCTATAGCTGCTGCCAGGCCCCTAATCTGCCATAGGCCTCAATATACCGCCTCCTCATGCTGCTGCCAAGTCCAGAGTCTGTCATGGGTCCCTGTACAGCCTCCCATTGCTGCTGTCTCCATCGCCACACTCTGCCATGTGCCACTTTCAGGTCTCCTCACACTGCTGGTGTGTTGAATTTTTTGACATAGGGTGCTGGCAGATTACGGCCTCCTATAGCTTCTGCCAGGCCCCTAATCTGCCATAGGCCCCTATATACCGCCTCCTCATGCTGCTGCCAAGTCCAGAGTCTGTCATGGGTCCCTGTATGGCCTCCCATTGCTGCTGTCTCCATCGCCACACTCTGCCATGTGCCACTTTCAGGTCTCCTCACACACTGCTGGTGTGTTGAATTTTTTTACATAGGGTGCTGGCAGATTACGGGCCTCCTATAGCTGCTGCCAGGCCCCTAATCTGCCATAGGCCTCTATATACCGCCACCTCATGCTGCTGCCAAGTCCAGAGTCTGTCATGGGTCCCTGTACGGCCTCCCATTGCTGCTGTCTCCATCGCCACACTCTGCCATGTGCCACTTTCAGGTCTCCTCACACTGCTGGTGTGTTGAATTTTTTGACATAGGGTGCTGGCAGATTACGGGCCTCCTATAGCTGCTGCCAGGCCCCTAATCTGCCATAGGCCCCTATATACCGCCTCCTCATGCTGCTGCCAAGTCCAGAGTCTGTCATGGGTCCCTGTACGGCCTCCCATTGCTGCTGTCTCCATCGCCACACTCTGCCATGTGCCACTTTCAGGTCTCCTCACACACTGCTGGTGTGTTGAATTTTTTGACATAGGGTACTGGCAGATTACGGGCCTCCCATAGCTGCTGCCAGGCCCCTAATCTGCCATGTGCCCCTATATACCGCCTCCTCATGCTGCTGCCAAGTCCAGAGTCTGTCATGGGTCCCTGTACGGCCTCCCATTGCTGCTGTCTCCATCGCCACACTCTGCCATGTGCCACTTTCAGGTCTCCTCACACTGCTGGTGTGTTGAATTTTTTGACATAGGGTGCTGGCAGATTACGGGCCTCCCATAGCTGCTGCCAGGCCCCTAATCTGCCATGGGCCCCTATACCGACTCCTCATGCTGTGACGTTGCAACAAGGTGGAATTCAACCCTACATATGTTAGACCGCCTTTACGAACAGCAAAAGGCCATCACAGATTTCCTGATGTTAAAAGCGGATAAAGGTACTCCCTGTGTAACTTAGATGTCAGCCATTGGCAGCTCATGCATGACACCTGCGCTTGCTCAGGCCCTTTGAGGAGGCCACGCTATTCGTGAGTCGGCAGGACTATGGGATGAACGACGTCATTCCTCTGTTGCACGTCCTGGAACAAATGCTGTTAACAATGGCTGGTCAGGGTGCGGTAGACGTGGCGCACAGATCTCAACGCCACATGACCCCTGTGGGGGCAGGACAGGAAGAAGAGGAGGAGGTAGAGGAGGACATTGGTGCTCAGGAATTATTGAGTGAAATGGGTGGTTTTTCCACTCAGCGGACAGGAGTGGAGGAGCAGGAGCATCTGGTAGAGGAGGAGGAAGAGGAGACAGAGGACCCAGACGCACCGTGGCAGTATGCTGTGGAGATGGAGGCAGGGAGTCCCTCGCATTCCTTGGCACAAATGGCCCATAGCATGCTCGCTTGCTTGCGTAGCGACAGCCGAATAATAACCATCAGACAGAGGGATGACTTTTGGCTGTCCACCTTGTTGCACCCTCGCTACCGTTCAAAAATGGTGGCCTTTTTCACACCTGCTGAGAGGGAGGCCAAAATAACATACTATAAAAACCACCTATGTAGTCAGCTGGTCTCTGCCTGTCTGCGCCAACGTCCATCCTCAGACACTGTGGGCCCTGTGCGCTCGCGTTCCGCTGCCATGGCAGCAGGGGAGGGGTGGGGTGGTAGGAGCAGTGGCAGCTCCACCAGCAGCGGCTGCCTCAGTCTGCAGTCGATGATGAGTAGCTTTCTTCACCAGCGCAGTGAGGAAACTACTAACCAGCCGCAGCAGCAGCAGCATCAGGTGGACCTGGAGCAGGACCTCAAACAACAGGCTTAGGCCTACTTGGACAGCACCCTGCCAACCGAGGTAGACAATCCCCTTGACTACTGGGCAACGAAACTTGACCTTTGGCCCCAACTAGCTGAATTTGCCCTTGAAAGGCTGTCATGCCCGGCCAGTAGCGTGGCATCGGAGCGCGTGTTTAGTGCGGCAGGAGGTATTGCAACTCCGCGGAGGACACGACTGTCCACCCAAAGTGTGGAGAGACTCACGTTTGTGAAAATGAATCAGGCGTGGATTAGTCTGGATTTCAAACCACCAGTTCCTGACACAACTGACTAAATCCGCCATGAATCATGCCCCAAACATGTGCCACTTTCAGGTCTCCTCACACTGCTGGTGTGTTCCATTTTTTGTCATAGGGTGCTGGCAGATTACGGGCCTCCCATAGCTGCTGCCAGGCCCCTAATCTGCCATGGGCCCCTATACCGCCTCCTCATGCTGCTGCCAAGTCCAGAGTCTGTCATGGGTCCCTGTACGGCCTCCCATTGCTGCTGTCTCCATCGCCACACTCTGCCATGTGCCACTTTCAGGTCTCCTCACACTGCTGGTGGGTTCCATTTTTTGTCATAGGGTGCTGGCAGATTACGGGCCTCCCATAGCTGCTGCCAGGCCCCTAATCTGCCATGGGCCCCCGTACCGACTCCTCATGCTGCTGCCAGGCCCGTAATCTGTCATGGGCCCCTGTTGTCGCTTGTTGGCATATTCCGCTCGTTCAGATGCTCCTTCTCCTGCTACTCCTCTTCACGGATTCCGTCAGCAGTCTTTCTTGGAATCCGTTTCCAAGAGACAACAGTTTGCGAGCACGCACCCGACGGTGCAGAAGCTGAACGTCCTCCTGTCCAAGTTGCTGCTGCCAGGCCCGTAATCTGTCATGCGCCCCTGTACCGCCTCCTCATGCTGCTGCCAGGTCCAGAGTGTGTCATGGGCCCCGTACCGACTCCTCATGCTGCTGCCAGGCCCGTAATCTGTCATGGGCCCCTGTACCGCCTCCCCATGCTGCTGCCAGGTCCAGAGTGTGTCATGGGTCCCTGTACGGCCTCTCATTGCTGCTGCCAGGCCCGTAATCTGCCATGGGCCCCCGTACCGACTCCTCATGCTGCTGCCAGGCCCGTAATCTGTCATTGGCCCCTGTACCGCCTCCTCATGCTGCTGCCAGGTCCAGAGTGTGTCATGGGTCCCTGTACGGCTTCCCATTGCTGCTGTCTCTATCGCCACACTCTGCCATGTGCCACTTTCAGGTCTCCTCACACTGCTGGTGGTTTCCATTTTTGTCATAGGGTGCTGTATGGCCTCCCATTGCTGCTGCCTCCACCGCCACACTGTGGCTCCACACTCTGGTTTTGGCCCCGTGACTGCCCAAATGAGTGAAGTGTGCGGTGATTCTAAGATCGACGGCACTCATCTGCATGTCATACTGACTGACAGTATTATTTCTCTTCCCCAGCAGACTCCAAGGGCATTTAAATTAAAGGTACAGTGTTCTGCACTAATATTAAGTCTCTCTGAAGCCTAGAAACACCCTTTTTTAAGTTAAATTCACAGCGAATATATTCGACTCGAATCAAAATTTTTCCACGAATTCGCCGAATCAGTCGAATCAAATTTTTGAATACTTCGCTCATCTCTAATTGTAATCTTAAGTCACACAGCAATTACTAGTTGGTTATGCCGATTCAATGCAAATGAACCAATGCAACTCCCCCTTTCCCTCCCTACAAAAATGCAGTTAATATAGTACAACATACTAGAGTCTATTTATAAGACTTGGTTGGGTCCATCACAGATACATACAGATTGCCTCAGCCGCACTCCATAGTTGCATAGTTACATAGTTAGTCTGGCTGAAAAAAGACAGAAGTCCATCCAATTCAACCATTAAAAAAAAAAAAGTTATAATCCTATACCCATAGTTGAACCAGAAGAAGGCAAAAATAACAAGCAAAGCATGATCTAGTTTGTTCCTGCAGGGGAAAAAATTCCTTCCTGATCTCCCGAGAGACAATCAGATATTCCCTGGATCAACTTTACCTATAAATGTTAGTATCCAGTTATATTCTGTGTATCTAAGAAAGAATCCAGGACTTTTTTAAAGCAATCCACTGAGCTGGCCAGAACCAACTCTTGAGGGAGTCTATTCCACATTTTCACAGCTCTTACTGTGAAGAAACTTTCTGTGTTTGGAGATTACATTTCTTTTCCTCCAGAAGTAAAAAAGCGTGCCCCCTTGTCCTCTGTGATGACCTCAGGGTGAATAACTATACACCGAGTTCACTATATGAACCACTGATGTATTTATACATGTTGATCATATTCCCCTTAATCTCCTCTTCTCAAGAGAGAATAAATTCAGTTCCTCTAATCTTTCCTCATAGCTGAGCTCCTCCATGCCTCTTATCAGTTTGGTTGCCCTTCTCTGTACTTTCTCCAGTTCCCCAATGTTCTTTTTGTGAATTGGTGCTCAAAGCTGAACTGCATATTTCAGATGAGGTATAACTAATGATTTGTACAGGGGTAATATGATGTCTCTCTCTCTGGGGTCTATACCTCCTTTAATACAAGAGAGGATTTTGCTCGCTTTAGAAGCTGCAGCTTGGCATTGCATGCCATTATTAAGCTTGTGATCTACCAGAACCCCCATATCCTTCTCCACCATTGATTCCCCCAGTTGTATTCCCCCTAGTATGCATGATGCATGCGTATTCTTAGCCCCCAAGTGCATAACCTTACATTACTCCCCACTTCTTCCTCACATAATTTGACTGCCAGTAGCAGCAGCAATGGCTCCTCTTACCCTCAGTATCTCCTGTAAGAAGCAGAGGAGGGAGCAGCACTGCTGCAGATGGGGCACCGCTGGATCAGTGAGTCAGGTAAGTGTTTATGGAGGAGGGGGCATAACAAGTAGTGGGACTCTTTTACCTTAATGCAAGGAATACATTAAGGTAAACAATGTTCTGACTTTAGTACCACTTTAATAATGACTGAATGAAGTTATTGTCCCACATGAGCCCATGCATTGGTGCTCTTGTTAAATCAATCTCTCAATGTTACCATACTGACTGTGCAAGACTCACAAATACTTTTGAAGAAAGGTAGAATATGTTCATGTTAATAAATCATTTTATTCAGCTGATGTTAATATAAACACGTATTGTATTGTGAGATGTGAGGGGTAAGATTGTTGTGCATCATATCCCAAAGTTCTTAACCCCCCTGGCGGTATTCCTGAGTGTAGCTCGGGGTTAAGTTTCAGTACCAGAAGCGGTAACCCTGAACTACACTCGGTTTTACACTGCAGCGTTGCTCCGGGATCCCTTCAGCATTTACCTTGTCCTGCGCTCCTGTGATGTCCCCGCTGCAGCGTCCTCGGCCATGTCCTCCGGCCGATGCCGGCATCCGTCTTCTGGGTTCCATTCCCTGGGAGCATCGGGACATACGGGGATGGAACCGGCGGGACATTAAAAAATGTATAAATGTGACATTCACTAAATACAATAAAATCTGATAGTAAAACATTACTGTATCAAACCATTTCACATTCATTTTGTTCCTAGTGCTTTGTCCTGTGCCCTGCCTGCATTTTTACTCAGTGTAACGGAAGCGCAGGCAAGACAGAGCACACAGAGAAGGTGGGGAACACACAAAACTTTATTAAAGTAACAAAATGACAGACACTCAATGGGGAAATGGCAGGGAGGGTGATGTGTGCGCAAACAAGGGACAATTCCAGGCACGGGGGGTCTTCAAGGACAGGCAGGCAGTCTCCCCCATAGGCTTGGGGCCTCAGCCGTTACTGTTCTTTCTGCCTGGAAACTGAGAAACATCCATGGTGTCCAAAAAGTGTCCCTTTAGGTCAAAAGCAGTTTTAGACCAGCTAGAGAACAGCGATAATAAATTAGAACCACTTGTAGAATTGAGTGATAATGTATCGTGGGGAAATTTGTCATCAGACACTGAAAACGGTTCTGCGACTGAGCTCAGTGATGTGCGAACTTGGCGCTATATTAAAATTTCAGTGTTTTGGTTTGATTATATTATTGAATTAAATTTATTATTATTATTTTTTATGATTATTTATTATAATTTATGATTTCGTGTTTCAAATTTTATCAGATCTAGTATCTAGATGTTTACTAGACTCTTGTTCGGACAGAGTTCAGTGAATTATTTGAAAACAGCATGGCTGTGCGGGGCTCCGCCCACACGGCCACATCATTCATTCACGGACTTCCGTGAATGAATGAAATGCAAGTCCCGACAGCTTTAGCGGCTGTCGGCTTGTAGTTTTCAATGAACTACCACGGCGCCGTGGACTGATCCAGCTGACATAAACCAAGTAGTTAAAAATGAAATTATGATATGACAGTGATTGGGTTTTGAAATTCTGCTCCACTTTTCACACTCCGTGTTCTTCAACTGAAAGAAATGAATCACAACCACCATCAGTGAATAAATCAAAGGTACATCCATGAGCTCAGAAGATCAAAACTCATCATTTATTCAAACAACTGACATACTGTATAGTTTAGCATAAGAGAAAACCTACACTAAAATCAATCAACGTAAAGCAAAATATGTTCAGAACTGGTATGTCAACTGCATATATCAGATATATTTTTGCTACTCTTGAACTGTGATGTATATCTCATAGTACTGTTGCTGCTCTTAAACACTTTTCATTTTTCATATTTATTTTTTTTGTATAATCACATAAGCCCAGTATTTCTGTTTTTTGTATTTATGATAGCAGACAGAATGCAGGGGCCACAAGTGTGCTTTCACACCCTTTCTTTCAGAGTCCGTCTCTGATTTTCCTGAGGTTACAGCTGCGTCTGCACTTTTAGCCAAGGATAAGGAGGACTGTTCCTTATCTATTATTATTATTCTATTAGCCTTGAAAATGGTGAGAATTTAAAGTTAAGACTCCCTCGCCCTTCCCCTATACTTCAATGGCTTTCACTGCTAAGTTTGGGTTTCACAAATTTCACACAGGATTCCATGAACCCTATGTGAATGAAACCCAGGCAGTTTTATCCATCCCTAATTTCTTTCCCTTAGTCTTCTCTCTTCAGTTTCTGTAATTTTATTAGCTCACCTAATTTAAATGATCAAATTGGTGGTGCAACTTCACCACAATGTGCAATTCACTAAAGTTCTTGTGCAGTGAAAATAAATGTCATCTTTTTTTATGAATCTGGATTACATTTGTGAGTTTTATTTAATAACTGCCTGGTGTTCAGCGTAGTTTATAAATGCTTTGATAAACCTGTGTGAAGTAGGCCTTAAGGTTAGATGAGCTAAAATGATTGAAAAACAAATTAAGTGCTGGATTATATCATAGTTATAAAATAAACAAGTGCTAAAAAACACTAATAATAAAAGTGACAATAAAATTAACCAAAAGAGCTAATTCAAATAATGGTATAAAGGACTTATAAATTAAAAGCACCCAAACACTGGGGTTTATTTAAAAAAGCTGGAGAGATCAAAATCAGGTTCACGTCTGCATAGAAACCAATCAGCTTCTAAGCTCAGCTTGTTCAATTAAGCTTTGACAATAAAACCTGGAAGCTTTAGTACTTTAGAATTTTCCAGCTTTAGTAAATAAATCCCATCGTGTCCATTTCACCATTCCCAAAAAAAGTTCAAATAATGTGTTCATAACAGAAATTCCAATAGTCCACACAAGTGTTCCACTCCAAATGAAAAGTTCAATGGTGCTCCAAAAGAGAAAAAAGTGAGAAGGATCCTCAGCACACCTTTTGGACAGCCTCAGCTCACCAGAATAAAGAAGTATTGTGCTTTAATCATACAGATGGTGTTCCTTCACTCCTTTGAACCCACTAGGTTCCACGGATGTAATCAGCCACAGGTTATATGGGTAATTTTCCTCCACTCCTCTAAAACCCAAAAAGCTAGAGGTTGGTAACCCTGAGAAGATTATTTTTTAGTCAATGAGTCAGGTGTTGTAGTCATTTCTGGTGTGGATTTTGGTGTCCTTTTAGGAAACAGAGATCAGCGGCGATCCTGAGGATCGTTGCTGATCTCAGATCATTAGTGGTTTAGGAAACAGAGATGATCAGCGGAGAACATGTTCTCCGCTGATCATCTCAGCACACAGACTGCCAGTGTATGAAGGAATGATGTCAGCCCTTCACTGGCGATCTGTGTTCTCCCTCCAGATTCTCCAGCCCAGAGGTGGATAATCGGAGGAACCGCAATTTACACTACTTATAAAACTGTGTTTGACTGATCTCTTACTGTAATCTCACGAGATTATAGTAACAGCAGCCATTCTCCAGCGTTCAAAGCATTTGTCAATCGCTTCTCTCTTCATTCAGAGAGCGATCTACACTGCTTCATAAATAGGCATTCAGAGGAGAACTCTCTCCTCTGATAATGCTGGAGAACTGAGCAGCGGTCATTTACTGCTGCATGATAAAAGGACACCTAACTCTGTCAAGCCATAATAAATTCACACTGTATTTGACAGCATTGTGTGTTTAAAGTATATTTATTGCCATGTATGTTTTGGATAGAGTAGGAAAGAGTTAAAATTCCTTCCAGTTTATTGTCCATTTTGAGCAGCCTTTTTCAATCAGGGTGCTGTTGCACCCTAGGGTGCCTTCTGTGTTTTTCAGGGGTGGATTGGGAAAAAAAGTGCTCCAAATTTACCAAAAAAATTGTCAACAAGCTGGTATGTGGATCAAGCCTGGCTTTTTTGCAACACTAAGCCACAGATTTTACTTCTGTACTGAAATGAATTGTAATTGTACTGTCTCCCTTATGTTGTAAAGTGCTGTGCAAACTGTTGACGCTATATAAATCCTGTATAATAATAATAATAATAATTGTGAACCATTACAAGCTTGAGCATTGAGCAGGCCAGCCTCCTAACAACTGATAATGTCCTAGGTTGATAAGGAGAATGTCAAGAGCCTAAAGTTGTCCATGTTTGCCCCTCCCCTGCCCCTTTTCATCAAGATTGGGGTCACATTAGCTAACTGATGGAGAGAAACCGAGGGAGAAGAGAAACACTGGAACACTAGCTAGTACCAGTGTGCAAAAGAGTATTGCTCTGTAAGAATAAATCACCTCTAGTATTGGGTGTCCTACATGTGTAGATGTCGCTGCATTGTGAAAAACTAAAAATTTATTTTTTTACATTTTAGACTGGAGTGCTTTGAGATTTTGCATCATTGTAAAAGGTGCCTGGACTGAAAAAAAATTGAGAAACACTGCTTTAGACAACCATTATCAAAACAGATGCCATCATTGGAATAAATTTCCTCACCGCTTGTTCTTGTGGCAACTGTAGAATTTTTGGATTTGCCATTACTTTTTGACAGTGGTCACCAGAACAAAGAAATAGGTAGATCTACCTACTGGGACACAGACAGAAATAAATAGCTGCCAGGGGTTTTAAGAATTCTGGTGCCCTGAGGAAGTCATGTGACTCGTGATGTAATGCGTAGGATGTAATGTGGTGAGGTCATATCCGGTACGGATGGCAACCCCCATCTTGGTACTCCCAATCCTATACACTTTCCCTGTAGCCTTTTGCAGCTAGAATTTTGCTTTTTTTGGGTCTGTGGACCTATTTTAAATGTGAGTAGCTATGTGTGGATATTGTTTATATTTAAGTTTGTGACATATTACACTATGGGAGTCTTCTTGCTTGCATCTTCTATGTGAGGGACTGGAGCTGATAGAGGTCTGCTGCCATATGAGCATATGAGTGTTTGTCAGCGCCATTGGAGATGAGCTTTTGCTCTCTGATTGCTATTGAGGACCAATTTTTTGGAATCATTATTTAAGGTTCTCTATGCTAAGTTTGAAGATGAGTGCTAGCCGGATGATATTTTCATTTTTTTGCTGCACTGGATGTCTCACGGCGTGCACTGAAGATTGATTGATTTTTTTTCTGTGTTTTGGGACTATTATATTTTTTGGGACTGAGTCACTTTAATTAATCAAGTTTTTGGGACTGAAGCACATTTTATCAACACAATATACATCATCATTATTATTATGTTCACTGTTGCCACCACCAAATTATAGTATTTTGTGCTGGTGTTATTGTATTTGTTCGCACCCATTCACATGTCCTTTGTATATGTCATGTTTACACTTGGATGAGGGGCATATGTTTATTTAATTATTTTCGTTGTCATGGTTCATCGTTTATACACTAAGTAGTGCAGCACCCTGTCACTTTTCAATAATTCTCTACTCTTTCCAAAGCTTTAAAATAAGTTTTGTCTATACATATGTAACGCTGTCTAGGTAAGCTAGATAGAATTTTTGTTAGTTAGAGGCTGGGTAACAGCCTGGGATGAGTCAGCCTGGGAGCGAGGTAGTGAGTTCACCTCAGGACAGGCTGTGAGGCTCTATCAGGTCAGGACTTCTGGAGCCCTCTCACCTGTCCAGAAACCTGAGAGCTTTCTGGAGGAGGGGTGGAGAAGGGGAGGAGGCCCAGATCTGCATGTCTGAGGGACCTTGGCCAATCCCCTAGCAAGAGGCCAGGCATAGTGACCAAGGCAACCCTCAAATGTGGTTGTGCACTGTCGGGTCAAAGATGGATTGAGGAAGGCTGAAGTGAGGAGCCTGGGAGGGACCCCAGGGAGGGGAGCCCACCTCCAGTCAGGTCTCTGGAAAAGAGGATCTCCACTGCCTCAATGTCTTCCAGGGTGGACAGCCTGTATAGTAGGGAAGGAGCCAACCCAGTGTAAAGCCCTAAGGCAGCCACGAACCCACTAAGCTAACAGGAGAGGACAGTGTGAGTAATCTTACATCCCCTGGGCCAGATAAGGGGAGAGGGTGATCAGGTGCACTACCCAATTAGCTTCTTATCTGGGATTGTTCAGTCAGCAGTGTGGCAGGCGTGCACCCAGAGATGGACGCGGTTCAACCATTTTGGCTTCAACCTCCATCTTGGCAAAGGGGTCAACCATCCTGACAAATATATTTTCCCCTCATTCTCCCCCTTCCTCTCTGTTCATACACATTGACATATGGCCTGTGTGTTAAAAAGTGTCACAGGCCAGCCAGAGCCCAGCAGGGAGCCCAGAGCTATACACGTCTCCGGGCTGAGCGCGTGGCTGTCTAAGAGAGCTGTGCAATATAGCACATCGTAAAAGATAACGGAAGCCTTACCAGGAGTTCAAAGACATTCCAGAGAAGCACGAACCAGATAACACTTTTAAAATCCATTTTTCCTCTATGTCTCATATCTTGGAATATGAGAGATTTACATAAAAACCAGGCATATCTTCAGATTGGCCACGAGGAGACAAACAGTTTGATAGGTCACACTCCCTGACTGGAATACCTAGGAAAGCAGAAATTTACATCTCTGGAACCCTTCAAATATGTATTTCATATTTCATATCTACCCATTCCACAGGTGTGTCTGCATAATAATCAAATGTCACTTGTGCATAGGGAAAGTTATGAGCCAAAATATGAAAAAAATTATATAATATATAATGTTATCTCTTTGCTGTGCTATTGTTCTCTGTGTATTTATATATATTGGTTACATCTTCTTTCTATAAATATTTTTATTGCTCCTGTTTGACCTTTTAGTAATAAATCTTTCCTTCTGAAAGTGTTGAACTGTTTCTATAGCTCCTTATTGCAATTTACGAATTCTTGCCTCTAAAAGAGCGCTACTGTGTTTGTTTAACCCTCTGTATAACTGACCTGCGGTGACCGTGTTATACAGACGATTATCTCAACCATTATAGTGTTATTGCTGATATCGCCGAGTTTCCTCTTTCTCTGTACAAAAAGGAGGTGGTGGCAGTGTGAAGGGTTAATTGCGTAATTAACTTGACCCAGTAACAATCGCTCCCAGGCTGCCAGTACATCGATGGTGGTCCAATTAGCTGGAAAATCGTTGTGCAGGGTGCAGCTGGGCGTGGCATTGTTACGCACGTGACATCGTGGTTTTAGACTGGGCAGTCCTTCGGTCACAAGTTTGGTGAGAAGGTCAGGGGTCTGACGCTGCGATCGCCACAAGCAGCTCTTGGTCCACTTGCTACCCTCAGGCAGCTGGGTGAAGAGGAGGAATAATTCAGGGTCTGAGGAGGTACACTTAAGAGCCTTTAGTGCTCTACAAGATGAGGCTGTTGCCAACTGAATCTTTGTACATAGTTGCTAAGGAATTGTCCTTAAGTCCTACAGTTCTTCGGCCATCCCATATACCGCTCTACCCCTTCCAAGTTTAATCTCTGAATAAAAACCACAAAGCCAAGATCAAGGACTGTGCATTGATTCCAGTGTGCAAAGTGTGAAAATGCGTGTTGCCTGGCCATGTGGAGCATAGAGGACCCAATTCAAATCCAGCAGCCCTCTAAGGGGTAGTGCTACACATACATATTAAAAAGCAATTTGTTTTGATAAAAGATATTTCAGAGGACCTTGAAAAACAATTATTATTTGTGATACCGAAAAGGGTTATAAAAGGATTGCTAAATGGTAGGGCCCTCATTAGTCCAAGGCAAATAGTTGGCAGCTGGGAGGAATCTGGCACTGTTGTTGCTATACTTCCAAGAAGTAGCCATCCAAAAAAGTGCAAGGACCCGTCATGTAAACAAGTGTGTACTGAGACATTGGTTGAGCTTTTCTTTTAATATAAACAGTGGAGAGTACTTGTTCTGATATGTAAAATGCTAATCTTTTGCTATTTTTCTGTATTTGGCACTGACTACAAATAAATGGTTTCTCAAACAGATGTCTTTTCCCTGGGGTGCAATGAAGTTTATAAATAAAATATGGTCGACTCCACTCACTCTAAATTGACACAGTTACGCTCAGAATCTCATGCACTTCTGCATGGAAACCAATCAGCTTACAGGTTTTATTGCTAAGCCCTCGTGAACACTTGACGTTTTGATAACACTGGTAACATCAGCTGAGTAAAGTCACGTTAAAAATGTGAGCTTTCAGCTTATGTTAGTGTTTTTGCATTAGCATTTAGCTGCGATTAGTGGCATTTTCCCGCATTTTTTCAGTTTTTTTTTTTACCCCAAAAAAGTCCAAAAACGCTGGTTTTACCACATTTTGCCGCAGTTTTCAGCGTAAGAGCATTTTTAAAGCTAAAAAACTCCTCTATAAACCCACTAGTTTTAGGGGTTTTTCCTGCCAAAAAACGGCCCAGCCAAAAAACGTTGATTACAGCCTATGTGTGCATGGACACATAGAATAACATACTGAGAAGTTTATTGACTGTAGAAAAAAACAGCAAAAGCCAAAAACAGCAGGTGAGGGCTCAAACTTAACTGAACGAGCTGAAGTTAGAAGCTGATTTTCAGTGAACCAGCTTTAGTAAATAAACTCCATTATGTAGACAGGAAATGCTTTAGGACTGATGAGTCGGTTGTCACAAGTTAATTTCACATCTCTTTGCTATAGTGTTATCCATTTTCAAGTTTATTTTCCACAATAAATTTTAAAATATTTTTGCAAGATTTATTTTGAAATTAAAAAAAAACATTTTTTCACAAAAATTCCAACCCCCCCCCCCAATAATGGGGTTTGTACAGGGCTAAATGATACATTTTAATACTGTGTAAGCCCAGGATTTTAAGTTATGTTTCTAATGGTTGCATTGTACTTCAGATCAACAGAATTAGTTAGTAATTTTGAGGAAAATTGTAACTGACATCTCAAACTAATTAAAAAATCGGGCTAATCTGGAAAGCCTCAAAATGAAAGGAATATCCCGGAGTGAGCTGCAAAACATAGGAGATTAGCACATTCATGTGAGTGGTAGGGTCCAGCACTATTGCAAAACTTGACCCTTAAGGTGCGTTGAAATGCCAAAGGTAGAAGCTTTGTTTAAAAACTCAAAGGGACATGCTCTCAGCCTCAACCTGTGCAGAGATTATCCTGCTCTGGGTCAACAATCTAAGCACCAGCATGCTGAGAGTTATTGTCACTGGAGAGTATTAACTGAGCAGTTAACCTTTTACACACACACTGCCACCGCTTTAATGGAAACACGCACCTTTCACAGCATCTGCTGTTGCAAACCTGACCTCCAAAGAAATGTCTGCATCACACCCAGTTAGGAATGTAACAGAGTTTACACTACAGTAGCTCTTTACAGAAACAATCTTCTTTCATTTCTAATCAGAGAACTTTGGCTTAATAATTTTTCACTATCATTTTGATGGGAAGAAAGAAAATCTTTACAGAAAAGATGTTATAAAACAGACATAAACAACAGTAAAACAAGAGGGATTTAAAAATGAAAAATACTTAAAGCAGAGCTATGCTCACCTCCACTGCAATGATGCATTGTCCATGAGCCCCCTCACCAGCCACTGATATCTTTGCTGGTCTTCTTCTGGGTTGGGATTTTCAGCCATCTTAATTGGCTGGGCTGGGGTGATGTGCAGGAGTTCATTATTCTTGGTGGATGCCAACATTATATAATGAGCTGCACATGCACAGCTCACTGTACATTGTAAAAAAACATGTGTGAATGATTTTTGAAAATGTTTATTTTATGTATAGTTCCACTAAAACCAGGCCTTTTCTGACAGTTTTTGTTTACAAGTAAAAATCAGTATGTGTTGCTAGAAAATTACTTAGAACCTTCAAATATTATATATTTTTGTTTAGCAGAGGCCTTAGAGAATAAAATGGTGGTTGTCACAATTTTTTATTTCACACGGTATTTGCGCAGCATTTTTTTAAACACAGTTTTTTTGGGGAAAAAAATACACTTTTTTGAATTTGAAGGCTCAAAAACACAATGTAATACCCAATTGTTTGGTAAAATATAAAAGATGATATAATGCTGAGTAAATAGATACCAAACATGTCACACATTTCAATGGCCTGCAATGGCAACAAACCACGTACATTTTATTATATGGATAATATAGGGAACGCTTTAAAAGCCTTTACAGGTTGCAACTTTAGATTTGCACAGGAGGTCTGGTGGTAGAATTACTGCCCTCGATTTGATGTTTATAGTGATAACTAACATGTGTGGTGCAATCGTTGCTTATGTATGTGTGCCGGATTGATGTGTGCATTCGCCTTTGCACACGAGCATGAGGAGGGATGGAGAAGCTTAAATTTTGTATTTATTTATTTATTTTTCATTTGTTTTTATTTTTACACTGCCCGTACCCAGCAGCAGACTTGTGAATGAACCACACAGGTGCTTATCAGCACAGTGCAGTGGCTGACAGTACTTGTAGTTCATTCATTCACAGGACACAGTGAATGAATGACGTAGCTACGTGGGAAGAAGATCCCCCACTCACTGTCACACTGAGGGGGAAACCTGGGATATGGTGGAACATATAACATGTTCCAGAAGGTGAACTTGTCCATTAAATATGAAAGCCTGAATTGCTCTATTTAAATGACAGGTGTCAAATTGGCGGCCCTCAAGCTGTTGCTAAACTACAAGTCCCATGAGGCATTGCAAGATTGACAGTTACAAGCATGGCTCCCATAGGTAAAGGCATGATGGGACTTGTAGTTTTGCAACAGCTGGAGGGCCACCAGTTTGACGCCTCTGGTTTAAATGGTACCTAAAAGAAACAAAAATCCTGCAAATACTCCAATATCCTGTAATATCTTTCATCTTTTGATAAGTAGTCTACATTTGGAAAGGCAAGTTTTCCATAGTAAACAAGTCTGTACACTGAGGAGTCTTTTCACTCTCTACTATGGATTACATTATCTTGTTTTGTAGCTGTATCGTGTCCATCATGATTTAGTGAGATTAAACAAATAATTGAGACTAATAGAGTTTACAGAGAATGGTCCAAAGAGAAAAAATCCAGTGAGTGGCAGTTGTGTGGACAAAAATGCCTTGTTAATGTTAGAGGTCAGAGGACAATGGGCAGACTAGTTGCTGCGGCATTCAGATGGTAGGGTCAGAAGTTGCCATAAACAACATGATAGCATGGATCCATCCAGCATTGTATCAATGGTTTAGGCTGGTGGTGGCAGTGTAGAGATGCAGGGATATTTTCTTGGCACTAGCAAGTTGTACCTTGCGAGTGTGTGTGTATATATATATATATATATATATATATATATATATATATATACAGTATCTCACAGAAGTGAGTACACCCCTCATATTTTATTATGTCTTTTCATGTGACAACACTGAAGAAATTACACTTTGCTACAATGTAAAGTAGTGAGTGTACAGCTTGTATAACAGTGTAAATTTGCTGTCCCCTCAAAATAACTCAACACATGGCCATTAATGTCTAAACTGCTGGCAACCAAAGTGAGTACACCCCTAAGTGAAAATGTCCAAATTGGGCCGAATTAGCCATTTTCCCTCCACGGGGTCATGTGACTCGTTAGTGTTAAAAGGTCTCAGGTGTGAATTGGGAGCAGGTGTGTTAAATTTGGAATTATCGCTCTCACTCTCATACTGGTCACTGGAATTTCAACATGGCACCTCATGGCAAAGAACTATCTGAGGATCTGAAAAAAAGAATTGTTGCTCTACATAAAGATGGCCTAGGCTATAAGAAGATTGCAAAGACCCTGAAGCTGAGCTGCCCAAGACCATACAGTTGTTTAACAGGACAGGTTCCACTCAGAACAGGCCTCGCCATGGTCAACCAAAGAAGTTGAGTGCACGTGCTCAGCGTCATATCCAGAGGTTGTCTTTGGGAAATAGATGTATGAGTGCTGCCCGCATTGCTACAGAGGTTGAAGGGGTGGGGGGGGGTCAGCCTGTCAGTGCTCAGACCATACATCGCACACTGTACCAGATTCGTCTGCATGGCTGTCATCTCAGAAGGAAGCCTCTTCTAAAGATGATGTACAGGAAAGCCCTCAAACAGTTTGCTGAAGAAAAGAAGACTAAGGACATGGATTACTGGAACTATGTCCTGTGGTCTGATGAGGCCAAGATAAACTTATTTGGTTCAGATGGTGTCAAGCGTGTGGGGCGGCAACCAGGTGAGGGGTACAAAGACAAGTGTGTCTGGCCTACAGTCAATCATGGTGGTGGGAGTGTCATGGTCTGGGGCTGCATGAGTACTGCCGGCACTGGGGAGCTACAGTTCATTGAGGGAACCATGAATGCCAACATATACTGTGACATTCTGAAGCAGAGTATGATTCCCTCCCTTCAGAGACTGGGCCGCAGGGAAGTATTCCAACTTGATAACGACCCCAAACACACCTCCAAGACGACCACTGCCTTGTTAACCAGTTGCTGCCCAGCCTATAGCCAGATGGTGGCCAGGCGAGCAGCTCGTCACTCTGGGTGGATGCCATATGGCGTCCTTTCAGGCATGTGCAGTGCGCCTGCCCGCAGGGCCGCTATGTGGCGTGATCTGTCACCGGCCATGTACCTCGGACACTGCCGATGACAGATCTGTGTACCAACCCTGTTTCCAGTACCATGTGACCTGCTGTGACCAATCACAGCAGGTCACATGACAGTTGTATACAATGGATGGCTTCCTTTCATGTCCTCCATTGTATACAAGCGTGTTTAGCTGTGAATGGTCACAGCGATCACATGCACAAGCTGGGCCAATGACAGCCCAGCTGTGTCATGTGATTAGCCATGGCCAAAGCACAGCTAAGCACAAAAAAAACCTGAATGAATCGATGTCATTCAGGTAAATGCTTACTTATAGCAAAGTAATTCTTTGCTATTATAAGCAAATTGTGTAAAAAAAAAAAAATACTGATCACTTCCCCAAAGTAGTACAATGTTACTATGGTAACATTATACTACTTTGGTCATAGTGAAATATGAAAAAAAATCTTAAAAAAAGAGAAACAAGTAATAAAAAATTATATATTTTATATATATAATATAAAAAATAAAATTTCTTCATAAATTTAGGCCAAAATGTATTCTGCTACATCTTTGCTAAAAAAAATCCCAATACTGTAAGTGTATATTAATTGGTTTACGTGAAAGTTATAGCGTCTACAAATGGCAGTATATATACTGGAATTTTTTGTTTTTTACAGTAGTAATGGTGGCGATCAGTGACTTATAGCCGTGACTGCGGGACTTATATCACACTGGGTGGGAACTGAATAACTGCCACTGACATCTCCAGTGACACTAATACAGTGGTCAGTGCTAATAAAAAGCACTGACACTGTACTAATACCACTGGGCAGGAAGGAGCTAACATCTGGGGTGATCAAAGCGTTAAATGTGTGTTAGGGAGTGATTTTATTGTGTACTGTGCTGTGCAGAGACATAGAAAGAAGCACATCCATGCTGACAGGAGAGAGATTTGTGGTGTTTACACACAGGTCCCTCCCTTCTCAGCTTCGCCAACAATCACCGGGTCCTGGCCGAAAATCGCTATCCGGGACCCAGTGATTGACATCCTTAGCAGCCAATAGCAGCGTGGGAAGGGAGGTGCGCGTGTGTCCCCTACCCGGAAATACAAAATCGCATATATTTACGTGATTTTGCCCAGTGAAGCCGCCCTCTAGCAGTACATCTGCTATGGGGCAGCGGGCAAGTTTTACTTCATTTATTTACAACACCATGTATTCTATGCACAGTTACCAATTGTTTTTGTTACTTTTCTCCAGCAGCTCTCTGTTGAGCTATTTGTTGGCATCACCTCCTGAATAGCTTGTTGGAAATACTTCACTATATTTTGAATTAGCTTGAAGCCTTTACCGCGTCCTATGCTAAATCGTCCAACTGGAAGGGTGACATTGGGGAGATTAGTGATGAGGATTAGCAGGAGATGCAAGAGGCACCTAAGATGACCTTGCTCTATTTCACAGATAGAGCAACACAAATATATGGGCTGTTAGGTAGCTTCTTGTCCCAACAAATTTTGGATACATTTCAGATTAGAGACTGGAATGGTGGATATATATATTTATTTACCATTTTCTTCTTGACATTGTTCCTTTTTCTTGTTTACACGGTCCTTAGTCTGGAAATCTCTATCAAGGTTATTTATGATTGCCCTGTCTTTGAACCTTAATGATATTCCTGGAAAAAAATGAGCACCGTCAGGAGCTGCAATGGAGAAATAAGAACAGCTGGGATGAGAGACTGACATTCTCATATAGTTGTTTACAATAATAAATATAGCTTCCAAACATTTCAAACACAATATAGTTTATAGAAGGGCTTTTCTTCATTTACATACAGTATGTGATATGTCATATCCATTTGTCCATAGGATCTTATGTATTAGATGTCAAATTATATTAGTGATAAGGAATCCAGTATAGATTCATGGGGCATGACTAGCACCACCATTATGCACATCTTTGCTAAAAGGAAGTGGACAGACCCATTTATTTTAAAATCTATGTGTGATGTTATCCTTTTCTTTCTGTGTGTCAGCATTTACAAATACAGTGAGGGAAATAAGTATTTGATCCCCTGCTGAATTTGAATGTTTGCCCACTCACAAGGAAATGATCAGTCTAAAAATCGAATGGTAGGTGTATTGTAACACTGAGAGACAGAATAGCAACGAAAAATTCAAAAGAAATGCATATCTAACAAATTATGCACTGATTTCCATGTTCATGAGGGAAATAAGTATTTGATCCCCTATCATTCAGCAGGATTTCTGGCTACCAGGTGTCTTTCATACAGGTAACAAGCTGAGATTAGAAGCAGTCTCTTAAAGGGAGTGCTGCTAATCTCATTTTGTTACCTGTATAAAAGACACCTGTCCACAGGAGCAATCTGGTGCACCATGCCTCGTAGGGTGTCAATGATCATGAGAACAGTGAGGAATCATCCCAGAACTACACGTGAGGATCTTGTCAATGATCTCTAGTCAGCTGGGACCACAGTCAGCAAGAAAACAATTGGTAACACACTACGCTGACAAAGATTGAAATCCTGCAGTGCCTGCAAGTTCCCTCTGCTCAAGAAAGCACATGTCCAGGCCCATCTGAAGTTTGCCACTGAACATCTGAATGATGCAGAGGAGGACTGCTTGAAAGTGTTGTGGTCAGATGAGACCAAAATCGAGCTCTTTGGCATCAACTCAGCTCACCGTGTTTGGTGGAGGAGGAATGCTGCCTATGACCCCAAGAACACCATCCCAACTGTCAAACATGGTGGTGGAAACATTCTGCTTTTGGGAGCGTTTTTCTGCTAAAGGGACAGGACAACTGCACCGCATTAAAGGGACGATGGACAGGGCAATGTACCGTCAAATCTTGGGTGAGAACCTTCTTCCCTCAGCCAGGGGACTGAACATGGGTCCTGGATGGGTGTTCCAGCATGACAATGACCCAAAACACACGGCCAAGGCAACAAAGGAGTGGCTCAAGAAGGAGCACATTAAGGTCCTGGAGTGGCCTAGCCAGTCTCCAGACCTTAATCCGACTGAAAATCTTTGGAAGGAGCTGAAAGTTCGAGTTGCCAAATGTCAGCCACCAAACCTTAAGGACTTGGGGAGAATCTGACAAGAGGAGTGGGCCAAAATCCCTCCTGAGATGTTTGCAAACCTGGTGGCCAACTGCAGGAAACATCTGACCTCTGTGATTGCAAACAAGGGATTTGCCACCAAGTACTAAGTCATGTTTTGTGAAGGGGATCAAATACTTATTTCCCTCATGAACATGCAAATCAGTGCATAATTTGTTAGATATGCATTTCTTTTGAATTTTTTGTTGCTATTCTGTCTCTCAGTGTTATAGTACACCTACCATTCGATTTTTAGACTGATCATTTCTTTGTGAGTGGGCAAACATTCAAAATCAGCAGGGGATCAAATATTTATTTCCTTCACTGTGTAGCCACTTAAAGACTTTAGCTTTTTTATGTATTATTCATTTTTTTACTTTTTTTTACTGGGGTTTTTATTTTTTGTGCTATAAATGACAAAATATGGACAATTTGGAAAACAAATTATATTTTTTACTTTCTGTTATAAAACATAGCCAATAAAAAAACAGAAAAAAATTCTTACATTTAGGCCAAAATATATTCTGCTATATATTTCTGGTAAAAAAAAATCCCAATATTGATTGGTTTGCGTGAAAGTTAAAGAGTCTACAAACTATGGTATATATACTGGAATTTTTATTTATTTTTATACTAGTATGGCAGAAATCAGAGACTTATAGTGGAAAAGTTATAGCTTCTACAAACTTTTACGTTGTGGGTTTGAAACGATTTACCGGGGCTATAGCTGGAGCTGTCAGCCATAACCCCAAGATTTTCAGCCGATGATTCTCTTTTGCCTAAAAGCAACACGAGTGGCTGATTAGCCACTGGATCGCTTTTCGAAGCAGCAGTAGGGGTCCCATCCCCCCTACTGCTCGCCGGTGCTTCTTGGGCTTACCCAATTCACTGGGGTTCTCAAAGCTGGCCATAGAGGTAAAGAGGGACCAGATCATTTTGGATCTATGAGGCCGGAAGTGACATTATAACGTCACTTCCCATTTAGGGCAGATGTAAACACTGCCTTTTTTGGGGGAGAGCATTAGCATCAATCGGTTATTTTTTTGACCTGATGCTTTCAAGGATACAAGAGTGATCTACGGTCTTATAGGAATAGTGTAAAAATAAAAAAAAAGTGAAAAAATTAATAATAAATAAAAAAGCTAAAGCGCTCAATCTCCCCCGTGCTCTCATGCAGTGGCGAACGCTTATGTAGGTTGCACCCACATATGTATACTGTGTTCAAACTACACCTGTGCGGTATTGCTGTGAATGTTATAGCAATACTATACTGGTAATCTGTAAACATTTTTTGACGCTGTAGTTTGGCAACCATTGCACAATTGTGCGCAGTTTTAAAGCGTGACATGTCAGGTATCTATTTAGTAGGCATGATGTCATATTTTAGATTCTATCAAAAAATTGGGTTATATATCGTGTTTTCTTGCATTAAAATTCATTAACCACTTGCCCTCCAGACAATTTTACCCTCTTCATTTTTTGCTATACTGTACTGCGTTACTTTAACTGACAATTGCGCGGTTATCCAACTCTGTACCCACATGAAATGCATGTAATTTTTTCACACAAATAGAGCTTTCTTTTGGTGGTATTTGATCGCCACTGGGGTTTTAATTTTTTGTGCTATATTTTTTTGTAAAAATATGGACAAGGTCTTGAGAACGCCCTGTGGGTGGGGCGAAACGCGTTGACACACTTCCGGTCTGCCGTCATCTTGGCCTACGTCACTTCCGGTATTTGGAACACACGCCGACTTTCGCGGTTCAAGCAGCCATTTTTGAGGTGGAAAGCTGGTCATCCTCTACAGTGATCCTTAAAACGTGAGATCCCTATATTTACAATTTGGAAACTTGTTCCTTTGAAGCCTTTGAGGCTATTAAACAAGGCCTGTTATTTTATTGAAACATGTGAGTGTCCTTATTCTATTGATTTATATGGTATTGAGTGGCAGTATTACACTATGTAGCCTTTCTTTCCTTGCACACTATTGAGGATTCCATGGAGAAGTAGAGTGGAGTCGATTGCTGTATCTAAGCAGGGTGAAGGCGATTTGAGTTCCTCCTGAGGGGCTATAGGATCCCTTATATCCTATGAGGCTTATTACTCACCTCCATCTGGTGAGTGCGGTCAATATTATTTTTCACGTGGTGATTAGGTGGAAGTACATTTTGGAACATTGTCTTGAAAATCCTTTTGGGAAAATAAGGACTTATGTTTGAAATATTATATATATATTTTTGCACGGACATTTATTTATTTGTGATTATTTTTATTTATTTAATTTTTGCGCTGTTTTTTGTGTTATGTATGCCTAACACTGCTTTGTGTGTGTACTGTGAGGTGTTTTTACTAAGGGATGAGCCGGGTTTTATTCCCTGCTTTGTAGGGAAACAAAAACCTGCACATCCCTGTTGACAGGGCAGAGCTCTGTTTTGTTTACATTGACAGAGCTCTGCCCTGTTTTCCTCTTCGCCAATCAGCAGTCCCGGCCGGGACCCACTGATCGTCTTGTGCTGTTTCTAACCACAGCATAGCTGGGGCGGTGTGCTCCCTACCCAGAAGAGCTGGATCACGTACTAGATAGTAGCAGGGGAGACCTACCTTGCCACCGTACATCTAAGTGATGTGGTCGGCAAGCAGTGTAAAGTGTATTTTTTTAAATAAAATTGGGTTAAAAGGCCTTTAAAAAAGAAGAAGCGAGTTGCTGTGTCCTTTAAAAAAGTTCTACCACTTGATGCGAGTTCCCACTATATATATATATATATATATATATATACATATCGTGCAAAAGATCATTTATTTCAGTAATGCAACTTAAAAGGTGAAAGTAATATATGAGATAGACTCATTACATGCAAAGCAAGATAGTTCAAGCCGTGATTTGTCATAATTGTGATGAATAAGGCTTACAGCTCATGAAAACCCCAAATCCACAATCTCAGAAAATTAGAATATTACATGCAATCAATAAAACAAGGATTGTACATAGAACAATATCGGACCTCTGAAAAGTATAAGCATGCATATGTACTCAGTACTTGGTTTGGGCCCCTTTTGCAGCAATTACTGCCTCAATGCGGCGTGGCATGGAAGCTATCAGCCTGTGGCACTGCTGAGGTGTTATGGAAGACCAGGATGCCTAAATAGCAGCCTTCAGCTCTTCTGCATTGTTCGGTCTCATGTCTCTCATCTTTCTCTTGGCAATGCCCCATAGATTCTCTATGGGGTTCAGGTTACGCGAGTTTGCTGGCCAATCAAGCACAGTAATCCCACGGTCATTGAACCAGGTTTTGGTGCTTTTGGCAGTGTGGGCAGGTGCCAAGTCCTGCTGGAAAATGAAGTCAGCATCCCCATAAAGCTCGTCTGCAGAAGGAAGCATGAAGTGCTCCAAAATCTCCTAGTAGACGGCTGCGCTGACCCTGGACTTAATGAAGCACAGTGGACCAACACCAGCAGATGACATGGCTCCCCAAATCAACACAGACTGTGGAAATGTCACACTGGACTTCAAGCATCTTGCAGTGCGTGCCTCTCCATTCTTCCTCCATACTCTGGGTCCTTGGTTTCCAAATGAGATGTAAAAGTTGCTCTCATCAGAAAAGAGGACTTTAGACCACTGAGCAACAGACCAGGTCTGTTTTTCTTTAGCCCAGGTAAGACGCTTCTGACATTGTTCAGGAGCGGCTTGACAAGAGGAATACGACATTTGAAGCCCATGTCCACTATCCATCTGTGTGTGGTGGCTCTTGATGCACTGACTCCAGCCTCAGTCCACTCCTTGTGAAAGTCCCCAACACTTCTGAATGGCCTTTTCCTGACAATCCTCTCCAGGCTGCGGTCATCCCTGCTGCTTGTGCACCTTTTTCTTCCACACTTTTCCCTTCCACATAACTTTCTATTAATGTGCTTTGATACAGCACTTTGGGAACATCCAACGTCTTTTACAATTACCTTTTGAGGCTTTCCCTCCTTATGGAGGGTGTCAATCATGGTTTTCTGCACACTTGTCAGGTCAGCAGTCTTTCCCATGATTGTGATTCCTACTGAACCAGACTGAAGGCCATTTAAAGGCTCAGGAACCCTTTGCAGGTGTTATGGCTTAATTAGCTGATTAGAGTGGGACACTTTGAGCCTAGAATATTGCACCTTTTCACAATATTCTAATTTTCCAAGTTATATATATTCTAAGTTGCATTACTGAAATAAATGAACTTTTGCACGATATTCTAATTTTTCGAGTTTCACCTGTGTATATATATAAAATGTTTGGGGGTTCTAAGTAATTTTCTAGCCAAAAAATGCTCATTTTTATTTGTAAACAAAAAGTGTCAGAATAGGCTGGGTATTTAAGCGGATAGTAGATCCATGAAAAGTTAATATATGAAACTCTGACTGATAACTCGGATAACTCTTTATATATTTGAGTGTTGCTTTGAATACAATATTCCGATGATATTTCCCTTTGCAAAATGTTATAGTTGTATTTTGCAAAATGAAAAAAATAAAATTGCAAAGAAAACTGTTCTGGTCAATAATGGGTAAACTACCAATAGACTTGAATTGGTTAATATAATATATATATAGCTATATGGATGTATAGCTTGAGAAGGCTGTTATGACTTGGCAAAGATATTTTGCCACCCAGAAAAGTTAAACAATTATTATACAGCAAGCACTATATATGTGATATTTGCTTACATATAAAGCATTTTTCTCATTCATACATAGAAGTTATTATGAATTATATGCATGAATATTCATATTGCATTCCAGCATCACAGATCCTGAGCTCAGTGAATGCTTTGAATTTCAAAGGAATGTAGAGCTATTTGTAGAGGACCTGGCAATGTCTCAACAGAATGCTTCATCCAGAACAAAGTAGGTCAGTTCCATTGAGATATCAATGGTGAGATACAGTAGTAAGATTTGTCTCATGCTTTGTCTGTTGTCGCCTCCAGTCACCATAAACAGTACATTGCTGACGTTATACTCATTAATTATCCAAAGCAAATTATTGGGTAACAGGCTATGGAAAATACAGAGCGTGTAGGTAAATATTTAGTAATTGCCTGAGGTAATAATGATCAGCGTTTTTGATAGATATACTCAGTGGCGTATGCATAGTTTAATTGTCCTCAAATGTCCAGTGGCTACAAACAGCTTAAGTGGACATTGTCAGAAATTAACTGGCATAGGATCACATGGGATCCCTGTGTCACAGTCTGCACTTGATTAATGTCTGAATATTTAAAGAATTTAAAGACCTGGGTTTTTTTTGATCATGGACCACTTTTAGATAAAAAATAAATAAATACAAATCTCAAATAATCATAATAATAGTGACAACTTCATTAAAACAATAAAAAGGATATATATTAGAAAATATATTTTTAACTTTACTTTTGATTGGTAACAATTGTAACTGTAGTAAAATAGCTAAAAATATTGATACTGTGTTGTCGTGTAAATTATGAAAAATTGAGTGGTTTTGGTTAAATTATTTTTTAAATAAATGTTTTTTTTTTCATTTAAACATTTAATCTATTGTTCTATATAGATTGTTTTATTAAATAAATGCAATCTTTATTTTCTAAATAAACAATCTATGATGAAATTGCACCCCTGTCCTGCCCAGAGCTGGCCACATCTGCCTACAACAACTATCTATCATCCTCCCTGGACGCTCTTGCTCCTCTTTCTACACGCAGAACCAGGACTCACCTGTCACAACCCTGGCAAACAGATGACACCAGAAGTCTCAAGAGACACAGCCGCACTCTTGAGCGAGCATGGCGTAAAAATAAATCCCTGGAAAACTTTACCCTCTACAAATCCGCTCTTCTCAAATACAACTCCAGCCTCCACGCTGCTAAACAAACCTACTATAACACTCTCATCAAGACCCTCTCATTCAATCCTTCGTCAACTCTTCTCTACCCTTAATTCCTTACTCCACCCCCCACTGCCTCCACCCACCAACTTACTTACTGCACAGGAGATTGCCAGTCACTTCAAGAAGAAGATCGACACAATTCGTGATGAGATCTCCAGTGTCAAGCTTCCTCCTCTAACCAACATACCAGGCCAAACACCAAACTCTACACTCTCCTCCTTTGACCCTGTTACCACCAAGGAAGTTACCGAAATCCTTTCCAAGGCCCACTTCACCACCTGTCCCCTGGATCCTGTCCCCTCATGACTGTTGCAGCCTCCTTCCTGCTCTATCCTAAACTCTCTAACCCGCATCTTCAACCTCACTCTCCATGGGCACCTTTCCCTCCCCACTCAAACATACACAGGTTACCCCCATCCTCAAAAAACCCTCGCTGGACCCCACCTGTTTGAATAACTTAAGACCCATCTCCCTGCTCCCGTTTGCCTCCAAGCTTCTCGAGCGCCTTGTTCACAACTGTATGAACTGCTACCTCACCGACAACAGCCTTCTTCATCCCCGACAGTCTGGCTTCCGCCACAACATTCCACAGAAACTGCCCTACTAATACTCACTAATGACCTACTAACTGCTAAAACCAACGGCCATTACTCCATACTCATACTCCTTGATCTTTCCGCTGCCTTTGACACAGTCGACCACCCGCTCCTCCTCAGTAAACTCCACTCCATCGGCCTCCGTGACTCAGCTGTCTCCTGGTTCTTCTCTTACCTTTCTCAGCGCACTTTCACTGTCACATACAACTTCTCCTCCTCTGCTCCGCTTCCTCTTTCTGTTGGGGTACCCCAAGGTTCTGTCCTTGAGCCCCTCCTTTTCTCTCTTTATACCTCCTCCCTGGGCCAACTGATAACCTCCCATGGCTTCCAATACCACCTCTATGCTGATGACACCCAGATCTATCTCTCCACTCCCCAGCTCACCCCCTCAATCTCCTCACTTATCACAAATCTACTAAGCGACATATCAGCATGGATGTCACATCACTACCTTAAACTTGTAATATTATATGTATAAGTATATACGAACGACCACCTCATGACCCCCCCCCCGCTTCATATGGTCCCTGTAGACACCCCCCTGATCACATTGCCCTCCCCTTCATCCATGGCAATACTCACCCGGCTCGGCTCTCCCCTCGTCCCCTCCGGCACATGCCCGGCTCACTGCCCTCCTCTCCGCTCCTCTCCCGGCCGGCTCCTCTCTCCTCTCATAACTCAATGTGGATGGCAGTCGTATCAGATGACACGTCTGCTGCAGCCGCTTCAGTGATCTTGTGACCTCATTTTGGTGCCCCTGTACCTTGGCGCCCAGGTACATATGTACCCCCCTGCCCCCCCCCAGCTATGCCTCTGCAGGCCTGCCAAGTTCCTCCACCCCAAACTCGCTCATCTATGTCTTTATGGACTTTGCTTTGTGCTGTGGTGCGCACTCATATTGGAGCAGGAATGGGTCATCCCTAAACTGTTACCACAAAGTTGGGAGCATGAAATAGTCCAAAATGTCTTGGTATGCTGATGCCTTAAGAGTTCCCTTCACTGGAACTAAGGGGCCAAGCCCAACCCCTGAAAAACAACCTCACACCATAATCCCCCCTCCATCAAACTTTACACTTGGCACAATGCAGTCAGGCAAGTACCGTTCTCCTGACAACCGCCAAATCCAGACATGTCCATCGGATTGCCAGGCAGAGAGGCATAATTTGTCACTCCAGAGAATACGTCTACAGTACTCTAGAGTACAGTGGCAGCGTGATTTACGTCACTGCATCTGATACTTTGCATTGCACTTGGTGATGTAAGGGTTGGATGCAGCTGCTCAGCTATGGAAACCCATTCCATGAAGCTCTCTACACACTGTTGTTGTGCTAATCTGAAGGCCACACAAAGTTTGGAGGTCTTTAGTTATAGACTCTGCAGACAGTTGGTGACTTCTGCCCACTGTGCTCTTCAGCATGTGCTGACCCTGCTCTGACATTTTACATTGCTGTTGTTCCCAGTTGCTTCCACTTTGTTATAATACCACTAACAGGTGACTGGAATATTTAGTAGCAAGGAAATGTCACGTATGGACTTATTGCACAGGTAGCAATCTATCACGGTACCACTCCTGAATTCATTGAGCTCCTGAGAGCGACCCATTCTTTCACTAATGTTTGTAGAAGCAGTCTGAATGCCCAGGTGTTTGATTTTATACACCTGTGGCCATGGAGGTGATTGGAACGCCTGAATCCAATGATTTGGAGGGGTGTCCCAATACTTTTGACAATATAGTGCATATATGCCGTCTATTGTGCCAACTTGGAAATGAGCAAATCCAAAAATTGGATTTTTATCTTCTGCACTTACTGCATGTATGCAGGTTTCTCCAATTTCCTTAAATCTATAAATTATAATTACCTTATTTCCTACATTGACCAGACACATCTATATGCAGATGATCAGGAGAGTGATGTTTTCTGCATCAATCATCCCTGCTTATAGACACCGACACTTCCCTATACCTGCCACTATAGCTGCTCATTTTGGCTGTCTTCTATGCTATACCTGATAATTTACTACCCTTTAACTTCGGCTGTACCCTCATTGTTCTTGGCTCCATCAATAACATGATTTCTTCTAACGTTTTAAACACCACGCAGTAAAATTTCATGGCCCAAACATTGAACTAAAGAGGGACTCGGATGATAGGCAGGACTCTTCCTTATTCTAATTACATGGCCCTTCATTATGTTCTCCATGTGCTTCCTTCTGACTTCCCCTGTCATGTTAGGTACCTGTGCAGAATCGCAGACTTTACCGACTATATATCTTTTTCTATATCAACTACCATCGTAGTTTTTAGGTTTATAATTTCTCCCAAAACACATGTATCCTCTATTTATTCTTTATATTTTATATGCAATTTTCTGTGATGGATGTCTAAATATCAGCTACCTTTCAGCCACAGTATGACCATCCATGTAGCATTTTAACAGAGGGAGAAGTATCACAATTTTGCAGCTTTGACAGCACAGGGAAGAAAGAGATGACAAAATTAGTGACCGCTGTTACTAAGTATTCTTGTGTTCTTGAACAGAAGTACCTATTGATTTACCTTCTGTGCTTAAATCCCAAACTGTATTTAGAATTCAGGTAATTTCTTAGTTTAAATGTTAAAATGCTTCTAATAGGTGAAAAAAAGGGTAGATATTGTATGGTTCTAATGGGAATGAGAAAATTACCCTGATCTCTTTCCTTTGGTCTTGGTGACTTTTTACTAAATGTTTTAAATCATTGTGCTTGATAAAAATGTATTTAGGCAAGGGAAAATCAAGCAGGGTCTGGCAGTTAAAGTGTATGTTTGTCTTTCTAGGGCAAGCTCTATGTTTTCAACAAGGTACCCATGCTTCCTAAAAAAATGTATATTCTTATATGCAGAAAACCAGCTCTAATAACATTGAATGTTGTACATACAAGGTCAAGTATACAGAAACATAAGGGGTTATGCTTCCAGCTTTTATTGTCAAAGCTTAATTGAACAAGCTAAAGTTAAAAAGCTGCACCAGATTCTGGGTGCTCCAGTTTTAGTAAATTTACCCTATACAGTCTAAACAGTTTACCCTTGTACAACCCCCCCCCCCCATCACAAAAGATGTCTAAAATGTCAGCTGGCCACTTTTTACGCCACCCAACCTTAGAAATTCTGAACCAATTTCAACAAATTTTGGCAATATGAATGTGTCTGATCATTGGGATATTTTATGGTTGTGAGAGTTTTTAACCACAAACTTCACTAGTACTGTGAATGACTCTATGATCAGCTAAGTTCATAGCTCCCTGAGGAAATGGGCAAAGAGCAGCTTGTACTCACAAATATAAATGACCTAAGCAGTAAACACTGTGAGATAATGTCAATTACAATATTCATCCTGTATGAGAAAGTGAAGACTGACAAGTAGATGGTGTGAGTGAGTGCTGGCTTGAATCAGGACAAAGTTTGCCAAATATTATCAATCTTCACCTCTGTCCATGCCTTTGGTCATAGGCAAAAATAACTAACATAATTTGTGTGTGTGCTTTGTTAGATATGAGTTAAAATGTTTAGGATGTCTAACATCCATACGTATGACAGAATAATTCTCACACAAGGCACATTCAAGTTTCTAGGAAGTCCCAGAATGCATCATGAAAAACTAAAGTAAAATAAAAAAATCCAGATTAATGGTAAATTTCCTGATCAACAATAGCACAGAATATATCAGCTCAAACAATGCAGTGCTTTCATCAGGGATTTCAAGTGCGTAGCTTTCATTGGCGTCACCCATGCCTCCTGGAAGGGTCGTAAGCTAGGGCCAAAGTAAGGTTTGCTTTGTAAAAACTTTATTTTGATAGGCTTATATAAACTAACTGTATATAGGGGGTGGGGAGTAGCAGATCACAAATTCAAGGAAATAGCCTGCCTCTTCTCAGCTACAGATTAAGGTGGTTGTAAACCCAAGACATGAACTATGAGCAAAGCATATTCCTTAGTGTGTCGTTATATCTACCCAGAGCACTAAGTGTCATTTCTGTCTGCTGCTTCGTTCCTTTTCTGTCAGCATGAATTCCTTCTGACAAGTTTTCCTGTCACCAAGAGAAAAATGGTGATGGGGAGGGACTTTCAGCAGATTGACAGCCTTGACTCGTTTCCTGTGAGCTGTCTGGAGGAGAGTGTGTCCCTTCTATCCAATCAGCTCTCAGAACCCTCCTCACTGAGCTCTGCAGTGTGTAACTTCAGTTCCATGTACCCTTTTTATGAATCCTCAGGCAAGTTTTTTAAGGGCTTGTTCACACTTGACTACATTTCTATCTCTTAACAAATGCTCCTACAGTGTTAGCAGGGCCTTTTTTCAGTGGGAACATGGGGGGATGCAGTTCCAGCACTAAATGTATATAGTGGCAAGGGGTGCTGGGAATTGCTGGAGAGTCTATTGATGCTGTCTGCTGGGGATCTATTGTCCCTGGGGTGGGGGGGGGCTATTGTTGCTGGGGAAGACTATTGTTGCTGCTGTGGGTCTATTATTGCTGGAAAGTCAATTGTATCTGGGAGGAATCGACTGTTGAAGGAGGGTCTATTGTTGCTGGCTGCTGGAGTGTCTATTGATGCTGGCTGGGGTCTTTTGTTGCTGGGGAGCATCTATTGCTTCTTGGGGAAGAATTTGTTGCAGGGAGTCTATTGTTATCATTAACAAATTCTATATAAATTACTTAGCACCAAAAATTGATACTTGGTACTGTATTCTCTAAAAGATGCAATACTGGGAGTTGGGTAGAGGGTGGAACCAAGGGACCGTGGCCAGAAGTGGGTAGGGGCCAAAGACAAGGGGTTACTTAAAAGGGAGAAGTATCTGCACCTATTCACTGAGAAAAAAAATCCTGAGGGTTAGTATAGGTGTTAGACAGGCGTTAATGAGCTTTAGTGTGGGTGTTGTATAAGCATTTTACAAGTGTTAAACCACACCACAAACGCCTACATTACATTCTAATGTTATTAATGCTGATTGGCACTCCAGTGGTATTAATCACACTGCAAATGCTCCGCAAACACCTGCCAGCGCGTTTGCGGAGAATCACTATAGACTTGAATAGGAGGTGTCGAAAGGCCTCAAACTCCTCCAGACTGGACATGAGGCTTCTGTTTTGAAGTGATGCAACGCTAACGCTTCAGGTTTTGCTAATGTGAATAGCAATGTGTGCTATCCATAGTATTATTTGCATAGGCGTTTGAGGAGCGTTAAAAAAGCCCCTCAAATGCCTGCTTTTAATGACATTGTGAATTAGGTCTAAATTCAGCACTTTGAACAGATGTAGAGGGCAGAAAGCTTCAGATAAGCAGTTACAAAGTATGTAGGAGGATTTGTTTTATTGCTGTGTATCTCTGAGGCCAGTCACTTCACTGGGTATATGTAAGGGTTTACAACCACCTTAAGTGACATAAATGCTGAGAAAAAATAGAAGTCTTTGGAATAAATTTTTACATATTATCTCGCTCACTTCTACTGGTTTAGTGATGATTTTTTGTGGAAAAATAATGAACCATGACAATCTGCAGGCATTGAACATGTGAACTTAAGTAAGATGACTTTGTTATCATGGGGGCACCCAGTTAATTTGTTAGTAGGTGCACAAAGCTGTCTCAGCACAACACATCAGAACCTCGAAGTGTATGTAAACCTTAAAAATGTACTTCTCCTATCTGCCCACTTTGGTCTGTTAAATATATAATTTGAAGCATTTTGTTAGGCTTATGTGACAAGTGCAAAAAAAATATTGAAATTCTGTGTCTTCTGCCCACTTTCTGTGTTACTGCAAATAGCCCTTACAGTTCTTATCTTGGACTACATAATTGTTAGCCTTTATGTGTAGAGATCTGAGTGCGAGCCACTGAGTAGTTTAGTACACCTCCACAAAACAAAATGTTTTATAATATGACATATAGCAGCTGAATTTTGGGTGTAGCCAAATTGCACTAACAATGGGAGGGGCTTAAAAGGTATGGTTAAAAAAATCTGAGCCTATTCAGTGTATACACAGCACTTATGTGTCATAATCCACTTATCCACAGGATATTCTTTAATTTTTTATTTATGTGCCATAAACAAGATCCTAACAGTCCTCCTAAAAACTTCAACGCACTCATTTTTTTAAATTAAACTCTTTCATTACATATGATTTTTTTCACACAACCTAGCCTAAAGAAGAATCTCAGGAGTATATAATGCACTTATAGTGCAGTGGCCAGGAATATGTCTGTCCTGCCTTCTCTGCAGTTATGGAAGAGTTACAGAGGGTAACAGGCAGTATAACCTTTGATGTCCACACAGTAATGAGTCGATGATTGATAATCGATAATCTTTTACTGATAACATGTGACATAGTACATGAAGTGTGAATATGAATGTGAATGCGCGGTAAAAAGACTTTGGGGGTCTAATCAAGCCCATATATGAAGAGAGAACAGCATCCCACATCTACTTGCATAGTAGAATTTCTTCAGTCTGAAGAGATGAGGTCACTTCCTCCCAAATTAGCAAACAGGAAGTCCCTAGCCTTAAAGGGGACAGACACTGCTGAATGCTAAAGAATGCCTTGTGTAATACAAGGCAGCACACTCCCCACCTGGCATAATAATGATATGCCACTATTAAACTCTTGGAAGGAGTAAAACGACTTCCGTGATGGGTCTAAGGTACACCTTAGGGGTGCCCCGTTTTACTACTCTGACCTCTACTTTCCTGACTCTGCTATCACTGCTAGCATCAGTCCCCACAATGAGTCCAATTGGCCACTCGTTCCTGTGGGCCTGAGAGTCTTTTAGTAGAACAACATCTCCAACTTGTAAGTTGGGCTTGTCGGCTTGCCATTTGTTGCATGGTTGGAGGGTCGTCAGGTACTCCTGCCTCCATCTCTTCCAGAAGATATCACATCTAATAATGGTGACATTGGCTTGCTCAAGATAGTCATTGTTACCCTGGTCAACACTGGCTGTTTTGCTGAAGGATCTGGCCAAGCAGATGAGTTTCCCTGTGGCACGGATGAGTGACTTCCAGCTGGAAAACCTTTCGAACCTACATGAGCCAAGACCTTCTCTGGTGGTTAGAGTCTTGTAAACTGCAACTAGAGGTCTTACCTCTTTGTCTTGGTCTGGTTCTACAAGCTGAAAAGTTCCTTTCTGATCAGTCTCTTCAGTTTCTGGTCCAGTCAAGAAGGATGGACCTGTGAACCAGTTAGTCTGTTTGAGGATAGCAGCTGGTACCAGTCTAGTCCCATGGTCAGCAGGGTTCTTGTCTGTACTGATGTGATGACACTGTTCTGGACTTGCACACCTTCTGATACGTGTTACTCTGTTTGACACGTATGTGTAGAATCTTCTTGAAGCGTTGTGGATATAACCTAAAACAATCTTGCTGTCTGTGTAGAAGTTCACTGCATGGATCTCGATGTCCAGTTCTGCAATGAGTAAGTCTGCTATCTCCACAGCTAGGACAGCAGCACAAAGTTCTAAGCGTGGGACCGTGTGAGCAGGTCTTGGAGCCAGTTTGGACTTTCGCAAGATGAATCCTGCATGGCTTTGTCCCTGAGTGACTCTAAGGTAGGCTACAGCTGCTATAGCCACGGTGTATGCATCTGAAAACACGTGTATCTCTCTTCATTTTGTAACAGACAAAGAAACAGAGACGTATGGTCTTTGTATGCTAAGTCGCTCAAGCTCCAGCAAAGAGTCTTTCCACAACTTCCACTGCATTTCTTTCTTTTCAGGTAGAGGTGTGTCCCAATCACTTTGTCCTAGCTCAGTTGTAATATCTCTCAAAAGAGCTTTGCCTTGCATGGTGATGGGTGCTACGAACCCCAAGGGATCGTAAAGACTGTTGACCGTAGACAAGACACCTCGCTGTGTGAAAGGCTTCTCTTCCCTGGATACTCGGAAGGTGAAGCTGTCAGTCTTCAAGTCCCAACTAAGCCCTAAGCTTCTTTGAAGGGGTGGTGAATCTGTACCTAGATCTAAGTCTTTGAGGTCTTTTGCACGGTCTTCTGCTGGGAATGCTTCCATGACTTTGCTGTTGTTGGAAGCCACTTTGTGCAGTCTTATGTTAGATTCTGCTAGCAAGTCTCTAGTGCTTTTCAAAATGTTAATGGCTTCTCCACTACTGGAGAAGGAAGCAAGTCCATCGTCTACATAAAGGTTTTTCATAACAAATTGTTTGGCTTCAGGGTTGTGTCTGTCACCTTGCTGCGCTGCTCGTCTCAAGCTGTAGATAGTGACAGCTGGTGAGGGACTGTTCCCAAACACATGTACTTTCATCCTATACTCTATGATACCTTTGTTGAGGTCGTTGTCTTCATACCATAGGAACCTCAGGTAGTCTCTGTGGTCTTCACGGACAAGGAAGCAGTAGAACATCTGCTGTACATCTGCTGTTACTGCAACAAGTTCTCTTCGGAATCTGATAAGTAGAGATGAGCGAATCGAAGTATCCGAAGTGGAATTCGAGTCGAATATCGGAAAAATTTCGATTCGTGCCGAATCCGAAAAACAGCCTAATTCGGACGCGCGAATCGAAATTTTTCCGAAAATGGCGGCTGACATGTGCGGCGACGGAGCGGGGATGTCGGGGAAGGCGCGCAGACAAGGCGCGCTGCCCCATAATGCATTCCTCAACGACATGTGATCGCATCAGCCAATCAGCAGCCAGCCAGCCAGCACTGTGTAATGGTCGAGGTATATATAGCGGCCATTTTGGAAATCTTCATTTGCCTGCAGTCATTGAACAGAGGCAGACCGCTCTGTACTAGGGACAGGGACAGAGTTAGGGCCACAGAAACGAGAATTGGGGACAGAGAGAAGTTACTTAGGGACAGAGAACCATTACTCAGGGACACAGACTTGTTAATGAGGGCCACAGAATCGTTATTTAGGGACAAAGAAACGCTAGTTAGGGCCACAGAATTCATACTCAGGGACAGACAGAATTTTCACTCAGTGCCAGAGAATTGTTACTTAGGGCCACAGAAACGTTATTAGGGCCACAGAATTTTTACTCAGGGACAGACAGAATTGTTACTGAGTGCCAGAGAATTGTTACTCAGGGACAGACAGAATTGTTACTGAGTGCCAGAGAATTCTTACTCAGGGCCACAGAATTCATACTCAGGGACAGACAGAATTGTTACTCAGGGACAGACAGAATTGTTACTGAGTGCCAGAGAATTGTTACTCAGGGACAGACAGAATTGTTACTGAGTGCCAGAGAATTGTTACTCAGGGACAGACAGAATTGTTACTGAGTGCCAGAGAATTCTTACTCAGGGCCACAGAATTCATTCTCAGGGACAGACAGAATTGTTACTCAGGGACAGACAGAATTGTTACTGAGTGCCAGAGAATTGTTACTCAGGGACAGACAGAATTGTTACTGAGTGCCAGAGAATTGTTACTCAGGGACAGACAGAATTGTTACTGAGTGCCAGAGAATTGTTACTCAGGGACAGACAGAATTGTTACTGAGTGCCAGAGAATTGTTACTCAGGGACAGACAGAATTGTTACTGAGTGCCAGAGAATTGTTACTCGCACAGACACAAAATTGTTACTTGCACAGACACAGAATTGTTACTCGCACAGACACAGAATTGTTACTCAGGGCCACAGAATTCATACTCAGGGACAGACAGAATTGTTACTGAGTGCCAGAGAATTGTTACTCAGGGACAGACAGAATTGTTACTGAGTGCCAGAGAATTGTTACTCAGGGACAGACAGAATTGTTACTGAGTGCCAGAGAATTGTTACTCGCACAGACACAAAATTGTTACTTGCACAGACACAGAATTGTTACTCGCACAGACACAGAATTGTTACTCAGGGCCACAGAATTCATACTCAGGGACAGACAGAATTGTTACTGAGTGCCAGAGAATTGTTACTCAGGGACAGACAGAATTGTTACTGAGTGCCAGAGAATTGTTACTCAGGGACAGACAGAATTGTTACTGAGTGCCAGAGAATTGTTACTCAGGGACAGACAGAATTGTTACTGAGTGCCAGAGAATTGTTACTCGCACAGACACAAAATTGTTACTTGCACAGACACAGAATTGTTACTCGCACAGACACAGAATTGTTACTCAGGGCCACAGAATTCATACTCAGGGACAGACAGAATTGTTACTGAGTGCCAGAGAATTGTTACTCAGGGACAGACAGAATTGTTACTGAGTGCCAGAGAATTGTTACTCAGGGACAGACAGAATTGTTACTGAGTGCCAGAGAATTGTTACTCGCACAGACACAAAATTGTTACTTGCACAGACACAGAATTGTTACTCGCACAGACACAGAATTGTTACTCAGGGCCACAGAATTCATACTCAGGGACAGACAGAATTGTTACTGAGTGCCAGAGAATTGTTACTCAGGGACAGACAGAATTGTTACTGAGTGCCAGAGAATTGTTACTCAGGGACAGACAGAATTGTTACTGAGTGCCAGAGAATTGTTACTCAGGGACAGACAGAATTGTTACTGAGTGCCAGAGAATTGTTACTCAGGGACAGACAGAATTGTTACTGAGTGCCAGAGAATTGTTACTCGCACAGACACAAAATTGTTACTTGCACAGACACAGAATTGTTACTCGCACAGACACAGAATTGTTACTCAGGGCCACAGAATTCATACTCAGGGACAGACAGAATTGTTACTGAGTGCCAGAGAATTGTTACTCAGGGACAGACAGAATTGTTACTGAGTGCCAGAGAATTGTTACTCAGGGACAGACAGAATTGTTACTGAGTGCCAGAGAATTGTTACTCGCACAGACACAAAATTGTTACTTGCACAGACACAGAATTGTTACTCGCACAGACACAGAATTGTTACTCAGGGCCACAGAATTCATACTCAGGGACAGACAGAATTGTTACTGAGTGCCAGAGAATTGTTACTCAGGGACAGACAGAATTGTTACTGAGTGCCAGAGAATTGTTACTCAGGGACAGACAGAATTGTTACTGAGTGCCAGAGAATTGTTACTCGCACAGACACAAAATTGTTACTTGCACAGACACAGAATTGTTACTCGCACAGACACAGAATTGTTACTCAGGGCCACAGAATTCATACTCAGGGACAGACAGAATTGTTACTGAGTGCCAGAGAATTGTTACTTAGGGACAGACAGAATTGTTACTGAGTGCCAGAGAATTGTTACTCAGGGACAGACAGAATTGTTACTGAGTGCCAGAGAATTGTTACTCGCACAGACACAAAATTGTTACTTGCACAGACACAGAATTGTTACTCGCACAGACACAGAATTGTTACTCAGGGCCACAGAATTCATACTCAGGGACAGACAGAATTGTTACTGAGTGCCAGAGAATTGTTACTCAGGGACAGACAGAATTGTTACTGAGTGCCAGAGAATTGTTACTCAGGGACAGACAGAATTGTTACTGAGTGCCAGAGAATTGTTACTCAGGGACAGACAGAATTGTTACTGAGTGCCAGAGAATTGTTACTCAGGGACAGACAGAATTGTTACTGAGTGCCAGAGAATTGTTACTCAGGGACAGACAGAATTGTTACTGAGTGCCAGAGAATTGTTACTCGCACAGACACAAAATTGTTACTTGCACAGACACAGAATTGTTACTCGCACAGACACAGAATTGTTACTCAGGGCCACAGAATTCATACTCAGGGACAGACAGAATTGTTACTGAGTGCCAGAGAATTGTTACTCAGGGACAGACAGAATTGTTACTGAGTGCCAGAGAATTGTTACTCGCACAGACACAAAATTGTTACTTGCACAGACACAGAATTGTTACTCGCACAGACACAGAATTGTTACTCAGGGCCACAGAATTCATACTCAGGGACAGACAGAATTGTTACTGAGTGCCAGAGAATTGTTACTCAGGGACAGACAGAATTGTTACTGAGTGCCAGAGAATTGTTACTCAGGGACAGACAGAATTGTTACTGAGTGCCAGAGAATTGTTACTCGCACAGACACAAAATTGTTACTTGCACAGACACAGAATTGTTACTCGCACAGACACAGAATTGTTACTCGCACAGACACAGAATTGTTACTCAGGGCCACAGAATTCATACTCAGGGACAGACAGAATTGTTACTGAGTGCCAGAGAATTGTTACTCAGGGACACCTAATCGTTGAATTAAATAGTATGTCAGACAACATGCAGAGGAGTGGCAGAGGAGGCAATGTTTTAGGAGCGAGCAGACGTGGCAGCAGAGGAAGGGGTCGAGGCAGCAGTATTCGCAGCCAGAGGCCAGTGCTCCCGGTGTCATCCAGCGGTCGTGTCTCCACCGACAACCCTGCCGTCATTGATTGGTTGGCTCGGTCGTCTTCCTCTTCCCAGGTCACCTCTGACACCTACAGCCAACGGTCGGTGGGTACGTCAGACACAACCGTTAGTTGGCATGGCCCGGGACCAAGCCCACTGAAATCACGTGTCCTCTACCTGCCCCTGTCCTTTGCTGTTCCCTCACCAAGCGAAGTATCGCATGCTGTGGGCTCAGCCCCACTGTACAGTGAGGAAGAGCTAACAGAGGGCGGTCAGGAACGGGGGGAGACATCGGCCTTTTCAGCAGCCAAGCGAACAAGTACTGGCGAGGAGAGTGGCTCGGTAGCCGGTCTAGAGACAGGTCTGTCTCCTGACCCAGACGCAGCCGAGGGGGCTAGTAGTGAGGCGGAGACCCTACTTGATGATGAGGAGGTTGATCGCACTTGGCAGCCTCGTCGTCATCAGGCAATTTCTTCCGCATCATCAGGAGAAGAGGGTGGCAGCTTGGCAGCGAGCAAAACAGTCGGTGGGTTGCCCAGGAGACAGCAGCAGGGTCGCATCAGTGTCAGTGGAGCCAAACGTCCACGGAGTAGAGCACCAGCTCCACTGCAGCCTACCACCACGGCCAGTAGTGGTGCCGGTGCGCACGGAGGAAGTAGCAGTCAGCCAGTGAAGAGTAGCGGGGGCAAAGTTTCCTACTCGGTGGTGTGGCAATTTTTCCTCAAGCCGCCCGAGGAAGTAAACGTAGCCGTATGTCGACTATGTGGCCAGAAATGCAAGCGTGGCCAGGGGGCCCATGTTGGGACTACAGCGTTGCGTCAGCATATGCAGCGTCACCATTCGGTGGCCTGGGAAAACCGTGATAAACATACGGCGGTTCTGCCTGCCCCAGCCCCCGCTCCATCACCCGCTCCGTTACTTGCTCCGTCACCCGACGTCGTCAATCGCCCTCCATCAGCCAGTCAAGGCTCCAACACCTCTGCTGAGGGGAGTTGTCGCTCATTGGCATCTTCCGCTCGTTCAGATGCTCCTTCTCCTGCTACTCCTCTTCTCGGATTCCGTCAACAGTCTTTCTTGGAATCCGTATCCAAGAGACAACAGTTTGCGAGCACGCACCCGACGGTGCAAAAGCTGAACGTCCTCCTGTCCAAGTTGCTGGTGCTGCAGTCCCTCCCTTTCCAACTGGTGGACTCAGCACCTTTCCGAGAAATGATGGCTTGTGCCGCGCCGCGGTGGAGAGTGCCAAGCCGTCATTTCTTTGCCCAAAAGGCAGTGCCAGCCCTGCATTCACATGTAGAAGAGATGGTGGGCCAGTCTTTGAGCATGTCGGTCTCTGCCAAAGTGCACGGCAGCGCCGACGTGTGGAGCTGTAACTACGGTCAGGGACAGTACATGTCATTTACGGCCCACTGGGTGAACGTGGTGCCGGCACAGCCGCACCAGCAACTTGGACAGGTCACGACGCTTTTGCCTCCACGTTTGCACGTCCTTGGTCCAGCAAGCATGTCCGCCTCTACCACCTCTTTTTCCGCCGTGTCCTCAGCCGCCACCCCCGTGCCAAGTCCCATTACCCGACCGGCATATCACATGTGCAGGGCGCAACGGTGTCACGCTGTGCTGCACCTGGTATGCCTTGGCGAACGTAGTCACACAGGGGAGGAACTGCTGAGTGTAATGAACAGAGAAATCGACAGATGGCTGTCTCCGCGCAAACTAAAAATCGGAACCATGTTGACTGACAACGGAAAGAACATGGTGTCTGCTCTGCGTCAAGGAAGGTTGTGCCATGCGCCATGCATGGCTCACGTGTTCAATCTGGTTGTCAAGCGGTTCCTAAAATCCACCATCCCACTGCAAGACATCCTTAAAATGTCACGTAAACTGTGCATGCATTTCAGCCATTCCTACACCGCAAAGAACACCCTCATTGAGATGCAGCGGCAGAACGGAATTCCACAGCATCGCCTGATCTGCGACGTTGCAACAAGGTGGAATTCAACCCTACACATGTTAGACCGCCTTTACGAGCAGCGAAAGGCCATCACCGATTTCCTGATGTTACAAGCGGATAAAGGTACTCCCCTGTGTAACTTAGATGTCAGCCATTGGCAGCTCATGCGTGACACCTGCCGCTTGCTCAGGCCCTTTGAGGAGGCCACGCTATTCGTGAGTCGGCAGGACTATGGGATGAACGACGTCATTCCTCTGTTGCACGTCCTGGAACAAATGCTGTTAACAATGGCTGGTCAGGGTGCGGTAGACGTGGCGCACAGATCTCAACGCCACATGACCCCTGTGGGGGCAGGACAGGAAGAAGAGGAGGAGGTAGAGGAGGACATTTGTGCTCAGGAATTATTGAGTGAAATGGGTGGTTTTTCCACTCAGCGGACAGGAGTGGAGGAGCAGGAGCATCTGGTAGAGGAGGAGGAGGAGGAGACAGAGGACCCAGACGCACCGTGGCAGTATGCTGTGGAGATGGAGGCAGGGAGTCCCTCGCATTCCTTGGCACAAATGGCCCATAGCATGCTCGGTTGCTTGCGTAGCGACAGCCGAATAATAACCATCAGACAGAGGGATGACTTTTGGCTGTCCACCTTGTTGGACCCTCGCTACCGGTCCAAAATGGTGGCCTTTTTCACACCTGCTGAGAGGGAGGCCAAAATTACGTACTATAAAAACCACCTATGTAGTCAGTTGGTCTCTGCCTTTGTGCGCCAACGTCCATCCTCAGACACTGTGGGCCCTGTGCGCTCGCGTTCCGCTGGCATGGCAGCAGGGGAGGGGTGGGGTGGTAGGAGCAGTGGCAGCTCCACCAGCAGCGGCTGCCTCAGTCTGCAGTCGATGATGAGTAGCTTTCTTCACCAGCGCAGTGAGGAAACTACTAACCAGCCGCAGCAGCAGCAGCAGCATCAGGTGGACCTGGAGCAGGAGCTCAAACAACAGGCTTGGGCCTACTTGGACAGCACCCTGCCAACCGAGGTAGACAATCCCCTTGACTACTGGGCAACGAAACTTGACCTTTGGCCCCAACTAGCTGAATTTGCCCTTGAAAGGCTGTCATGCCCGGCCAGTAGCGTGGCATCGGAGCGCGTGTTTAGTGCGGCAGGAGGTATTGTAACTCCGCGGAGGACACGACTGTCCACCCAAAGTGTGGAGAGACTCACGTTTGTGAAAATGAATCAGGCGTGGATTAGTCTGGATTTCAAACCACCAGTTCCTGACACAACTGACTAAATCCGCCATGAATCATGCCTCAAACATGTGCCACTTTCAGGTCTCCTCACACTGCTGGTGTGTTTAATTTTTTGACATAGGGTGCTGGCAGATTACGGGCCTCCTATAGCTGCTGCCAGGCCCCTAATCTGCCATAGGCCCCTATATACCGCCTCCTCATGCTGCTGCTAGGTCCAGAGTCTCTCATGGGTCCCTGTACGGCCTCCCATTGCTGCTGTCTCCATCGCCACACTCTGCTGCCATGTGCCACTTTCAGGTCTCTTCACACTGCTGGTGTGTTAAATTTTTTGACATAGGGTGCAGGCAGATTACGGGCCTCACATAGCTGCTGCCAGGCCCCTAATCTGCCATGGGCCCCTATATACCGCCTCCTCATGCTGCTGCCAAGTCTAGAGTCTGTCATGGGTCCCTGTACGGCCTCCCATTGCTGCTGTCTCCATCGCCACACTCTGCCATGTGCCACTTTCAGGTCTCTTCACACTGCTGGTGTGTTTAATTTTTTGACATAGGGTGCAGGCAGATTACGGGCCTCACATAGCTGCTGCCAGGCCCCTAATCTGCCATGGGCCCCTATATACCGCCTCCTCATGCTGCTGCCAAGTCCAGAGTCTCTCATGGGTCCCTGTACGGCCTCCCATTGCTGCTGTCTCCATCGCCACACTCTGCTGCCATGTGCCACTTTCAGGTCTCTTCACACTGCTGGTGTGTTAAATTTTTTGACATAGGGTGCAGGCAGATTACGGGCCTCACATAGCTGCTGCCAGGCCCCTAATCTGCCATGGGCCCCTATATACCGCCTCCTCATGCTGCTGCCAAGTCTAGAGTCTGTCATGGGTCCCTGTACGGCCTCCCATTGCTGCTGTCTCCATCGCCACACTCTGCCATGTGCCACTTTCAGGTCTCTTCACACTGCTGGTGTGTTTAATTTTTTGACATAGGGTGCAGGCAGATTACGGGCCTCACATAGCTGCTGCCAGGCCCCTAATCTGCCATGGGCCCCTATATACCGCCTCCTCATGCTGCTGCCAAGTCCAGAGTCTCTCATGGGTCCCTGTACGGCCTCCCATTGCTGCTGTCTCCATCGCCACACTCTGCTGCCATGTGCCACTTTCAGGTCTCTTCACACTGCTGGTGTGTTAAATTTTTTGACATAGGGTGCAGGCAGATTACGGGCCTCACATAGCTGCTGCCAGGCCCCTAATCTGCCATGGGCCCCTATATACCGCCTCCTCATGCTGCTGCCAAGTCTAGAGTCTGTCATGGGTCCCTGTACGGCCTCCCATTGCTGCTGTCTCCATCGCCACACTCTGCCATGTGCCACTTTCAGGTCTCTTCACACTGCTGGTGTGTTTAATTTTTTGACATAGGGTGCAGGCAGATTACGGGCCTCACATAGCTGCTGCCAGGCCCCTAATCTGCCATGGGCCCCTATATACCGCCTCCTCATGCTGCTGCCAAGTCTAGAGTCTCTCATGGGTCCCTGTACGGCCTCCCATTGCTGCTGTCTCCATCGCCACACTCTGCTGCCATGTGCCACTTTCAGGTCTCTTCACACTGCTGGTGTGTTAAATTTTTTGACATAGGGTGCAGGCAGATTACGGGCCTCACATAGCTGCTGCCAGGCCCCTAATCTGCCATGGGCCCCTATATACCGCCTCCTCATGCTGCTGCCAAGTCCAGAGTCTCTCATGGGTCCCTGTACGGCCTCCCATTGCTGCTGTCTCCATCGCCACACTCTGCTGCCATGTGCCACTTTCAGGTCTCTTCACACTGCTGGTGTGTTAAATTTTTTGACATAGGGTGCAGGCAGATTACGGGCCTCACATAGCTGCTGCCAGGCCCCTAATCTGCCATGGGCCCCTATATACCGCCTCCTCATGCTGCTGCCAAGTCCAGAGTCTCTCATGGGTCCCTGTACGGCCTCCCATTGCTGCTGTCTCCATCGCCACACTCTGCTGCCATGTGCCACTTTCAGGTCTCTTCACACTGCTGGTGTGTTAAATTTTTTGACATAGGGTGCAGGCAGATTACGGGCCTCACATAGCTGCTGCCAGGCCCCTAATCTGCCATGGGCCCCTATATACCGCCTCCTCATGCTGCTGCCAAGTCCAGAGTCTCTCATGGGTCCCTGTAAGGCCTCCCATTGCTGCTGTCTCCATCGCCACACTCTGCTGCCATGTGCCACTTTCAGGTCTCTTCACACTGCTGGTGTGTTAAATTTTTTGACATAGGGTGCAGGCAGATTACGGGCCTCACATAGCTGCTGCCAGGCCCCTAATCTGCCATGGGCCCCTATATACCGCCTCCTCATGCTGCTGCCAAGTCTAGAGTCTGTCATGGGTCCCTGTACGGCCTCCCATTGCTGCTGTCTCCATCGCCACACTCTGCCATGTGCCACTTTCAGGTCTCTTCACACTGCTGGTGTGTTAAATTTTTTGACATAGGGTGCAGGCAGATTACGGGCCTCACATAGCTGCTGCCAGGCCCCTAATCTGCCATGGGCCCCTATATACCGCCTCCTCATGCTGCTGCCAAGTCTAGAGTCTGTCATGGGTCCCTGTACGGCCTCCCATTGCTGCTGTCTCCATCGCCACACTCTGCTGCCATGTGCCACTTTCAGGTCTCTTCACACTGCTGGTGTGTTAAATTTTTTGACATAGGGTGCAGGCAGATTACGGGCCTCACATAGCTGCTGCCAGGCCCCTAATCTGCCATGGGCCCCTATATACCGCCTCCTCATGCTGCTGCCAAGTCTAGAGTCTCTCATGGGTCCCTGTACGGCCTCCCATTGCTGCTGTCTCCATCGCCACACTCTGCTGCCATGTGCCACTTTCAGGTCTCTTCACACTGCTGGTGTGTTAAATTTTTTGACATAGGGTGCAGGCAGATTACGGGCCTCACATAGCTGCTGCCAGGCCCCTAATCTGCCATGGGCCCCTATATACCGCCTCCTCATGCTGCTGCCAAGTCCAGAGTCTCTCATGGGTCCCTGTACGGCCTCCCATTGCTGCTGTCTCCATCGCCACACTCTGCTGCCATGTGCCACTTTCAGGTCTCTTCACACTGCTGGTGTGTTAAATTTTTTGACATAGGGTGCAGGCAGATTACGGGCCTCACATAGCTGCTGCCAGGCCCCTAATCTGCCATGGGCCCCTATATACCGCCTCCTCATGCTGCTGCCAAGTCCAGAGTCTCTCATGGGTCCCTGTACGGCCTCCCATTGCTGCTGTCTCCATCGCCACACTCTGCTGCCATGTGCCACTTTCAGGTCTCTTCACACTGCTGGTGTGTTAAATTTTTTGACATAGGGTGCAGGCAGATTACGGGCCTCACATAGCTGCTGCCAGGCCCCTAATCTGCCATGGGCCCCTATATACCGCCTCCTCATGCTGCTGCCAAGTCCAGAGTCTCTCATGGGTCCCTGTACGGCCTCCCATTGCTGCTGTCTCCATCGCCACACTCTGCTGCCATGTGCCACTTTCAGGTCTCTTCACACTGCTGGTGTGTTAAATTTTTTGACATAGGGTGCAGGCAGATTACGGGCCTCACATAGCTGCTGCCAGGCCCCTAATCTGCCATGGGCCCCTATATACCGCCTCCTCATGCTGCTGCCAAGTCTAGAGTCTGTCATGGGTCCCTGTACGGCCTCCCATTGCTGCTGTCTCCATCGCCACACTCTGCCATGTGCCACTTTCAGGTCTCTTCACACTGCTGGTGTGTTAAATTTTTTGACATAGGGTGCAGGCAGATTACGGGCCTCACATAGCTGCTGCCAGGCCCCTAATCTGCCATGGGCCCCTATATACCGCCTCCTCATGCTGCTGCCAAGTCTAGAGTCTGTCATGGGTCCCTGTACGGCCTCCCATTGCTGCTGTCTCCATCGCCACACTCTGCCATGTGCCACTTTCAGGTCTCTTCACACTGCTGGTGTGTTTAATTTTTTGACATAGGGTGCAGGCAGATTACGGGCCTCACATAGCTGCTGCCAGGCCCCTAATCTGCCATGGGCCCCTATATACCGCCTCCTCATGCTGCTGCCAAGTCTAGAGTCTCTCATGGGTCCCTGTACGGCCTCCCATTGCTGCTGTCTCCATCGCCACACTCTGCTGCCATGTGCCACTTTCAGGTCTCTTCACACTGCTGGTGTGTTAAATTTTTTGACATAGGGTGCAGGCAGATTACGGGCCTCACATAGCTGCTGCCAGGCCCCTAATCTGCCATGGGCCCCTATATACCGCCTCCTCATGCTGCTGCCAAGTCCAGAGTCTCTCATGGGTCCCTGTACGGCCTCCCATTGCTGCTGTCTCCATCGCCACACTCTGCTGCCATGTGCCACTTTCAGGTCTCTTCACACTGCTGGTGTGTTAAATTTTTTGACATAGGGTGCAGGCAGATTACGGGCCTCACATAGCTGCTGCCAGGCCCCTAATCTGCCATGGGCCCCTATATACCGCCTCCTCATGCTGCTGCCAAGTCTAGAGTCTGTCATGGGTCCCTGTACGGCCTCCCATTGCTGCTGTCTCCATCGCCACACTCTGCCATGTGCCACTTTCAGGTCTCTTCACACTGCTGGTGTGTTAAATTTTTTGACATAGGGTGCAGGCAGATTACGGGCCTCACATAGCTGCTGCCAGGCCCCTAATCTGCCATGGGCCCCTATATACCGCCTCCTCATGCTGCTGCCAAGTCCAGAGTCTCTCATGGGTCCCTGTACGGCCTCCCATTGCTGCTGTCTCCATCGCCACACTCTGCTGCCATGTGCCACTTTCAGGTCTCTTCACACTGCTGGTGTGTTAAATTTTTTGACATAGGGTGCAGGCAGATTACGGGCCTCACATAGCTGCTGCCAGGCCCCTAATCTGCCATGGGCCCCTATATACCGCCTCCTCATGCTGCTGCCAAGTCCAGAGTCTCTCATGGGTCCCTGTACGGCCTCCCATTGCTGCTGTCTCCATCGCCACACTCTGCTGCCATGTGCCACTTTCAGGTCTCTTCACACTGCTGGTGTGTTAAATTTTTTGACATAGGGTGCAGGCAGATTACGGGCCTCACATAGCTGCTGCCAGGCCCCTAATCTGCCATGGGCCCCTATATACCGCCTCCTCATGCTGCTGCCAAGTCCAGAGTCTCTCATGGGTCCCTGTACGGCCTCCCATTGCTGCTGTCTCCATCGCCACACTCTGCTGCCATGTGCCACTTTCAGGTCTCTTCACACTGCTGGTGTGTTAAATTTTTTGACATAGGGTGCAGGCAGATTACGGGCCTCACATAGCTGCTGCCAGGCCCCTAATCTGCCATGGGCCCCTATATACCGCCTCCTCATGCTGCTGCCAAGTCCAGAGTCTCTCATGGGTCCCTGTACGGCCTCCCATTGCTGCTGTCTCCATCGCCACACTCTGCTGCCATGTGCCACTTTCAGGTCTCTTCACACTGCTGGTGTGTTAAATTTTTTGACATAGGGTGCAGGCAGATTACGGGCCTCACATAGCTGCTGCCAGGCCCCTAATCTGCCATGGGCCCCTATATACCGCCTCCTCATGCTGCTGCCAAGTCTAGAGTCTGTCATGGGTCCCTGTACGGCCTCCCATTGCTGCTGTCTCCATCGCCACACTCTGCCATGTGCCACTTTCAGGTCTCTTCACACTGCTGGTGTGTTAAATTTTTTGACATAGGGTGCAGGCAGATTACGGGCCTCACATAGCTGCTGCCAGGCCCCTAATCTGCCATGGGCCCCTATATACCGCCTCCTCATGCTGCTGCCAAGTCTAGAGTCTGTCATGGGTCCCTGTACGGCCTCCCATTGCTGCTGTCTCCATCGCCACACTCTGCCATGTGCCACTTTCAGGTCTCTTCACACTGCTGGTGTGTTTAATTTTTTGACATAGGGTGCAGGCAGATTACGGGCCTCACATAGCTGCTGCCAGGCCCCTAATCTGCCATGGGCCCCTATATACCGCCTCCTCATGCTGCTGCCAAGTCCAGAGTCTCTCATGGGTCCCTGTACGGCCTCCCATTGCTGCTGTCTCCATCGCCACACTCTGCTGCCATGTGCCACTTTCAGGTCTCTTCACACTGCTGGTGTGTTAAATTTTTTGACATAGGGTGCAGGCAGATTACGGGCCTCACATAGCTGCTGCCAGGCCCCTAATCTGCCATGGGCCCCTATATACCGCCTCCTCATGCTGCTGCCAAGTCTAGAGTCTGTCATGGGTCCCTGTACGGCCTCCCATTGCTGCTGTCTCCATCGCCACACTCTGCCATGTGCCACTTTCAGGTCTCTTCACACTGCTGGTGTGTTAAATTTTTTGACATAGGGTGCAGGCAGATTACGGGCCTCACATAGCTGCTGCCAGGCCCCTAATCTGCCATGGGCCCCTATATACCGCCTCCTCATGCTGCTGCCAAGTCCAGAGTCTCTCATGGGTCCCTGTACGGCCTCCCATTGCTGCTGTCTCCATCGCCACACTCTGCTGCCATGTGCCACTTTCAGGTCTCTTCACACTGCTGGTGTGTTAAATTTTTTGACATAGGGTGCAGGCAGATTACGGGCCTCACATAGCTGCTGCCAGGCCCCTAATCTGCCATGGGCCCCTATATACCGCCTCCTCATGCTGCTGCCAAGTCCAGAGTCTCTCATGGGTCCCTGTACGGCCTCCCATTGCTGCTGTCTCCATCGCCACACTCTGCTGCCATGTGCCACTTTCAGGTCTCTTCACACTGCTGGTGTGTTAAATTTTTTGACATAGGGTGCAGGCAGATTACGGGCCTCACATAGCTGCTGCCAGGCCCCTAATCTGCCATGGGCCCCTATATACCGCCTCCTCATGCTGCTGCCAAGTCCAGAGTCTCTCATGGGTCCCTGTACGGCCTCCCATTGCTGCTGTCTCCATCGCCACACTCTGCTGCCATGTGCCACTTTCAGGTCTCTTCACACTGCTGGTGTGTTAAATTTTTTGACATAGGGTGCAGGCAGATTACGGGCCTCACATAGCTGCTGCCAGGCCCCTAATCTGCCATGGGCCCCTATATACCGCCTCCTCATGCTGCTGCCAAGTCTAGAGTCTGTCATGGGTCCCTGTACGGCCTCCCATTGCTGCTGTCTCCATCGCCACACTCTGCTGCCATGTGCCACTTTCAGGTCTCTTCACACTGCTGGTGTGTTAAATTTTTTGACATAGGGTGCAGGCAGATTACGGGCCTCACATAGCTGCTGCCAGGCCCCTAATCTGCCATGGGCCCCTATATACCGCCTCCTCATGCTGCTGCCAAGTCCAGAGTCTCTCATGGGTCCCTGTACGGCCTCCCATTGCTGCTGTCTCCATCGCCACACTCTGCTGCCATGTGCCACTTTCAGGTCTCTTCACACTGCTGGTGTGTTAAATTTTTTGACATAGGGTGCAGGCAGATTACGGGCCTCACATAGCTGCTGCCAGGCCCCTAATCTGCCATGGGCCCCTATATACCGCCTCCTCATGCTGCTGCCAAGTCTAGAGTCTGTCATGGGTCCCTGTACGGCCTCCCATTGCTGCTGTCTCCATCGCCACACTCTGCTGCCATGTGCCACTTTCAGGTCTCTTCACACTGCTGGTGTGTTAAATTTTTTGACATAGGGTGCAGGCAGATTACGGGCCTCACATAGCTGCTGCCAGGCCCCTAATCTGCCATGGGCCCCTATATACCGCCTCCTCATGCTGCTGCCAAGTCCAGAGTCTCTCATGGGTCCCTGTACGGCCTCCCATTGCTGCTGTCTCCATCGCCACACTCTGCTGCCATGTGCCACTTTCAGGTCTCTTCACACTGCTGGTGTGTTAAATTTTTTGACATAGGGTGCAGGCAGATTACGGGCCTCACATAGCTGCTGCCAGGCCCCTAATCTGCCATGGGCCCCTATATACCGCCTCCTCATGCTGCTGCCAAGTCTAGAGTCTGTCATGGGTCCCTGTACGGCCTCCCATTTCTGCTGTCTCCATCGCCACACTCTGCCATGTGCCACTTTCAGGTCTCTTCACACTGCTGGTGTGTTTAATTTTTTGACATAGGGTGCAGGCAGATTACGGGCCTCACATAGCTGCTGCCAGGCCCCTAATCTGCCATGGGCCCCTATATACCGCCTCCTCATGCTGCTGCCAAGTCCAGAGTCTCTCATGGGTCCCTGTACGGCCTCCCATTGCTGCTGTCTCCATCGCCACACTCTGCTGCCATGTGCCACTTTCAGGTCTCTTCACACTGCTGGTGTGTTAAATTTTTTGACATAGGGTGCAGGCAGATTACGGGCCTCACATAGCTGCTGCCAGGCCCCTAATCTGCCATGGGCCCCTATATACCGCCTCCTCATGCTGCTGCCAAGTCTAGAGTCTGTCATGGGTCCCTGTACGGCCTCCCATTGCTGCTGTCTCCATCGCCACACTCTGCCATGTGCCACTTTCAGGTCTCTTCACACTGCTGGTGTGTTTAATTTTTTGACATAGGGTGCAGGCAGATTACGGGCCTCACATAGCTGCTGCCAGGCCCCTAATCTGCCATGGGCCCCTATATACCGCCTCCTCATGCTGCTGCCAAGTCTAGAGTCTCTCATGGGTCCCTGTACGGCCTCCCATTGCTGCTGTCTCCATCGCCACACTCTGCTGCCATGTGCCACTTTCAGGTCTCTTCACACTGCTGGTGTGTTAAATTTTTTGACATAGGGTGCAGGCAGATTACGGGCCTCACATAGCTGCTGCCAGGCCCCTAATCTGCCATGGGCCCCTATATACCGCCTCCTCATGCTGCTGCCAAGTCCAGAGTCTCTCATGGGTCCCTGTACGGCCTCCCATTGCTGCTGTCTCCATCGCCACACTCTGCTGCCATGTGCCACTTTCAGGTCTCTTCACACTGCTGGTGTGTTAAATTTTTTGACATAGGGTGCAGGCAGATTACGGGCCTCACATAGCTGCTGCCAGGCCCCTAATCTGCCATGGGCCCCTATATACCGCCTCCTCATGCTGCTGCCAAGTCTAGAGTCTGTCATGGGTCCCTGTACGGCCTCCCATTGCTGCTGTCTCCATCGCCACACTCTGCCATGTGCCACTTTCAGGTCTCTTCACACTGCTGGTGTGTTAAATTTTTTGACATAGGGTGCAGGCAGATTACGGGCCTCACATAGCTGCTGCCAGGCCCCTAATCTGCCATGGGCCCCTATATACCGCCTCCTCATGCTGCTGCCAAGTCCAGAGTCTCTCATGGGTCCCTGTACGGCCTCCCATTGCTGCTGTCTCCATCGCCACACTCTGCTGCCATGTGCCACTTTCAGGTCTCTTCACACTGCTGGTGTGTTAAATTTTTTGACATAGGGTGCAGGCAGATTACGGGCCTCACATAGCTGCTGCCAGGCCCCTAATCTGCCATGGGCCCCTATATACCGCCTCCTCATGCTGCTGCCAAGTCCAGAGTCTCTCATGGGTCCCTGTACGGCCTCCCATTGCTGCTGTCTCCATCGCCACACTCTGCTGACATGTGCCACTTTCAGGTCTCTTCACACTGCTGGTGTGTTAAATTTTTTGACATAGGGTGCAGGCAGATTACGGGCCTCACATAGCTGCTGCCAGGCCCCTAATCTGCCATGGGCCCCTATATACCGCCTCCTCATGCTGCTGCCAAGTCCAGAGTCTCTCATGGGTCCCTGTACGGCCTCCCATTGCTGCTGTCTCCATCGCCACACTCTGCTGCCATGTGCCACTTTCAGGTCTCTTCACACTGCTGGTGTGTTAAATTTTTTGACATAGGGTGCAGGCAGATTACGGGCCTCACATAGCTGCTGCCAGGCCCCTAATCTGCCATGGGCCCCTATATACCGCCTCCTCATGCTGCTGCCAAGTCTAGAGTCTGTCATGGGTCCCTGTACGGCCTCCCATTGCTGCTGTCTCCATCGCCACACTCTGCTGCCATGTGCCACTTTCAGGTCTCTTCACACTGCTGGTGTGTTAAATTTTTTGACATAGGGTGCAGGCAGATTACGGGCCTCACATAGCTGCTGCCAGGCCCCTAATCTGCCATGGGCCCCTATATACCGCCTCCTCATGCTGCTGCCAAGTCCAGAGTCTCTCATGGGTCCCTGTACGGCCTCCCATTGCTGCTGTCTCCATCGCCACACTCTGCTGCCATGTGCCACTTTCAGGTCTCTTCACACTGCTGGTGTGTTAAATTTTTTGACATAGGGTGCTGGCAGATTACGGGCCTCCCATTGCTGCTGCCAGACATGTAATCTGCCATGGGCCCCCGTACCGACTCCTCATGCTGTGACGTTGCAACAAGGTGTAATTCAACCCTACATATGTTAGACCGCCTTTACGAACAGCTAAAGGCCATCACAGATTTCCTGATGTTAAAAGCGGATAAAGGTACTCCCTGTGTAACTTAGATGTCAGCCATTGTCAGCTCATGTGTGACACCTGCGCTTGCTCAGGCCCTTTGAGGAGGCCACGCTATTCGTGAGTCGGCAGGACTATGGGATGAATGAGGTCAAATCGGCCATGGGCCCCCGTACCGCCTGTTCACGCTGATGCTGGTCCCACAGTGTGACCTGGGTCCCTGTACGGCCTCCCATTGCTTCCACTCTGCCATGTGCCACTTTGAAATCTCCTCACACTCCTGCGGTTGTCCATTTTGTCATAGGTTGCTGGCAGATTACAGGCCTTCCATAGGTGCCACCAAGCCCCATATCGGCCATGGGCCCCCGTACCGCCTGGTCACGCTGCTGCTGGGCCCACAGTGTGACCTGGGTCCCTGTACCGCCTCCCATTGCTCCCACTCTGCCATGTGCCACTTTCAGGTCTCCTCACGCTCCTGCTGGTTTCCATTTTGTCATAGGTTGCTGTATGGCCTCCCATTGCTGCTGCCTCCACCGCCACACTGTGGCTCCAAACACTGGTTTTGGCCCCGTGACTGGCCAAAGGAGTGAAGTGTGCAGTGATTCTAAGATCGACGGCACTCATCTGCATGTCATACTGACAGACAGTATTATTTCTCTTCCCCAGCAGACTCCAAGGGCATTTAAATTAAAGGTACAGTGTTCTGCACTAATATTAAGTCTCTCTGAAGCCTAGAAACACCCTTTTTTAAGTTAAATTCACAGCGAATTTATTCGACTCGAATCGAATATTGTCCACGAATTCGCCGAATCAGTCGAATCGAATTTTTCATTTCTTCGCTCATCTCTACTGATAAGGACTCCAAGAAGTGTGTTGTTCAGGTCTGGTCCGTTGAGAAGTACATCAGTAAGGGAAATACCTTCATGCTTTGCACTGTAATCAAATACTACACGTATCTGACCTGGTTTTTGAGGATGGTACACTCCGAATATTGGCAAGTACCAGCGTTCTTGTGTTTCATGCAGTGCTGGTGCTTTTTCAGCTTGATCTTTGTCAAAGATTTTCCGCATGAATTCTTGGAAATGTTCTTTCATGTCTGGCTTTCTTTCAAGAGTGCGCTGCAATAGCGCAAGGTGTTTCTCTGCTTGCACTCTGTTGTTGGGAAGACGATGCCGTGGTGTACGGAATGGTAGTGGGGCTACCCAACTGCCTGCTTTGTCTTTGAAGACTTCTCTGTCCATGATCTCAAGGAAGAGGTTATCTTCAACAGATGGTGCTAGTTTGTCATCATCTTGAGTTCTCTCAAACACTTTGTGGCCTAGCTGATCTGAATCTTCAGCTGAGGCTGTATCTTCCAGGAACCTCTGGGTGTTCTGGGGATGTGTTGGATTAAATAGTTTCTCTTTAATCTGCATGGTGTTGTTACATGGGCAAAGACATGATGTGCGACCGTTCTGCAGCAGATTTGTCCTGTAGACATTCACCTTTGCGGGTTTGTGAAGTCCGTCCAGACATACATTTCCAACGATAACCCATCCAAGATCAAGACGTTGAGCAAATGGTGCATTGTGCGGCCCATTGTATTATTCTCTGACCTTGTGCACTCTCAGTATGTCTCTTCCTAGTAGAAGGACGATTGCAGCATCTGGGTTGAGTGTTGGGATCTTGTCTGCTATTCGCATGAGATGAGGGTAGTGACGTGCTACTTCAGGTGTGGGAATCTCTGACCTGTCATCTGGTATCATGTCACATTCTATGAGGGTAGGAAGAGTCAGCTGCGTCTTTCCATCTAATGACTCAATGGTGTAGTTGTTTGTTCTTCTCCCTGATGTCTCTATAACTCCCGAACATGTCTTCAAGGTGTATGGAGTTGAACTTCCTTTGTCACCAAAGAGGTCGAAGAACTCTGTCTTTGCTAGAGACCTGTTGCTTTGTTCGTCTAGGACTGTATACATCTTCACTGCCTTTTCTCTGACACCGTTGGGATACACTTTGACTAAGCATATCTTGGAGCATGATCTAGAGAGTCCTGGTTCTGTACAGATCTCAGTGCACTTTGAAGTTATCGCTGGTGTTGCACTTTCTTTTTGCTCCCCACCATGATCTTCTTGAGTTGCTGGAACTTCTGATCTCCATGGTGGTGGTCCTGGGTGCAGTGCTGACAGATGTCGGTCATTGTTGCATTCTGTGCACCGTATTTCTCTCTTACAGTCTTTTGCAAGATGTTGCATTGAGGCACAGCATCTGAAACAAATGTGATTGTCTTTAAGGTAAGCCTTGCGCTCCTCTAAAGTCTTACTTCTGAAACTGTGACATTTTCTTAGTGGATGAGGCCTGTTGTGTATTGGGCACTGTTTGTCTGGATCCTCAACTTCCTTGCGTGTATTGTCTTCTTGATTGGCTGCAGCCTCAGGCGGGACTTCTGTCTTCCGCACAGACACTGTTGCTCTGCGTTCTTTGTAGTGTACTGGCAGCTGCTTCTCTGTCCTTGGGGAGCTTGCAACTCTCTTGTTCAGGAAGGCGAAGCTTGGGTCATTGCGTGTCTTAGCTTGGTCTACAACGAATTCAGCGAGGAAGACAAACGGTGGAAATGCAACTCGATAGTCTTTCTTGTATCTGGATGCTTGAGAGACCCACCTTTCTTGCAGGTTGAAAGGGAGCTTCTCGACTATGGGCTCTACTCCACGTGCTGTGTCTAAGTATAAGAGACCTGGCAGAGTTCCACTAATCTTTGCTGCTTCTATCTCTAGGAGTAGGTCTCCGAGCTCTCTCAGTTTCTGATTGTCTTTGTTTGTCATTTTCGGGCAAGTTTTTAAATTTTCTTTAAAAGTGCTTCTTCAATTACTTCAGGTGACCCATAGCAGTCTTCCATTCTCTGCCAGACCATCGCAAGTCCTGCTGTTGCATCATGGACATGCACTGACCTGATTCTTTTGGCCTGCTCTGAGGACTCTGGTCCTAGGTATTTGGCGAGTAGGTCGAGCTTCTCTCTGTCTTTCAGCTCTAAGTTTTGGGTGCTGCTTAGGAAGGATGACCTCCAGGCCCAGTAGTTTTCAGGACGATCGTCAAACTTCAAGAGACCAGTGCTCACCATCTCACGGCGCATCAGGTATTTCGACACGTCTGTAACCCTTGCTGTGTCAGGTGCATTTGTTCTGGGTACAAATGTGGGACTACTTGCTGATAGTGACTGATGGGTTCGTTGAGGTATTTGACTAAGTCTATTTTGGTCAGATGGTTGCTCTCCTCTATTTTAGTCTAGATCTGGTTTTGCACGAGGAGAGGTTATATCACCATCTACTTGGTTTCTTAGTGTGTTGGCGGTTTGGTATCTGAGCCCGTGATTGGTTGACTTATCACGTGGCTGTTCAGGTTCAGTCTTGTAGTGACGCGTAACATCAAAGCTGTCTGCTCCCAACTGGGTCCTTGATGGTTTTGGTGCGTCACTAGGCTGTTTATCAGGGTACAGGGTTGCTTGTGATTGCACGTACTCACGGGTGCGTTGGAATGTACTGAGAGGTGTTATCAGTGTTTCCAGTACATCGCTCTCTATAAACTGAATATCTGCAGCTCTCGCGTGAATTTCGGCTTCAGCTATGGCTGCTGCAGCTATTTTCTGTTGCTGAAGTATGTGTAAAGAGGCTTGTACTTCTGCCTTTCTCCTAAGCGTTTCTGCTGTTCTCCTTTTCATTTCAGCTTCCCCTTCGGCTTGTCTCTTTTTTATTTCAGCTTCCCTTTCGGCTTGTCTCTTTTTTATTTCAGCTTCCCCTTCTTCTTGTCTCTTTTTTATTTCAGCTTGACTCTTCTGCTGTTCTTCATCTAGGTAGCCTTGCTCTTTCATAAGCTCTGCTTCCTGTATGGCATAGGAGGCCATGGCGCATGCGGCCTCGGCCTTGGCTTGTGCCCTGGCGGCGATAGCGCTGACTGAAGACAAGTTTGTGACGCTAGAATGTCTGGAACTTGTATGCTTACTCCTGGCTGCCCCAGCACTGACTGACGATAGGTCTGTGACGTTTGAATGCCTGGAACTTGAACGCTTAGATCTGGCGGTTTCTGCTTTGGATGACGACAGATCCGATTTGTTATAAGTTCTCGGCGTGCTGCATTGTGACCTAGTTTCCAGCGTACTGTGCATATTTTCTTCCTGTTTGCACGAGATTTTAGGAAGGGTTAATTTAGTGATATCTTTCATGAAGCTGAGTTAGTTTCACTTTGCTATGCCTTAGACTGGCTGTGCTGTAGGGATTTCACACACACGTGCTGCTGTATTAACAGTTAAGAGTCTTTTCTGTGTTGTGGGGCTTGCTGTAGCGTTTTCACACAATGTGCTCTGAAGTAACCGTGTAAGTCTTTTTACTCTCCTGCCTTCTCTGCAGTTATGGAAGAGTTACAGAGGGTAACAGGCAGTATAACCTTTGATGTCCACACAGTAATGAGTCGATGATTGATAACCGATGATCTTTTACTGATAACATGTGACATAGTACATGAAGTGTGAATATGAATGTGAATGCGCGGTAAAAAGACTTTGGGGGTCTAATCAAGCCCATATATGAAGAGAGAACAGCATCCCACATCTACTTGCATAGTAGAATTTCTTCAGTCTGAAGAGATGAGGTCACTTCCTCCCAAGTTAGCAAACAGGAAGTCCCTAGCCTTAAAGGGGACAGACACTGCTGAATGCTAAAGAATGCCTTGTGTAATACAAGGCAGCACAATGTCATATAAATCCCAGAGTTCAGAGTGCATTGATCAAGAGTATGACATTTTCAAGAGCATGTAATGCAGAGAGTGCATAATCCACAGAATGCAGGGCTCAAGAGCATGTAATGCAGAGAGTGCATGATACACAGAATGCAGGGCTCAAGAGCACGTAATGCAGAGCGTGCATAATACACAGAATGCAGGGCTCAATAGCACGTAATGCAGAGAGTGCATAATACACAGAATGCAGGGCTCAAGAGCACGTAATGCAGAGAGTGCATAATACACAGAATGCAGGGCTCAAGAGCACGTAATGCAGAGAGTGCATAATACACAGAATGCAGGGCTCAAGAGCACGTAATGCAGAGAGTGCATAATACACAGAATGCAGGGCTCAAGAGCACGTAATGCAGAGAGTGCATAATACACAGAATGCAGGGCTCAATAGCACGTAATGCAGAGAGTGCATAATACACAGAATGCAGGGCTCAAGAGCATGTAATGCAGAGAGTGCATAATACACAGAATGCAGGGCTCAATAGCATGTAATGCAGAGAGTGCATAATACACAGAATGCAGGGCTCAAGAGCATGTAACGCAGAGAGTGCATAATACACAGAATGCAGGGCTCAAGAGCATGTAACGCAGAGAGTGCAGCACTCAGGAGTGCATAATGCATTGAATGCAAGGCTAAGGAGTGTGTAACAGAGATTGCAGGGGTCAGGAATACATAATGCAGGGAGCGCAGGGGCCAGAAGTGCATAACACAGAATGCAGGACCCAGAAGTGAATAATACAGAGAGGTTAGGATTTAGGAGTAAATAATGCACAGAATGTAGGGCTTAGGAGTGTGTTGCACAGAAAGTGCAGCGCTCAGGGGTGCGTAATGCACAGAATGCAAGACTCAGGAGTTCGAAATGCAAAGAGAATGCAGTATTCAGCATTATGTAATGCACAGGCCTGTGCACAGATTGTAACCAAAAAATTACCCTCTTTCTAGTATAAATCCCTCCCCCAAGTCCATATTCCCCACAGCAAAGTTTTCCACAAATGCCCAATTAATTCCCCCAGTACAGATCTTTACTCACAGTCCTAAGTCCCTTCTCCTAGTCCACACCTGCAGTACAAACCCCCCTCCCATCCTACCTCCCCCCAGTACAGACCCCCCTCCTAACATAACCACTTAATACAGAATCCATTTCAGTACAGATCTTAAATTACAAGAGTGAGGGCAAGTCCTCCTCTCAGCTGTGTCATGTGACCAGATCTGAGAAGGCACCTTTCCTTGACACTGTCAGGTGGGCAGAAGTGGCTCTGTAGTACAAATACCATAGAACCTTCAGTGCCCTGCAACCCCTCAAAAATGCTTGATGGCCTCAACACCACCAGAGTGTTGGCCCCTGCTGTGGACTACACTTCCCACTCTCCAATAAGTACACCACTGTCGTTGCCTGCTTCAGGGATACCTCAAGAAACAAGAGATTGCATCCTCTATGGCAAATCTTAACACATAAATAGTATACATAATGTACATACACATCAGTCCCAACCATCAAGGAGTTTACAGTCTAAGGTCCTTATCTCACATGCATATACACACATACGTATTTGGGCCAATTTAGGCAGGAGCCAATTAACCGACCCTTTGAAGTGTGGAAGTTAGCCCTGAGAAGCACAGGGAGAACATGCAAACTACATGCATTTAGTGTCCTGCCTAGGATTCAATCCAGACACTCTTGCACTGCAAGACAGAAGTACTAACCACCAAGCCATTGTGTTTCCATGATGATGACACTGAAAGTATGTGAAGAAGAAATAAAACACAAATGTATTTAAAAAAAAACAAAAGCCCTTAAAACTGCAGATTTTCTGTGAAGGGCACCTTTGAAGCAATACATTTTTAGCCATTTTTAAACTGGCAATAGTTTCCTAGCTTTCGGCAGTCTTGCACAGTGGACTGTGATGTGAGAGCATGTGATCCTGAAATGATTATCTGTCCCTCATTAGGTACACTGAGCCAGGAAAGGATCCTACTAATTAATGCAGCGGCATTGATGCATCAGTGGCTTTACGGCATAAGGACAGTTGAGTTAAGAACAAACTAATTATGATTCATTTTATATTATTTATTTTACTAATACAAAAGAGCAAGGTTGAGTTTTAGATTCCAAATAAATACACTGTTGACAAACCATTGTATCTTTTAGACAACATGGCTGGAATAGTAATCCATTGTTTTAAGACTAAATGCAGTTCAAAATCCAAAAGATGTATATGATATATGTTCGAAATTATGACTACACCAATTTAGGGATTACCAAGGTAATTTGACCTAGAGATGCTTGTCTTTTACAGTATATGACTGACCTCAAGGAACCTTCTTGAGGTTATCAGTAATAGTAGTTTTATTAGCAACAGAGCAACAGTTCAATCTAGCTGCTGTCAGGGTCCTGTCCACGGCAAAAGTTCTGGAAGATCTGGCATTTCTGCAAGTACTCTGCATGGCCACAGAAGTACACATCAGCCTCAGTTTGGTGCCAGATGGCCTTTATAAGGAGGCTCATCACTTCCTCAAGTTGCTGGATGATCTCTAGCTCCCCGTGCCCTGTTCCTGTTTCCTGTGTTTCTGACCTGTGATTTCTTGTTACTGACTCAGCTTGCTCTTGGACCTGTCTACTCTGCTTTACCCCTAATCTGACCTCGGCTTGGCTTACAAATACTCTCTCTCTCGCTCCTCTGTGTATGACCTCGGCTATCCCATCTGACTACATCTGCTCTGATTCCCACCTGGGAGCTGACCTTGGCTTGAACCAACTACCCAGTAAACATCTAAATCCCAGAAGGGCTTACATACCACGCACAGGCACCTCCTGTCTGCAGACCTATCTCCGTGCACCAGCTGTGCTTCTGAGTGGACCACCAACCAGCACTCCTACAGACGAACTGTGCAACTTTGGGCCAGACTCCCGCTGTCCCACTCTCAGGGGAGTCCGGAACTTAGCCGCAAGGGAAGCCCTCTCTCCATTGGCCTCCATCACCAGGTATGTGATAGCTGCCTAACTCATCCTTCACGCAATTTAAAATATGTTTGTTGTATTTCACAATAGACAGAAATCAGACCTGCGTAATGTAAACCACTAACACAGTCAGGAGCTCTTTAAATCTCTGGACCATGGCAATCATTCCTCAACTGCTAATTATTTACACAAACGTTCATTATTGTGGCTAGTATGCCAAGCTTATTCCCATCTGACTTTTTGAGAATCATTCTCCAAGATCCTACACAGATTCAACACTCTTTTGCAGAAGGGATGTTACCTGAGCACTCACTGGGACAGTTGACTTCTAGCACTTCTAGGATTTGGAAAAAAGGTTGTGACGAAGTAAGGCAGGCCATACACAGAGTAAATTTCTTTCCTGCAACCATGGGAGGAAGCTGTCCCCACTGGGAGAAGACAGTGATTATTGCTAGTGGCTATAACAGCAATAATTGCATGCAAAATCCGGTAGGTTGGTTGTACCTAAGTTGATCGATCACTTGGGTACATTTATCCTGCCTGTACATGATTCAAATCTCAGCCGGTTCAGCAGGAGATTCAAACCACTTAATACTGGCTTAAGTTCACAATTTTAACATTCAGGAGCAAAACACAATGAGTTATTATAGCTTTTCTACAGTATGTGTAAAATAATGTAGTATTATGCCTTAATAATATCCAAGAGAAGTAGACAGGGAATAAACTGGTGATAAATAAGTTGATCTCAATCTGATCTTCAACTCGCTGACTATTAGGTACATTCTGTGTTACTCCTCTCATAGACATCAGTGTTTTTCTTAAAGCCTCCTCTTTCTTCCCAATGAGTCTGTTACAATTTAGTATTGCCTGAATCAAATCTTGTGGGACATGAGATCATTCATGCCATGTGTATGAAACTTTCTAAAGGGCAATATATTGATTAAAGAGTATGTGCTATTGCCTTGTAAATATAGTTCTAGATTTAGTTCCAGAAACGACCTCTCCTACGCTCTGAGACCCAAGAAGGGGTGGATAGATGGAACCAGAACTTGAAAAAATCAACCATCAGTGCATATGGGGTTGTGCAGCTCCAAACAAGGCTGGGGAAGCCCGACCAGTACTGCAAAGCAAAATAAAACAGAAAGCGCACCAACCTTGCGCATTACTTCAGTAAACCAGATTTTATTGAATACAGAATAATACTCACAAACATCTAAGCAAATCAAGCATGTAAGTCCTCAAGGGAACTTTAGAATAGTAGAGCCTGCGCGAGTCTCATCATAGGGGTAGACACTCAGGGTACAGCTGACGCGTTTCGAAGGGGGTCCCTTCTTCATCAGAGCTAACTGAACACTGAGTACTCTCTCCCATATATACTCTAAAACTAAAAATGGACCCTCCCTTCTGGGTTGGGCCATCTCAGGCTGGGAGAAGGGGCCACCGTGTCAACAACATGTCTCAATAGTATATATTGGTTTTACAATTACAGTGGGGATAGTACAATTCATTTACATTTACGAGCTTGATAAAAATACAATTACAAAAACATGAAAAATGCGTGAACAATCCATACCAAAGAAAAGTTGAAAGATCTTAATAATAATGTTCTTAAACAAACATGCCCAGATGTGAATGAAGACTGAATAAGGATGGTATATGTATGGAAATTTGGATCCATATAAATCAATAAACATATAAATCATTCTTGCTGCCCAGTGTCAGTCAGACGTGCAGGGAATTGAGGAAGTCATTCCCCCTCCCCAGCAGCAGTCCAGGGAGCAGAGAGGGGAGGAAGGCATCCTCACTCCCCAGTGACAGTCCAATGTTCAGGCAGGGGAGGAAACCATCCTCACTCCCCAGCGGCAGTCAGAGGTGCAGAGAGGGGACGAAGCCATTCCCCCTCCCAAGCGGCAGATATTCAGTCCAGGGGAGGAGGTGGTCAGCCTTTCCTCCCATCCCAACAGTTAGTCAAGTGAGGGATGTGGGGTCCCCAGCTGAAGCACTAGCAATAGGGCAGAGCACTACTAGCTTCTGTCTACCCCCTACTGTGTCTTTATGGCTCCAGTGAGTCAGGTCAGGCAACCCCTCTTACCAGCAGCAGACTGAGCTCCAAAACAGTAAAGACCTCCCAGCTGAAGCGCTGGCAGTCAGACAGAGGGTCCATGACCTCTTCCCCACACCTGCTGACAACATCTTTTCCTTGCGGTCAAGAATGGAGATCATGTTGACTGACTATGTTGGTTCACTCTGCTGGACTAACACATGTCCAGACTACTTGGAAGTCTGGGACCTAGTTAGTCTGTTTTTGGAGAAGGAGAAATGTGACACACCCAACTGGGACAGGGGCTTTTAAAGGGAACTGCAGGCTAGCCTCTTGCCTACTGACTATGGGCCTTGGTATTGGAGGAGAGCTCTATTCTTTGGGAGGAGTGTGCTTGGGGAGACCTTTGGAGTAGTTTTGCTTCAGATTCAAGTCCATGTCTCCCTGAAATACACAGACTCTGATAACTGGAGGATACAGATTTGGAGCCTCTGTGCCCAAACCAGCATTGACTGCTTCAACCCCCCTTCCCCTCCTAGACTCAAAGCAGAAGATTATAATCCACTCAAAACAACTTGATGCTGGGGCCTCCTGTGTTTTATGTGTAATATGTTTATTAAGGTGTTATGTGTTGGCCTATCCTGTCTAGGTTTTAAGTGTTTTCCCCTATTTCTCCATTGTGTGTCTCCTGAGTGTGAATTCTCATTGTTAATTGAGTAACCTATTGTTTCTCTCTGTTTGCTAATCCTCCTATTGTGGTTGTTCTTGTGACAACTTTACCTCATTACCTAACCATTGTGGGATGTTTACCTCAATGTGCAATATTTGTTTTTATTGTTCATGTGGGAACTGCCCCTACTTTTAAAATGTATAAAAACCTGTATTTCTGTTCAATAAAGATATTTCTTTGGTTTTTTTCCTCAACATCTTGTCTGTGTATGATGCTTGGGGTACAGGGCTGGTATTAACTATTGATCTGCTGGAAGGTTTGGAGGGCAGGAGGCACCGTTTGGCTGAGGCACTCAGGTGAGGTGCCAGGCGGTCTGTCAAAGTGAACACAACTTCCCAGGCTCCTCACAAAGAGGTTTTTCTTTGCTGAAAGGTCCAACATACAGCATCTAAAAAATGGAGCAGCAATTTTGTTTTGCTAGTCGTACTATGTGAATGTGGACATGTAAAAAATATAAAGTAGCTGTTATAGCAATTCTATTAGATTGTTAGCTCTTATGAGCAGGGCCTTTTTAACCCTCTGGTATTTTATTGTATTGTAACTGTACTGTCTCCTTTTATATTGTAAAGTGCTGCGTGAACTGTTGATGCTGTATAAATCCTGTATTATAATAATCATAACTAACAATTTGGCTGCAAAAATTAAAATACACTTTAAGTCTCTGGGTAAATTCTTAAAACCAAAGAAATAGAGGCCGTTCACTTAACAAAATTAATGTTCACTTTAAAAACTCAATGTACACATACCCTAATTAAAAAGGTAAAGCTGCATTCACTATGATAGTTCAAATTCGTGTTATTTTTTTAATATTTCCCTTACATATGACTAGATATTCAAAGTGAACATAGCTTTGTCTTATTTACCAAGTTAAATGAACATTCCTTTTCCTAAGTGAAACATTTCTATTCATTTTGCCCTAATGATAACTAGTTAAAATGCTACAAAAATGTATGACTTTCTTTGTTCTATAAGGTATTCATATTATCAGGCTTCTATAAATCTCTGACACTTCTGAAGTTCAGAAAGGTCAGAAAAATAACAGCCAATAAACATTAAAGACATGTATTTGTCACTGCGGTAATTTCCTAATAAAACTGTATTGTGTGCCCTTTTCATTGTATACTGTATAATTTATATAGACATACAGTACGTGACTTTTTGCTTTTTACCGTTTGATGAACGTCTTACAATCGATGTGTTGAAGAAATGATTGTGATCTAAGTGAACTATTTAATTAGAAATTATGTTGTTAAACTACAGTATATCATCTAGGTTCACGAAGAGGTAGTAATATAAAAAAAAAAGACTCAAACAAACAAACGTTCGTTACATTGTATGTTCTGATTGTGTAAAAGGAAAAGACCATAGCAAAGCAAATTCATATATGTAAATCCTTGGCGTCAAATCTGGTTTTCCATGTCTTTACTTGTGTCTTACCTTGTGACCAGAGCTAAAAGGATTTACCACTTACTAGCAGGAGGAACTACATGTTCTTGGCATCCTAACAGATGACTAAATGTCTTACTCAAGGGTGTAACTGCAGACTTCTGAAAAAATCTGGTGATAACTGGATTTGGTTTTCATTAGCACTTGATCACAAGCTATAAGGCCAGTATATTATGCCACTGTAAATGTAATAGCAAGACTACATGCACATGAGTTAGTCACTGCAAAAGCTGATACAAACACGACATTATTAAGCATCGCTAATGAAAAAAATGTAGCTTTTTATATTAAATTTGGAGTTTTGCCTTCTCTATATTTGTGACAGATGTGCTATTTTAAGGCAGGATAGTGGCTCAGTAAAGACTCTTTATATTATTATTATTATTATTATTATACAGGATTTACACTAACCGACCACTTTATTAGGTACACCTGTTCAATTGTTCAGTAACACAAACTGATAATCAGCCAATCACATGGCAGCAACTTAATGCATTTACGCATCTTAGACATGGTGAAGACGACTTGCTAAAGTTTAAACCGAGTATCAGAATGGGGAAGAAGGGGATTTAAGTGACTTTGAACATAGCATGGTTGTTGGTGCCAGGCGGGCTGGTCTGAATATTTCAAAAATTGCTGATCTACTGGGATTTTCACACACAACCATCTCTAGAGTTTACAGAGAATGGTCTGAAAAAGAGAAAATATCCAGTGAGTGGCAGTTGTGTGGGCGAAAATGCCTTGTTGATGTCAGAGGTCAGAGGAGAATGGGCAGACTGGTTAGAAATGATAGAAAGGCAACAGTAACTCATGTCAATATGGACCCAAACACCTTTTTGAATCTATGCCACACAGAATTAAGACAGTTCTGAAGGCAAACGGGTCTAACCCGGAACTAGCAAGGTGTACCTAATAAAGTGGTGAGTGTATATAGCTCCAACAGTTTGTGTAGCGCTGTACAACATGATTATTTTTAATTGCCTATTTTTCTGCTGCTGTTCATAAACACACTTTTTAAAATATGTGCAAACATGGACACGTTCCGATTTTTTTCGTAGCAAATAGTGTTTGTTTAACAGCCTCCCGCCCGCCATATAAGGTAATGACGGGCGCAAGGTGGTTCTCTCGTTCTGGGAGGACATCATATGACGTCCTACCACTCTAACCACGCAACACGACGATCGGTGGTGCAATGTGTCCCTGGAACACAGCAGCTCACCGATCAATGGAAAGAGCCGAAGACGTTGGCTCCGTCATGTGATCAGCTGTGTCCAATCACAGCTGATTGCATGTAAATAAGGAAATGCCTGTTATCTGCATTCCTCTCCTCATGAGCTGTCACACTGACAACTCGTGAGGAGAGGAGAGCCATTAATTGGCATTACTCAGAGGGGACATGTACACTGATCATCAGGGCATTGATGATCAGTGTGCCCTGATGATCAGTGTAGCCCCATCAGTGCCACCTGTCAGTGTCCATCAATGCCACCTGCCAGTGCCCATCAGTGCCACATATCAGTACCTACCAGTGCACATCAATGCCACATATCAGTGCCCATCTGAACTGCCTTTCAGTGCCACCTATCAGTGCTGCCAGTCAGTGCCACCTATCAGTGCTGCCAGTCAGTGCCACCTATCAGTGCCAGTCAGTGCCGCCTATCAGTGCCATATATGAGTGCTGCCTTTCAGTTCCCATCAGTGATGCCTGTCAATGCCCATCAGTGCTACTTACCAGTGCCTCCTCATCAGTGCCGCCTATCAGTGCCCATCAATGCAGCCTCATTAGCGCACATTAGTGTAGGAAAAAAATCACTTATTTACAAAATGTTATAACAGAAACTAAGAAAAACTTTTTTTTTCAACATTTTCAAAAAATAAAAAACCCAGAGGTGATTAAATACCACCAAAGTTTACTACCTTATTGCTTTAACCTATATATTTTCTTTTCAAAATGTGAAAGTTATTATTGAACTATCCACATTATTGGATTTTATTTGAATTAATTTGCATGCATTATTTAAAGCAGAGCCTAACTAATTCTAAACCTACTCACAGCCACATTCTAAAACTAATCTATCTAGCCCTGTAAAGAAGAAATCTCTATACATACCTGTTGTGTAGCTGCTGCGGTACGGTCCCACGCTGAGCTGTAGGTGGCAGCTTCAGTGTGAAGGCGTGTGTAGGAGAGGCAATCCACAATGGAAGCCAAGCCCCATAGTAACTCTATGGGAGACATCACTTCCCATGCATTTCACAGCCATTGTCAGTTCTCTCCTGCACACAGCATCTGCCGCAGGAGATCAGACACAATCAGCTTCAGAAAAGGTGTATAGTGGTTTCTTCTTTACAGAGCTAAATAGATTCATTTTAGAATGTGGCTGCAAGCAGGTTTAAAGTTAGGTTTTGGGTGAACTTCCATTTTAATTTTAAAGAATACCTATAGTCAACATGTAAAATCATATATTCATCCCCTTATTATATTTCAATTATTTCTAGCATGCTCCTATTGATCTGAATGATCTTGAAGTTTGTAATCTTACTTTCTGAAGATCCCACACATTTACTTCCTTGAATTCTGTGACAGGTATTCACTATGCCCTGTAAACAGACACTGCTGTGTCACACATTTCACAGAGCCTGCCTTCTGAACTACAGAGGTGCTGACAGCAGGGGTTTTGGGAGGCGGAGTCAACACAGTAATCACAGGTTGCAGGCAGCAAGGTACCATGGAACGTGTAGTCCTTAGAAATTGAAAGTAAACAGCAGAGGAGAAACTGCAAAACATGCAGGGAAATCAGGACGTTCTAGAAAGATTTGGCCAGCAGACAGGCAAAACTCACAAAATGAAAGGAGATTTTTCAAATAACCTTATACTGGATATAACCAGAATACCAAATATAACTATTGTTTGTATTGCTATTATTACAATGCCATTATTATAAAATGAAAGTGTATGCTGTGACCATGGAACTCGTTTATTGTTATAGTACTCAAAATTACAACCAGTAGGGCATTTGAAATCAACCCAAAAAGTGACTCTATACTGTGCAGAGTGAAAGCTGAATAGCTGCTGGATTACCTTTATATAATGAACTGGTCAATAGTGGAGAACTCTTCATTGTGTATAGCACTTACAGCTACAGCGTAACCATGTGGGATGCACCATTATGATAAGGTAAGGGCTGTCCAAGGTGCACTGGGTGGCTTAGGGCAGGGGTCTCCAAATGTTTGAAACAAAGGGCCAGTTTATTGCCCTTCAAACTTTAGGTGGGCCAGATTGTGGCCAGTTGGAGTAGAAATATTCACTGGTATCAATGGGAGTAAACAATACCCTAGACTTGGTGGTCAGTGGGAGGAACAGTGCCCCATCGTTGCTGCCAGTGGGGTAATTAGTTCCCCATTTCTGGTATCAATGGGAGTAACAGTGCCCCGTCGCTGATGTCAGTGGAAGGAACAGTGCCCCGTGGTTGGGAATCAGTGGGAGGAAAAGTGCCACATTGTTGGGGTCAGTGGGAGGAATAGTGTCCCATCATTCAGGTCAGTGGGAGGAACAGTGCTCATTATTGGTGTCAGTGGGAGGAATAGTGACCCATTGTTGGTGTCAGTTGGAGGAACAGTGCTCATTATTGGTGTCAGTGGGAGGAATAGTGCTCAATTGTTGGTGTCAGTGGGAGGATTAGTGGGCAATTGTTGATGTCAGTGGGAGGAATAGTGCCCCATCGTTGGTGTCAGTGGGAGGAATAGTGCCCCATTGTTGGTGTCAGTGGGAGGAATAATGCCCCATCATTGGTGTCAGTGGGAGGAATAGTGTCCCATCATTGGTGTCAGTGGGAGGAATAGTGTCCCATCGGAGTCAATAGAAGGAATAGTGCTTCGTATCAGTGGAAGGAAAAGTGCCCCAAGGGTTGGATAAAAGCAAGCAAAGGGGCACATCCGGCTCGCGGGCCGCAGTTTGGAGACCCGTGGCTGAGGGGACAGCAACCAGGCTTATATCTATGGGATCCTAAATTCCATTCTCACCAGGTTTGCTATTTTCATGGTATTTGCATGCTTAGGAATATAGAATCCTGAGGATTCTTTTGCATGTATAGTAACTGTCATGACACTATACAGTAGGTAGGCATGAAATTCCAAAAATGATGTGTGATTTTTGTTTATAAATGATTATCCCTGAAAGTGTCTTAGGAGCATTGTGTATGAGTATGTTCAATGCCAGTAAACAGATTGAGGCTGGTTTAATAAAGTATTTGAGAATGTTCACTCAAATTATGTAAATATTCACTTAATTTATCCAATCCAGTCCTGAATAAAATACGTAAATAAGGATTTTATTTTCATTTGACAGGATAAATAAAGTAAATCTTCGCACATTTTATTGTGCGAACATTCTCAAATTCTTTAGTAAATCAGCCTCATTGTCTGTTGTATTATGCATATTCATGAATATGTTGTGGTGTAATTTTCTAGGTACAAAATAAAGATTACTGTATAAGAAAATGAACAAGAGCTTACAGTAGGTGTAATACATGTTCAGTTATATGCAATGTCTAACCCTCTAACATAATATATTTTATATGTATTGTGTTCAGGTTACTAGTACAATCTAATTCTGCCTTAACATGTCACTAAACCCACATCATTAAAAACTATCAATAAATGCTGTACTACATGCTGTTCATACTCACTCAGTCACTGCGGGATTCATTCTCTGTATTCTGCAAAAAACCAGGTTGATCCTGCTGTTCTCCAACTCCCCTTTCTGTTCCAAGTGCCCAATGCAGCTTGGGATTTTGCAGAGCAGTATTGGAAGCTAGTGCACATGCTCAGTTTTTAGTGAGTTTCTATGGTGAACATTTCTTCCCTATCACATCTGAGCAGCCCATGTGACTATAGAGTCACTCAGTGGTAACTGACAGTCCATCCCCTCCCTGCCCATTTACCTGCTAAACACTATGGCAGTGAAATATTACATCTTGATTGATTGAGGCTTCACTTACCTGTAATTATGAGACACAGGCTGCTGGGGTGTGACACAGCCCGTGACTGGCAGAAATCCGCCCACACCATGTTATTGACAAAAATAATAAAGTTTTGATTTCAAATATACTGTATATTTGTATGACATTTTAAAACAGTTTATTGATATTAATTATTTATTTTTACTCTGTATCCCAAAGGCTGTTTTTTATTTTGAACATGTGACCAGCAGTAGAGGTCTAGAAGTTCCACCTACCTATGTTTCCCTGCAGACAGGCTGGGGAAGAACTGGGTCATGTGGCAGCTGTATATCGATTAGGAAAAAAGGTACATACTGTATATGTTTTTTTATTAAAATAATTACAGTGCCAGCATCCATATACAGAAAGAGAAGGGATAATATCAATTAAACAGTGTGTGTTTAGTATCACTTTATGCACATTCAGCTATGTCACAATTAGCTATGTCACCTCAATGTTCCAAACACAGTATACAGTCCCTGTAATTTGCCTTGTGCATTTTACCCACCAATTCACATAGTTGTAATAAAGCAGGTGGCCCACCTGCTATTTTGCTTTATCCCAGGAGAAGTATAATGTTAATAGGTAAAATATATTGAAAAAGAAGAACATTATTTCCTTTGCATCTGGCATTTTTCAAATGCTCATCTCAATAGGCAACAGATTTTGTATTATTTTCTTTTCTGTGACCTGTGCTACCCTTGGCAGTAAAGTATGGTAGCTAAATCCATTCAGTTATTTTTAGTTACATTATTATTATTATGAAAAAGTTTCCAGCTTTTGAATCTTAGCATTTTCCTTTCCCTTCTCCAACTCTACATGAGAGAAATCAGGAGTATCTGAAACTGCAACTATTATTGATGTGCTCATCCTTTTTTTCAATTTAATTATACTATTCACTAAAAGAAATAAGCTGTGCTGTTGGGTAATTATTGATGAAACCCAACACAAATAAGTAAAGCAACAGTTGTTCTCACCTTTGTGTGAATATTGTAATAAGATTAACTTCACTACTGGTGACTCCCAAGAGAAGAGGCTTTTTTTCTTGGTTTGGGGAAATGCTCCGCTGGGATATCTCTGCTTCTCATCTGCTATGTTCTTTTAATCAATCATCATTATTGTATCACTCATGATCAAGGGATCACATTAACATTCTGTCTTGAACATCTAAGGACCCAATACTGCCAAGGCAGTTTTCTTTAAATATTCTTGTAGTTGGAGAAGACTTTAATAATGTTTTGAATTTTTCTTAAAATAAGCAGGCATCCTGAAGTCTGCAATCTGAATCCAATGCATAGGATCTGGCCTATGAGAGCTTTGTTAATGCATTGGACTTGAAGAGCAGTTGGAGGCACTTCTGTTGCTTTGAAAGAGGTCATTTCCACATTTTAGTCATCCACAAATCTTTCTCCAGGTTGCGATTTTGGATGGTTGATCATGTCTTTCTTCACCTTAGAGTTCTGACAAATTGCCCCTTGTCATTTCTGACCATGCCCCAGTAGCAGATCTCTATAATTCCCACTCCATATTGTCCCACCAAGTTGGAAATTCCCTACTCACCTATTTCAAGATGAGAAATTTCAAACCCAATTAATCAGCTAGTTGGAATATGTTCACTATAATGGCAACACAAACACAACACTGTTCTGTTCTGGGAATCAGCCAAAGCTGTTCTTAGAGCAAGATCCTAGCCTACTAAAATTAAAGATTTGAAGCCAATACACTGGCCATCTACTGGCCTATTTAGCAGGGGTCAACTTCAGAATATCACATCACCTTTGTCAGGGACTTGAATGAAACTATCAAGAAACATCCAAAAGAAGTATTTTTTTTCTTCCACACAGCTGAATACAACTAATTTCACTTACCAAATGCAGGGCACTTTCTCACAGGGGGCTCCCCTCTCCTCCCTGATCAGGTAAATATTCAGTTTTTAAATGGATTTCTTTTGAGGAGGTGACTGGAGTTATTGTACACTCTGCAATGATGAAGGAACATGGCATCGAAAGGTTAGGTTCAGAGTTTGTTAATATTCCTAAAATGAGATAGCTGAATCTCAAGTTTTATTATATAACTGTATGCTGACCAGAGAGATTTTACCCCGGCTAGGCAGACAGAACTGTTGATGAGTTAGATGAAGATCTTCAACTTTTGTCCTTCTCAATTCTACAAGCTTTCACATCCTCACTTACATTCTATTATGTTAAAACCCACAAACATAACTAGTTTTCTAACCACTTCTATAAATCCTAAACAAATGAAATACTCAGTTACTCTGTTATATTCTTTTCTCAAAAACTCCCCATCCACTGGCACACCTAATCTTCTCTATATAAATTAATGGCCTTTTTTCCTTAATAAAGCCCCTATTAGAAATGTTTTGGAAAGCATTATAAGGGAATTTTGATGATTATTATTATTTAGGATTTATATAGCGCTAACAGTTTACATGGCACTTTACAACATGAGGGCAGACAATACAGTTATAATACAATTCAATATGAATGAGAAATGAGGAATCAGATGGCCCTGCTCATTAGAGCTTACAATCTAAGAATGATGATTGATGAGAAATGATTTTAAAATACTTCACAGAGCTTACTATGCTTTAAATATTAAACTTGATATTGACCCTGCCAGTGACTCTTTCCACAGAAACTGCCCATATTTTCAACACTTTAAAGCTGACTATCTTTTGAGGTCTTGCCTTGTAATCACTAACTTTTGGTGACCCATACTTTATGACCCATACTATAGGTATACACAAAAAGCCCAGACTAATCTTAGCACTTTTTCAAATCTTGAAGACACACACAAGTTCACAAACTAGTTTGACATACCATAAATTAGCCAGATTCAAACATGTAAGCCTCTTGTTCTTAAAAAAATGTATTTTGATAAGTTGGCTATTCCTCCTGAAGTCTAATACTACAGACATTCCACAAACTCTAACTGAACTAGACTAATGTAAACTCAACACCAAACATTCCAAATTTCCCAAAACTGAGAGGTTTTCATGGCTTCCATTTTTTTTTTAACACCCTATCCAACTCTCAAATTCTGTCAACCTTCTGCAAAACTACATGGTACAACATGGAAAAACCAAGGGGATCCCTGTTCAATCCATATCTCCTTTGACTCTCCAGCAACCCCTTTCTGCCTTTACTTTACCTTATCATGTTCTATCACTGAGGAACCCTTGAAATAACTTTTCATTCTCAGGGAACCCCTGCTAAAAATTATTATATCTACAACTTATGATACATTAGTGTGGTTGTCAGTAGGAGGAACACTCCTTATGCCTGTATTCATTGGTAAGAATCCCCCCTTACAGATAGCGAGAGAGAGAATCAATGCTGTCAGTGGGAACTTATCTGAGAGGCAGAAATTTCTCATTGCTCAAGGAACCCCTGGCAACCTCTGGAGGAACCCTAGATTTCCATGGAACCTTGGTTGAGAAACCCTGGTTTAGAAAGTATATCACACCCTCTTCATGTCCCCTCATCAATATGTTGGTATTTCTGTCATTACCATCCCTATCTCCTTTAAAAAATACTGTGTATTCATATACTGTATTATGCTTCTGTTGGATATCTGCTCAATAAATAAACTCTTTGAAGTATCCAGAATCTTTGTAAACTTGATTTACTAAAGGAATAAAGAATATGCACTAAGATTTTATAATAATGTTCTGTTAACATTGAATGCTCTATAAAAAAATGACTATACATGTTGTACTTGTTTAGTAAATTAACCCAATTGTCTTGATAAATCTCTATCTATATCTTATGTTTCCATTTTACTTTTTTGTATGAGTTTTTTTTCAACCCACAGATTGAAAGATACATAAAGTTTATTTCTAGGGGATACCCAGATTTACCTTATTTTCACAGCAAGTAACCACTTTTATAACTCACAATACTGGTAATATTCTTGCAGGGGCAGCTCATCTCCTATTGTTATAGACACTTCCCTAGAGCTACATCTCTCAAAAGCTCTTTTTATACACACAGGGTGTAAGTGGTCTCTTCAAGTGGAATTTCAGCATACGCCTAACTAGCCTTAACATTTTCCCCTCCTCTTTCCAACAGCTATGCTAACTAACCTGTGTAAGAAACATGTATTTACTTATCTGAATTCAGGCTGCTCTGTTTACATGATTAGCCAGTACGGTTTCAGGGGAATGGAGGGAACACTGTTATTGCATGGGCCAATGAAGCCTATGGGTGACATCACCACTCCAGGCTTTACTAGCTGTTGTCAGAGCGTTCTCTCCTCCTCAGTGCAGCTGCCACTGACTGACACAGGGGAGACCAGTGGCAGGACTGGACTGGCCTGAAAAAAGGGAAATATATACTGTATTTTTCGCTCCATAAGACACACTTTTTTCCCCCCCAAAAAAATGGGGGAAAATGTCTGCGCACCTTATGGAGCGAATATGGAGCGTCTGGTCCGGTATTCCCGCCACCGTGTTAGAATACCAGGCCGGCCGCCAGGCTCTACTGTGAAGAAGAACCTGCTCCTCCATCCTACCTGGTTCCTTGGTCCAGTGGTGTCCTGCTTCCATCGGCCGCCTTTTCTCTCTCGCACCGGCATCTTCAGTGTGGGCATCCAGCTGTGACTGCCAGGTGCCCACTGCCCACAGCCGGGTGCCCACTGCGCATGCGCGAGAAGTGCTGCGCTTTGTGAATGACCCCATAGTCTTGTGGGACCTGTCACGTGTCCCACAAGACTACAGGGAGGGAGGGGGGAGGACAACTCCATGGAAGTGGGAGCGGGTACCTGTCAAATTTGGGTACCCACCCCCTCTCCCCAAAGGTCCGCAATCTATGGTCATCTCCTGTACTATGTCCGCATACTCTGGTCATCTCCTGTAGTATGTTCACAGTCTCTGGTCATCTCCTGTACTATGTCTGCAGTCTCTGGTCATCTCCTGTACTATGTCCGTAGTCTCTGGTCATCTCCTGTAATATGTCTGCAGTCTCTGGCCATCTCCTGTACTATGTCCGTAGTCTCTGATCATCTCCTGTAATATGTCAGCAGTCTCTGGTCATCTGTAGTATGTTTGCAGTCTCTTGTCATCTCCTATACTATGTCTACAGTCTCTGGTCCTCTCCTATACTATGTCTGCAGTCTCTGGCTATCTCCTGTACTATGTCCGTAGTCTCTGGTCATCTCCTGTAATATGTCATCAGTCTCTGGTCATCTCCTGTACTATGTCCGCATACTCTGGTCATCTCCTGTAGTATGTCCGCAGTCTCTGGTCATCTCCTGTAGTATGTCTGCAGTCTCTGGTCATCTCCTGTACTATGTCCACAGTCTCTGGTCATCTCCTGTACTATGTCCGCAGTCTCTGGTCATCTCCTGTACTATGTCCGTAGTCTCTGGTCATCTCCTGTAATGTGTCTGCAGTCTCTGGCCACCTCCTGTACTATGTCCACAGTCTCTGGTAATCTCCTGTACTATGTCTGCAGTCTCTGGTCATCTGTAGTATGTCCGGAGTCTCTGGTCATCTCCTGTACTATATCTGCAGTCTCTGGCCATCTCCTGTACTATGTCCGTAGTCTCTGGTCATCTCCTGTAATATGTCAACAGTCTCTGGTCATCTGTAGTATGATCGCAGTCTCTTGTCATCGCCTGTACTGTCCACAGTCTCTGGTTCTCTCCTGTATTATGTCCGCAATCTCTGGTCATCTCCTGTACTATGTCCATAGTTTCTGGTCATCTCCTGTAATATGTCCGCATACTCTGGTCATCTGTAGTATGTCTGGAGTCTCTGGTCATCTTCTGTACTATGTCTGCAGTCTCTGGCAATCTCCTGTACTATGTCCGTAGTCTCTGGTCATCTCCTGTAATATGTCAACAGTCTCTGGTCATCTGTAGTATGTCCGCAGTCTCTTGTCATCTCCTGTACTATGTTCGCAGTCTCTGGTCATCCCCTGTAGTATGTTCGCAGTCTCTGGTCATCTCCTGTACTATGTCCGCAGTCTCTGGTCATCTCCTGTAGTATATCTGCAGTCTCTGGTCATCTCCTGTAGCATGTCCGCAGTCTCTGGTCATCCCCTGTAGCATGTCCACAGTCTCTGGTCATCTCCTGTACTATGTCCGCAGTCGCTGGTCATCTCCTGTACTATGTACGCAGTCGCTGGTCATCTCCTGTACTATGTCTGCAGTCCATTGCTTCAGAATTTTTTTTTCTCTTTTTCATCCTCTAAAATCTAGGTGAGTCTTATGGTCAGGTGTGTCTTATGGAGCGAAAAACACGGTGCATCTTTCTTACATAGTATTACACAGGATAGCTAGTAGAGGTGTTAGGAGGTTGGTGGGAGAGTTTAAGACTAGTATGGTATAAACTGGAATTCCACTTTAGGAGCCAAGATAACAAAATAAAAGAATTAATGTATTGATTTTTGCAAATACATTTTTTTTCAAAGACAGGCAGTATAAATGTTTGGTATTCCATTGCCAAAGCATGTGTAGTGGTAAATTCATAACCTTGTCCAACAATTATTTCAGATTCACTCCTTCCCTCAAAATATCCTGCCTAAAGAGACTAAGCAGTGCTGTTACCAAACACATATTTCAACTTTTTGTGAAATGTCAACACTCTAAACCCTTCCTCATCAATACATGCACCTCCCTATCAATTCATGTAGGCCTCCTACCCTGCAGAGATCAAAAACATGTAACTGTCAGAAGAAGACCATAGGAGTCTTTGATATGTGAGTTGTGACTGATAGTTGGCCTTTACCATACGTATGCTATGAGAGCGGCAAGATGGCTGTGCCCAAAGGGGGAATAACTGGGTCTTTGGGGGCAGACTGTAAAAGTTTTTATTTACTGATCATGCAGGTTGTTTATAACCTGTATATTTTATATCTGGCAGTGGTCTCCTTTTTTATTTATAATTCACTGCTGTAAAATTTGTGCTAAGTATTTTATTATGCAGAGCAAATATTTCTTCAGAAAATGAAACACAACACAACATATAAATTGATAATACATCTTTTATTGTATGTATTTTATTTAATCTGTTATATGAATGTTCTATATAATAGGATTGGGGATTTTCATATTGTACACTTGAATTTAATGCTTTATGCTTTGCAAGGATTTTGTTATTGTATTGTGCTTTGGTGTTTTGAGTGCATTTGTACACAGCCAATACATATAATTAGGGATGCTGCCATTTAAGTTGTGTATTGTTTCTTAATATTTGCATTCATTAAAAATTCATTAAACTTATGGCTCATCACTTCCCTGTACTTTCTTTTCAACGTTTTGTTCTTTCTTGCTTGTAACACACCCATCTCTTGTAAAAACACTTTTAAACATTTTCGAAAGGAACTAAGATTTCATAGTTACATATTCACACAATAACATATATGCAGGTTTTTGGACTGCACAGGTGATGGATTAGCCCCTTATTGACTAGTGCAATATAACAGCATTAAGGTGGAACTGTCAAGTGTGCGTAAGTGACATTTCACTATATACAGCAACAGTATAATATTTTAAAAAAGTTTTGCCTTCTTTAATATAAAAGCTGTCCTTGAGGTCACATCTGGTGATTTTACTTATACTGAGATAATGCCACCAGTCCTCTGCACGCAGGAATAAATATTTCCTTAGTTTCCTTGCACCCAGTGATCAGACTAGAGCATTGTAGCTTTATGGTAAGTCATAAGGTAGGAGACTACAGTAGGGGGCTGATTAGTGCCAGACATGTGAAAACAGCCAAGAAATGTACAGGCACCAAATTTTACATAATTGCATCATCTCTAAGCCGGCATCTTGGGCCACAAAGTAAATGCTGACCCTGAATAATGCAAAGGTGGTGCTGCCCTTCAGAAAGAAAATAGATATTGGCAGAGTGATTACTTTAATTAATTAATACACATGTAGGTGTAACACATTTGTAGGTGTTACACCTACATGTTTAATAAATTAATATGCTTTTTAACAAAATCCAAACAGTGCCAGAAATAACCAATAAATACAAAATAACCAAATCCCAATATCTGAAAAATGTCCTCCAAGGGAAATAAAGTCACTCAAAAATCAAAGTCATTCATAAATTCAAAGAAAAACCTCCATGTTGAGAAACAGCCTCCAAAGTGACTTCTGATGTGTATGACCTCTCAGGGGACATTCTCCGTTATTATGCAGAGTGTAGCGGGTATATCAGCCGCGGGTGTCTATAATGTATTAGACTATTATTATTATACAGTATTTATAAAGCGCCAATAGTTCGCTCAGCGCTGTACATTACAAAGGGGGACAGAACATGTGACAGAACAATACCAATACAATGCAAAACATGAGGGGATTGAGGGCCCTGCTCTTTCGAGCTTACAATCTAGGAGATGCAGCGTAGTATGGGCAGCGGTCCCTTCCCTGACATGGCGGCTTTGGTCTCGGTGCTCATGTCAGAGAGGGGTATAAGTATGACCTTCCTGCTTGACGTCTCTATCCCTTATGATTAAGTCCAATGACGAAACGCGTCAAGGGAAGTGACGTCAGATGCACAGCGGAACCAGAAGTGACCGAGCGGCCATTTTAGATCCTGGAAAGTCCTATCTAATACACAGGAGAAGTGTTTCAGAGGATCTCCAGAGGTCTGGCTGCTAGGAATTTGTTTGATGGCAATTTTAAAGATGAAAAATAATGTAAGCATATAAATAAAGTATTTTCTGATAGTTATATGCAGATTTACACTATCATTTATTTTATATATATGGTGGGCATCGTTTTGAAGTATGGAGACTGGTGTTTAGAGAGGAGTATATCTATGTGGCTGTGAGGATCTCTTTGGTGGAGCATATTATATGACATCACCCTGCCTTGATGATTACAAGTAGAGATGAGCGAAGTATTCAAAAATTCGATTCGACTGATTCGGCGAATTCGTAGAAAAATTTCGATTCGAGTCGAATATATTCGCAGTGTGAATTTAACTTAAAAAAGGGTGTTTCTAGGCTTCAGAGAGACTTAATATTAGTGCTGAACACTGTACCTTTAATTTAAATGCCCTTGGAGTCTGCTGGGGAAGAGAAATAATACTGTCAGGCAGTATGACATGCAGATGAGTGCCGTCGATCTTAGAATCACCGCACACTTCACTCATTTGGCCAGTCACGGGGCCAAAACCAGAGTGTGGAGCCACAGTGTGGCGGTGGAGGCAGCAGCAATGGGAGGCCATGCAGCACCCTATGACAAAAATGGAAACCACCAGCAGTGTGAGGAGACCTGAAAGTGGCACATGGCAGAGTGTGGCGATAGAGACAGCAGCAATGGGAGGCCGTACAGGGACCCATGACACACTCTGGACCTGGCAGCAGCATGAGGAGGCGGTACAGGGGCCCATGGCAGATTACGGGCCTGGCAGCAGCATGAGGAGTCGGTAGGGGGGCCCATGGCAGATTACAGGCCTGGCAGCAGCAATGGGAGGCCGTACAGGGACCCATGACACAATCTGGACCTGGCAGCAGCATGGGGAGGCGGTACAGGGGCCCATGACAGATTACGGGCCTGGCAGCAGCATTTGGAGTCGGTACGGGGGCCCATGACACACTCTGGACCTGGCAGCAGCATGAGGAGGCGGTACAGGGGCGCATGACAGATTACGAGCCTGGCAGCAGCAACTTGGACAGGAGGACGTTCAGTTTCTGCACCGTCTGGTGCGTGCTCGCAAACTGTTGTCTCTTGGAAACGGATTCCAAGAAAGACTGCTGACGGAATCCGTGAAGAGGAGTAGCAGGAGAAGGAGCATCTGAACGAGCGGAATATGCCAACAAGCGACAACAGGGGCCCATGACAGATTACGGGCCTGGCAGCAGCATGAGGAGTCGGTACGGGGGCCCATGGCAGATTAGGGGCCTGGCAGCAGCTATGGGAGGCCCGTAATCTGCCAGCACCCTATGACAAAAAATGGAACCCACCAGCAGTGTGAGGAGACCTGAAAGTGGCACATGGCAGAGTGTGGCGATGGAGACAGCAGCAATGGGAGGCCGTACAGGGACCCATGACACACTCTGGACCTGGCAGCAGCATGAGGAGGCGGTATAGGGGCCCATGGCAGATTAGGAGCCTGGCAGCAGCTATGGGAGGCCCGTAATCTGCCAGCACCCTATGACAAAAAATGGAATACACCAGCAGTGTGAGGAGACCTGAAAGTGGCACATGGCAGAGTGTGGCGATGGAGACAGCAGCAATGGGAGGCCGTACAGGGACCCATGAGAGACTCTGGACTTGGCAGCAGCATGAGGAGGCGGTATAGGGGCCCATGGCAGATTAGGGGCCTGGCAGCAGCTATGGGAGGCCCGTAATCTGCCAGCACCCTATGACAAAAAATGGAACACACCAGCAGTGTGAGGAGACCTGAAAGTGGCACATGTTTGGGGCATGATTCATGGCGGATTTAGTCAGTTGTGTCAGGAACTGGTGGTTTGAAATCCAGACTAATCCACGCCTGATTCATTTTCACAAACGTCAGTCTCTCCACACTTTGGGTGGACAGTCGTGTCCTCCGCGGAGTTGCAATACCTCCTGCCGCACTAAACACGCGCTCCGATGCCACGCTACTGGCCGGGCATGACAGCCTTTCAAGGGCAAATTCAGCTAGTTGGGGCCAAAGGTCAAGTTTCGTTGCCCAGTAGTCAAGGGGATTGTCTACCTCGGTTGGCAGGGTGCTGTCCAAGTAGGCCTAAGCCTGTTGTTTGAGGTCCTGCTCCAGGTCCACCTGATGCTGCTGCTGCTGCTGCTGCTGCGGCTGGTTAGTAGTTTCCTCACTGCGCTGGTGAAGAAAGCTACTCATCATCGACTGCAGACTGAGGCAGCCGCTGCTGGTGGAGCTGCCACTGCTCCTACCACCCCACCCCTCCCCTGCTGCCATGGCAGCGGAACGCGAGCGCACAGGGCCCACAGTGTCTGAGGATGGACGTTGGCGCAGACAGGCAGAGACCAGCTGACTACATAGGTGGTTTTTATAGTACGTTATTTTGGCCTCCCTCTCAGCAGGTGTGAAAAAGGCCACCATTTTGGAACGGTAGCGAGGGTCCAACAAGGTGGACAGCCAAAAGTCATCCCTCTGTCTGATGGTTATTATTCGGCTGTCGCTACGCAAGCAACCGAGCATGCTATGGGCCATTTGTGCCAAGGAATGCGAGGGACTCCCTGCCTCCATCTCCACAGCATACTGCCACGGTGCGTCTGGGTCCTCTGTCTCCTCCTCCTCCTCCTCCTCTACCAGATGCTCCTGCTCCTCCACTCCTGTCCGCTGAGTGGAAAAACCACCCATTTCACTCAATAATTCCTGAGCACCAATGTCCTCCTCTACCTCCTCCTCTTCTTCCTGTCCTGCCCCCACAGGGGTCATGTGGCGTTGAGATCTGTGCGCCACGTCTACCGCACCCTGACCAGCCATTGTTAACAGCATTTGTTCCAGGACGTGCAACAGAGGAATGACGTCGTTCATCCCATAGTCCTGCCGACTCACGAATAGCGTGGCCTCCTCAAAGGGCCTGAGCAAGCGCAGGTGTCACGCATGAGCTGCCAATGGCTGACATCTAAGTTACACAGGGAATACCTTTATCCGCTTTTAACATCAGGAAATCTGTGATGGCCTTTTGCTGTTCGTAAAGGCGGTCTAACATATGTAGGGTTGAATTCCACCTTGTTGCAACGTCACAGCATGAGGAGTCGGTATAGGGGCCCATGGCAGATTAGGGGCCTGGCAGCAGCTATGGGAGGCCCGTAATCTGCCAGCACCCTATGTCAAAAAATTCTACACACCAGCAGTGTGTGAGGAGACCTGAAAGTGGCACATGGCAGAGTGTGGCGATGGAGACAGCAGCAATGGGAGGCCGTACAGGGACCCATGACAGACTCTGGACCTGGCAGCAGCATGAGGAGGCGGTATATAGGGGCCTATGGCAGATTAGGGGCCTGGCAGCAGCTATGGGAGGCCCTTAATCTGCCAGCACCCTATGTCAAAAAATTCTACACACCAGCAGTGTGAGGAGACCTGAAAGTGGCACATGGCATGAGAGACTCTGGACCTGGCAGCAGCATGAGGAAGCGGTATATAGGGGCCTATGGCAGATTAGGGGCCTGGCAGCAGCAATGGGAGGCCCATAATCTGCCAGCACCCTATGTCAAAAAATTCTACACACCAGCAGTGTGTGAGGAGACCTGAAAGTGGCACATGGCAGAGTGTGGCGATGGAGACAGCAGCAATGGGAGGCCGTACAGGGACCCATGACAGACTCTGGACCTGGCAGCAGCATGAGGAGGCGGTATATAGGGGCCCATGGCAGATTAGGGGCCTGGCAGCAGCTATGGGAGGCCCTTAATCTGCCAGCACCCTATGTCAAAAAATTCTACACACCAGCAGTGTGTGAGGAGACCTGAAAGTGGCACATGGCAGAGTGTGGCGATGGAGACAGCAGCAATGGGAGGCCGTACAGGGACCCATGACAGACTCTGGACCTGGCAGCAGCATGAGGAGGCGGTATATAGGGGCCCATGGCAGATTAGGGGCCTGGCAGCAGCTATGGGAGGCCCTTAATCTGCCAGCACCCTATGTCAAAAAAATTCTACACACCAGCAGTGTGAGGAGACCTGAAAGTGGCACATGGCATGAGAGACTCTGGACCTGGCAGCAGCATGAGGAAGCGGTATATAGGGGCCTATGGCAGATTAGGGGCCTGGCAGCAGCTATAGGAGGCCCATAATCTGCCAGCACCCTATGTCAAAAAATTCAACACACCAGCAGTGTGAGGAGACCTGAAAGTGGCACATGGCAGAGTGTGGCGATGGAGACAGCAGCAATGGGAGGCCGTACAGGGACCCATGACAGACTCTGGACCTGGCAGCAGCATGAGGAGGCGGTATATAGGGGCCTATGGCAGATTAGGGGCCTGGCAGCAGCTATGGGAGGCCCTTAATCTGCCAGCACCCTATGTCAAAAAAATTCTACACACCAGCAGTGTGAGGAGACCTGAAAGTGGCACATGGCATGAGAGACTCTGGACCTGGCAGCAGCATGAGGAAGCGGTATATAGGGGCCTATGGCAGATTAGGGGCCTGGCAGCAGCTATAGGAGGCCCATAATCTGCCAGCACCCTATGTCAAAAAAATTCTACACACCAGCAGTGTGAGGAGACCTGAAAGTGGCACATGGCATGAGAGACTCTGGACCTGGCAGCAGCATGAGGAAGCGGTATATAGGGGCCTATGGCAGATTAGGGGCCTGGCAGCAGCTATAGGAGGCCCATAATCTGCCAGCACCCTATGTCAAAAAATTCAACACACCAGCAGTGTGAGGAGACCTGAAAGTGGCACATGGCAGAGTGTGGCGATGGAGACAGCAGCAATGGGAGGCCGTACAGGGACCCATGACAGACTCTGGACCTGGCAGCAGCATGAGGAGGCGGTATATAGGGGCCCATGGCAGATTAGGGGCCTGGCAGCAGCTATGGGAGGCCCTTAATCTGCCAGCACCCTATGTCAAAAAAATTCTACACACCAGCAGTGTGAGGAGACCTGAAAGTGGCACATGGCATGAGAGACTCTGGACCTGGCAGCAGCATGAGGAAGCGGTATATAGGGGCCTATGGCAGATTAGGGGCCTGGCAGCAGCTATAGGAGGCCCATAATCTGCCAGCACCCTATGTCAAAAAATTCAACACACCAGCAGTGTGAGGAGACCTGAAAGTGGCACATGGCAGAGTGTGGCGATGGAGACAGCAGCAATGGGAGGCCGTACAGGGACCCATGACAGACTCTGGACCTGGCAGCAGCATGAGGAGGCGGTATATAGGGGCCTATGGCAGATTAGGGGCCTGGCAGCAGCTATGGGAGGCCCTTAATCTGCCAGCACCCTATGTCAAAAAAATTCTACACACCAGCAGTGTGAGGAGACCTGAAAGTGGCACATGGCATGAGAGACTCTGGACCTGGCAGCAGCATGAGGAAGCGGTATATAGGGGCCTATGGCAGATTAGGGGCCTGGCAGCAGCTATAGGAGGCCCATAATCTGCCAGCACCCTATGTCAAAAAAATTCTACACACCAGCAGTGTGAGGAGACCTGAAAGTGGCACATGGCATGAGAGACTCTGGACCTGGCAGCAGCATGAGGAAGCGGTATATAGGGGCCTATGGCAGATTAGGGGCCTGGCAGCAGCTATAGGAGGCCCATAATCTGCCAGCACCCTATGTCAAAAAATTCAACACACCAGCAGTGTGAGGAGACCTGAAAGTGGCACATGGCAGAGTGTGGCGATGGAGACAGCAGCAATGGGAGGCCGTACAGGGACCCATGACAGACTCTGGACCTGGCAGCAGCATGAGGAGGCGGTATATAGGGGCCTATGGCAGATTAGGGGCCTGGCAGCAGCTATGGGAGGCCCTTAATCTGCCAGCACCCTATGTCAAAAAATTCTACACACCAGCAGTGTGAGGAGACCTGAAAGTGGCACATGGCATGAGAGACTCTGGACCTGGCAGCAGCATGAGGAAGCGGTATATAGGGGCCTATGGCAGATTAGGGGCCTGGCAGCAGCAATGGGAGGCCCATAATCTGCCAGCACCCTATGTCAAAAAATTCTACACACCAGCAGTGTGTGAGGAGACCTGAAAGTGGCACATGGCAGAGTGTGGCGATGGAGACAGCAGCAATGGGAGGCCGTACAGGGACCCATGACAGACTCTGGATCTGGCAGCAGCATGAGGAGGCGGTATATAGGGGCCCATGGCAGATTAGGGGCCTGGCAGCAGCTATGGGAGGCCCTTAATCTGCCAGCACCCTATGTCAAAAAATTCTACACACCAGCAGTGTGTGAGGAGACCTGAAAGTGGCACATGGCAGAGTGTGGCGATGGAGACAGCAGCAATGGGAGGCCGTACAGGGACCCATGACAGACTCTGGACCTGGCAGCAGCATGAGGAGGCGGTATATAGGGGCCCATGGCAGATTAGGGGCCTGGCAGCAGCTATGGGAGGCCCTTAATCTGCCAGCACCCTATGTCAAAAAAATTCTACACACCAGCAGTGTGAGGAGACCTGAAAGTGGCACATGGCATGAGAGACTCTGGACCTGGCAGCAGCATGAGGAAGCGGTATATAGGGGCCTATGGCAGATTAGGGGCCTGGCAGCAGCTATAGGAGGCCCATAATCTGCCAGCACCCTATGTCAAAAAAATTCTACACACCAGCAGTGTGAGGAGACCTGAAAGTGGCACATGGCATGAGAGACTCTGGACCTGGCAGCAGCATGAGGAAGCGGTATATAGGGGCCTATGGCAGATTAGGGGCCTGGCAGCAGCTATAGGAGGCCCATAATCTGCCAGCACCCTATGTCAAAAAATTCAACACACCAGCAGTGTGAGGAGACCTGAAAGTGGCACATGGCAGAGTGTGGCGATGGAGACAGCAGCAATGGGAGGCCGTACAGGGACCCATGACAGACTCTGGACCTGGCAGCAGCATGAGGAGGCGGTATATAGGGGCCTATGGCAGATTAGGGGCCTGGCAGCAGCTATGGGAGGCCCTTAATCTGCCAGCACCCTATGTCAAAAAATTCTACACACCAGCAGTGTGAGGAGACCTGAAAGTGGCACATGGCATGAGAGACTCTGGACCTGGCAGCAGCATGAGGAAGCGGTATATAGGGGCCTATGGCAGATTAGGGGCCTGGCAGCAGCAATGGGAGGCCCATAATCTGCCAGCACCCTATGTCAAAAAATTCTACACACAAGCAGTGTGTGAGGAGACCTGAAAGTGGCACATGGCAGAGTGTGGCGATGGAGACAGCAGCAATGGGAGGTCGTACAGGGACCCATGACAGACTCTGGACCTGGCAGCAGCATGAGGAGGCGGTATATAGGGGCCCATGGCAGATTAGGGGCCTGGCAGCAGCTATGGGAGGCCCTTAATCTGCCAGCACCCTATGTCAAAAAATTCTACACACCAGCAGTGTGTGAGGAGACCTGAAAGTGGCACATGGCAGAGTGTGGCGATGGAGACAGCAGCAATGGGAGGCCGTACAGGGACCCATGACAGACTCTGGACCTGGCAGCAGCATGAGGAGGCGGTATATAGGGGCCCATGGCAGATTAGGGGCCTGGCAGCAGCTATGGGAGGCCCTTAATCTGCCAGCACCCTATGTCAAAAAAATTCTACACACCAGCAGTGTGAGGAGACCTGAAAGTGGCACATGGCATGAGAGACTCTGGACCTGGCAGCAGCATGAGGAAGCGGTATATAGGGGCCTATGGCAGATTAGGGGACTGGCAGCAGCTATAGGAGGCCCATAATCTGCCAGCACCCTATGTCAAAAAATTCAACACACCAGCAGTGTGAGGAGACCTGAAAGTGGCACATGGCAGAGTGTGGCGATGGAGACAGCAGCAATGGGAGGCCGTACAGGGACCCATGACAGACTCTGGACCTAGCAGCAGCATGAGGAGGCGGTATATAGGAGCCTATGGCAGATTAGGGGCCTGGCAGCAGCTATGGGAGGCCCGTAATCTGCCAGCACCCTATGTCAAAAAATTCTACACACCAGCAGTGTGAGGAGACCTGAAAGTGGCACATGGCATGAGAGACTCTGGACCTGGCAGCAGCATGAGGAAGCGGTATATAGGGGCCTATGGCAGATTAGGGGCCTGGCAGCAGCTATAGGAGGCCCATAATCTGCCAGCACCCTATGTCAAAAAAATTCTACACACCAGCAGTGTGAGGAGACCTGAAAGTGGCACATGGCATGAGAGACTCTGGACCTGGCAGCAGCATGAGGAAGCGGTATATAGGGGCCTATGGCAGATTAGGGGCCTGGCAGCAGCTATAGGAGGCCCATAATCTGCCAGCACCCTATGTCAAAAAATTCAACACACCAGCAGTGTGAGGAGACCTGAAAGTGGCACATGGCAGAGTGTGGCGATGGAGACAGCAGCAATGGGAGGCCGTACAGGGACCCATGACAGACTCTGGACCTGGCAGCAGCATGAGGAGGCGGTATATAGGGGCCCATGGCAGATTAAGGGGCCTGGCAGCAGCTATGGGAGGCCCTTAATCTGCCAGCACCCTATGTCAAAAAAATTCTACACACCAGCAGTGTGAGGAGACCTGAAAGTGGCACATGGCATGAGAGACTCTGGACCTGGCAGCAGCATGAGGAAGCGGTATATAGGGGCCTATGGCAGATTAGGGGCCTGGCAGCAGCTATAGGAGGCCCATAATCTGCCAGCACCCTATGTCAAAAAATTCAACACACCAGCAGTGTGAGGAGACCTGAAAGTGGCACATGGCAGAGTGTGGCGATGGAGACAGCAGCAATGGGAGGCCGTACAGGGACCCATGACAGACTCTGGACCTGGCAGCAGCATGAGGAGGCGGTATATAGGGGCCTATGGCAGATTAGGGGCCTGGCAGCAGCTATGGGAGGCCCTTAATCTGCCAGCACCCTATGTCAAAAAAATTCTACACACCAGCAGTGTGAGGAGACCTGAAAGTGGCACATGGCATGAGAGACTCTGGACCTGGCAGCAGCATGAGGAAGCGGTATATAGGGGCCTATGGCAGATTAGGGGCCTGGCAGCAGCTATAGGAGGCCCATAATCTGCCAGCACCCTATGTCAAAAAAATTCTACACACCAGCAGTGTGAGGAGACCTGAAAGTGGCACATGGCATGAGAGACTCTGGACCTGGCAGCAGCATGAGGAAGCGGTATATAGGGGCCTATGGCAGATTAGGGGCCTGGCAGCAGCTATAGGAGGCCCATAATCTGCCAGCACCCTATGTCAAAAAATTCAACACACCAGCAGTGTGAGGAGACTTGAAAGTGGCACATGGCAGAGTGTGGCGATGGAGACAGCAGCAATGGGAGGCCGTACAGGGACCCATGACAGACTCTGGACCTGGCAGCAGCATGAGGAGGCGGTATATAGGGGCCTATGGCAGATTAGGGGCCTGGCAGCAGCTATGGGAGGCCCTTAATCTGCCAGCACCCTATGTCAAAAAATTCTACACACCAGCAGTGTGAGGAGACCTGAAAGTGGCACATGGCATGAGAGACTCTGGACCTGGCAGCAGCATGAGGAAGCGGTATATAGGGGCCCATGGCAGATTAGGGGCCTGGCAGCAGCTATGGGAGGCCCTTAATCTGCCAGCACCCTATGTCAAAAAATTCTACACACCAGCAGTGTGTGAGGAGACCTGAAAGTGGCACATGGCAGAGTGTGGCGATGGAGACAGCAGCAATGGGAGGCCGTACAGGGACCCATGACAGACTCTGGACCTGGCAGCAGCATGAGGAGGCGGTATATAGGGGCCCATGGCAGATTAGGGGCCTGGCAGCAGCTATGGGAGGCCCTTAATCTGCCAGCACCCTATGTCAAAAAAATTCTACACACCAGCAGTGTGAGGAGACCTGAAAGTGGCACATGGCATGAGAGACTCTGGACCTGGCAGCAGCATGAGGAAGCGGTATATAGGGGCCTATGGCAGATTAGGGGCCTGGCAGCAGCTATAGGAGGCCCATAATCTGCCAGCACCCTATGTCAAAAAATTCAACACACCAGCAGTGTGAGGAGACCTGAAAGTGGCACATGGCAGAGTGTGGCGATGGAGACAGCAGCAATGGGAGGCCGTACAGGGACCCATGACAGACTCTGGACCTGGCAGCAGCATGAGGAGGCGGTATATAGGGGCCTATGGCAGATTAGGGGCCTGGCAGCAGCTATGGGAGGCCCGTAATCTGCCAGCACCCTATGTCAAAAAATTCTACACACCAGCAGTGTGAGGAGACCTGAAAGTGGCACATGGCATGAGAGACTCTGGACCTGGCAGCAGCATGAGGAAGCGGTATATAGGGGCCTATGGCAGATTAGGGGCCTGGCAGCAGCTATAGGAGGCCCATAATCTGCCAGCACCCTATGTCAAAAAATTCAACACACCAGCAGTGTGAGGTGACCTGAAAGTGGCACATGGCAGAGTGTGGCGATGGAGACAGCAGCAATGGGAGGCCGTACAGGGACCCATGACAGACTCTGGACCTGGCAGCAGCATGAGGAGGCGGTATATAGGGGCCTATGGCAGATTAGGGGCCTGGCAGCAGCTATGGGAGGCCCTTAATCTGCCAGCACCCTATGTCAAAAAATTCTACACACCAGCAGTGTGAGGAGACCTGAAAGTGGCACATGGCATGAGAGACTCTGGACCTGGCAGCAGCATGAGGAAGCGGTATATAGGGGCCTATGGCAGATTAGGGGCCTGGCAGCAGCAATGGGAGGCCCATAATCTGCCAGCACCCTATGTCAAAAAATTCTACACACCAGCAGTGTGTGAGGAGACCTGAAAGTGGCACATGGCAGAGTGTGGCGATGGAGACAGCAGCAATGGGAGGCCGTACAGGGACCCATGACAGACTCTGGACCTGGCAGCAGCATGAGGAGGCGGTATATAGGGGCCCATGGCAGATTAGGGGCCTGGCAGCAGCTATGGGAGGCCCTTAATCTGCCAGCACCCTATGTCAAAAAATTCTACACACCAGCAGTGTTTGAGGAGACCTGAAAGTGGCACATGGCAGAGTGTGGCGATGGAGACAGCAGCAATGGGAGGCCGTACAGGGACCCATGACAGACTCTGGACCTGGCAGCAGCATGAGGAGGCGGTATATAGGGGCCCATGGCAGATTAGGGGCCTGGCAGCAGCTATGGGAGGCCCTTAATCTGCCAGCACCCTATGTCAAAAAAATTCTACACACCAGCAGTGTGAGGAGACCTGAAAGTGGCACATGGCATGAGAGACTCTGGACCTGGCAGCAGCATGAGGAAGCGGTATATAGGGGCCTATGGCAGATTAGGGGCCTGGCAGCAGCTATAGGAGGCCCATAATCTGCCATCACCCTATGTCAAAAAATTCTACACACCAGCAGTGTGTGAGGAGACCTGAAAGTGGCACATGGCAGAGTGTGGCGATGGAGACAGCAGCAATGGGAGGCCGTACAGGGACCCATGACAGACTCTGGACCTGGCAGCAGCATGAGGAGGCGGTATATAGGGGCCTATGGCAGATTAGGGGCCTGGCAGCAGCTATGGGAGGCCCTTAATCTGCCAGCACCCTATGTCAAAAAATTCTACACACCAGCAGTGTGTGAGGAGACCTGAAAGTGGCACATGGCAGAGTGTGGCGATGGAGACAGCAGCAATGGGAGGCCGTACAGGGACCCATGACAGACTCTGGACCTGGCAGCAGCATGAGGAGGCGGTATATAGGGGCCCATGGCAGATTAGGGGCCTGGCAGCAGCTATGGGAGGCCCTTAATCTGCCAGCACCCTATGTCAAAAAATTCTACACACCAGCAGTGTTTGAGGAGACCTGAAAGTGGCACATGGCAGAGTGTGGCGATGGAGACAGCAGCAATGGGAGGCCGTACAGGGACCCATGACAGACTCTGGACCTGGCAGCAGCATGAGGAGGCGGTATATAGGGGCCCATGGCAGATTAGGGGCCTGGCAGCAGCTATGGGAGGCCCTTAATCTGCCAGCACCCTATGTCAAAAATATTCTACACACCAGCAGTGTGAGGAGACCTGAAAGTGGCACATGGCATGAGAGACTCTGGACCTGGCAGCAGCATGAGGAAGCGGTATATAGGGGCCTATGGCAGATTAGGGGCCTGGCAGCAGCTATAGGAGGCCCATAATCTGCCATCACCCTATGTCAAAAAATTCTACACACCAGCAGTGTGTGAGGAGACCTGAAAGTGGCACATGGCAGAGTGTGGCGATGGAGACAGCAGCAATGGGAGGCCGTACAGGGACCCATGACAGACTCTGGACCTGGCAGCAGCATGAGGAGGCGGTATATAGGGGCCTATGGCAGATTAGGGGCCTGGCAGCAGCTATGGGAGGCCCTTAATCTGCCAGCACCCTATGTCAAAAAATTCTACACACCAGCAGTGTGTGAGGAGACCTGAAAGTGGCACATGGCAGAGTGTGGCGATGGAGACAGCAGCAATGGGAGGCCGTACAGGGACCCATGACAGACTCTGGACCTGGCAGCAGCATGAGGAGGCGGTATATAGGGGCCCATGGCAGATTAGGGGCCTGGCAGCAGCTATGGGAGGCCCTTAATCTGCCAGCACCCTATGTCAAAAAATTCTACACACCAGCAGTGTGTGAGGAGACCTGAAAGTGGCACATGGCAGAGTGTGGCGATGGAGACAGCAGCAATGGGAGGCCGTACAGGGACCCATGACAGACTCTGGACCTGGCAGCAGCATGAGGAGGCGGTATATAGGGGCCCATGGCAGATTAGGGGCCTGGCAGCAGCTATGGGAGGCCCTTAATCTGCCAGCACCCTATGTCAAAAAAATTCTACACACCAGCAGTGTGAGGAGACCTGAAAGTGGCACATGGCATGAGAGACTCTGGACCTGGCAGCAGCATGAGGAAGCGGTATATAGGGGCCTATGGCAGATTAGGGGCCTGGCAGCAGCAATGGGAGGCCCATAATCTGCCAGCACCCTATGTCAAAAAATTCTACACACCAGCAGTGTGTGAGGAGACCTGAAAGTGGCACATGGCAGAGTGTGGCGATGGAGACAGCAGCAATGGGAGGCCGTACAGGGACCCATGACAGACTCTGGACCTGGCAGCAGCATGAGGAAGCGGTATATAGGGGCCTATGGCAGATTAGGGGCCTGGCAGCAGCTATAGGAGGCCCATAATCTGCCAGCACCCTATGTAAAAAAATTCAACACACCAGCAGTGTGAGGAGACCTGAAAGTGGCACATGGCATGAGACACTGTGGACCTGGCAGCAGCATGAGGAGGCGGTATATAGGGGCCCATGGCAGATTAGGGGCCTGGCAGCAGCTATGGGAGGCCCATAATCTGCCAGCACCCTATGTCAAAAAATTCAACACACCAGCAGTGTGAGGAGACCTGAAAGTGGCACATGGCATGAGAGACTCTGGACCTGGCAGCAGCATGAGGAAGCGGTATATAGGGGCCTATGGCAGATTAGGGGCCTGGCAGCAGCTATAGGAGGCCCGTAATCTGCCAGCACCCTATGTCAAAAAATTCTACACACCAGCAGTGTGTGAGGAGACCTCAAAGTGGCACATGTTTGAGGCATGATTCATGGCGGATTTAGTCAGTTGTGTCAGGAACTGGTGGTTTGAAATCCAGACTAATCCACGCCTGATTCATTTTCACAAACGTGAGTCTCTCCACACTTTGGGTGGACAGTCGTGTCCTCCGCGGAGTTACAATACCTCCTGCCGCACTAAACACGCGCTCCGATGCCACGCTACTGGCTGGGCATGACAGCCTTTCAAGGGCAAATTCAGCTAGTTGGGGCCAAAGGTCAAGTTTCGTTGCCCAGTAGTCAAGGGGATTGTCTACCTCGGTTGGCAGGGTGCTGTCCAAGTAGGCCCAAGCCTGTTGTTTGAGGTCCTGCTCCAGGTCCACCTGATGCTGCTGCTGCTGCTGCGGCTGGTTAGTAGTTTCCTCACTGCGCTGGTGAAGAAAGCTACTCATCATCGACTGCAGACTGAGGCAGCTGCTGCTGGTGGAGCTGCCACTGCTCCTACCACCCCACCCCTCCCCTGCTGCCATGGCAGCGGAACGCGAGCGCACAGGGCCCACAGTGTCTGAGGATGGACGTTGGCGCACAAAGGCAGAGACCAACTGACTACATAGGTGGTTTTTATAGTACGTTATTTTGGCCTCCCTCTCAGCAGGTGTGAAAAAGGCCACCATTTTGGAACGGTAGCGAGGGTCCAACAAGGTGGACAGCCAAAAGTCATCCCTCTGTCTGATGGTTATTATTCGGCTGTCGCTACGCAAGCAACCGAGCATGCTATGGGCCATTTGTGCCAAGGAATGCGAGGGACTCCCTGCCTCCATCTCCACAGCATACTGCCACGGTGCGTCTGGGTCCTCTGTCTCCTCCTCCTCCTCCTCTACCAGATGCTCCTGCTCCTCCACTCCTGTCCGCTGAGTTGAAAAACCACCCATTTCACTCAATAATTCCTGAGCACAAATGTCCTCCTCTACCTCCTCCTCTTCTTCCTGTCCTGCCCCCACAGGGGTCATGTGGCGTTGAGATCTGTGCGCCACGTCTACCGCACTCTGACCAGCCATTGTTAACAGCATTTGTTCAAGGACGTGCAACAGAGGAATGACGTCGTTCATCCCATAGTCCTGCCGACTCACGAATAGCGTGGCCTCCTCAAAGGGCCTGAGCAAGCGGCAGGTGTCACGCATGAGCTGCCAATGGCTGACATCGAAGTTACACAGGGGAGTACCTTTATCCGCTTGTAACATCAGGAAATCGGTGATGGCCTTTCGCTGTTCGTAAAGGCGGTCTAACATGTGTAGGGTTGAATTCCACCTTGTTGCAACGTCGCAGATCAGGCGATGCTGTGGAATTCCGTTCTGCCGCTGCAGCTCAAGGAGGGTGTGCTTTGCGGTGTAGGAATGGCTGAAATGCATGCAAAGTTTACGTGACATTTTAAGGGTGTCTTGCAGTGGGATGGTGTATTTTAAGAACCGCTTGACAACCAGATTGAACACGTGAGCCATGCATGGCGCATGGCACAACCTTCCTTGACGTAGAGCAGACACCATGTTCTTTCCGTTGTCGGTCAACATGGTTCCGATTTTCAGTTTGCGCGGAGACAGCCATCTGTCGATTTCTCTGTTCATTACACTCAGAAGTTCCTCCCCTGTGTGACTACGTTCGCCAAGGCATACCAGGTGCAGAACAGCGTGACACCGTTGCGCCCTGCACATGTGATATGCCGGTCGGGTAATGGGACTTGGCACGGGGGTGGCGGCTGAGGACACGGCGGAAGAAGAGGTGGTAGAGGCGGACATCTTTGCCGGACCAAGGACGTGCAAACGTGGAGGCAAAAGCGCGTGACCTGTCCAAGTTGCTGGTGCGGCTGTGACGGCACCACGTTCACCCAGTGGGCCGTAAATGACATGTACTGTCCCTGACCGTAGTTACAGCTCCACACGTCGGCGCTGCCGTGCACTTTGGCAGAGACCGACATGCTCAAAGACTGGCCCACCATGTCTTCTACATGTGAATGCAGGGCTGGCACTGCCTTTTTGGCGAAGAAATGACGGCTTGGCACTCTCCACCGCGGCGCGGCACAAGCCATCATTTCTCTGAAAGGTGCTGAGTCCACCACTTGGAAAGGGAGGGACTGCAGCACCAGCAACTTGGACAGGAGGACGTTCAGCTTTTGCACCGTCGGGTGCGTGCTCGCAAACTGTTGTCTCTTGGAAACGGATTCCAAGAAAGACTGCTGACGGAATCCGTGAAGAGGAGTAGCAGGAGAAGGAGCATCTGAACGAGCGGAAGATGCCAACGAGCGACAACTCCCCTCAGCAGAGGTGTTGGAGCCTTGACTGGCTGATGGAGGGCGATTGACGTCGGGTGACGGAGCAAGTAACGGAGCGGGTGATGGAGCGGGGGCTGGGGCGGGCAGAACCGCCGTATCTTTATCACGGTTTTCCCAGGCCACCAAATGGCGACGCTGCATATGCTGCCGCAACGCTGTAGTCCCAACATGGGCCCCCTGGCCACGCTTGACTTTCTGGCCACATAGTCGACATACGGCTACGTTTACTTCCTCGGGCGGCTTGACGAAAAATTGCCACACCGCCGAGTAGGAAACTTTGCCCCCGATACTCCTCACTGGCTGACTGCTGCTTCCTCCGTGCACACCGGCACCACTACTGGCCGTGGTGGTAGGCTGCAGTGGAGCTGGTGCTCTACTCCGTGGACGTTTGGCTCCACTGACACTGCTGCGACCCTGCTGCTGTCTCCTGGGCAACCCACCGACTGTTTTGCTCGCTGCCAAGCTGCCACCCTCTTCTCCTGATGATGCGGAAGAAATTGCCTGATGACGACGAGGCTGCCAAGTGCGATCAACCTCCTCATCATCAAGTAGGGTCTCCGCCTCACTACTAGCCCCCTCGGCTGCGTCTGGGTCAGGAGACAGACCTGTCTCTAGACCGGCTACCGAGCCACTCTCCTCGCCACTACTTCTTCGCCTGGCTGCTGAAAAGGCGGATGTCTCCCCCCGTTCCTGACCGCCCTCTGTTAGCTCTTCCTCACTGTACAGTGGGGCTGAGCCCACAGCATGCGATACTTCGCTTGGTGAGGGAACACCAAAGGACAGGGGCAGGTAGAGGACACGTGATTTCAGTGGGCTTGGTCCCGGGCCATGCCAACTAACGGTTGTGTCTGACGTACCCACCGACCGTTGGCTGTAGGTGTCAGAGGTGACCTGGGAAGAGGAAGACGACCGAGCCAACCAATCGACGACGGCAGGGTTGTCGGTGGAGACACGACCGCTGGATGACACCGGGAGCACTGGCCTCTGGCTGCGAATAGTGCTGCCTCGACCCCTTCCTCTGCTGCCACGTCTGCTCGCTCCTAAAACATTGCCTCCTCTGCCACTCCTCTGCATGTTGTCTGACATACTCTTTAATTAAACGATTATGTGTCCCTGAGTAACAATTCTGTGTCCCTGAGTAACAATTCTGTGTCTGTGCGAGTAACAATTCTGTGGCCCTAAGTAACAGTTCTGTGGCCCTCAGTAACAATTCTGTGTCCCTGATTAACGTTTCTGTGGCCCCAAGTAACAGTTCTGTGGCCCTCAGTAACAATTCTGTGTCTGTGCGAGTAACAATTCTGTGTCTGTGCGAGTAACAATTCTGTGGCCCTAAGTAAAGTTTCTGTGGCCCTAAGTAACAATTCTCTGGCACTCAGTAACAATTCTGTCTGTCCCTGAGTAACAATTCTCTGGCACTCAGTAACAATTCTGTCTGTCCCTGAGTAAAAATTCTGTGGCCCTAAGTAAAGTTTCTGGGGCCCTGAGTAACAATTATCTGGCACTCCGTAACAATTCTGTCTGTCCCTGAGTAACAATTCTCTGGCACTCAGTAACAATTCTGTCTGTCCCTGAGTAAAAATTCTCTGGCCCTAAGTAAAGTTTCTGTGGCCCTGAGTAACAATTCTCTGGCACTCGGTAACAATTCTGTCTGTCCCTGAGTAACAATTCTCTGGCACTCAGTAACAATTCTGTCTGTCCCTGAGTAAAAATTCTGTGGCCCTAATTAAAGTTTCTGTGGCCCTAAGTAACAATTCTCTGGCACTCAGTAACAATTCTGTCTGTCCCTGAGTAACAATTCTCTGGCACTCGGTAACAATTCTGTCTGTCCCTGAGTAACAATTCTCTGGCACTCAGTAACAATTCTGTCTGTCCCTGAGTAAAAATTCTGTGGCCCTAATTAAAGTTTCTGTGGCCCTAAGTAACAATTCTCTGGCACTCAGTAACAATTCTGTCTGTCCCTGAGTAACAATTCTCTGGCACTCCGTAACAATTCTGTCTGTCCCTGAGTAACAATTCTCTGGCACTCAGTAACAATTCTGTCTGTCCCTGAGTAAAAATTCTGTGGCCCTAAGTAAAGTTTCTGTGGCCCTGAGTAACAATTCTCTGGCACTCAGTAACAATTCTGTCTGTCCCTGAGTAACAATTCTCTGGCACTCAGTAACAATTCTGTCTGTCCCTGAGTAAAAATTCTGTGGCCCTAATTAAAGTTTCTGTGGCCCTAAGTAACAATTCTCTGGCACTCAGTAACAATTCTGTCTGTCCCTGAGTAACAATTCTCTGGCACTCGGTAACAATTCTGTCTGTCCCTGAGTAACAATTCTCTGGCACTCAGTAACAATTCTGTCTGTCCCTGAGTAAAAATTCTGTGGCCCTAATTAAAGTTTCTGTGGCCCTAAGTAACAATTCTCTGGCACTCAGTAACAATTCTGTCTGTCCCTGAGTAACAATTCTCTGGCACTCCGTAACAATTCTGTCTGTCCCTGAGTAACAATTCTCTGGCACTCAGTAACAATTCTGTCTGTCCCTGAGTAAAAATTCTGTGGCCCTAATTAAAGTTTCTGTGGCCCTAAGTAACAATTCTCTGGCACTCAGTAACAATTCTGTCTGTCCCTGAGTAACAATTCTCTGGCACTCAGTAACAATTCTGTCTGTCCCTGAGTAAAAATTCTGTGGCCCTAAGTAAAGTTTCTGGGGCCCTGAGTAACAATTATCTGGCACTCAGTAACAATTCTGTCTGTCCCTGAGTAACAATTCTCTGGCACTCAGTAACAATTCTGTCTGTCCCTGAGTAACAATTCTCTGGCACTCAGTAACAATTCTGTCTGTCCCTGAGTAAAAATTCTGTGGCCCTAAGTAAAGTTTCTGTGGCCCTGAGTAACAATTCTCTGGCACTCCGTAACAATTCTGTCTGTCCCTGAGTAACAATTCTCTGGCACTCAGTAACAATTCTGTCTGTCCCTGAGTAAAAATTCTGTGGCCCTAATTAAAGTTTCTGTGGCCCTAAGTAACAATTCTCTGGCACTCAGTAACAATTCTGTCTGTCCCTGAGTAACAATTCTCTGGCACTCGGTAACAATTCTGTCTGTCCCTGAGTAACAATTCTCTGGCACTCAGTAACAATTCTGTCTGTCCCTGAGTAAAAATTCTGTGGCCCTAATTAAAGTTTCTGTGGCCCTAAGTAACAATTCTCTGGCACTCAGTAACAATTCTGTCTGTCCCTGAGTAACAATTCTCTGGCACTCAGTAACAATTCTGTCTGTCCCTGAGTAAAAATTCTGTGGCCCTAATTAAAGTTTCTGTGGCCCTAAGTAACAATTCTCTGGCACTCAGTAACAATTCTGTCTGTCCCTGAGTAACAATTCTCTGGCACTCGGTAACAATTCTGTCTGTCCCTGAGTAACAATTCTCTGGCACTCAGTAACAATTCTGTCTGTCCCTGAGTAAAAATTCTGTGGCCCTAATTAAAGTTTCTGTGGCCCTAAGTAACAATTCTCTGGCACTCAGTAACAATTCTGTCTGTCCCTGAGTAACAATTCTCTGGCACTCGGTAACAATTCTGTCTGTCCCTGAGTAACAATTCTCTGGCACTCAGTAACAATTCTGTCTGTCCCTGAGTAAAAATTCTGTGGCCCTAATTAAAGTTTCTGTGGCCCTAAGTAACAATTCTCTGGCACTCAGTAACAATTCTGTCTGTCCCTGAGTAACAATTCTCTGGCACTCCGTAACAATTCTGTCTGTCCCTGAGTAACAATTCTCTGGCACTCCGTAACAATTCTGTCTGTCCCTGAGTATGAATTCTGTGGCCCTAACTAGCGTTTCTTTGTCCCTAAGTAACAGTTCTGTGGCCCTCAGTAACAGTTCTGTGTCTGTGCGAGTAACAATTCTGTGTCTGTGCGAGTAACAATTCTGTGGCCCTAAGTAACAGTTCTGTGGCCTTCAGTAACAATTCTGTGTCTGTGCGAGTAACAATTCTGTGTCTGTGCGAGTAACAATTCTGTGGCCCTAAGTAAAGTTTCTGTGGCCCTAAGTAACAATTCTCTGCAACTCAGTAACAATTCTGTCTGTCCCTGAGTAACAATTCTCTGGCACTCAGTAACAATTCTGTCTGTCCCTGAGTAAAAATTCTGTGGCCCTAAGTAAAGTTTCTGTGGCCCTGAGTAACAATTCTCTGGCACTCAGTAACAATTCTGTCTGTCCCTGAGTAACAATTCTCTGGCACTCAGTAACAATTCTGTCTGTCCCTGAGTAAAAATTCTGTGGCCCTAATTAAAGTTTCTGTGGCCCTAAGTAACAATTCTCTGGCACTCAGTAACAATTCTGTCTGTCCCTGAGTAACAATTCTCTGGCACTCAGTAACAATTCTGTCTGTCCCTGAGTAACAATTCTGTGGCCCTAATAACGTTTCTGTGGCCCTAAGTAACAATTCTCTGGCACTGAGTAACAATTCTGTCTGTCCCTGATTATGAATTCTGTGGCCCTAACTAGCGTTTCTTTGTCCCTAAATAACGATTCTGTGGCCCTCATTAACAAGTCTGTGTCCCTGAGTAATGGTTCTCTGTCCCTAAGTAACTTTTCTCTGTCCCCAATTATCGTTTCTGTGGCCCTAACTCTGTCCCTGTCCCTAGTACAGAGCGGTCTGCCTCTGTTCAATAACTGCAGGCAAATGAAGAATTCCAAAATGGCCGCTATTTATAGCTCGACCATTACACAGTGCTGGCTGGCTGGCTGCTGATAGGCTGATGCGATCACATGTAGTTGAGGAATGCATTATGGGTCAGCGCGCCTTGTCTGCGCGCCTTCCCAGACATCCCCGCTCCGTCGCCGCACATGTCAGCCGCCATTTTCTGAAAAATTTCGATTCGCGCGTCCGAATTAGGCTATTTTTCGGATTCGGCACGAATCGAAATTTTTCCGATATTCGACTCGAATTCCACTTCGGATACTTCGATTCGCTCATCTCTAATTACAAGCCCTGTGTTTTTTTGCATTTGGTAAGGGTATTTATTTGCACACTATAGTTTTTTTTCACTGTTTTGCTATTATATTGTTTTTTCATGAGCTTGTTTCACTGACACATTTACACGATTGTTCACTTTTGGCATTATTTATGATAACAAGTGTTTTTGTGTGTGAATCACATGTGTTTTTATTTAAGTTGCTAAGGATAATGCACTATGTGAGTTTTCTTTTTTTTGATGTTTTCTGGTCTCAGAAGTCACTTTGGAGGCTGTTTCTCAACATGGAGCTTTGTCAGGAATCTAGGAGTGACCAGAAAGGTGTGGACTGACACAGGGAAACGCAGGTTTCAGGTAGAGTATAATAATACAGTTTATTATTAGCCACCCATATATATATATATATATATATATAAACGCACAGTGAACAAACCAACCTTCCACTAATCTTAGTAGGTGCAGGAACACAGGCGTAGTCAGGGCTGGAGAGGTGGAACGGTCAGGCCGGCCGTAGGGTTTTGTAATGACCGTTTGGTGGTACCTCTAGTGGTCCCCAGGACAGGATTCCCCAGGGCGCGGAGTCTAAGTCCCAGTTTGCTTATTCACCAGGGCCCCTGATGGTGGGGATGGACTTGGAGCAGACAGGAACCAGGTCGCGGCCCCTGAGTACACCTGCTAGTGGTAGAGGGATCCACCAGAGGTATGTGCAGGTACGGCTGGATCCGTGCAGGATGGATGGATGGCAGAGTAGTTAGCGTGGTCAGACGGGCCAAGTCAGCAACGTGCGGGCAGCAAGGTACCAAAGGAGCTGGCAGAGAATGGTCAAGGTCACAAGCCGGGTTCAGTAACTCACGGGCAGCGCGGTACAGGGGATCAGGCAGAAGGATGGTCAGGCAAGCCAGGGGTTCAACAGGAGACGGTCAGCAGAGGTCAGGATCAAGCCGGGTCAGCAACGAAGCAGGAACACAGGATACCAGGTACAGAGGCTCATGGGGAAACATACACCAAGGCCCAGAGCACAGGCCTGGTCATGCCTTAAATACACCTTTCTGCAATCAGCCCCAGGTTTGGCTGATTGCACGTGTGAGCTTCTGGCTGCTGAGAGCACCCGCTGGTCAGCTCTGGTACTGCAGCCCACACGGCAGGTGACTCCCACCACCAGTGCTGAGTCCATTCCTGACAAGCTTTTTCTTTGAATTTATTAATGACTTTGATTTTTGAGTGACTTTATTTACCTTGGAGGACATTTTTCACATATTGGGATATGGTTATTTTGTATTTATTGGGTATTTCTGGCACTGTTTGGATTTTGTTAAAAAGCATATTAATTTATTAGATTATTACACTTTTTGGGGTGAAAGTGTTTACATTGGTTTTGGGGATTTTGCAGTATATTGTTTAAGGGGATACCGTATATTAATTTTATTATTACACCCACATGTTGCTTAGTGTTCTTGCTAATATCTGGTCTTTGTTTTTTAAAGCTGTAGTTTAGTGGGGAAAAAAAACAAGCACCAGGATTGGTACTTACCATAAATGAGGAGTGTCCCTTGTGCTTATGGCTGTTGTATTAGGTTGAACGTCCCCTGCCTATGTATATTTCCACAGTGGTGATCTTCCAGTGCTGCAGGGGTTAGTAAGAGTGCCTGCAGCTGTAAAAGGCACTCGTCAAGTGCCGACTATGTCTGCCCTTCTGTTCCTTATTATATTCATAGAAGCTGTACTATTACTTTCCACAATGGAAAGTGCTCTATGAATGGAGGAGGCAGACCTTTCATTCATCCCTCTGTCCTCCATTCATAGCAGCTGAGAGCTCTCATTTCACCAACAGGCATCACTAAGGATACGGAGAGTCAATTTATGAGGGCCAGTGACTCTTGTAACATCGAACTGGATTTACTCCTCAAGTACCAAAGACCAGGTGGACTTTTTTGTTTTCAATTTAGTAAGACTGTTTTATAATATCTTGTCTGTACATATTTCTTGGTTTATTTTTCTGTGAGCTGGAACATCTCTGTGCACAGTGAGACTGAGAATGTGTTCACAATGATTGATTTACTAAAATAAAAAAAGACTGTACGTATGGTTCAGCTGTATTCACGCTGAATAAAAATAATAATGTGCAAGAAAAATCAAACAGGATTTTTTCTTGCATAATTAGACGATCGACGTGAACATAGCTTCACTGTATTTACTAAGCTCATTGAAAATTCAGTTTGCTAAATGAACAGTCTCTACTCCTTTAATCAATCAATCCCATTGTTTCGCATAACTTGCCAAAACAAACGAGTCCAAGAATATTCACGTCACTAATGTCAGAATATGTTTGGGAACATAGCTTTATGAATGTTAAGGCATTTCTTTGATAGAATTTTCTGCAGCTTTTCTAAGTACAACCAGTTTGATCTTGCATAAATCAGATAAGTGAAGAATTTTAAAAGGCATGCAAGTAATGGTACTTTAAATAATTTTACGTCAGGTGTAATGTGTATTATACAAACTGTGTATCAGATTGAACAATCTTAATGATTACAGTTATATCAAAGTTATGGATGACTGTGTAGAACTCACATGCTGCTGATGATTAGGATTACATTTTGCATAGCATTGGAGCACACTTTAATAAGCATCAGTAAATCAGAAACACGGACTTCACATTTCTTCATAAAAAATATCTAGCAGACTTAAAATTATTCTTTTGAAGACAAATATAGTATTTTCTTTAAGTGTTTTATAAAAACAAACCTAGTGGCCTGAATATTTAAATATAAGCTATCAGGGTAGACATGTGGGACCAGCCTTTTTGAATTGTTGAATTGTCTTAAAGGTGTATATTCCAGGGTTGTGATTTCCCTGAAACTAGCATGAATACATAATGTTTCTTGCGATATACACATGCATGTTCCAGGACAGGGGTAGTTTAAAGCCATACACCAAGTTGTGCATGCTCAGATTTTTAACTCTGTCTCCCTGCTGACCTCCCAACCACACCACATTTTAATTTGAATTATTTTATTATCCATACTTATACAGTTGTCTTTGATCCAGTCATCTGACAATAAAGGTCCTCTTCCTCCATTTCTTCATGATGGGCAGGTCCTGAATTCTATGAACAGCAGAATGATGATGTACCACAGGAGGCAGGTTCGTGACACTCTGATCTCACAGAAAGTGAGATAAACAACTTTCAACCTGGAGGAGGACCAGCATCATGAGGTGGAGTTGTGAGTCTCAGGAGGATAGCACCAAATTAAAGGTGAATACTGCATCCAAAGTATTGATTAGTTGAAAGAACCTAGGTTCGATCACAAATGACTAAAAATCGGGTGCCAAATCTGAACCCCATTGAAGTCAATGTTAAAAAAAAGTATTGACCATTTTCTAGGATAATATGCTGGGGATTGTAAAAAAAACATAGCATGGGTGGCTGGGCACTGCTCTGGGGGACATGTATGAAAGCAAAAAATGTTATTAATTTAATTTAGTGGGGAGCAGTGATTTTAGTAAGGAAAACATTAAACATGTAAATAAATAATAAATAAATAAAATAATTGGGCAATGTCCTGACCCTGCCTGTGAAGTGGCATATCTGTGCAATGTATACAACCCTCTACACCAACACTAACATTTACAAATCATTAGTAACACCTCATCTGGAATATGCAGTTCAGTTTTGGGCACCAATTCACAAAAAGAACATTGGGGAACTGGAGAAAGTACAGAGAAGGACAACCAAACTGATATGAGGCATGGAGGAGATCAGCTATGAGGAAAGATTAGAGGAACTGAATTTATTCTCTCTTCAGAAGAGGAGATTAAGGGGGGATATGATCAACATGTATAAATACATCAGTGGTTCATATAGTGAACTCGATGTAGAGTTATTCACCCTGAGGTCATCACAGAGGACAAGGGGGTACTCTTATCGTCTGGAGGAAAATAAATGTAATCTCCAAATATGGAAAGGTTTCTTCACAGTGAGAGCTGTGAAAATGTGGAATAGACCCCTTCAAGAGTTGGTTCTGGCCAGCTCAGTGGATTGCTTTAAAAAAGGCCTGGATTCTTTCTTAGATACACAGAAAATAACTGGATACTAACATTTATAGGTAAAGTTGATCCAGGGAATATCTGATTGCCTCTCAGGGGATCAGGAAGGATTTTTTTCCCCTGCAGGAGCCAATTTGTTCATGCTTTGCTGTTTTTTTTGCCTTCCTCTGGATCAACTGTGGGTATAGGATTATAACTTTTTTTATGGTTGAACTAGATAGACTTTTGTCTTTTTTCAGCCAGACTAACTATGTAACGTGTTAATTGCTGGCAAAATTACAACTCCTGGCTGCTTTGTAAACAAATAGGTGGGGGATTCCCTTCATCTGTACTAGACCATTATCCTAGATGGGGGTCTGACAAAAATGTTAACGTGGGACCCCCTCACAAAAATGACACGAGGTCCCCCCTAATTTATACCAGGCCCTTCTGGTCTAGCATGACGTTTAAGTGGGACCCTATGCAAAAATAAAGATAAATGGCATGAGGCCCCCCCTGAATTCTACATCAGAACCACAGGCAAAAATAAAAAAAAAAAGCATGAGGTTCCCCCAAAATCCCCACCAAGCTCTTATCTAAGCATGCAGCCCGGCAAGCCAGGAAAGGATCTGCCACATGTCCCAGAAGACTATGAGGAGGGAGGGAGGACAACTTCCACTTTTGATCGCCTCGGCGATTGCAGCGAAAGTGGGAGCAGGTACCTGTCAAAGCGAAACTTCCCCTTTTAGGTGAAGCTCCGCTTTAATATTGAAAAATGTAAAGTAATGCACTTGGGAGCCAAAAAATTTGAATGCAAGTTACTCGCTAGGGGGAGAACCTCTATGGGGATCAAAGATGGAAAAGGAGTGCTAATAGATCATAGGCTCAGTAATTGCATGCAATGCCAAGCTGCAGCAAGCAAGGCTAGCAGACTATAAGCATACAATAAAAATGATATTAACTCAAGAGGTAAATCTATAATTCTACGACTTTATAAAACTCTGATTCAGCCATATCATGAGTATGCCATCCAGTTCTGGTCTCCAGTTCTCAGAAACGATGTGCTGGAGCTCTGCAAACATTAAGCTTATTCTCCCTGGAGAAGAGACACTTGAAGTGTTACAAAACCCAGGACCTGCATTCACTATATCTGGTCTCCCACAGTACACACAACATGGAAATACAACTATTTTAGTAAATATAAACTGCTAAATACCCTTTCTCATCAGACGTTAGAGCAGTCTTCAGTGTGCAGCACAGCACTGGTTACAGCTTGTAGGAGGAGTTTTCTTTCTCTTGTAGGAGGATGCAGGACCCCTGACCTCTGTCTGGAGAGTGCTGATTGGCCCTGTGTTGATCACATGCACCAAGAAAAAAAAAACTCTTTAACAATACACACCAAACTGAGCATGTGCAGAGTGCCCCCGAGCCTATGTTCTATCAGGAGATATTTAGGAGACACTGCAAGAAGGGGAGGATCAGAGTAGACAGGATCAAACATCCTTTTTACACAATGTGTAACCCCTAGGTTCCACAGTGAGTATAACAAGCATGCTTTACTGCATATACAGACTGATTTTACTGAGGTGGGTTTAGTAACACTTTAAAAGGAGATATGATCACAATATGCAAATATCTAACCCCTTGTTAACCCTAGTTATTCCGAACTAACTCCTTCACTCCCTATTCCCTTCGCTCTAATTTTTCTGTTGACTTTTTGTATTTTAATTTCTTTACTGTTAACATTTAAACTTTGTTTTTGTTTTCATTAATTCATTTTATTTGGTATTTTTTATTTTATTTTATTTGTAAATACATTTGCAATGCTTTGTACCAGGAACTTAAATTTAAGAGCATATTTATAAACCAGTGAGTGTAATGTTCATGAATTTGTTCATCAGTTCACCGGTTGATTAAACATTCCCCATAACATAAGATTCACTTGTAATTAAAGTGGAACTTCATTCTCTCAACCAACATGGACTATTTTTAATCCTTATGCTGCTAGCATTAGTTAATGGAGAGGAAAATATATAATATTTACTTGTTTTAAACTTTTTTTTAACATTTCTTCAGTTACTTCCTGGTTTGCATGCCTAGGCAAATGATGTCATACATCCCAGGAGTCTTCAGGAGGGGAGGGAGGGTTCTCAGCTTAGCCAAACCCTGAGCTAGGGGCACATAGATTCCAGGAAGTAAATGGTATATGAATCATCTGCCCTTACTCAAGATGGCCACTGCCAGAAATGCCAGGGGGTGTTTTTCAAAATGATTTCTCAGGAAAATGAAGCATTATGACTGAAAGGAATTGGCTCCTCTCGTTCCTTCCTGTAGCTACCGACTCCCGTCAGTCCCCTGGCCCTGATCAATGTCTGTCCACAGGCCCGGAGTTCCCTTTGAGATACAGGAAATTGCACACAGACACAAGGTGATATCTCAGAAGGAACTGAATTTATTCTTCCGTGTTTAAACTTATATATGAAACTTAAAACAATACATAGAAATATAAGAACCAATCAATTGACAGGTATGCATTGACCAATCAGAATATTATATACGCCAGTAATGCCCAATCATTTAGCATTTATGTTAATTATTATTATATGCGTCAAGCATGAACTTTTGATCAATATAGAAAGTAGACAACTTCCCTTTTAGCGCTGGCTATAGTTTATTAATACTCTTGCAACAGGAAAAAGCCCACCGCAGACTTTCAGTCTTGTGCTTGGTAGAGAAAAAAAGGAAGTTACATCTGAAGGGAAAAGAGGAACCTCAGACTCTTATCGAAAGTAAGAAACAGTCTTAAAACACAAATTCATCTTTAAGTACTGACATAAGTCTTAAAATGGATTCTTATCTTAAAATGGCAGATCTTAGGCTAAGAGACAAAATGGCGATATGGTAATGCTGAAAGGCTAATTCCTTCAAACCCCCTCTTAGGTCACGCACGTGACCTTACACCTTTTTTACAGGTTGGTACCTGGGGCCCTTAGTAGGTCCTTTATCAAGATACTGATTCCACATGGTTCTAGTAATGGTGGCGTCAATAAGTTTCTGCATTAAACCTCGGATGCAGGGGATACAACAGCAACCACACAGAGTTAATACTGCAGCAGCCATTACTATAGAAATCAGCATAGTTTTCATCAGAGTTCCCCATCTACCAAACCAATTTTCAAAAAAACCAGCTAGTGGATTTTCTACTCCTGAGTTTTCAGCCAATTCTTCAGACAACATTTGGAGGCCTTGAAGGGCTCTAGTAATGCTTCCATCAGGAGCAGTGTTATTGGGGATAAAAGTACAGCAGTAGGAACCAAACATTTTACATACTCCTCCTTTCTCAGCTAATAACATATCAAGAGCAATGCGGTTTTGCCAAGCAGTAAGGGATGTTGCATCAAGTTGGGCAGAGACCCCCTTTAGAGCATCTCTAGTATAGTTAACAAACCTTTGTTGATTATAATAAATGTAATTAATCCAATCCACATTTTTGTTAGGCTGTACCCATATAGCAATAGAGGCAAACCCTGCAGCAATCTGGTCCTGAGCTTTAAATTCATCAGGGACTCCTCTTGGTACACCTATAGCATCTATGTAAACTCTATTATCAAAGGAACCACGGGGAGCATTTCTTTTATACCTTCTAGATCTGGATTTTTCCAAGATGGGCAAGCTTCTTATCCCATCTTCTACTTTGATCATAAAGAAAGGCATGAGAAGATGAGTCAGAGCGCAGCTTCCCTTCCATCTGCTGGGGAGTCTGGCTCTGAGTCTCATATCTCCACACAGCCACCACACATCTGACAGTTGCTGCCGGTGGTCCTGAAACCATTCCTTCCGGTAGCCTTCTGCGGAGGTGCGGATGGTCTTAACACAGTAATTAGGTGGGAATGTACCTAAATCTTTACCCTTAGCATCATCATGTTCAAAGCAGGTAAAATTTCCTGGTACTGGTTTAGAGGCCAAAGGTAAATTTCGTAATCCGGTAACAGGGAACTTCTTAACAAAATCAGAACATTCCTTCTCAGTGATGTTATCTTTATACATTCTAATTAGGCAGGACATATTAGTTTCTTCTTCTAACAAAGGAACTGTGGCAAGTAGGGGGCGGGGATTGGCACATGAAACACAGTCTCCCTGTCCCTTACTTTTAGTGGTCCATCTCACCCATTCAATCCATTCATTTTTGTCGGAGTAACCAGTTTCAATGCTTAATCTGTCTTCTGATTGCATCACTACTCCTGTCACCTCATTATCCAGTCGATTCCTAACTTTGGGGAATGAATTGTCTATGGTATTGACATGGACTCTTGGGGAGGGTTTTACCTGTAATATGAGGTTGGCCCAGGGGTCTGTTCCTGACACAGTTATTCCCAACCTATATTCCCCACTATCTCTGACCTGTGGGTTCCTTATTGTGAAAATGATATTCCCTTGGCCTTTTGCTATAGAGATTCTTTGATAGGTGCCTACGTCATCTGGGGAAATTCTAGCTGATTTGGTCTCCCATTTATGGGGGTCTGTTGTCCACCATACATTCTCCCAGTCACCACATGACTTATCCTTCCCACACATATATACTTTATGAGGTCCAAGATCATAAGTAACTTTAGTCGGGTCAAACACCTGGTTCTTAGTCAGAGTAAACACTATGGTCTGGTTTGAATCCTCAGTAGTCAAGACTGGTGTTTCCTGTACCCCCCATCCCTTATCTGGTACAAAGGACACTCTTCTCAACCTTCTCTTAGTGCGCGTTAGACCTCGTTTCTTTCTGACACTAGAATGTGGTGTACTATGGTTTTGTGTGTGCACTGGTTCTGCATTATCTGGGTCACTAGCTTGGATGGAGGTATTACATATACTCTTAATCACTCCATAATCATCTGGGTGATAAATACAGTTAGTTATTGTCCATACTGGGAGGAACACAGTCAGGGCTGCTAGTATGAGGAAGCAAAATGTCTGCCCAGAGTTCTGTGAGAGCATCAGAAAGGTCATCTTCTTCAAAGACTTTTACACCGGCTTCACTTCCTTTTTCTTCTTCTGTATCTGTGTCTTTGCCTTTGTCTTGCTTCTTAGGGGCTTGGTTCACCCTTTTTACACGGCTGGCATGGATCCAGGCCTTGGAATCCTCAGTCAGGACAGCGGTCCTGGTGACAGCGATCACAGAAGTGGGGGGCCCAAAGGGATACTCTTGCTTCCGATTCCTATGGAGGGCTTGTATCACCACACGGTCCCCTACTTGGAAAGAGTGAGTTGGTTCCTGTGAAGAAAGAGGAAAAGTGCGAGCAACATTTCTTTCAACCTTGTCCAAAGTTTCAATAAGTTTTCTCACATATTCCTCCTGAATCAATTCCAAATCCCCTCTTTCTACCATGAGTGGCTGTCTGGCCCAGGGAGTGGGAAAGGGCCTACCCATTAGAACCTCAAAGGGGGAGTAACCTGTCTTTTTAGAAGGAGTCATCCTTACCTCTGCCAAAACTGCAGGCAGTACTTTCTTCCAGTTTGCAAAGGTACCTCCAGTAGCTTTCCTAATTTTATCCTTGAGGGTCCTATTCATCCTTTCCACTATACCTGAGCTCTGAGGGTGGTAAGGAATGTGAAACTTCCACTCAATTTTGAGTGTTTTCACCAAATCCTGACATACCTTGGCCACAAATGCTGGACCGTTGTCAGAATTAATCTGGAGTGGACATCCCCACCTGGGAATAATTTCCCGTGTAAGGATCCTCACTACAGTTTGGGCATCTTCTTTTGTGGTTACAAAGCTTTCTACCCAGCGGCTAAACATGTCCACAATTACCAAAAGATATTCTTCTCTTTTTCCTTCCTTTGGCATGTGTGTAAAGTCTACCTGTAGGTGAGTAAAAGGTGTTGATGGGTATGTCAGGTGTTCATGTCTTGCCTTGTGAGGATTGTTTGAGTTATTCCTTATGCATGTAATGCATCTAGACACATATGACTTTACCAAAGAGGGAAGGCCAGGAATGAAAAAATCATTATCCAGCAGTTCACATGTAACCTGCCATCCCCTGTGACCTACTCCATGATACCGTGAGATGAACAGAGGTGCACTGGCCTTTGGAATGCATGGACTCCCCTTTGTGACACAAAGTCCAGTTTGTGGATCTTTTGTCACACCAGCTGCATTCCACTGCTTAATATCTTCTGAGGTAGCATATGTCTGTAAATCCTGCAATGTTTGATCCAACAGTGGCATTTCAGGGGTGAGCATTAGCATCTGGATCATGGCAGGCTGGGTAAGGGCCGCCTCTTTTGCTACTTTGTCAGCTAAAGCATTTCCCTTTGCAATATCAGTTTGTTCATTTGTGTGTGCCCTACAGTGTAGGATAGCAAGGGATCTTGGCAGTTGTATGGCTTTGAGTAAAGCCTTCACCAGAGATGAATGTGAGATGGATTTTCCATCTGCTGCAATAAATCCTCTCTTTTCCCAAATTATTCCAAAATCGTGGCACACGCCAAACGCATATCTGGAATCTGTGTAAATATTTACATCCTGACCCTCAAAAAGCTGACATGCTCTTGTAAGGGCTATCAGCTCAGCGGCCTGAGCTGACTGGTATGGGATGGGTTTTGCTTCAAGTACTTTATCTGGCAACTGCACCACCGCATATCCTGCATGGTAAACAGTGTCAGTGGGTCTCGAGCAAGAGCCATCTACAAAAACATTCTGTGCCTCTGGAAGAGCCACAGAAGACATATCCTGTCTTGGGGAGGTGTCCTGATGAATCAATTCCAGGCAATCATGCTGTGGAACAACTTCATCCTGCTCTCCCTTTAAGCCTAATAAGGCATTCAAAATTGGAGCTGGACCTGAAGTGGGAGAGGTATATTTTATTCTCAACTTAGGGTTTGACAACAGTATAACCTCATATCCACTAAGTCTCTGGGCTGACATGTGTTGGGTATGTATATTCTTGAGTAGAATAGACACATTGTGGGTGGTATGTAAGGTGGTCTCATGTCCCAGAGTGAGTGACGTAGCCATTTGGACCACCATAGCGCATGATGCTAGTGCTCTGAGACACGCAGGCATGCCTTGGACCTGTACTGGAACCATTTTTGAGAAAAAGGCAACAGGGCGGAGTTTTCCTCCATGCTCCTGGGCCAGGACCCCTGCCATAGTTTTACAATTTTCCCTAGCATACAGATGAAACATTTGATTATATGCGGGCAGACCAAGACCAGGGGCTATTACCATAGCATTTTTCAGATATACAAAAGCATTGCACATATCATCTGACCATTTCACAAGATCTGACATTTCTGAACCTGTGGCTTGTCTCAAAATGTTGTCATAGTAGGAACAGTCAGGTATCCATTGGCGGCAGTAACCAATCATACCAAGAAAGGTGAGCATGTCTTTCTTGGTCAATGGGCGGGGCAGACCCATAAGAGCCGCAGCTCTTCTGTGGCTGACTTTCCTTTCACCTTTTGTGAGAACAAAACCAAGGTATTCAACAGTTTTCTGACACCATTGTAGCTTTTTCTTAGACACTTTATGACCACATTCACATAACCAGTTCATGAGATCTACACTATCCCCTTGGCTGGCTGCCCGATTAACACTACAGAGAAGCAAATCATCTGCGTATTGAACCAATACTGAACCATGGCGAGGAGTCCATGGCTTTAAGGTAGCCTGGAGGACAACAGAGTAGACCACAGGCGAATCTACATACCCTTGCGGTAATTTACACCAAGTAAGGGTCTTTCTCCTGTAATGAAACGCAAAAATTGGGCGTGTCTCCTTGGCAACAGGGATTGAAAAAAATGCATTTGTCAGATCAATCACTGTGAAAAACTCAGCATCAGCTGGGATGGAGGAAATGAGTGTTGGTACATCAGGCACTATTGGGGCAATGGGAATCACAAGATCATTATTGGCCCTCAGGTCCTGCACAAATCTGTAAGAGCCGTCCGGCTTCTTAACTGGATTTATTGGGCTGTTGTATGGTGAAATCACCTCTTCAAGGACTCCTTCCTTGAGAAAGTGTTCCACCATGGGCGCTATTCCTTCCTCCTTTTCTTTTGACAAAGGGTATTGTTTGTGAAACACAGGTTGAGCCCATGGCTTCAGTGTGGCCTTATATGGAGTGCAGGAAATGGATCCCACATCCAAGGCACTTTTTGCCCAAACTTTGTCATTAATTGTTCCAGCAGGAAATGAGGGGTCTTTTTTAGTAATCATTGTCATGGCAGGGATGATTGGCATTTTGGCAGAATGAGCCACTATACCACCTCTCTTTGTGGATTTCAAGTTGATGTTCAACTCTCCCAGGAGGTCTCTCCCTAACAAATTAACTGGACAATTGGGTATTATTCTAAATGAGTGATCTAGCAGAGTGATTCCCTGTATGGGGTCAAAAATTGGAAGAGGCGTTGTTTTATAAGTCTTGGTCAGTATCCCATTTATTCCCATGGAAGGTTCAGCATTCATTACCTCTCCCTTATAATAATCCTCACTCAGACTCGAACGAGTTGCCCCGGAGTCCAACAAGAATGGGGTTAATTTACCCTGTATATGCAAGGATACAAGGGGTTGTTCCTTATAAGAGTGAGAGACAAGCGGGAATGCTGGGATACCACCTTCTGGGCACCTTCATTTATTTTGTGATTGTGTCTGCCAAGAGATAGGAAACCTCACATTCTGCTGTGGGAGGTCCCTTTGTGGTTGGCCTGGGGAGGGGCTATGCTGGGCGTGGTCATGAGTTTCATATGGACATTGATTTCTCCAATGATCCTCAGCCCCACAGTTAAAACAACCCGTGTCCCGTCCCCTATTATTCCTCCCTCTTCCCCTAAACCGGCCTCTGCCTCGGTTATTGAAACCCCCCCTTCTCTTGTACGGTGGGTTTGTGTGGGGAAAGGGATCTTCCTGAAAATGAGTGGCCACCGCCTTGGGTATCTCTAGACATCCGGCAGCATCTTTCTCAGTCAATTTCAATTGAAATTGTTCTCTGGTACAAGTGGGCCATTCAGAAATCATCTGTTTTACAGTTAACATGACACTGGGTTTTAGATTGGACAGGAAAGTCTGAATCAGTAGACTATGCATGGTGTCTTGCAATGTCAGTCCTGCCTCTTGTGTCCATGTCTCATTAAATCTTTTCCAAAAATCTAACACAGTTTCTCCTGACTTTTGCTTGCAGGCTACTGCGGTAGGGAGGGAGGATCTAGATTGGAAAGCTCGTTCCATTTCTTCTGAGACCACTCTCCACATATTGTCCCTACCATCTTCTGTGTTTAATTTATAATTTGTGGCAGTAATGTCGCCTGCTTCTAAGATGGATATGGTCCCAACATTACCCCAATTCCAAGGGGAAGTTTGTCCCAATATTCCATCGAGGATAAGGCGCATATCCTCTTGTGTGTAATTTCTACCTTTACATGCTTTCTTCAAATAGCTCACAGTAGCCGTTGAAGAAACAGTGGGTCTTGGACAATGTTTGACAATCCTATTTATGTCTTCTATCTCAATGGGTTTCTTTAATAGATTGTCTCCTATTGTCATGAAGGGCATCTGTTGTGTATTGGAATCAATACCATATTGGGTATTATGGCGTGTGTGTGATGGACTTAGCATGTCCACTATACCTAGACTATTAGCTGCTCTGAACAGCAGAGAGCCTGAACTAGCGGATTCATCAACAAGTGAGTCATCTGCTTCAGTAGTTGAAGAAACAGCTATTCCCCCTGTCGCTCCCTGTGTGGTAGGACTTTGAACCACACCCTGGGAGGGCGCGGGAGTTTGAACTGTACTAGGCTGTGTGGTAGAAATGTGAACAGCACTAGGTATTTGAGGGGTCTGTGGAAGTGTTGGTGCTGGTGGTGCTGGAGGTGCAGTGGGGTGTTGGACTGCATAATGTCCGGCTAAAAAATCAATATCTTCTTCAGTAAGAGATGGATAAAGTTTTGTGGGCTGTGGGACAGGTAGGACATATGGGGGAGGGAATGGCATGAGAGGGTGTGTGGGTCTGTCTATTTCTGACTCTAATGCATGTATTTTAGTGGCATCTACATTTCTAGCTTTGGCTTTATTTTGTTTCCCAGTTTGTCTATGAAACCAGAGAGGGGCAAATTCTAACCAATTTTGTCCACCTTTGGTCATGTATTTCTGATCCCACACAGGATCTCCCTTATACCATGGGAAAGCCTGTTTATCCCCCAGACAGAGACCCCTAATCATATCCATATGAAAAGTATCATTACTCCCATCACGGGGGAACGGGTCAACACTTCCCATGAATTCACTCCAGTCTGCTAATTTATCCACCCAGGGGTTAACTAGATAGTAATCTGTCCCACAGATACGGGCTACATAATCTTTACATGTCTCACCAACATTTGGGGGAGGGAGTTTATCCTTACTTTGACCACTTCCCATTTTTTACACTTACAAAGGTCTGTGTTACAAATCTGTCCTATAGGCTGTCCCAAAAAACAGGGGTCAACTTCCAAATGACAATTTACTTTATAAAAATGTCTGGACTTAAGATATTTATTGGGTCTTTCTCTAGTGGTTGACCAAAAGTGGAGATTATAACCTGGATATACAATACTTCTGATAATATCCTGACTCTGACTAACTCCCACTTTTCTAACAATAAGCCTACAACACAATTTGAACAAGACATTCACATAGGCACCCAACTCCGTGTCACCATGCTATCACCTTCTCTAGGTCATCAGCCAATAAGGCCTAGCTAAAGGGGTGGTGCGTCTTACAACGGAAGTTGACAATACCTTCAGTAACCGCTGGCCCATACACTTACCAACTGGGCACTTGTGTCACACAAACAAATTATCTTATACTTCTATGCGATAGGAAGAAAAGCAAAGAGTTGCAGGACAGAATTGATCAACCCCGGACTTTTCCTGGTTTCTTCTCAGAGAAACTCTTTCCCAGTCTCTTCTCATAAGAGACTGTGCAGTTCCCAAAACTGCCTCTAGTCTTTTCCAAAAGACCTTGTGCTTCCCACAGCACTTTTTTGCGCCTGGCCACTGGCGTCTTAAGACGCGAAGCCCAGTGCTACCTAAGGGCATGAGATTTTAATCAGAGCCTTTCCGGCAAGAGACTATTTGGCAGAATGACAAAAAATCTTACTTACCAAAAAAGGGTGATTATCTCATCCCGGACACGAGCCCCCAATTGAAAGGAATTGGCTCCTCTCGTTCCTTCCTGTAGCTACCGACTCCCGTCAGTCCCCTGGCCCTGATCAATGTCTGTCCACAGGCCCGGAGTTCCCTTTGAGATACAGGAAATTGCACACAGACACAAGGTGATATCTCAGAAGGAACTGAATTTATTCTTCCGTGTTTAAACTTATATATGAAACTTAAAACAATACATAGAAATATAGGAACCAATCAATTGACAGGTATGCATTGACCAATCAGAATATTATATACGTCAGTAATGCCCAATCATTTAGCATTTATGTTAATTATTATTATATGCGTCAAGCATGAACTTTTGATCAATATAGAAAGTAGACAACTTCCCTTTTAGCGCTGGCTATAGTTTATTAATACTCTTGCAACAGGAAAAAGCCCACCGCAGACTTTCAGTCTTGTGCTTGGTAGAGGAAAAAAGGAAGTTACATCTGAAGGGAAAAGAGGAACCTCAGACTCTTATCGAAAGTAAGAAACAGTCTTAAAACACAAATTCATCTTTAAGTACTGACATGTCTTAAAATGGATTCTTATCTTAAAATGGCAGATCTTAGGCTAAGAGACAAAATGGCGATATGGTAATGCTGAAAGGCTAATTCCTTCAGTGACATGGATTGATATTGAATATTTTGAATATTTGAATATTAACAATGAATTAATAGCATTTTTGGTTTCTAGTGCTTAGATGCAGTTCAGTTCCACTTTAAAGTTTGGGGACTATCACATTCACTGCTTTATAAATACGTCTTGGTGTCATTAAAAATGGGATAACATTTAAAACAAAATGGGCACTTTCTATCCACAGTAACACTAGTTGTTTGAAAACTGGTCAGACTACAAGTCATTTTTTAATTTTTTTTATTTTGTTACATCCTTGTCTATAGATTGCATGAAAAATACAATACTACTAGTAGGCCCACTTTGTACTGAGCAGCAGCTGGCATCGCATCTATTTATGGCTACCAAATTGACGATCGCAAGAGCTTGGAAGACTCCCCCTCTTAGCTTCGAGGCCGTTAAGAAGCGGATGAATTTTATAATGGTTAATGAGAAGCTAACGGCCATGCTGTTAGACACCCACCCAAAGTTTTTGCAGATCTGGCTCCCTTGGATTGATGTGGCCCAACCATCTAGATTTGACTGGACCCTTCTGTCGATATGACTATCCTGACGCGATCCCCTGGAGCCCTTTCTTTGTCTTAACTATCCTTGTTTTTCCCTTTTCTTTTTTTTTTCTTCTTTTTTTCTCTTCTTTCTCTTTCACTCCTTTGTTTTTGTTAGTGTTCAAGTTATTTGCACTGATTGTAATGCTCCTAGAGAGTTGTATCTGCAATTTTTAATATACCTGTCGGACTTTCCCGAGAGCGCTCGGTGTGGAGTACCGATGTGCATCCAGTGCGGCTTCGTGCCCAGCTTTTCCTACCCTCTGTATGTGATTTTTGCGATTATCTTTGGCCCTCACCTACTAGCCCATTGCTCATTACTTGTTTGCTATTAACGCAATTTACCAGGTTCTTTCCACCCTTTTATGTACTCAGTTTCTCTCTTTGTCAATACTTCAGTGCATTTGTCATGTTCTCCATCAGAAGAATTGTATACTTGTTTTTTTTGTGTCAGTGATCTTGCTTTTGACTGTTTCTTTGTTGTTATTTTGTCTCTAATAAAATCCATTGTAAAAGAAAAATACAATACTACAAAAAATATTACAGTACTGCCAAGAGAAAGCCATGTTTGTAGCAAAATAAAATCCCCCTGTAAAGACCACCTGCCAAAAGTGGGTACATGTAAAGCAAAGAGTTTGAGTTCTTTATTCCCTTACCTTTGTGCTATGCAAGAGTTTGGAAGACTCCTCCTCTTAGCTTCGAGGCCGTTAAGAACCGGATGAATTTTATAATGGTTAATGAGAAGCTAACGGCCATGCTTTTAGAGACCCACCCAAAGTTTCACTGATATCACCGACCTGATTCCAGAGATTTGAAAAACAGGCCGAACCTCTCAGGAATGCACTCCAGTCTATTCTGAAAGCATCTTCTTGCTAGATTTGGGCCTCTTTGTATCCTCTTGGATCTTGCATGTATGAGAGTGATGTCATCCTTGCTTAGGCACTGTGGGCAGAATATGGATGTCAAGTAAGTTTAAAAGCTAATTTTTTTACATGTTTTTAGCAGGTCTAGTGGTTTATATGGTCTAGTGGACTTAGCATTAGGTAATGACAAAGTTATCGTCAATTCAAAAGAAAATTTTAAAAATGCTCTGGTCCTTAGTGGGTAATCAGATGTGAGAACTGAATAGATTAAAGACTTGAAACATTAGCTGCCAGGATTTAATACATATTAGAGTCCATTCTTCCCCCTATCCATACAAAAGATCTTGCATCACTGACTGCCACATTACCCCAAACTATTGAAAACCCTCGCTTATGCATCACAAAGTTGTTGTTTTCCTCAAATTCTTTTTACTTCAAAAGTACTTTTGCCAATGGATTCAAGGTTTATGAAACCATAACATCTGGTTAAAAAATGTCTCTGACTTACCTACGTATTTTCTTGACATTGGATGACTTTTCTTCTCATGACTACATTCTGATTAATGCTTCACAGTGGCCTGACACAGCACAACTCCTGCTCCATTAGAGCAATTTTTATTCACCAACTGTCAAGTTGACTACTGTTTTACTAGATGGGAAGTAAGGGAAAATCTGCAAGTGCAACAAAGCAGAAATAATGTTTTTTTAAGGAACTGGGGAACAAATAGAATTATCTTTTGCATTTTTTATGTCAGTTTTGCTATTGTAGATTTTACCTTATTTCAGGTCTGGTAAAACTGCTGTAAGCTGAACAGGAAATGAAGAGAAATCTCTCTACTGGAACCAATGATGCCAACCTCAACGGCTTATTTTTTTACTGACAAACATGAAAATTTGCTGACAGAGCAAATTTTTTACTAACAACCTGAAAAATTACAATAAAAACTAAGACAATCAATATTTACATAGCAAAAACACAATATGAAACACTGACAATACCCATAACAAGTAATTTGACTGGTTTACACTAACAAACATCAACGCAGCATGACAAATTATCAGCCCCTGATACTGTATTTATGAACAGTTGTAAATATGATTGATTTTTACAAATTGTCCATACATTTTGGGATGTTGACAACCCTGACTTGAACCCTGGATAACATTAAAAACCAAAAAGGGATCCTAATCTTTCTCCACTCTTATTGAAATAAAATAATAAAAAAGCGTTGGCTGGACTTAGGCCCCATCCTTCAGGCCTTTTTCAATCTTATGGGGGTTTGCTTTGGAGCGCTGCTTATTACTTACATTTTCAGATGTTTTACTTTGCATACCTGCATATTAGAAATGTATGGAGTTTATTTACTAAAGGAAGAGAATTTTCAAATAGCTTAGTATGTTTATTAATATGCCCAAATAATGTGCAGGGCAATTTAAACATAATAAGATTTTACCTTGAACAAGAATGGATGTTTCATTCTTCTTCTGCCGGACCAATTTTGTTAATTATTTACACACATGCTAAAATATACATACAGCGTTTAAAGCAGAACTCCAGTTAAAACTTGTATTTCCCCATGCAGTGGGGCTGTGCCTGTACTGCATACAGTTGCAAGAAAAAGTATGTGAACCCCTTGGGATTACGTGGAGTTTTGCATGAATTGGGCATAAAATGTGCTCTGAACGTCATCTAAGTCACAACAATAGAAGAACACAGTCTGCTGAACATAATACTACACAAACATTAGATGTTGCCATGGTTTAATTGCACATAACATGTAAACATTCACAGTGCAGGGAGGAAAAAGTATGTGAACCCCTAGCTTAATGACTTCTCCCAGAGCTATTTAGAGCCAGGAGTGAGCCAACCTTGACTCCAATCAGTGTGATGATATTGAATGTGTTGCTGACAGCTGTCCTGCCCTTAAAAAACACACACCTGCTTTGGGTTTACTGGTTTCAAGAAGTACTGTCTGATGTGAGCCATGCCTCGCAGAAAAGAGCTCTCAGAAGACCTACGATCAATAATTGTTGACTTGCATGAAGCTGGAAAGGGTTACAAAAGTATCTCCAAAAGCCTTGATGTTCATGTGTCCACAGTAAGACAGACTGTCTACAAATGGAGAAAGTTTAGCACTGTTGCTACTCTCCCTAGGTGTGGTCGTCCTGTAAAAATGACTGCAAGAGCACAGCGCAGAATGCTGCATGAGGTAAAGAAGAATCCCAGAGTGTCAGCTAAAGACCTACAGAAATCTCTGGCACATGCTAACATTTTTGTTGACACGTCTACAATAAGGAAAACATTAAACAAGAATGGAGTACATGGGAGGACACCACGGAGGAAGCCATTGCTGTCCAAAAGGAATATTATAGCACGTTTGAAGTTTGCAAAAGAGCACCTGGATGTTCCACAGCACTACTGGCAAAATATACTGTGGACAGATGAAACCAAGATTGAGTTGTTTGGGAAGAACACACAACACTATGTGTGGAGAAAAAAAGGCACAGCACACCAACATCAAAACCTCATCCCCACTGTAAAACATGACGGAGGGAGCATCATGGTTTGGGGCTGCTTTGCTGCCTCAGGGCCTGGACGGATTGTTGTCATTAATGGGAAAATGAATTCCAGAGTTTATCAAGACATTTTGCAGGAAAACGTACGACCATCTGTCTGCCAACTGAAGCTCCGTAGAGGATGGGTGATGCAACAGGACAATGACCCAAAGCATACAAGTAATTCAACAAAACAGTGGCTGAAACAGCACAGAATACGCCTTCTGGAGTGGCCCAGTCAGAGTCCTGACCTCAACCCGATTGAAATGCTGTGGCATGACCTTAAGAGAGCGATTCACACCAGACATCCCAAGAATATTGCCACACTGAAACAGTTTTGTGAAGAGGAGTGGTCCAAAATTACTCCAGATCGTTGTGCAGGTCTGATCTGCAACTACAGGAAACGTTTGCTTGAGGTTATTGCTGCCAAAGGAGGGTCAAACTGTTATTAAGTCCAAAGGTTCACATACTTTTTCCTCCCTGCACTGTGAATGTTTACATATTATGTGCAATTAAACCATGGCAACATCTAATGTTTGTGTAGTATTATGTTCAGCAGACTGTGTTCTTCTATGGTTGTGACTTAGATGACGTTCAGAGCACATTTTATGCCCAATTCATGCAAAACTCCACGTAATCCCAAGGGGTTCACATACTTTTTCTTGCAACTGTATGTTCAGTGCTCATTTTGTCCAGGGGCTCAGGGAAAAGCTGTACTTACCCATTCCTCTGATCCTCCAGAACACCGCGCTCCCCCACATCCAGTGGTGGACTGTTCCTGGTGAACTCATGTCTGGAGCTGGTCGATGGGTGTGATGATGTCAGGAAAAGCCCATTTACAAGACCACTAGTGTGTGGAGGGACAAGAGTGGCGGGGACCTGTCTTGTGCTTGGAGGATCGGCAGATTAGATAAGTATATCTTTGCTTAGAAAAAAATGAGCACTTAATCCATGCAGTGCGGGGACAGCCCCACTGCACGGAAAAATAATAATTTTGCCCGAAATTCTTCTTTAACCATTTGGTAACCACACTATATCTGGTCACCAGTTCTGGGAGGGCGTCGTATGACGTCCTCCCAGAACACGCCCTCCCGCACTCCCCTAAGGGCACGCACCTGGCGATCTCCATGATCGCTGTGTCCTACAGACACAAGCTGATTACGTGATGAAGTAAAAGGCCAATCACAGCGGCCTTTTACCACAGGATCAGCTGTGTCCAATGACACAGCAGATCATGGAGTAAATACAGTTGCTGGTTTTTGGCAGCACTTCCTCACAGTGTGAGGAAAGTAGTGCTGATAACCAGCAGCTGTCACAGAGGAGATTGCCAATGATCATCATAGCACTGTTCATCAGTGCCCTGATGATCAGTGCCCAGCAGTGCTGCCCAGCTGTGCCTCCCACCAGTGCCCAGCAGTGCCACCCATCAGTGCCAAGCAGTGCCGCCAGTCAGTGCCATCAGTCAGGGCTGTCAGTCAGTGCCATCAGTCAGCACCGCCCATCAGTGTCACCCATCAGTGCCACCTATCAGTGCCCATCAGTGCATCTATCAGTACCACCTATCAGTGCCCATCATTGCTGCCTATCAGTGCAGCATCATCAGTGCCTCCTCATCAGTGCTCACCAGTGCCACCTCATCAGTGCAGCCTATCAGTTTCCATCAGTGCTGCCTATCTGTGCCACCTCATCAGTGCTGCCTATAAGTGCAGCCTCATCAACGCACATTAGTGAAGGAGAAAAATTACCTGTTTGCAAATTTTTTAATAGAAACAAAGAAAAAAAAAGAAAGCTCTATTTGTGGTTAACCACTTGCCTACCAGGCACTTATACCCCCTTCGTGCCCAGACCAATTTTCAGCTTTCAGCGCTGTCGCACTTTATATGACAATTGCGCGGTCATGCAACACTGTACCCATACAAAATTTTTATCATTTTTTTCGCACAAATAGAGCTTTCTTTTGGTGGTATTTAATCACCACCGGGTGTTTTATTTTTTGTGTTATAAGCAAAAAATTTGCAAAGCTTTTGAAAAAAAAAGTTTTTCTTTGTTTCTATTATAAAATTTTGCAAACAGGTTATTTTTCTCCTTCACTGATGTGTGTTGATGAGGCTGCACTGATGGGCACTGATAGTCAGCACTTACGGGCACTGATAGACAGCACTGATAGGCAGCATTGATGAGGTGGCACTGATAGGTGGTAATGATGAGCTGGCACTGATATGCAACAATAATGGGTACTGATAGGCGGCACGTATAAGCCGGCACTGATATGCAACACTGATAGGCAGCACTGATATGAGGCACTGATGGGTGGCACTGACTGATGGAATTGCTGGGCACTGATGGATGGCACTGATGGGCAGCACTGGTGGGTGGTCCTGATAGGTGCCACTGCTGGGCTCTTTCGGGTGGCACTATTAGGCACTGATGGGCACAGGTGGGTGGCACTGATGGGCACAGGTGGATGGCATTGCTGGGGACTTGTGGGCAGCACTGGTGGATGGCACTGCTAGGCACTGATCATCAGTTCCCTGATGATCTGTGCTGATCTGTCCTCTGACAATTGCCGGTTATCGGCAGTACTTTCCTCATGGTGTGACCTGCATTTACCAGAGATCTGCTGTGTCATTGGACACAGCTGATCACGTGGTAAAAGGGTGCTGTGATTGGCTGTTTACCACATTATGTGATCAGCTATGTCTGTAGAACACAGCGATTACAGAGATCGCTGGGCGTGCACCCCCGGGGAGTGCTGGAGTGTGCGTTCTGGGAGGACGTCATATGATGCCCTCCCAGAACTGGCCAGTTACGGTGAAGCCGTCATTCGGCTATCTGCGGTTGGCAAGTAGTTAAAGAATACATTTTGTATTTTTAAACTTTTTTTATGTCACATGACATGTGAGCAATGGTATATCAAATCACAAAAACGCAATATAATTCTCAATTTTGTGTAAAATAGAAAAGATGAGATTGTGTTGCGTAAAGAGATGCCAAAATATCAAGCTTCAAAACTGCATGCACAGAGAATAACTACCAAACCCAGAATTATGAAAAGGTGACGCTTTCAGAAACCTTTACAACTCATCATTTTTAGAGCCATAAACGAAGGCCCTAGAAATATTGTTCTCTCTCCAGCATACACAGCGATAACCAATATGTATTGTGAATTGTCATTTATGTAAGAGCTTATGCAAGCTCTATGAATGGCAGAGAATTTACATTTTTTAAATAAATCTTATTTTTGAAAAACGTATTTTTTTACCATTTATTGCTTTGGATATTAGGCAGGTGACAGGTACTATTTAAGAGAGCTATTGGAGGTCTATAAGACTCCAAACTGTGTTTGCTACTTTCCCTGCCTAAGGTTTGACAGCACTGAAAGTGCTGAGAGGTGTTTTAAAAAAAAAATAATTTAATATTCAGATACCAACACACTTGTTTCATTAAACCTTGCATGGGTGTAAGGGTGTGTAGATATTAATTCATATTATGAACACTTTCTCCAGTGTCTGTTTTCTAGGAAATCAAGCATTACCTGATATAACCTGAAAACTCCTATTTTAAACAAGAATCAGTGATGCCAACATTGGGATTCTTGGAATCCCAGAAACTTGCCTCACTACAAGTTCATGAATAAAACTTTTTGAAGTGCCACAAATCAATAATTGTGTTGTTATGTTGTGTAACCAAAGCGCTGATTCTCAGGAATACTGAAACATCCTGGAACAAAGATGTGTACTTGCATTATAAATGATTGCAGAAGCTGACATCCCCTTGGGATTCCTTTCACATACTTAGTTAAGTAGAATGTTTACATTTAATAGGGAGTCTCAGAGGTCTTCTGGGAACAATCCATTATTTTCATTATGTAGATTTTTTTTCTTTTTTTACCCTTGTCAGTAATGTTGAAGACAGGCGTGCACTTCAACGTGAGAATTGTTTCTCAAACTTTCTGCTGCTGTCTAAAATTGAATTACGTAACAACCCTTGGCGGTCATCCATCTTGTCTATACTTTGCGGTAGTTTTGCATAGATTCACATGCCTAGGGGCTTAAGAAGGACCAATGGTTTTCTGGGATGTTTCTTCACAAAGACATGCCAAAGTCTCATGATTTAACAAACAGAGAAACAATAACTTGAAAGTTATCTAACTTGTCATTTACTAATATAATCCGCGTTGTTATGTCTACAGTTATTTTTTTTTATCCCTGGCATCGCCATGATGTGCAGTAATGCTGATTTAATTAACATTTAAAGCAGCTTTCCTCCAAGAGGGTTCCATGGGATCCTAGGGTTCCTCCAAAGGTTTCCAGGGGTTCCTTGAGCAATTTCTTCCTCCTATTGCTATGCAACTAGATATGTAACTACTAACAGCCTTGTTTTTAGCTATTTGTATGGGGGACTTCCCTCCCAATGACAACCAATGTAAGAGGCATTCCTCTCACTGACTAGCATAATGCATCATTAGTTGTTGATATCGTGGCAATTGGCAGGGGTTCCCTGAGGCCTACACTGCAGCTGATAAAGTGACGTTCAGGAGCTGTTCAGCAGTTTTTTCAGCAGCCCCTGAACTCCCTCTAATGTTTTCCTATGTGTCCATGTACACATAGTCGTTTACAGGCAGTTGAGTTTTTAGTCGTTTTTTTGAACGCACCAAACTTGTGTTCAGGATTAGATTTTCTCAGCATTTCAAACACTAAACGCTTGTTAACGCGGCTAACCGCGTTTATAAGCATTTGCATTTAGAAGCGTTTGTTAACTGTTCCATATCCAAATGCTGTCCAGAGCCTTTTTTCATCATCAGAAATGCATGCAAAGCGTTTTCCATGCATTCAAACCAACCCGGTACACCAGGGCAGTCAGTTCCAGGTTTTGCGTGAAGGAAAAAATGGTAGAACGTGCCGTATTATGCTCACGATGGGATCCATAGTGAATACAACCAGAAAAGACAGGTCATCTCAACACATACTGCTCTCTCTGCTTCTGCTCTCTCTATTTCTTTCAAAATGTCTGAAATAGTAAATTTTTTCAGTTTTTCAGTGCATTCTGGGCATTTGGGAAGGTCTCCTGAGGTTATCTTTAAAAAAACACTTCTAAATAAAAAATTTCATAAACGCACATAAACGCAGTATGCAAACGTGGCTAAACAGACGTTTTTTAACCTACATTTTCCAGCAGTCAGTTTCCATCGTTCAGAAGTGTTTTCCAAACGTCCCGTGTACATGAACCCTTGAGAAAGGCTGATTTAACCACTTGCCCTCCTGCGGATTTACCCCCTTTCCTGACCAGGCCACTTTTTGCATTACGGCGCTGTGTTATTTTAACTGACAACTGTGCAGTCCTTTTTTTCCCACAAATTTAGCTTTCTTTCGGTGGTATTTGATCGGCTGTACGTTTTTAAATTTTTGCATTATAAGCAACAATTTTGAAAAAAAACTATATTTTGGACTTTTTGCTATTAAACATGTCCAGTAAAAAAATTTTAAAAATCTAATTTCACCATAAATTTAGGCCAAAATGTATTCTGCTACGTCTGTGCTAAAAAAAATCCCTATACGTGTAAATTCATTGGTTTATGTGAAAGTTATAGCGTTTACAAATGGCGGTATATAGATAATGGGATTTAGTTTTTTTTCTACTAGTAATGGCGGCGATCAACGACTTTTAGCGGGACTGCAGCGGACATTCTGACACTGGGGGGGAACTAACTTGGTGTCACTGACACCCCAGTGACACCAATACAGTGATCAGTGCTATAAAAAGCACTAACACTGTACTAATGGCACTGGGCAGGAAGGGGTTAATGTGAGGGGCGATCAAAAGGTTAACTGTCTGCTGGGAATGTTTTACTGGGGGGCAAGGGGCGTGCTCTTCACTGAAAGCACACTGATCGGGATGGCTGTACTGTGCACAGCCATCCTGAGCAGTGTGCTCGAGTTGACAGAGAGGAAGATTGTTTATAAACAAAAAAATCTCCTCCACGTCGGAGATGTTCGGTAATCACCGGGCGCCGGTGGATAATTACCGGCCGGGACCTGCGATTGACATCCAGAGTCGTGTGCCCCCTACCTAGAAATGCAAAGTCACATATATATACGTGATTCTGCGCACAGGTGCCGCCCTGTAGCAGTATATCTGCTATAGGGCGGTCCTTAAGTGGTTAATGAAAACATGCATTTTTGCCTCATCACGGCAAACTGACAGGTACGCTGGATTATTTTATATTCAATCCCCTGCCATTCTTTCCAGCTGCCCAAGTAAAAATAAAGAAAAAAACTCCTTTCTTCCAAGTAAGGGGAACCACATAACTATTTTCCTTGCTCCCAATGTAGCACTCGGTGCCACTAGCCATTCTGGACAGCTTTCACAGGATGGTTGGATCTGGAGAATATGCAAAGACTTCAGGGGGGCTCCATCAAACCAAAATCATGAAAGGAATGAATGATGTCTGCTTTCCAAGTGTAGGGAAGCAACAAAGTTTGCAGATCCTACTGTTCTCTTGCACAAAGAAAAAAAAATTGGTTGTAATCAGGGGCCGACTGACAACTCATGGTGCCCCCGAGCAATAGGGGATCATGGGGCCCCTGTGTCCTTGCCCAAACTCAAAAAAGCCTATGAAAAAGGTACCAGGGGCATCTCATGGGGCCCCCTACTGACCCCGAGCCCTCGGGCAGTGCCCGAGTTTCCAAATGGTCAGTCCGCCCCTGGCTGTAATAATATTCAAATGGAGTGAAGGAATTAAACCCATACATACACGTCCCCAATGAAAGATTAAATATTTTCTCAGCCCAAGCTGAGAATAATACATATTTTGTTTAACAATTGATATACTGAAAAGAACTCACAGCGCTACCCTTTTAAACCCTCAGTGTCTCTATACATATGAGTGTGCTAAAATTGAACAGCTATGGCTACACAAATGTCCCCGTAAGGTAATATCACAATTCTGCTCTTTAAAAAAAATTGTGCAAACAACCGAATAAACAATTGTCCGATATTGTTCCAGTTGCATTATTTGGTGCAGTGATACAAGTGCTGGGGGGAACTTCTATAAAGTGCAAGCATATTGATGTGTTCCCTCTCTTGTGCCCACACTCTCCAGAAGATGTGGACTCTGTGCAGAAGCGTATTGGTCAGGCACACTTTTATTGCTGGTATTCTCTGGCTCATATATGTTCCTTTGGTGTACTCTCCTCTACTCTTCTTCTTCCTCTGTTCTTCCAGGCAGTGTAAGGCTCCATGTATATGAGACGTTTGGAAAACACTTCAGAAACTGACTGCTGGAAAACGTAGGTTAAAAAACGTCTGTTTAGCCACGTTTGCACACTGCGTTTATGCGCGTTTATAAGCATTTGCGTTTAGAAGTGTTTTTTAAAGATAAACTCAGGAGACCTTCCAAAATGCCAAGAATGCATGAAAAACAGTAAATAAATAACTAGTTCAGACATTTTGAGAGAAATAGAGAGAGCAGAAGCAGAGAGAGCAGTATGTGCTGAGATGACCTGTCTTTTCTGGTTGTATTCACTATGGATCCCATCATGAGCGGCACGTTCTACCATTTTTTCCTTCATGCAAAATCTGGAACTGACTGTACTAGGTCCATTTGAATACATGGAAAACGCTTTGCATGCAATTCTGATTATGAAAAAAGGCTCTGGACAGCATTTGGATATGGAACAGTAAAAAAAACACTTCTAAACGAAAACGCTTATAAACGCGGTTCACCGCGTTTAGAAGCGTTTGGCATTTGAAACGCTGGTAAAATCTGCTCCTAAACGCAAGTTTGGTGCATTCAAAAAAACGACTGTAAACTCAACTGCCTGTAAATGACTGTAAACGACGATGTGTACATGGAGACGCAGAAAAGCTCCTGAATGTCAGTTTATCAGCTGCAGTGTGCATGAGCCCTTAGAAAAAAGTTTTGGTATGCCTCACATGCAAAAGGATAGACAAGGGGAAATCTTGCTTTATTTAAAACATGAAAACACTTGTTACACTCACTTGCTATGACAGGTTCAATATCGATTGCAATCACAGATACAATATCGAACCTGGAAGTGTCACTCCAGCATGCACTTCACAGACCAGATGTGACATCACTGGTCCCGCCTAATGCGTTTTTCCCCTCCCACAGGGTGACTTCAGAAGCTGGAGCCACCGCTTATGGGTTCCCTTTTATGCTGGGGGAAAATTTGTGTAGCCATAGCTGTTCAATTTAAGAACATTCTTATTTATTTATTTATTTATTTATTATTTGTTTATTTATTTTAGGTACTTATATTGCACTGTCAATTTATGCAGCTCTTTATATATATATTGTACATTCACATCAGTCCCTAACCCTCAAGGGGCATACAGTCTAAGGTCCCTAACTTATGTTCATACATACACATAGTAGGGACAATTTTGACAGGAACCAATTAACCTACCAGCATGTCTTTGGAGAGTGGGAGGAAACCAGATTACCCGGAGGAAACCCACGCAAGCACTGGGAGAACTCCAGGCAGGTAGTCTCATGGTTGGGATGCAAAACAACGACCTTACTGCTACCAAGCGGAAGTGCTAACCACTGTATTTCTATTCATATGTATAGAAACACTGACGATTTAAAGGGGTAGTGCTGTGCGTTCTTTTCTGTATACCATTTTAAGGCAACATTGTCTTTTTAACAGTAGCAAACCCACTGGAGATTTTTTATTACTTTTTTCACTTGATTCTTTGGGGGGATAATCATGCTCATTATTGTAGCTCAATATATAGGGGGATTTATGTAGTCAAAAGTGTCCAATATAAGCACATTCATGTACATAAAAACACTAAGGATTTAAAGGGGCAGTGCTGTGAGTTTTTATCAGTATACTGTTCGAGGCAATAATGCCGTTGTAACAGCAGCAAACCCATTTGAGATTTTTTTCACTAGTATGTTTTCTACTTGTATTTTCACATTTCACACATTTTTCATTTAAATAGGAATTTACTACAATCCTAGCACTGGTAAAGAAAGATAGATTAAATAGGTCAACATTTGGAACTTTTTTTGTTCTTTTATGCCCCATTCACATCATTGCGTAGTGGGAACGAGTTCCCTCCATGCGATATTGACAGTGCACTTTTCACATGCCTCTGCATGTTGCATAGGGAAGCTCATTCATTTGAATGGGCTACCATATTCATGTTTGGCACCTAAAAGAAGTTCCTGCTCCTTTTTGGGTGACATGCCTCATGCATTTTTAAAGGCGCAGTTTGCTACGCTTGCCACACGATTCTGACGTGCGACAATTGCATCGCATTTGGGGGCCATTAAAGGATAATGGCACCCAAACAGACGCTGCCTGCTGTGCTGCAAAAGCCACACGATTTGGAATCGCTGGCAGAATTGCTGAAATTACAAATTGCGAAGTGTAAATGTTGTTTTTTTGCCAAGTATTCAGTGTCAGCTACCTAGAGTTTTTAATGGCATGTTGTAACTGGAAGCAGACTCATCTAACCTTTAAGTATAAGACTTACATAAAAAAACACAGACACAAACACCATTTTGCAGGAAAGGCTTGGAATAAAAAACAAAGGCCCAGCAACTTTATGTAATCCATTGACACAGACGAGGTATAATTATCTGTAATTATGGAAATAATATAATGAGAGTCTTTTTCATGGTTTAATATGAATCATTTTCTTAACAAAACAGTTTGTAAAATGTGCAATTATAAAGGTCTTGTTTTTAACTGTTTTGTTGTTTGTTTGTATCCAGGGGCGGACTGACCATTTGGAAACTCGGGCACTGCCAGAGGGCCGGGGTCAGTAGGGGGCCCCATGAGATGCCCCTGCTACCTTTTTCATAGGCTTTTTTGAGTTTGAGCAAGGACACAGGGGCCCCATGATCCCCTATTGCCCGGGGGCCCCATGAGTTGTCAGTCCACCCCTGTTTGTATCTATCTATCTATCTATCTATCTATCTATCTATCTATCTATCGATCTATCTATCTATATCAGTGTTTCTCAACCCTTTATCAGTCAAGGCTCCCTTTAAAATAATCAACAGTCCTGGAGGCACCCTTTAAAATGATGAACAGTCCCGAGGCACCCTTTAAAATTATGGACAGTCTTGAGGTACTCCATTCTAAAATGGGGTGCCTCAAGACTGTCCATAATTTTAAATGGGCACCCCATCCTAAAATGTGAAAAACTATTCTAATAGTTTTATATAACGCAGCAACATCCACACACGTAGGACACCCAACGAAAGAGGTGATTTATTCTCCCAAAGCAAATACTCTTTTGCACACTGGTACTGAGTACTATTCCAATGTTTCTCCTCTCCCTCAGTTTTTCTTCATCAGTGAACTAATGTAACCCCAGTACTGATGGACAGGGGCAGGGGAGGGTCAAACTAGGATGCTGTACAGGTAACTGACATCCTCATCAAACGATGATGTCATTGGTTGTCAGGATGCCGGCGGCTAGAAGGTTGTAATGGAGCACATTGAAAACCTGTGGCTTTGTGTAACTAAAAGGCAGACTTGTTCTACCCGCTGGCTTGTATATAAGTTTTGGGAAATTTGTAGACATTTTGCCAAGGCACCCCCAAAGAAACCTCAAGGCACCCCAGGGTGCCTGGGCACCCTGGTTGAGAAAGGCTGATCTAGATAGTCAGCCTGGGGGGGGTATGAGAGGGTTAACTGAACAGGCAACATACTTCCCAGACCTGTTTATTAAGCAGCTGGTCAGAGAGGCCGGTTGATGGCAGTTTTGCTGTCTGTAGTGAGGAGACCTAGATGCTGCCTGGAAATCTCTATAATCTGGCTTTGACCTGCTGGGTGAGCTTTCCTTTAACAGTGACTTTGAAATACTGTGTGTGCAGTGGATGGGACACTGGAAGTTATTGATGTAAGCCTGGGTTCACAAATGGGCGGTGCAGTATATCGCATGTGATTCGCACAGGAACTGCACCGCATTCCTGTGCAAATCACATGCGATTTGTGTGCAGTGCGAAAATGTATGGCTCTATTCGCACCGCTCCTGCACCAAAAACGTGCAGGACCCTTTTTTGGGTCAGCACTAGAATCAGGTCGCATGGGTATTCACACCTATGTGATCTGATTTTGTTTTCTGGACCGCTTTTGGGGTGTTGTTAGCTTAACACCCACAGCAGTTCGCATGAATGGGGTGCTATTCTGATGCATGACGGAATTTGCACAGAAAACGCTGTGAATTCTGCACCGCATCAGTGTGAACCAGGGCTAAGACTGTGTTGTACTAATGGGAAGGTTTACTTGTCCTGTTTAACCTCCCTGGCAGTATTCCCGAGTGTAGCTCGTGGTAAAATGTCAGTACCAAAAGCGGTAACCCCGAGCTACACTCGGGCTTACCATGCGGCGCTGCATAGGGAGTCCCTGCAGAGCTTACCTTGTCCTTCGCTCCTGAGATGTGTCTCCTGCAGCATCCCCGGCCATCTCCTCCGGCCAATGCCGGCATCTGGCTTCCATGTTCCGGTCCCTGTGACGTCGGACATACGGGTGCCACCAGCGGTGGGAAATTTGAAAATTTTAAAAAAATGTCATTTTTTTCCTAAACAAATTTTACATAGCAAAACATTGCTGTTTCAACCCATTTCACATACATTGTGTCCCGAGTGCTTTGTCCTGTGCCCTGCCAGCATTTTGTCTGTTCTTTCTGCCTGGAAACTGAGAAAAGTCCATGGCGTCCAAAAAGTGTCCCTTTAGGTCAAAAGCGGGTTTAGATCAGCTAGAGAACAGCGATAGTAAATCAGAACCACTTGCAGAATTGAGTGATAATGATTCGTGGGGAAATTCGTCATCAGACACTGAAAACGATTTTGCGACTTTGCTCAGCAATGTGCGAACTTGGCGCTATATTTCAAATTTCAGTGTTTTTGGTTTGATTATATTATTGAATTAAATGTATTATTATTATATTATTATTTTTTATGATTATTTATTAAATTATAATTTATGATTTCATGTTTCAAATTTTATCATACCCGGGATGTTTACTAGACTCTTGTTCGGACAGATTTCAGTGAGTACCGCTTTCAGCACCAAAAATCGGAAATAATCAGACCGCTAGGCAGGTTAAACAGAATCTGATAACAAACCTTGTCACTTTTCTGTTTGGTAGTAAATAAAATGGATTTTAAGTTTAGTAAACTGTCTGCCAAGAGCCTGTTTACCCCTCTGATCCCAAAGATAGATAGACAGATAGATAGGCAAACAGACTAGTCATTAGAAGTGGTGACTAGAGGATTTTTCATTTCTCAGGCTAAGAATATTTTCAGCAATTCCAGAAAGTGCAAAATCCTGGTCACTTCGTGTGAGATGAATTAAAAGCACAAACAATGTTATTTTTCATCTGTAATCCCTCCATTTCCCATGCAATAGAGATAAAGAAAAAAACAGACTGGGTGGCAACCATGGCTCCCTCTATAGATACAGTGCAATAAGTGAGTGTAGGACAGAAAATGTTTCAGTGGCAGGATCCCTAGGTAACAATAAAGGACAAGAAAGCGTTAAAGAACAAAACTAATGCAGCCACTACATCTAATAAAAGGTATACTGCAATATAGTACATTTTAGTTGTTACATTTATAGAAACATAGAGAAGTGATGGCAGAAAAAGACCAAGTGGTCCATCAAGTCTGCCCGTTTTTGTGTGTGTGTGTTTTGTGGGGTTTTTTGTGTTTTGTTTTTTTCTTTTTTTTTTGGGTGGGAGGTGTTGGGTTTTTTTTGTTGTGTTTTGTTTTATTTTTGCTTATTTGTCTGAGAATAGATCTAAGCATGTTGGAAGCTATGTACTGTTGAATGGCTCACGACCTCTGCTGGAAGTTTATTCCAAGCATCAACTACTCTTTCAGTCAAATAGTACTTTCTGCGATTAGTTTTGAACTTTCCTCCAGCTAGTTTAAGCTCATGTCCTTGTGTTCTTGATTTTGATTTCATATTGAAAATATTGCCCTCCTGAACCTTATTCACCCCCTTGATGTATATAAAGGTTTCAATCATGTCTTCCCTTTCTCTTCTTTCCTCCAGACTGTACATATTAAGTTCCTGGAATCACTCTTGATAAGTTTTATTCCCCAGACCTTTCACGATTGTTGTTACCCATCTCTGGACTTGTTCTATGTTATCAATATCTTTTTGTAAGTGAGGTCTCCAGAACTGTACACAGTATTCTAAATGAGGTCTAACTAAATATCTATATAGAGGAATCAGGACCTCCTTCCTCCTGTGGATGATCCCTCCTGTGATGCATCCTAGAATTCTATTCCCCTTCCCCACTGCCTGGCCACACTGTTGGCTCATTTTGCAATCATCTGAAATAAGTACCCCCAAATCCTTTTCCTCTGAAGTGCTGGCCAACACTGTACCCCCAATGTTGTACTCTCTCAACATTTAGATATGCTTTAAGGCATAGGTGTTGTAAACTATAGCATTGGTTATAAGAAAACAACACTATTTATAAAGAATTGACTTTATTTTCATCAAAATAACAGTTATAGTCAGGGGCGGACTAACAACACATGGGGCCCCCGGGCAATAGGGGATCATGGGGCCCCTGTGTCTCTGTCCAAACTCAAAAAAGCCTATTAAAAAGGTACCAGGGGCATCTCATGGGGCCCCCTACTGCCCCCGGGCCCTTGGGCAGTGCCCGAGTTTCCAAATGATCAGTCCGCCCCTGGGTGGAGTGCATGTGATTAAGATCTTTGAATTACAAAAATTCTCCATTCAATCAAACTTTTAAAATCAAGATAAGACTTTCTTCGTAATTAATGAAAAGAAATAACACTTACTTAATTGATTACAAAAAGAAAAAAAAATAACATTGTCACTCTACTATAGCTTGAATTGGCACACCACATCTTTGGAACATTGGACTTATATTTGATGGTGCTTACTTTCAGTATTCTGCAATATTTGTTCCATACGTCAGAACAACTTCTCACTGTTGTGAGCCATTTACAATAACAAGCAGCTAGATGTGAATCCCATTTAGTAATTAGACCACTTCTAAAACCGCATTATGTGAGCAAGTGATCTGATTGCCTGTGATGTAGCCACAATCTGTGTCTGTTCTCTTCTATCCATGACATTGACTGTATGCCTTTTTCCATGCTAGAGCATTCATCCTCTGTGTTGATTTAATAATTACCCAATGTGATAATCCATGCAGGGCTACCCTAATTGACAATAAAGAACATGTCTAATCTCCAAATGCATTTGTTATTCACACAAAGATTTTCCAAGTTTTCCAAAATGTTTTATCAATGGCTGGTACTTCTCTTTTCTCACAGAGCCAAGAAAATGTCTTCCGGTTTGTGTGCTGTTTCTTTCCACACTCACAAGGTACAGGGCAGCAGACCCCAGTATCTTCAAGGATGGGAAATCTTCTCACTAAGAGGTTAATTTACTAAAGGCAAATAGGCTGTGTGTTCAGTTTACAAGAAAAGTTGCACCGTGCAAAGGAATTTTTCCCAAAGCTTAGTGAATGTGGTGAAATTTCACTTTGCAAAGGATATCCAATCACATGAAAATTCCCTTGCAAAGCTCTGGGGCAAATTCCCTTGCAAAGTGAACAGCCTATTTGCCTGTGGTAAATCAACCCCTATATAGTGGGGGTGATATACTAAAACTGGTGCACACCGACTCTCATGCAGCTGTGCATAGTAACCAATCAGCTTCTAATTTCAACTTGTTCAATAAAGCTTTGATAATAAAACCTACAAGCTGATTGGTTAGTATGCACAGCAGCACCAGATTCTCTGTGCACACGTTTCAGTAAATCTCCCCCAGTATGTCATTCTGTCCAGGGGCGGACTGACCATTTGGAAACTTGGGCACTGCTTGAGGGCCCGGGGTCAGTAGGGGGCACCATGAGATGCCCCTGGTACCTTTTTCATAGGCTTTTTTGAGTTTGGGCAAGGACACAGGGGCCCCATGATCCCCTATTGCCCGGGGGCCCCATGAGTTGTCAGTCCGCCCCTGATTCTGTCATTCTCAGAGAAATGTCTCATATAGTATGGTTAAGCCATACATGGATCAAAATTCGGATGGTTCACAAGGAACCAGCTGAATATCAATCCATGCATGGCCATTCCCATACATGAGAAATCGATCTATTGATTGACTTCTCATGAACCAGCTTATTGGTAAGTTTTCACTCAATCGGAGCATGCAGCCAATCGGCTGCAGCGGTGAAACCATGTATTCTATGGTGGGGGAGTCTCACTGTAAGAATTCATTGACATAGCAGGAGAATTTCTGCATCCAACTTAAATGTTACTAAACCCAGGACCCTGCATTCACTATATCTGGTCTCCCACAGTACACAGAACAGAGAAATGCAATTATTTTAGTAAATATAAATTGCTAAATACCTTTTCTCATCAGCAGTCTTGTGACTTCTATCAGTGTCCAGCCAAGCACTGGTTAATCTTGTAGGAGGAGTTTTCATTCTGCTCTGACTAAGGCAGCATAACCCCTACCCTCTTTGGACAGTGCTGATTAACCCTGTGCTGATCACATGCACCCTTCCAAAGAAAAGAAACACTCTCTAACAGTACATACCAAACTAAACATGTGTAGAGTGACTCCTAGAGCTCTGTACTATCAACAGATGGATTAGGGACTGTTGAAGAAGGGGAGGATAAGAGAAGACAGAATCAAACAGCCTTTTTACACAATGCAGATAATTAACCACTTTGGTTCCACCGTGAGTATAACAAGCATGCTGTACTGCATATACAGACTGATTTTACTGTTGTTGGCTTAGTAACACTTTGAACCCTGGTTCACACTGATGCAGTGCGGAATTTGCAGCGTTTTCTGTGCGAATTCCGCACTGCATCAGAATCACACCCCGTTCGTGCAAACCGCTGCGAATGTGTATGTTAAGTTAACAACACCCTGAACGCGGTCTGCAAAATGTGGTGTGATGTGTAGAATCGGATCGCATAGGTGTGAAACCCATGCGATCCAATTCTAGTGCAGACCCAAAAAAGGGTCCTGCACCTTTTTGGTGCAGATGCGGTGCAATTTAGAGCCAAATTTATGGCTCCAATCGCACTGAAACACAAATCGCATGTGATTTGCACAGCAATGCGGTGCTGTTACTGTGCGAATCACATGCGATATACCGCACTGCATATATATGAACCTAGGCTAAGTGTGTGCATGGGGGAATTGGTTAAAAAAAAACTGAACCATGTATGACCAGGTTTAGCCTAGTCCCATCCCCTCAGAACCTGGGCTTTGTTCCAGCATTTTCTGGGAGATTAACCTTCCTTTATCTTACTGAGTCAAGGTAAGAATGTGTCACATCCCATGTATTGCTTTTGTTTGTTGGTCCAATCACAAGGTAAAGTGCAGCAGGTCCTAGTGTGATCAAGTGACAGGCAAATGTCTCACTATCTGTTGTGGTTAGCCTTAAGCCGGCCACTAACCCAACGTATGAAATTCAAAATACTAACCACAGCTTACAAAGCCATCCACAACACTGCCCCTAGCTACATCACCGACCTCATCCACAGATATTGCTCAAATCGCCCACTCCGATTCTCCCAAGATATCTTCCTCTCTAGCTTCTTCATCACCTCCTCCCACGCTCGCCTCCAGGACTTCTCCAGAGCCTCTCCTACCCTCTGGAACTCCCTACCACAGTATGTGCTGTCGGTCCCCACCCTGTCTGCCTTCAGGCGATCTTTGAAAACTCACTTATTCAGGGAAGCCTACAGCACCTCCACCTAAGAACTAAACTTGAATCACCTCCACCAGATCACCCCCCACAGGTATCACCTTTTGTATCACCTCCCCCTTCCTTTAGATTGTAAGCTCCATGAGGAAGGCCCTCCTATTCCTTTTGTACTGAAATGTATTCTAATTGTACTGTCTCTCTTATATTGTAAAGCGCTGAGCAAACTGTTGGCGCTATATAAATCCTGTATAATAATAATCATTGATCAAATCTCGGCTGGTTCATCAGGAACTGGCTGAGATTTGATCCATCTACGGGCAGTAGAACCAGCCTTTTGGATTTTTTTATCACTGCCAGTGGCTGCAGCTGCCAGCAGTGGTCATAGTGCTCTGCCACAGGAAAGGCTTCTCACCCACAGAACACAATAGTACTGCAAGAGTGAGTCCTCCATCAACGCTATGTTGATGGGGGAATCAAGCAAATATTTGTCCTTCCACCGAAAGAAAATTGCATATCCAATGGACTGATTTAGACTACACTCCATACTTGTCTCTAGTCTGTGCTCCAGCCTCTTTTTACCTATGCCTTGGTCCAGCAAGGTGCTTACAGAAACACTCCCCTTCATATGTAGTCTTCATATGTGGGCTTTATTTTTTCAGACCGATGAAGCAACATCAATAGTATAGATAAAATAATATATATATTTATGTGTATGTATTTTATGTTTTTTTTGCTGTCTTCTAGAGAGCAAGTGTCAATGTAGCATTATCAGGTTGGCGTACATTTTCTTATCCCAGTTCGAACTGACTCCTGACTCTCTTTTAGTACCACCCTAGCAGTGGCGTCTCGAGGCAGGTGCAGGGGGTGCGTCGTCGCACCGGGTGTCACCTATCACACGGGGTGACACCGGACCCACTCCACGAAAAGGTAAGTTGTAAAGCAAGCCGATGATCGCCGCAGGATGGATTCGATCCATCCTGCAGGGATCGTCGGCTTTTTTTGCAACTTACCTTTTTGTCGAGCGGGTCCGGTGTCACCCCGTGTGATAGGTGACACCCGGTGCGACGACGCACCCCCTGCACCTGCCTCGAGACTCCGTATAGGTTGCATGCCGACGATCCCTGCAGGATGGATTTGATCTGCATATTAGGGAGCATAATGGATCGGATTCCGATCCATTATGCTCAGTCTGCAGATCCGATCCATCCTGCGGGGATCGTCAGCATGCAACCTATACGGGGTGACACCGGACCCACTCCACGAAAAGGTAAGTTGTAAAGAAAGCCAACGATCCCCGCAGGATGGATCGGATCTGAGTATTGGGGAGCATAATGGATTGGAGTCCGATCCATTATGCTCAATCTGCAGATCCGATCCATCCTGCTGGGATCGTCGGCATGCAACCTATACGGGGTGACACCGGTCCCGCTCCACGAAAAGGTAAGTTGTAAAGAAAGCCGACGATCCTCGCAGGATGGATCGGATCTGTGGATTGGGGAGCATAATGGATCGGAGTCCGATCCATTATGCTCAATCTGCAGATCCCATCCACTCTGCGGGGATCGTCGGAGGGGGTGTCACCAAATGTTATCGCACCGGGTGACACCAACCCTAGGGATGCCCCTGCACCCTACTTCTGTGTCTCTTTGACTTTTCCTTTTTTTATGGTCACTACTGTCTCTCATCTTTCACATTGTTTTCCCTTTCTTTTTTATTTGCTTCACTCTTTAATATGTGTTTCAAACCCATCTCAGTGCACCACATGATGCTCATCAGAAAGGTTTGATTGCAATCAATAAAAACCATTAGTACTGATACACCAACCATCACAAAAATTCATGGTAAATTATGGTTGCTGAACAATATGCAGTTAAAGCGTACTATGGGCATGCACACTATTACATATCAAAAGCAAACGGTGAGCACTATAGATACGGAAGTAGCTGGTACAAAAGATAGGGACAATATCTCAATATTTTGTTATTTACAAAATGACATAGAATTACACCTTCATGGCAGACAGCAGAGGTAGGTACTTGGATTTACTTTTCTTAACTGCAGGTAGTATAACAAGGATTTTCATGGGACTTGCCCCAGCCTGTGACTGGATGGTGACGGAGCAGCAGCCTATCGATGAGATACATATTGTAAATTCCATTGGGGCTAATTTATTAAAAATAAATAGGCCATTCACTGGAAGGTAATTTTCTCTTTGTACATGATTGTATCTTGGTGAATGAGGTAAAACTCAGTTCTACTGAGTTCCATCATCCAATCATGTCCAAGTAAAGATACTTTTTTTATACTTTGACTGCATATGAGTGGGCATTCTTGGTAAATTGAATTTTCACCACTTTAAAGTGTTACTAAACCCACAACAGTAAAATCAGTCTGTATATGCAGTAAAGCATGCTTGTTATACTCACTGTGGAACCTAAGGGGTTACTCCTCTGCATTGAGTAAAAATGCTGTTTGATACTGACTTCTCTGATCCTCCCCTTCTTTCAATGCCCACCTCTTATCTCCTGATAAGACATAATGTGTGGAGACATTATGCACATGCTCAGTTTGGTGTGTATTGCTGGAGAGGTTTTTTTTTTTTTCTTGGGAGAGTTCATGTGATCAGCACAGGGCAAATCAGTGTTGTCCAGACAGAGGTCAGGGGTTCTGCATATTCCTAGAGCAGAAAAAAAACTCCTCCTACAAGCTTTAACCAGTGATCAGCTGGACACTGATAGAAGTCACAAGATTACTCTAACTGTTGATGAGAAAAGGTATTTAGCAGTTTATATTTATATTTAGCAGTTTATATTTCTATATTCTGTGTACTGTTGGAGACCAGAGAGAGTGAATGCAGGGTCCTGGGTTTAGTAACAATTAAAGCTAGGAAAATTCCCTTGTAAACATTATCTTGCAAAGTGAACAGCATATTTGTCTTTAGTAAGCCTGTCACCCCTGGTTCACATATATGCGGCCGTGCGGGCCGCGTTTTGCGTGGTCAGGAGAGCACATTCATTTGAATGGTCTCCCGTGCCCCGTGACACACAGGGAAGAAGTCCCTGCACTTCTTTTGAAAACGCAGTCCGCACAGGATCCTCGGTTCCCAGTACAGTTGTGTTTTCCAGTGCAAGCGGCGTGCCATGAGAAATAATGGCACCCACCCGTGGGTCCGCATTCCTCTTTGTGGGTGGTGCGGCTGCATGGATTTTCTTCTGAACCTAGCCTTAAAGAATATCTAAACCCAACATTTCATGTACTTGTTCTACCAAGTACGTGTATGTAAAAGTATCCTGTTCTCTTTATATTGCTTCCTTTGTATGAAATCCCTGGTGTTCCTGCTAGACCCTCTACTTTCCAATAAAAAACTGACCACACTAGGCATGAGAGCACTGCATGGTCAGTTCTTTAGCTGTGCTGGGAGCAGGGGCGGACTGACCATTTGGAAACTCGGGCACTGCCCGTGGGCCCGGGGTCAGTAGGAGGCTCCATGAGATGCCCCTGGTACCTTTTTCATAGGATTTTTTGAGTTTGGGCAAGGACACGGGTCCCATGATCCCCTATTGCCCGGGGGGCCCCATGAGTTGTCAGTCCGTCCCTGGCTGGAAGCTAATGCTGTGCTGATACTCCCCCTTCCTCTGCACAGACATTCACAGGGAAGATCAGTGTGCTGTTGTTTCTCATCCCCCAGCTCTTATGCACCCAAGAACAGTTACATAGTTACATGGTTAGTCTGGCTGAAAAAAAGACAAAAGTCCATGTGATCCAGAGGAAGGCAAAAAACCCCCAGCAAAGCATGACTCGATTTGCTCTTGCAGGGAAAAAATTCCTTCCTGATCCCCAGAGAGGCAATTGGATATTCCCTGGATCAACAGATGTGATCACTTATAAAAAAGGGGGGGGGAAAGGAATTTTTTAATTTGTTTTATATATACATATACAAATGTTTTGCCTTTCTATTTTATTTTAAACTGAATGGGTTGTTTTACAAGGTGAGCGTTTACATATACTTTAAGACTGGCACTGCTGTGCCATATTGTGGGCTATCTTACAGTGCAGCCCTTTTCTCTCGTAGTCCAAATTTGTTGGGGATCACAAAACTGATCATTATTTAAAAATACATTAAGGCTTATTTATCTTAAAGAAATATGCTTCTTTTAAAATTGCCTATAATTCCACTTTAACTGAGCTAAATTGGCAGCACAGTGGCAAAGTGGTTAGCACTTCCACCTGGCAGTACTAGGGTCATTGGTTTGAATCCCAACCACAGCACCACCTGCCTGGGGTTTGCATGTTCTCCCTGTGCCTGCGTGGGTTTCCTCCAGGTACTCTGGTTTTCTCCCACACTCCAAAGACATGCTGGTAGGCTAATTGGATCCTGTCTAAATTGGCCCTAGTATGTGTATGTATGAATGTAAGTTAGGGACCTTAGATTGTACACCCCTTGAGGGTTAGGGACTGATGTGAGTGTACAATATATATGTAAAGCACTGTGTAAATTGATGGCACTATACAAGTACCTAAAATAAATAAATAACTAAAAAAGGACTGATGGCTATAAAGGATTTACAGAAGTGATGCTGCAAACTTTTACTTCCTTCCTGTAAAGCAAATGGAGCCTCCTCAATAGTACCAGTCAGAACGACAGGAAACAAAGCGAGACACAACTATTTGCAATTTATTAACCTGATAAAGCTCAGTCTGTCAGATAATAAATGCTCATTTTTACTGTCTTATAAAAGCCATAGGGGGGAGCTATAGAAGGCAAAAAACAATTCCGAGAGGAAACATTCAGAAAGATTTCTACACGGCAGAGAACATGACAGAATAACCCTGACCTTGGTTAGGCGCCAGTCGTCTTAAAACGCTAGTCATTGTGTGGAAACAGCTGACTTCTGCACAGGAAACCATCATTGTTGATAGTAAATTGTGTTCAACCCTAGACAGGCCTCATCATCTACCTAGCTAGGACAGCACTGGCTCCAGGATATATTAATAACTTTTCCGGCAGCCGTAAGAACATGTCTAAAACTGGTAAAAAAAACAAAAAACCCTTTTACTCCTGATAAAGGCTTTAAACAAAGAGATATTAGAGCCCGTAATTATAGCTTGTACTGTTGATACTGAGAAGGTATAGACCGTTATAGCTTTCTTCTAAAAAATTAACTGTTTGTGCAAATAAAAAAAAGTAGCAAAAACTGTATAGCAGCTTAAAAATACATAATGTAATGGTTGAATTGGATGGACTTTTGTCTTTTTTCAGCCAGACTATGTAACATATTGCCATGTAGTGTTAATGTCAATGAAGTTTACATATGCATCTAATGCAGTTTCTTGGTCATTTGCTACATACTGGACGCCATACATACTTTTTGGACGCCATGGACGTTTCTCAGTTTCCAGGCAGAAAGAACGGTAAAAATGCAGGCAGGGCTCCGGGCAAAGGTGTTTTAGGGTCATGTGACCGCCGTGATTCGCTGTCACATGATCGGGAAAGGTCCTGATTGAAAGAGGAGATTGGGACCTTTCCGTGAGTACCAGACATGTGTGCTGGGAGCGGCAGGGTGCTTGCTCTCAGCACATATGTTTTTCTTAATTGCACGCAAATGTGCGGCCGCTCGGCATCAAGGCCCAAGGGTTTTCATGAGCTGTAAGCCAAAATCACAATTATGACAAATCACAGCTTGAACTATCTTGCTTTGCATGTAATGAGTCTATCTCATATATTAGTTTCACCTTTTAAGTTACATTACTGAAATAAATGAACTTTTGCACAATATTCTAATTTTTTGAGTTTCACCTGTATACATGATTTTGTGCAGCCCTGCCACCCTGTAGCAGTACTTCTACTATAGGGCGTAGAGAAAGCGGTTAAAAAAAGGTTTGCCTAATTTAAAAACAAAAGATTTATTATCAGTTTAACTATTATTTTCTTCCTGATTTTGTTTATTCCTATATTTCTAACCCTTCTAAAACATTTTTATTTAATCCATATTGTTCTTGTATTTTTTAAAATGTTGTTTAAAAAAAAAAAGTGCAGGATTTAAAGGAAAAAAGCCCCTATTTTATTTGTAAATAATCTTGCCATGCTTTGTACTATGTCATATTTTGTTTTAAACTAGCACTGATTGGTAGAAAAAGTGAGTTTTTTAGCTTTATGCTTTTCTCTATGAATTTCATAAAAAGTAAAATTATTTTTGCAAGACGATATCACCAAAAGAAAGCCTTGTTTGTTCTTAAAAATGTTACATGTTCTCTTAAAGTGGAACTGCACTGCATCTGAGCACCACAAGCCAAAAATGTTATTTAATTCATTTTTAATATTAGAAAAAAACACCCATCCATCCATGTCTCCATGCATTATTTTCTGAGGAATCATTTTGAAAAAAAAAACCTGGCATTTCTGGCAGTGGCCATCTTGAGTAAGGGTAGATGATTTATGTAGCATTTACTTCCTGGAAGCTATCTGCCCTTAGCTCAGGCAATGGCTGAGCTGAGAACCCTCCCTCCCTTCCTGAAGACTCCTGGGATGTATGACATCCTTTGCCAAGCATGGAAACCAGTAAGTAATTAAAGAAATGTAAAAAAACAATTTAAAGCAAGTAAATATGACATACTTTCCTATTTATTTAGTGATGCTATCAGCATAAGGATTAAAAATAGTCCATAGTGATTGGGACAGTGAAGTTTTAAGTGACAGTTATTGCCAAACCACTCAACCCATAGCAAAAATGTAAAAATTACTTAACTCATTTTTTTGTTTTTTTTCTGTTGAATGAATAAACTGCAATAAACATTCCAATATATTTGAACATGCTGTTTTTAGCTATATGCAGTCCTGACGGTAACAAAAATATAAAAAATTCTGTTGTTGGAGGTTCAAGTTTCATAAGGAATATGGTTGTGTTTATTTACTCAGAGTTGCCTGGCTTCATCTTTCTGGAGTGGAATTCTCTTCTAATAAGTAAATTACAGACATGGAAATTTAGGACTGGATGCCTATTCAAATTATACGTTTTTTTCACTAAGGAAACATGGAGTTAGTAACAGGCATCACGTCTACAGCTGTCAGCCATTGACTGCGCTGTTGTGTTGTCTGGCAATAAGTACTATGCCACTAATGTTGAAAGATGAAAGTGAAGTGATCACAATTTATCATCAAATTATTTTTAAATGAAATTACATGCTGAGGATGTAGTCACCACAGTGGTTTATTAATGTGTGGGGATTATTTACTAACATAATACAAAGAGTATTAAAGTGCTGTTTAGAAGCCAACATGAAGCCCACATGCTTTAGCTCTTTATAGTCCCGATCTGATCATTTCTAGCTGATTTTGCTTAGAAATGTCTTAAAATACAATCTTCTCACAATGGAAATTCTGGGAAATGATTATGCTTGGATAGGGAAACCCCATATTGTTTTTTTCATCTTTTTAAAATGTGTATTGTCAAAACTGGTAAAAAATGGTCAAACCTGGTCGAAAATGGTGCAGGGTTCCTCTTCAAAATCCAACCAAACCCTTATTCATGCATGCAGTCTAGATAGCCAGGAAAAGATGGCCAAGGAGCATGCCCACCCCTCTTTTCTACAATGCAGGCTACATGCCTTTCAACAATGAAGAGATACTTTTCAAGGGGGGTGGCAAAGCCTCCTTTTCTTAAAACATGCTTTGTCCCAATGTTGACGGATAAGGACCTCTTATCCACACCCAGTTCCCCAAAATGGATGTTATTGTTTGTGGAAGAGATGTTAAGGAATCTGGAAACCCTCTTTTTAATGAGGGGGCCCCCAGGTGTCTACCGCCTCTCAAGTGAATGAGTACAGAGATATATTAGTGCCCCTTATTACTCATTCCTGAAAACAATAAAAAGTAAAAAACACACACATACAGTGTGAAAAATACCTAGCCACTTCCAGGTATAACATGTGGTATAACTGGATAATGGATGCAGTTGCATCTTCTTTCTTGTAAAAGTGATCCCTGTGACTCTACAGCTGCTCAATCACTTTTACAGGATACAGAATGGGCCTTCCCCTGACCCCCCACCGCTGTTCCCGTGCTCTCCCATGCTATTGGGAAGCCTGGGACTGCTACACTCGGTCTGGCTGGCTGCAGACAGAGGAGAAGAAGGAACATCCATTCCTTCCCCTCCTCTGTGATGAATGAAGCCAGTAGCAGCATGTATTACGTCACTTTCGGTTTCAATCTTGATTTGATCAGATGCTTTTGAGGGCAGAGGCCACAGTTATCACAAGGCACATTGTTCATCCCTTGTGATAACAATAACGTTGATCCAAAATAAATAAAATAAGAGGCAGTGTAAAAAAACAGCTGAAATAATAATAAAAAATATTAAAGAGCCCCCTTCCCCGTGCTCATGTACAAATGTGAACACGCCTGTAAGTGTAGGTCCTGCATGCATATGTAAGTGGTGATCTCACCACACACGTGAGTGGAGGGAGAGCAATAATTCTGGTGCCAGATATCCTGTTTAATGCTAAACTGGTAATCTGTAAAGGCTTTAATGCTTCAACTAAGGATAATTTAATGTACCCTAGTTTGTTGCTATTCCACAGGCATGCACCTATTTACGTGGAATAACATCACTTTTTATATTTTACCAAGAAATTGGGTATTATATTGTGTTTGTGTGCACTAAACTTCATTAAAGCGCATATTTTCCTGAAAATTTGCATTTGCAAAAATTGTAACAACCATCATTTTATTCTACAGGGCCTCTGCTTTCAGAAAATATATAATGATTCTCAGCAATTTTCTAGCATAAAGTGCAGATTTTAAGATATATGAGAGAAATTAGTACCTCTTATTATTCATTCATAAAAAAAATTAAAAAGCAAAAAACCCGTTTTAAATGACTGCAGAAGGTATTAAAGTGACACTAAAGCTTTGGTTATTTTTTTTTTCTTCAAATTACAAACACATGATTTTGCACAGAGCAGCTCTGATCCTCTTCTTTTCATGTCCCTGCTGGCGCTCCTGGTTACTCCCCATCGAGCAGTGCCTCCAAGGAAAGCTGCTCGCCCTGGGGGCACTGCTGCGTACTCATCCCTGAGCCACTGCTCTATGCATCCATAAGATACATAGAGCCGTGGCTCGCCCCTGCTCCCCAGCTCTCTCCTCATTGGCTCGCTGGCTGTGATTGACAGCAGCGGAAGCTAATGGGCTCCCGAAACTGTCTCAGCCAATGAGGAAGAAGAGTCCCCAGACAGCAGAGGCTGTCATGAACATCGCTGGATCAGAGGGGGCACTGCACACAGAAGGTTCTTTTACCTTCATGAGTAGAATACCTGAAGGTGAAAAACTTTGAGCCTTTAAAACGACTTTAAGATGTGTATCGTGTTACCATACATTTATTTATTTACTTGTAATGGGAATGTGTTTTATAATCTTGATTTTAAGTGGCACAGAGGTGTTTTAGTGCCGCATGCAGCTTTCTAAACAAATTCTTTGTGCTATAGCATGACATATTTGTTTGGCATGACTTAGCATGTGAGGCACTAGTCCAAATATGCTTTTTCAGGGTATGTTTCAAAAGTCATATGGATAAAAAAAAAATCAAAGTGGGATTTTACTTTATGTACTTGTCTTATCTTCTGTGATGCATATGTCTGTTTATTATTACAAGATGAAGACACTGGAACTATGCCATTCTTTTGGCAACTACCCACAGTTATATTGTAACCTGAACACCTGTCAGATTCATATTTAGGTCTATACAGATGGCAAAGGGTTAACACATGATATTATACAAGGATGTCCAGCTATTTGTCAGTGAAGCATAGTATCTTTTATTAATAATACTCTTCCGGAACAAAGAAGCCTTATGTCTCTGCACACACCGAAGCCTGTGGGGCAAACATGTTATGTAACAATAAAGCAATAATTAAAATATCTAGAGTACAAGATGTTTTATACAGTAATTGTATAATGCTTCTTTAACTAACAGGGATTAACATATCCTAGTTGGAATTTGAATTCATTGAATTTAGCATTGGTAATATTTTCTGTCCACATAAGGGACAATAACGCCATTCTAAAATACTGTTTAAGGATAACAAAAAGAAGTATGTCATACATTGACCTCACACAGAGAGTTTAATCAATAGGCAATAAATAAAGAAGTGATACGAAAGGAGCTAAGAGTTTTGGGAAAACAGAACTTACGTTTACCATTTTTTTTCCATTCCAAAAAAAACATTTCTTTCCCCTGGGGAACCGAAATTACAAAAAGAGCACCTATTCTGTGCAGATGTCAGTTTGATTCAGACCCACACACCCATCTGCCTTTCCCCAATGTAATGCATTTACATTTGGTACACATCCATCTGCATTCCCCAGTACAAAGCAGGTACATCTGGAGCACAACCATCTGCATTCTCCAAACACTATTCATGTACATCACATCCACACCCATCTGCATTCTCTAATGCAATGCAGGTACACCTGGTGCACACCCATCTGCATTCTCTAATGGAATGCATTTACATTTGGTACACATCCATCTGCATTCCCCAGCACAATGCAGGTACATCTGGAGCACAACCATCTGCATTCCCCAAACACTATTCATGTACATCACATCCACACCCATCTGCATTCTCCAATGGAATGCATTTACATTTGGTACACATCCATCTGCATTCCCCAGCACAAAGCAGGTACATCTGGAGCACAACCATCTGCATTCCCCAAACACTATTCATGTACATCACATCCACACCCATCTGCATTCTCTAATGCAATGCAGGTACACCTGGTGCACATCCATCTGCATTCTCCAATGCAATGCATTTACATTTGGTACACATCCATCTGCATTCCCCAGCACAAAGCAGGTACATCTGGAGCACAACCATCTGCATTCCCCAAACACTATTCATGTACATCACATCCACACCCATCTGCATTCTCTAATGCAATGCAGGTACACCTGGTGCACATCCATCTGCATTCTCCAATGCAATGCATTTACATTTGGTACACATCCATCTGCATTCCCCAATACAATGCAGGTACATCTGGAGCACAACCATCTGCATTCCCCAAACACTATTCATGTACATCACGTGCACACCCATCTGCATTCTCCAATGCAATGCAGGTACATCTGGTGCACACCCATCTGCATTCTCCAATGGAATGCATTTACATCTGGTACACATCCATCTGCATTCCCCAATACAATGCAGGTACTTCTGGAGCACAACCATCTGCATTCCCCAAACACTATTCATGTACATCACATCCACACCCATCTGCATTCTCTAATGCAATGCAGGTACACCTGGTGCACACCCATCTGCATTCTCCAATGGAATGCATTTACATTTGGTACACATCCATCTGCATTCCCCAATACAATGCAGGTACATCTGGAGCACAACCATCTGCATTCCCCAAACACTATTCATGTACATCACATCCACACCCATCTGCATTCTCCAATGCAATGCAGGTACATCTGGTGCACACCCATCTGCATTCTCCAATGGAATGCATTTACATCTGGTGCACACCCATCTGCATTCTCCAATGGAATGCATTTACATCTGGTACACATCCATCTGCATTCCCCAATACAATGCAGGTACTTCTGGAGCACAACCATCTGCATTCCCCAAACACTATTCATGTACATCACATCCACACCCATCTGCATTCTCCAATGCAATGCAGGTACATCTGGTGCGCACCCATCTGCATTCCCCAAACACTATTCATGTACACCACGTGCACACCCATCTGCGTTCTCCAATGGAATGCATTTACATCTGGTACACACCCATCTGCATTTCCCAATACAATGCAGGTACATCTGGAGCACAACCATCTGCATTCCCCAAACACTATTCATGTACATCACATGCACACCCATCTGTATTCTCCAATGCAATGCAGGTACTTCCTGGAGCACACCCATCTGCATTCTCCAATGCAATGCAGGTACATCTGGAGCACACCCATCTGCATTCTCCAATGCAATGCAGGTACTTCCTGGAGCACACTCATCTGCATTCCCCAATACACTGCAGGTACATCTGGCATCTGGAGCACACCCATCTGCTTTCCCCCAATGTAATGCAGTTACTTCCTGGAGCACACCCATCTGCATTTCCCAATACAATGCAGGTACACCTGGAGCACAACCATCTGCATTCCCCCAATGTAATGCAGTTACTTCCTGGAGCACGCATATCTGCATTTCCCAATACAATGCAGGTACATCTGGAGCACAACCATCTGCATTCCCCAAACACTATTCATGTACATCACGTGCACACCCATCTGCTTTCCCCCAATGTAATGCTGTTACTTCCTGGAGCACACCCATCTGCATTCCCCAATACAATGCAGGTACACCTGGAGCACAACCATCTGCATTCTCCAATACAATACAGGTACATCTGGAGCAAACCATCTGCATTCCCCAAACACTATTAATGTACATCACGTGCACACCCATCTGCATTCTCCAATGCAATGCAGGTACATCTGGTGCACACCCATCTGCATTCTCCAATGGAATGCAGGTACACCTGACATCTGGAGCACACCCATCTGCTTTCCTCCAATGTAATGCAGTTACTTCCTGGACCACACCCATCTGCATTCCCCAATACAACGCAGGTACATCTGGAGCACACCCATCTGCATTCCCCAAACACAATTCAGGTACATCTCGTGCACACCCATCTTAATTTTCCAGTGCAATGCAGGTACATCTGGGGCACATTCATCTGCATTCTCCAATGGAATGCAGGTACATCTGGTATCTGGAGCACAACCATCTGCATTCCCCAATACAATTCAGGTACATCTTGTGCACACCCATCTGCATTCTCCAATGGAATGCAGGTACACCTGGCATCTGGAGCACACCCATCTGCATTCTCCAATGGAATGCATTTACATCTGGTACACATCCATCTGCATTCCCCAATACAATGCAGGTACTTCTGGAGCACAACCATCTGCATTCCCCAAACACTATTCATGTACATCACATCCACACCCATCTGCATTCTCCAATGCAATGCAGGTACATCTGGTGCGCACCCATCTGCATTCCCCAAACACTATTCATGTACACCACGTGCACACCCATCTGCGTTCTCCAATGGAATGCATTTACATCTGGTACACACCCATCTGCATTTCCCAATACAATGCAGGTACATCTGGAGCACAACCATCTGCATTCCCCAAACACTATTCATGTACATCACGTGCACACCCATCTGTATTCTCCAATGCAATGCAGGTACTTCCTGGAGCACACCCATCTGCATTCTCCAATGCAATGCAGGTACATCTGGAGCACACCCATCTGCATTCTCCAATGCAATGCAGGTACTTCCTGGAGCACACTCATCTGCATTCCCCAATACACTGCAGGTACATCTGGCATCTGGAGCACACCCATCTGCTTTCCCCCAATGTAATGCAGTTACTTCCTGGAGCACACCCATCTGCATTTCCCAATACAATGCAGGTACACCTGGAGCACAACCATCTGCATTCCCCCAATGTAATGCAGTTACTTCCTGGAGCACGCATATCTGCATTTCCCAATACAATGCAGGTACATCTGGAGCACAACCATCTGCATTCCCCAAACACTATTCATGTACATCACGTGCACACCCATCTGCTTTCCCCCAATGTAATGCTGTTACTTCCTGGAGCACACCCATCTGCATTCCCCAATACAATGCAGGTACACCTGGAGCACAACCATCTGCATTCTCCAATACAATGCAGGTACATCTGGAGCAAACCATCTGCATTCCCCAAACACTATTAATGTACATCACGTGCACACCCATCTGCATTCTCCAATGCAATGCAGGTACATCTGGTGCACACCCATCTGCATTCTCCAATGGAATGCAGGTACACCTGACATCTGGAGCACACCCATCTGCTTTCCTCCAATGTAATGCAGTTACTTCCTGGACCACACCCATCTGCATTCCCCAATACAACGCAGGTACATCTGGAGCACACCCATCTGCATTCCCCAAACACAATTCAGGTACATCTCGTGCACACCCATCTTAATTTTCCAGTGCAATGCAGGTACATCTGGGGCACATTCATCTGCATTCTCCAATGGAATGCAGGTACATCTGGTATCTGGAGCACAACCATCTGCATTCCCCAATACAATTCAGGTACATCTTGTGCACACCCATCTGCATTCTCCAATGGAATGCAGGTACACCTGGCATCTGGAGCACACCCATCTGCATTCTCCAATGGAATGCATTTACATCTGGTACACATCCATCTGCATTCCCCAATACAATGCAGGTACTTCTGGAGCACAACCATCTGCATTCCCCAAACACTATTCATGTACATCACATCCACACCCATCTGCATTCTCCAATGCAATGCAGGTACATCTGGTGCGCACCCATCTGCATTCCCCAAACACTATTCATGTACACCACGTGCACACCCATCTGCGTTCTCCAATGGAATGCATTTACATCTGGTACACACCCATCTGCATTTCCCAATACAATGCAGGTACATCTGGAGCACAACCATCTGCATTCCCCAAACACTATTCATGTACATCACATGCACACCCATCTGTATTCTCCAATGCAATGCAGGTACTTCCTGGAGCACACCCATCTGCATTCTCCAATGCAATGCAGGTACATCTGGAGCACACCCATCTGCATTCTCCAATGCAATGCAGGTACTTCCTGGAGCACACTCATCTGCATTCCCCAATACACTGCAGGTACATCTGGCATCTGGAGCACACCCATCTGCTTTCCCCCAATGTAATGCAGTTACTTCCTGGAGCACACCCATCTGCATTTCCCAATACAATGCAGGTACACCTGGAGCACAACCATCTGCATTCCCCCAATGTAATGCAGTTACTTCCTGGAGCACGCATATCTGCATTTCCCAATACAATGCAGGTACATCTGGAGCACAACCATCTGCATTCCCCAAACACTATTCATGTACATCACGTGCACACCCATCTGCTTTCCCCCAATGTAATGCTGTTACTTCCTGGAGCACACCCATCTGCATTCCCCAATACAATGCAGGTACACCTGGAGCACAACCATCTGCATTCTCCAATACAATGCAGGTACATCTGGAGCAAACCATCTGCATTCCCCAAACACTATTAATGTACATCACGTGCACACCCATCTGCATTCTCCAATGCAATGCAGGTACATCTGGTGCACACCCATCTGCATTCTCCAATGGAATGCAGGTACACCTGACATCTGGAGCACACCCATCTGCTTTCCTCCAATGTAATGCAGTTACTTCCTGGACCACACCCATCTGCATTCCCCAATACAACGCAGGTACATCTGGAGCACAACCATCTGCATTCCCCAAACACAATTCAGGTACATCTCGTGCACACCCATCTTAATTTTCCAGTGCAATGCAGGTACATCTGGGGCACATTCATCTGCATTCTCCAATGGAATGCAGGTACATCTGGTATCTGGAGCACAACCATCTGCATTCCCCAATACAATTCAGGTACATCTTGTGCACACCCATCTGCATTCTCCAATGGAATGCAGGTACACCTGGCATCTGGAGCACACCCATCTGCTTTCCCCCAATATAATGCAGGTACTTCCTGGAGCACACTATCTGCATTCCCCAATACAATGCAGGTACATCTGGCGCACACCCCTCTGCATTCCCTCAATGCAATGTAGGTATACCTGGAGCACACCCATCTGCATTCCCCCAATGAAATGCATGTACATCGGGTGCACAGCTATATGCATTCCCCCAATACAATGCATGTACATCTGGAGCACAACCATTTGCATTCTCCACTGAAATGCAGGTAACTCTTAATAAGTCACTGAGGCAGTCTCATTGCATTGTGGGATGTGGGGTGTTTTTGCATTGCATTGCTATTGCATTGACCATGTACTCTAGGCTCACTTGGGTCCTAGGGCAACACGGAGGGCCATTTAGTAAAGCAAGAGGTAATTGCATGATAGTTCTGCTTTACAGTTGTGTGTCAAAAGACCAAGTTTACTACAAGTTTACATATGCCATTTCAAATATCTTTCCCCTCTAATTCCAACCTTTTAACATCTACTGACACAGCAACAGTCCGGCTATTTTCTACAAATGTAGCCTGTGGTTTCAGGTTATGCTTTGATAAATAATATGAGTATAGGTTAATGTGTTGTTTCTACACTTAAAACAAAACCCTAAGCAAAAATTCACTAGGCATTGTAGCTCTGTTCCTTAGTCATGTATCCTCCCACAGCCTGCTCATATGGGAAGAAATTACAGCACAGCAAGCTATCCCTAGGTCTCCCTTTCAGTAAGAGATTCATTAAAACTCATCTCTTCTGGAACGCCTGTCCCACCTCCACCTAGCAGTCCTCCATCAGTTCATCCATCACACCTTTTGTACCATTTGCCCCACCCTATTAGATTGTAAGCTCTTATGAGCAGGGCCCTCTTAACCCTCTTGTATTTTACTATATTGTAACTGTACTGTTTCTCTTTATCCTGTATAATAAAAATAATAAGCATATTCTTTGTTAGGTTGACAGCACTTTGCAATTCAATGGAGCCCTGATTAGCTAAAGTGCCACTCTACCTTTTCCCAGTCTGAGAACTGTCATACAGCAGATACCAGAAGGCTGAGATTAAGCCAGCCATACATGGATAAAAATTCTGCAGGTTCAGTAGGGATGAATTTCAATCCATGTATGGGCACCCTGGTTGTACAGAAGCCAATCTACCATTTGACTTCTGTACAACCTACCTGTCAGGTTTTTCCCAATCAATCAGTGCCACAGGCTATAGCTGGCAGCATTGATCATTGTATCCTGACAGCAGGGAAGGCTTCCCACCATCAAAGCACATCAGCACAGCAGGAGGATTACCTCTTCCACATCGAATGTGAGGAGAGGGGAATCGGATCTTTCTTTTTTTTTTTTACTTGAACCCGCTGGTTGAACAAAAAAAAAAAAAGATGACTGTATGGGCTGCCTAAGATAAATTCCGATACTAAGTTCTGTATAAAACATATTTAATGATTTTACAATGACTGAATAACTGGCTTAAACTGATTTTTTTAAATATTTGCTTGGAGTTTAGCTTAAATATTTTATGCAGAATGATCCTTAGAACTTTATCTGCCTGGTGTTTGTATATTAAACCCAATGTTTCTGCAGGTTTCCTCTGTGTGCTCCAGTTTCCTCCTAAAATCCAAAAACACGAGGTCAGGCTAGTTGATATCTCCCAAAATTATTTCTACTTTGACAAGTCAAGGACCTTAAATTGCATGTTACATCAGTGACAGAGACTCATGTCATCTGTGTACTTTGGTGTCCTTTTATGAAACAGAGATCAGCAGCGATCCTGAGGATCATTGCTGATCTTAGATCATTAGTGGTTTAGGAAACAGAGATGATCAGAGAAGAACATGTTCTCCACTGATCATCTCAGCACACAGACTGCCAGTGTATGAAGGAGCAATGTTAGCCCTTCACTGGCGATCTGTGTTCTCCTTCCAGATTCTCCAGCCCAGAGGTGGAGAATTGGAGGAACCGCAAACGAAGCAGCGGTAATTGACCTGTCAGGAATGGGCTCAGCACAGGTGGTGCTGGGGCTCACCTGCCTTGTGGGCTGCAGTACCAGTGCTGGCCAGTGGGTGCTCTCAGCAGCCAGAATCTCACTCCTGTAATCAAGCCATCACCTGAGGCTGATTGCAGGAGGTGTTTTTAAGCAATGGCCAAGCCTGCAGTCAGTGCCTTGGTGTTTGTTCCCATGAGCCCCTGTACTTGCATCCTGTCTGATATTCCTGCCTGATATTTCTGCCTGATCTGGACTCTGCTAGAACTCTGCCTGCACCGACCCCGGCTATTCCTGACCACTCTCCTGCCTGCTCCGTTGTACCTTATCTGCCCGATAGTTACCGACCCGGCCTGCCTGACTACGTTTGTGTTCCCGCACATACTGAGATCTGTTGGAGGTTTGGTTCTTGCACTGTGTGTTTGGGTGTACTGTGTAGCTTTTAATAAATTATATTGTTTTACACCATACTTGAAGCCTGCGTTTCCCTGTGTCAGTCCACACATCTCTGGTCATACCTGGAGCCCTGACATGACCGCTGCTTAGAAAACTGTGTTTGACTGATCTCTTACTGTAATCTCACGAGATTGCAGTAACAGCAGCTGTTTTCTAGTTTACAAAGTGTTTGTAGATCGCCTCTCTCCTCATTCGGAGAAGCGATCTACATCACTTCATAAAAAGGCATTCAGAGGAGAGCTCTCCCCTCTGAGAATGCCAGAGAACCGAGCAGTGGTCATTTACTGCTGCATGATAAAAGGACACCTTTGTAAAGCAAAATATGATATAAATACTGAAACTAAATAACACACTTCCCATTACTGTTTAGATTTAAATCTTTATTACATGACTATGGGGGAGAGCTACTAAAACTGAAGAACACAGAATCTGGTGCAGCTCTGCATGGCAGCCAATCAGCTTCTAACTCCAGTTTGTTCATTTAAGCTTTGAGAACAAAACCTGGAAACTGATTTCTAAGCAGAGCTGCACCAAATAATACATTCTCCAGTTCTCAGTAAATCTTCCTATATGTGTCTACTAATATATGTATCAATGTGTAGTCAAAGACCCTCCCTGCCCATCTAAACACATTAGAAGACAATTATCAATATTGACTCAAAGATAGCATTTATTCGGCATGATCACACTGTAAACCCATGGTTATGTCAATTAAAATAATGTTAAGGGTTAAAGGTTTTCGGTATTGGGCTTTATTCTGATTTTTATCTTTTATCTGATATATATATATAAAATATTTTACATATACATCATCTGAAAGGAACACCTATAAATATATGTATATACAGCGTGTGATATATATATATATAGCTAGCATATTTATTGTGAAAGTTCCCTTTTCAGGGAACTACTGAATTAAAAATCTTCCATAGCATTCTGTATCAATGCATACGTGAAATAAAAGGAGTACATTTAAAATGATGTACCTCGTTAGCGTCTATGATTTTTCTGTATTTCTAAAAAAAAAAATTGCTATTGTCATATTTGTTATGTAAAGGAAATTCAATGGGAGTCCTACAGACTGGTTTGGAAGACTTCTATTTGATGTCTGACCCATACCTAAATGATAGACTGAATGTCTCCTCAGGCTGCTGTCTTGTCTTCCTACTTAAACAAACAGAGGAAATCTATAGCATAAAACACACGCAGCTACCTTCGTAAAGAGCTCAAACCAAGCCAAGTTGCAGAAGTTACATGTTCTAACTAAGACGATGGAACCAACCTACTGCATTGTATTTCAAGGCCCACTTCCCTTGTGGTCTTTGATGCTCAGGAAGGAACATCCCACTTGGGCCTGGAACACAAAAGCTCTGCTCAGCCTGCTAGATGTTATCAGGCCTTCCCTTGCATCAGAAACAGCATTTCAGTTATGCCTCTTAAGAATGGCTTATTGTTTCATGGACTGACTGGCTCCTTTGGTGAAATTCCTAGCAAGCAGTTCAGAAAAAGTAGGAGGGAATTTGGAAGTCAATTATTCACAACGATCATCAGCTGAATAGAATAAAACGACCTAAAAAGGAAATAGGCTATATTTGGAATTCTGTTTTACGATTTTCTTTGTGATTATTGATTTGCATTTTGTTATCATATTCATAGCACTTATATCAAGTAGCTCATATATTTGATCCTATATTATTCCCTCTAAAAAAGAAAGCATTAGGCAAAAGACTTAATGTGTGCACAGAAAAAAAATTTAAATTCTGTCACTTATGCATCTAATTATTTTCCTTCTATACCGTCTATATTTTGAAAGCTTATAAATGGTTTCTATGTTTTCAGAATTAAAGCGGTAGTAAAGTTACAAAAAAAAAGAAAAAACTTGAAGCCATAATGTGCTAGTATGCACTGCATGCTAGCACATTATGTGAGATTTACCTTTAGATCCCTCTGCGGCACCCTGTCAACACTGACAGGAATTCCATCTTCACCCATTCTTCTTCTGGGTTTGCAGTCGTTTGATTGGCTGAGCCGTGATGACGTCACTCCCACACATGAGCCCCAGGCACAGCACAGTGGACAGAACTTTACAAACACTGTTTAACCTTGCCCTGAACAGACAAGGTGACTAATGCAGGCCATAGATGGGTCGAAAATCGGCAGATTTTTCTTTTAAAAAACAAAAAATCGGGCGTTCAAGCGGCCGACGTTACCAGCAACGGTAAAAAAAATCGTCCGATTTTCATCCCGTCTACAGCCGGCAAAAAGTGTCCCTGCAGAGAGCTCCGCTATTTCTTTGACAGTTCCTTGACATTTATAGCGGTTGCAACAATGTATTTGTATCCATTTAGGATACAGATGTTTTTATTCGGAAACAAATAGATACAATGTTGCAACCACTATAAATGTCAAGGAACTGTCAAAGAAATAGCGGAGCTCTCTGCAGGGACACTTTTTGCCGGACTGGAATTCCTCTTCTTCTTCATCCTCTTCTTCTTCTTCTTCCTCTTCTTCTTCTTCATCCTCTTCTTCATCTTCCTCTTCTTCATCTTCCTCTTCTTCATCCTCTTCTTCTTCTTCTGCTTCTTCTACTTCATCCTCTTCTTCTTCTTCATCCTCTTCTTCTTCTTCTTCATCTTCTTCTTCATCCTCTTCTTCATCCTCTTTTTCATCTTCCTCTTCTTCTTCATCCTCTTCTTCTTCCTCTTCTTCTTCTTCATCCTCTTCTTCTTCATCCTCTTCTTCATCCTCTTCTTCTTCATCATCCTCTTCTTCTTCCTCTTCTTCTTCTTCCTCTTCTTCTTCCTCTTCTTCATCCTCTTCTTCATCCTCTTCTTCTTCCTCTTCTTCATCCTCTTCTTCATCCTCTTCTTCTTCCTCTTCTTCTTCATCCTCTTCTTCTTTTTTCTTCTTCTTTTTGTCTTCCTCTTGCAGGTCACTGCTCATGCGCAGATTTTTTTATCGGTAAAAAGATCGTCCGATTTGCCCATCATTGCCGCGAAAATCGGCCGATCGGCAAAATCGGCCAATTTTTTTCCAACTTTACCGATAAAAAAAATCTGCCAAAATACCGAAAAATGGCCAAACAATTAGCCCACTAACGATCTGAAAATCGGCCGATTTTATTTTCGGACGAAAAATCGGCCGATTTTCGACCCATCTATGGCCTGCATAAGTGGTTGATTTACTAAAATTGAAGAGTCAAAATCTAGTGCAGCTGTGCATGATAGCCAATCAGCTTCTGTCTAATTTTAACAGGTGTGATTTTTAACAGATCATTAGGAACACTTTGTAGGACTTTTAAGGTGCCCACAATACAAAAGCATAAATGTATTACAAAAGTACTTTATTCCAACATGTATAAATGATTAAAATATGACACATAATATGGAGCTTCCATCACAGCAAAAGTAAAGGCAAACAGTCCATAATCTTGGTATAATTAAGACCACATAATGGCTCACCTCCAGTCTACCAGTCCCACACTTGGGTTTACAGTTCCTGTATGCTTCAGGGGCATCGCAAAGGCTGCCAGACCTCCACAAACAAGTGTCTTAAGTATCCAGACAGTCCACACTGGCTCACAGCTGTGAACTACCCCACTCCAACTCTCCGAGGGGTGCTGACTCCTTCCTGCTTCCTTTCAGGTCTCTCCTGCAGGTGGGCTAACCCTTTTGGGACCAAAGTCCCTGTAATCAGGGTTTGGAGGCTCTTTCCCACCCAACGTCTTTCCAAGCCTCAAAATATCAGGTCCCTAATGAGGACTTTCCAATCCAGAGGTAAGTGTAAATTATTCCTCTCCTCTTCACTACCCCAGAACCCCTCAACCTGCATGTTTGAGAACCCCTGAGTACTCAAATGTGCTCCCATCGCCCTCCCCTCCTAAAAGAGGCCGCAAACCAAATAGTGGGGACACATATCTCCCATTCAGGACCCATCCTTTGCATCCTATATAGACGCTATTAAAATAGGATTGTTGATGGTCATTACCACCACACCAGAACAAGCTGTTACATGGTTTGTCTATAGATACATTATTAGCATGTCAGATTCCACATCTTTCATGATTTATAACTCAATAAAACTGATCAGTGATATCTTCAATGCGTTTTGTGGTAGACTTCATCAGGAATAAATCCTACGTGAATGCACCCACTCAGAAAGGACCATCCCTTTATGAGTGGTGGTCACCTCTAGTACCCAGAGAAGGGTCAGTGGTGGACTGCAGGGGGTCCATCGTGTACCACTGACTCCCCTCCTTCCCAGGTGTTAGGGGTGACTGTCCCTGTTCAGTGACACTTTTCAGTCCTTTCTAGATGGGTGCAACACATCTGCATTCATGTAGGATTTCTTCCTAATGAAGCCTACCATGAAATAACTTGAATATATCACTGACCAGCTTTTTTGAATGATAAATCATGAAAGTTATGCAATCTCCTATGCTAATATGGCCCTTCTTTGGGGAGGGGGCTATTATAATAAATGTCTCTCCCCAAACAGAATACTGCGCTAAACCTGTAAGTAAATAAGACGACCAGAACCTTTGCTAAGTGAATGGGTCAATTTGATAATAAAGTCAGCAATACCTTCACCCAGGACAGGGCTTCTGTGAACAGAGGGGATTAATTTACTGGGAAATTAATCTCTAATCAAAGTAATTGGGAGCAGAAGAACTACTACAAACAGCATATACCAGTAATCATAAGTATACAGATGCACACCAGTATGGAAATAATACAAGCTTTATATAAGAAAATATTAAGATTAGTATATATATCAAATGTACAAACAGATATTGTTAACAAAGGGTCCTTTTATATGCCTAGAAACAAGAGTCCTGGTGGAATTGCACACATATACCTGTATAGAAACAGTTACCAACAGATACCTTCAGAATGTTGCAGCAATGTTCATTTGCAGTGGCCTCTGAGGATGATCGCAATGCAGTAGCCATCTCTCTCAGAGACCTAATAGTCTCTGCTTTGGGTCTGGATAAAATACAGTATTCCAGTAATGTAGCTCCTGTATGTGGACACGAAGTATCAGTTCCTCTCTCTCCACTTCCTCCTTCTGGGGGTTTTAGGTTATATGCCGGAGGCAGGAAGTGCTAATACATAAATATACATAACACTGTGATATTAGCAGCTAACAGTAGAGGACAGCCGATCTCTACTATTAATTTTTTATAGTGTGGCATTTTAAACATTGATACATGTTGGAATAAAGTACCTTTTCAATTCATCTATGCATTTTTATTGTTCACACCCTAAAAGTCCCACCCTATAAGCTGTTAAGTGTTCCTAATACTCTTTGAATTGGGTAAGTGGTGACTCTGTGACTTCCCATCAATCTCTTTGTTATGGCTGCTGATTTTTTAACAGGAAAAGTTAAACTTTCCTTATAGCACAAACTGTCTAGATCATTATAACAGATTTTCAATGAATCTATTTTATTTTTATTATATACTCAGTTTACATTGCTTAGGTTGGTTTGTGATAGATTTACTTAAACATTAAATACAGAAAGCTACAATTAAGTTTAAAATTACTTCTCTTAGTACTGCAATGTGTTTATGCTCCATGTAATTTAGTCATCTTGCAGTATGTTCAACTGGAACGCTACACACTTCAGAGTTTAAAATTTTCAGTACAATTAAAGTTGACATGTTTGGAGCATCCAGGCATTTGCAATACTAATTTAAGATATTTGTGACAAAACACGTAAACTCCCCTTAATAGTATGAAGTATCCCAGACCTCAACTGCTATTTGACCTCTTAGCAATAGGATTAGCTACTTGGGATTAGCTGTTCTTGTAGGCAAGGGAAGTATCTTTTACAAAGTCTTTCTGGAACACTTTATATTCCTTTCTCTGTTTGCTAACGTAATTTTAGATTTCAGCCCAAAATATGCAGGCTCAAATTGATTTTGTTTATGTGTCTCTGTGGAACAGTGCTTTTCAAGTGTAAAAATCAGATCTGCTGAAAGTTATAATTCATTGCAGAAAGTGCCGTTGGACTCGATGCTTTATATATGATGTTTACTTATATTACAGATAAAAGAATAGTTGTTCTCAAAATACTCTTTTACTTTAAAGACTGTGTACTTACAGTAGTTCTTCTATTTCAGAAGTTCAAAGTCACATAGATGTCATATAGATGTGATAAGGAATTCATCATTTCAAACAATTTTTGCCAGGAAAATGATTCCTTAACATAATGAAAAGCTTGATGTGGTTAAATATAATTTTCCACCAAATTGGATTGTCCTGGTAGTTTGTGCAGGTAATAGTGTAATCAACTTCTGAATGATTTGATCCTTTTATAAAAAAAAAAAAGATATTTTGAATAATAGTATTGTAATGTGTAGTCTTCATTTACTTGGACATATAGAGGGAAACAAGGTTAGGAGGAGTTGAAGCAACTAGAAATTCAGGACAGATCCACCACTTTTTGCACAACTCTACTTGCACCTGTTCTGATGGTGACTCCAAAAGAATTCTTCAGTCCTTTTTCTTCAGAAGCACAAGCAGTATATATGTTATCAATTATCCTACAATAACTGTTATGCTATGGGGCCAAAATGTTCTGTACACTTGACCATCATACCTATAAGAAGTACCTGGACCCAAATTCCAAAATCCATAGAACCATTTCTGTAATGAAAAGCAAACGTAACTTACTGAATGACATATGAGAACAAAAATGCAGGAACCCCTCCTAGGCTCACCCATTAACTCCCCCTTCCCCTTCCCCAATAAAAGCAAAAAAACTCTTTGTGCCCTTAGTTTTCGATACAAACTTCCCTTATACATAAAGTACTTGTTGATTTAGCCAATCAGTCACATTTCTTTTTCACTGGTGACAATGATCTGAAAAATCATAGAACGTTTGCAGCATTGCCACCACACTGTGCATGCTTGCCTTCTTCTATTCAGCACTCTCTACTCATGGCTTACGGAGTGATCTTCATACATCAGCATTGCCTGGATTGAGTACAGGGCTAGGACAGCAGCAGTTCACATGGCTTGGTGTTGTTACTTTAGCATTGTGAGCCCTTCCACCAGGCCATGCAGAGCTGAGTGGAGCTGTTACTCAAGCATCTGAGTCACCCCCAAATACTTGTGTGATAGCTCCACTACTTCTTCAGTGACAGCTGCTCCCAACCCAGACTTTGGAAACGGAAAGTGGAAAAAAGTCACATGACCTAGAAATACGGTTAAAAAAGTGGCATTTTATGTTTAAAGCGTTTAGATTAAAAATCAATTGCTTGTGGTATGCCTAATATGGAAGACATAGGAAACCTTTTTTGGATTTAGAACCACTACAATACCCTATGGTAATCGTTCAAATATTAATTAAGGGACAAATATTAATTAAAGGGAAAATTCACTTTAAACTAGGCATTAATCCTAGGTGTTAAAGGTTAACTTTAGTATTAGGCAGACCCCACAGAAACCATAGATGGCAGATAGATGTGATTTTAGTAACTCCAATTATCTCTCAATGGTCCCAATCCTCTCTTTCTAACTAAAACTAATTTTTATGCATATAAAAAAACTGCAAAGTTTTCACTGTTTATGACAAATGTACAGTATATGAAAGTTGAAGATACATTAACAAATGGTTCTGCTTTCTAATGTTATCCTGTGATTATGTTTATTTATCAAACTATTTCTGTAGAACTTGTTTCAGATTAATAGGGTCTTACTACTAGATGATCAGTGTGTACATTAATAGGAATATTTGTTACATGCATGAGTCGAAACACATAAATCCACAAACATAATAACCATTTCACACCCTTCTTAAAAGTATAAATAGGCCCGGTTAGTGCTTAATAAACTGTGTAATTGTTGCATGTATAATATAATTGTCACTGGGAGGAACATTTGTCACATTAAAACGTTAATTACCTTGCATTTTGTCTTTCCTCACCCATGTGGCCTGCCTAGGTGTGGTGACACAGTCCCACCAATCTTTATTTAGAATGTGTATGCCCATCAAATCTTAAAGGACCCTTGACCAGGACATTGGTTCTAATGCATTAAGCTGTGCAACATATCACAAGCAAAATGTGTAATTTCAAGTACTACTATCAAATAATAATCTTGATTGATAAAATTATAAAATATTTCAGCTATTATTACCAGCACCAAACGTTAGTTGTTATTGCTACTTTTCAGACTGTATGGCCAGGTAAAAGGTTAGCATGGTGCAGATGTTTGTTCTAATCTGCTATAATGGCACCTTACATATTCTGCCACCATGTCACTGGACTTTGAGTTCTGGTCCTAAATACTATTTTTTAATGTTCTGTTTTCAATCATATGCCCCTTTCCCCAAGACCTACTAATACAGCATAGAAAACTGGCAGGAAACGTATTAGAAAGCGTCCATTCTAGCCAGACAATATGTTCCTCACCTGTCCCGTACATAAAAGGAGACCAAAATGATAAAGGTGGTCTTTGTTGTATTTTAATCCCAACTATACTCGGAGGTGAGACAAACAGTGCTGAGGTGTAGGAGGGACATGAGTGCCAGAAGAAGTTGCTTGTCGAACATTGGCTTGGTAAAAACAGCTGGAAAGGACCAACAGGATGCTCAGACAGAAGTTACAGGTGATGAGCACTACGTGAGATCATGGATCGTGAAATCAGCAGACAATATGCAGGGACCACCGGCAAGAGTTAAGGAAGAACTCCAGCACTGAAGCAGGTTTGGAATTGCAGAGGGAACCAGAAACACTAGAAAGCAATTGGCGGTTTCCCACAAAGGGAACAGCAGGCAGGTCACAGCATGGGCCATGGAAATCTTTCAGTGGATAAAGTACCAAAGCAGAGGCAGAGTTGCAGAGCAGGCCAGAGTCAGTAATCATGAAGCACACACACACAGAAGTGATGTAATGACTCTACATGCAGAACCACATGTCAGGACAAATGCATGTACAGGGGCATCAGATAATAAGCCAATGGATATTCCTTGATGTTGCCTCTTTTGTATACTGACATTTTGTAAGGTAGTGCTTAAGTCCTGAGGCTTAGTTCTCTTTAATGGCAATATTTCCAACTGGCTGTTTTACATGGTATGTAATTTATAATAATATATTTGTGACCATTAGAAAAGCAAATTATCTGTTTGCTTCTATACTAGCACAGCATGCCAAGCATATGTGTTGGTATCTTAGTGGCTAGAGGCCCCTGAGTATATGACCCCATCGTTATTCTGGTACCAATTCATAGGCCCATAAAGTATATCTAAAGGAAAAATGTTTTATTTTTATCTTGGATAGAGAAGAGGAGCAATACAACTGCTATTATTAATTTTTTTTTTGCTATCTGTCTCTAAAAAAGGTGATTTACTTCACTTCCTGTCCTTTAGACTCATCAGGAAGCGAAAGGATAACCTCTGAATATGAGGGAAATCCTCTCTTTCACAGTCGTAACATGAACAATTATCAATATTGGAATATTTGCCCTTTATTCCTGTTATAGTGGCAACTCAAAATTTTGGATTTTACCCTCACTTTCTTTCCTATTGGCATTGGTAACCAGGACACATAGAGAGAATGACTCTCTTTAATGGGGCACAGACAACAATATAAATATTGACAGTGGTTCTAACTCCTCATCATTCTATCCAAATCTAAAAAAAAGTTTTAATCTTAGTTTCATTTTAACCTTCTTAGCGGTGTTCCCGAGTGTAGCTCGGGGTAAAATTTCTATACCAAGAGCAGTAACCCCGAGCTACACTCGGGCTTACCATGCGGCGTTCTCTGGGGGTCCCTGCAGCACTTACCTTGTCCTTCGCTCCCACGATGTGTCCCCTGCAGCGTCCCCGGCCATCTCCTCCGGCCGATACTGGCATCCGGCTCCTGTGTTCCGGTCCCTGTGAAGTCGGGACGTACGGGGGGAAATTTGAATTTTTTGAAAAATGTCATTTTTGCTGTCATTGCTGTTTCAATGCATTTCACATACATTTTGTCCCTACTGCTTTGTCCTGCGCCCTGCCTGCATTTTGAATGTTCTTTCTGCCTGGAAATTTAGAAACGTCCATGGCATCCAAAAAGCGTCCCTTTACGTCAAAAGCGGTTTTAGAACAGCGATAGTAAATCAGAACCACTTGCAGAATTGAGTGACAATGATTTGTGGGGAAATTCGTCATCAGACACTGAAAACAATTTTGCGACTTTGCTCAGCGATGTGCAAATTTGCCTCTGTATTTCAAATTTCAGTGTTTTTGGTTTGATTATATTATTGAATTAAATTTATTATTATTATTATATTATTATTTTTTATGATTATTTATTGAATTATAATTTATGATTTCGTGTTTCAAATTTTATCATACCCGAAATGTTTAATAGACTCTTGTTCGGACAGATTTCAGTGAGTTATTCCTAAAAATTACAGTCTACAATAAAAAACTACATATTTCCATGCAAAAAAATGGTACCGCTTTCAGCACAAAAAACCGGAAAGAATCATACCGCCGAGGAGGTTAAAGAAAACCTGTCTCGAGAGAAATATGGGCGTTTCCATTTCTCTCCTGAAAATGCCCATTGCTGATGGTAATGTTGACCCACTGGCTTTCAATGATTTCTGAGAAAAGTAGGCAGATCAGAAAAGGAGATGTCCATTGTAAAAATTGTCTTGTATTTGCTTTTGTAAAAACCCTGTTTTGGGTTGGTTTTGAGGACAGCAGGGTTGCCTGACTTTGTTTTGTCTTGAGTACAATAAAACTATAACCCTAGTTACCTTAGATCTACAATGACAGAATAGGATTCCACCATAATGTTTCACATTATTCATTAGGTCTGAACCACTGTTGTTTCAGTTACTCTCCGGTCTGGGTCCAGTGAGAATAGACAAGGGCAAATGATGCTCCCTATAGTTAAAGGTTATCTAAGCACAAATATAAAATTGTGAAATATTGAAGCTTACCAACCCTCAGATATGGTGGCTACATTTGTTTTTTAGGCCTTTTTTCCCTTTTATTCTAACCTGGTAATCCAGCCAGTAAGACAGGAGTATAAATAAATGCATTAATTTGGATGATTCCCTTCCTGTACCAATTACAGTGCTTTGAAAACAGTATTCATACCCCTGGGATGGTGTGTTCAAGGTGATGAGCAGTGTTAGTTTTCCGCCACACATAGCATTTTGCTTTTAGGCCGATTTCAATTCAATTTTGGTCTAATCTGACCAGAGCACCTTCTTCCACATGTTTGCTGTGTCCCCCACATGGCTTCTCGCAAACTGCAACTTCTTATGGCTTTTTTTCAACAATGGCTTTCTTCTTGTCACTCTTCCACGAAGGCCAGATTTGTGGAGTGCAGGACTAATAGTTGTCCTGTGGGCAGATTCTCCTACCTGAGCTGTGGATCTCTGCAGCTCCTCCAGAGTTACCATGGGCCTCTTGGCTGCTTCTCTGATTAATGCTCTCCTTGCTCGGCCTGTCAGTTTAGGTGGGCGGCCATGTCTTGGTAGGTTTGCAGTTGTGCCATACTCTTTGCATTTTTGATGATGGATTGAACAGTGCTCTGTGAGATGTTCAAAGCTTTAAACTTCTCCACAACTTTAGCCCTGACCTGTCTAGTGTGTTCCTTGGCCTTCATGATGCTGTTTGTTCACTAATGTTCTCTAACAAACCTCTGAGGGCTTCACAGAACAGCTGTATTTATACTGAGATTAAATTACACACAAGTGGACTTTATTTACTAATTAGGTGAACTCTGGAGGCAATTGGTTCCACTAGGTTTTAGTTAGGGGTATCAGAGTAAATGAGGCTGAATACAAATGCATGCAAAACTTTTCACATATTTATTTGTAAAAAAAATTTGAAAACCATTTATCCTTTTCATTCCACATCACAATTATGTGCCACTTTGTGTTGGTCTATCAGATAAAATCCCCAAAAAATACATTTATGTTTTTGGTTGTAACATGACAAAATGCAGAAAATTTAAAGGGGTATGAATACTTTTTCAAGGCACTGTAATACGAAGTGCAAACTAGCATGCGGAGTGATATTACGCGTGGGAATGACATTCAGTTTAAGGGCATTTGATGCATCATGCCTATTGGCTTTTACACTGCTATTAACGTTGAACAATAAGGCAGCATCATACAAGGTCATGAGTTTCCCAGACGGATTAAGTAAATTGCACTGTTTTATCCAACTCAGATTAATTTAAACCGCTTTCCTAAATCTTCTTTTCTAAGAAATATAAAAGGACCATCTAGCGGAGTTAGTGAATAAAGCATCCATTGTTTTTTCAGCTATGTGGTGGGTATTTCTTAGGTCTTTTTTCTTCTGCATAAATTGGCCTGTTGTCTTTTGTTCTAAAGTCATGTTTGAGTGTAAATTTATTTTGTTTTAATGTAGTCTCTATTATCTGATCTGATAATGAAAGACAGAAAGCCATGACAAAAGGCTTCTACAACATCGTGCAGTGAAGTGTTTCTCTTTTTTTTTTCCAACATGAACATGATTTTCTTCTACATGATCATGTAGCATCTTTCAAGAGGAAGTTCCATCAAACTAAATATTTGTTGAGCACTGGTAATTTAAATGTTTTATATTTGCAATTTAAAAATAAATCAAAAGTCAATGTTTTACGGCTTGTTCTGGACAATTCTCTTCTTATTAACTGATTTTTTTTAGTATCTTGCCTATTGGCTTAAATCTCAGAAGCCAGAGAGAGAGAGATCTGATAGTCTTTAGTGTAGGCTGGTTATAGATCACCTAATCTAACCTTCACTTGCTACTTTGAATGGATGGGGCCTGACACAACCGACATGTGCATGCGGTGCAATAGAGGTGAAAGGCACTTCTTATTTTACTAATAAAAAAGACAATAACTACCATCTGGATGCATAGATAGTGTTCAACATCTCTAATGAAATCTTGGAAAATCTTTGCCTCTGAAGTGTGATTTATTGAAGAGTCAATAAAGGTCCTTATTGCTGTCTAGTTAACCTTTACAGAGTGCAATCATAGTCTGACATCACAAAATGTTTATGCTTTAAAGTAACAGTGAGTGGTAGTGCAATATTACTGCATTACTGACAAACCATCCTCCAACATAACTGTAGCACCCTCCTAGGTCGCTAGGGGGAACTAGTGGATTTTTTTTTTAGTTAGAGGCTGAACAGCAGCCTGGTGGAATAGTCAGAGGGGATCGAATTTCAGTCAGGGGAGGCTCTGCAGACCAGCTCTCTGGAACTTCCCCCTGATCTAGAGATTTTATAGAAGTCTCTAGAATTCAGTGGGCGGGGGTTAGGAATGGCTGGTCTGCACTCTTAGGGGATCTTAACCAATCCCTAAGCAGCAGGCTTGGAATAGGGTCAAGACATCCCTTAAGAGTGGTCAAGTCTTCTCAGCAGCAGGAGAGTTCGAGTGGAAGATAAATTGAGCAGGGTGGTGTGTGGAGCCTGGGAGGGGGTCCAAGAGAGGGGCCTACCTACAAGCAGAGCAGCTGAAATAGAGAATCTCTCAGCATCACCGTTCCCTGAGAGAGGACAACCTGGGAAGCAGGGAAGGAGCCAACCTAGTGTAAGGCCTGAAGGCAGCCCCCAACCTACAAGCTTGCAGTAGAGACGGAGTGAGTAACCCCACACCTCCTGGGCCATATAAGGGGAAAGGGTATTCTGATGGGAATCCTGACTAGCCCCCATCTGGGACTGCTTTAATTTAAGGTGGCAGCTTCTGGAAACTCTTGGCCAGGGATTCCCTTGGGCAGCTAGGTGAAGAGGAGATTTCATCTGTGGTCTGTGGAGCTACACAAGGAGAAACTGGCTAGCTCTCCAAGAAGAGAAGAGAAAATCCATTCTAACTACTTGTACATAGTTCCAGGAGGTTGTCCTCAGTTTTACAGTTCTTTGCGCATCCCATGTACCCTCATCCCCATCCAAGTTATCATCTCCTAACAAAATTTCCAAAAAAAACAAGGTCAAGGACTGTTTACTGTCTCTGGAGTGCAAGTGTGGAGGGATTGCATGTTGCCTGGCTGTGCAGGAATATAGGGAGACCCAAATCTCCAGCGACTCCTAAAGGGGTAGTGCTACACAAAATGTAATGCTGAATTAAGAAAAAACACATTTTCAAAAATTGTAAAAATGAGTTACAAAAGTCAGGAATATTTTTAAAGCAGCCTTTATACAGAGTCCTTCCATATTCAGCATCATATTATTTAAAGTTTATCATCCAATGCAACAGATGATGCAAGTACATTGCTTGTCACATCTATATTGTTCAGATATAAAAAAATAATAAGCAACCTTAGTGGTACTGTAACCATGTTACCTAATACAACACATGTATCCAAAAAGTTGTGCAGGACTATTTAAGTAGTAACTATTTACAAGCTACAATAGTGGCAATTGTTAATATAACAAGTTTACTTAACAGTTTATTTGTGTATTTCTTTTTTTCTTTTATTGGAGCATGGGAGGAAACCCACACAAGCACAGGGAGAAAATAAATGCTCCTTGCAGAGAGTGTCCTGATCCTGAAACAAACCAGGGTCCCCAGTGCTGCAAGGCAGAAATGCTAACCAGTAAGCCACTATATTTTTATAGACCTCCCAGAATAAAGACTATAGATGTCTCAGTCACATTGCTTTTGTTTATAATGCACATGGTCACTTGGGCATCACAAGAGTAAATGCTAATGGCATATCTTTTTTTTCGTCACTTGCAAATGTTAGTCCAGCAGTTCAGCCAAATACAAAATATATGTAGGGCTCAGCTGCATTTGAGTTCTGAATCACTTTGGAGAGTGATGTTTAAACCATTGATGATGATTGCTTCCTTTACAATACATTAATTTCAAGTAAGATAATATCAACAAAGGATTACATCTCATGCTCAGAACAAAGTAATTACCATCTCACACCTGGTTAAACATGTATATATGATCAACCTAATGTGAATAGTGTGTTAAACCTCAAACCAGTACAGAGCTAACATTTTCACTGACCTGGAATAAATTCCAGTGAGGTCCAAATGAAGTCAGGTCACCTTATCTGCTTACTTGCTGTAGACCAGAGATTCAGAAAGTTTTAAAGCCAGAAAACCAGCATGGTATTCACACAGCTAGCACAAGGAGAATCAGCATTTATAACCTACTTATACTGTACATTAAGAATTGGGTCCAAGGGTCAACTGTCTTCTTGTAAGAATGGAGAACTTGATGGCCTATCTCCATGAAACCCAGGATCAGTATAACACTCTGTGGGGTCCTTGGATCCTTTTGGTCAGAAAATCAGCCTTGAAATGATTATTGTTTGACTTTGTCATTGATGTGAAATGATTATTGCTCGACTACTGCAACTCCCTCCTCACTGGCCTGCCTCGCCACTGGCTATCCCCGCTTCAGTCGATCCTGAATACGGCTGCCAGACTCATTCACCTTTCCAACCGCTCCGTTTCCGCCACCCCCCTCTGCCAATCCCTCCACTGGCTTCCGATTGCACAACGGATCAAATTTAAAATCCTAACACTGACGTACAAAGCTGTCCACCATACTGCCCCAAACTACATCACTGACCTAATATCCAAGTACCGCCCAGCACGCACACTCCGCTCCTCACAAGACCTCCTTCTCTCTAGTTCCCTGGTCTCCTCCTCCCATGCCCGCCTCTAGGACTTCTCCAGGGTGTCACCCATCCTCTGGAACTCCCTGCCCCAACCCATCAGATTATCACCTACTCTCCTCTCCTTTAGGCGCACCCTGAAAACCCATCTCTTCAGGGAAGCCTACCTCACCCCCTGCTAACTTGCTGACCTCCTCCACTCTTCCTACCACTCCATCCCCCACAGCTATCTCCTCCTGTACCACCATCCCCTCCCTCCTAGATTGTAAGCTCGAAAGAGCAGGGCCCTCGATCCCCTCATGTTTTGCATTGTATTGGTATTGTTCTGTCACATGTTCTGTCCCCCTTTGTAATCTACAGCGCTGAGTGAACTATTGGCGCTTTATAAATACTGTATAATAATAATAATAATAATAATTATTGCCTGACTTTGTCTTAGACATGAAATAATGATTGCCTGGCTTTACATCACTGCATCCAACACTTTGCATTGCACTTGGTGACGTAAGACTTGGATGCAGCTGCTCGGCAATGGAAACCCATTCTATGAAGCTCTCTACACACTGTTATTGTGCTAAACTGAAGGCCACATGAAGTTTGGAGGTCTTTAGCTATTAACTCTGCAGACAGTTGACAACTTCTGCACACTGTGCTCTTCAGCATGCGCTGACCACACTCTGTCATTTTATGAGGCCTACCACTTTCTGGCTGAGTTGCTGTTGTTCCCAGTTGCTTCCACTTTGTGATAATACCACTAACAGTTGACCGTGGAATATTTAGTAGCAAGGAAATGTCACGGATGGACTTATTGCACAGGTGGCAACCTATCATGGTACCACGCTTGAATTCACTGAGCTCCTGAGAGCGACCCATTCTTTCACAAATGTTTGTAGAAGCTGTCTGCAGGTCTAGGTGCTTTCTTGTATACACCTGTAGCCATTGAGGTGATTGGAACAGCTGAATCCAATGATTTGGAGGGGTGTCCCAATACTTTTGGCAATATAGTGTACTTTCAGTTGACCACTTTTTTTTTCCACTAGATAAGTCATCTTAGACATTTTTAGTGGATCACTATTACTTTTCCTCTAGATTAGTCATCTTAGACACTTTCAGTGGATCACTATTATTTTTTCTATATATGAGTCATCTTAGATAATTTCAGTGGATCACTTTCATTTTTAATCTAGATCAGTCATCTTACATACTTACAGTGGAACACTAATATTTATATTCTAGATGAGTTATCTTAGACACTTTCAGTGGATCACTATTATTTAACCCCTAGATTAATTATCTTAGATATTTCCAGTTGACCACTTTTATTTTTTCTCTAGATGAGTCATCTTACATATTTTCAGTGGATCACTATTATTTTTCCCCTAGATAAGTCATCGTAGACACTTTCAGTGGATCACTATTATTTTTCCCCTAGATACGTCATCGTAGACACTTTCAGTGGATCACTATTATTTTTCCCCTAGATAAGTCATCGTAGACATTTTCAGTGGATCACTATTATTTGTCCCCTAGATAAGTCATCGTAGACACTTTCAGTGGATCACTGTTATTTTTCCCTCAGATGAGTCATCTTAGACAGTTTCAGTGGATTCCTCTTACTTTTCCTCTAGATGAGTCATCTTAGACATTTTAGTGGATCACTATTATTTTTTCTATAGATGAGTCATCTTAGATACTTTCAGTGGAGCACTAATATTTGTCTTCTAGATGAGTTATCTTAGATACTTTCAGTGGATCACTATTATTTAACCCCTAGATGAATTATCTTAGATACTTCCAGTTGACCACTTTTATTTTTCCCCTAGATAAGTCATCGTAGACACTTTCAGTGGATCACTATTATTTTTCCCCTAGATAAGTCATCGTAGACACTTTCAGTGGATCACTACTATTTTTCCCCTAGATAAGTCATCGTAGACACTTTCAGTGAATCACTATTATTTTTCCCTTAGATAAGTAATCTTAGACAGTTTCAGTGGATCACTATTACGTTTCCTCCAGATGAGTCATCGGAGACACTTTCAGTGGATCCCTATTACTTTTCCTCTAGATGAGTCATCTTAGATACTTTCTGTGGATCACTATTATCTATCCTCTAGATTAATTATGCTAGATACTACTATTTATTCTCGGGTTAAGCTCTGAAGATGGCAGACCACACTTCTCTTGATATCAGCCTCTGGATAATAATATGCACTTGGATAATCTGAACATTCATACAGTCTGTGACAGCCTGAAAGAAATGATTTCAGTGGTTAGTTACTTCTAAAAATACCTTCTAATGTTTATGATTTTTTTATTGCAGTAGTGATATATAGTGGAATAATCTAAAATGGGTATATGCTATGTATAAGATGAATACACTCCACTGTTTACTATTTTCACCAGTTTCCTTTTGTTAGAAAGCTTGTTATCACATGCTCTTGATTAAAGGTTCAGAATAGACCAGGTTTTATTTATCTCCACCTGCTGTGCAGCCATGGCTGCGAGCCCAGCAAGTTCAACTTTGAACAGATCGAGCTGTTTGTCTGACACATTTCCTTGCATGTGCCTGTCCCTTCATGTGATCCTGGTGTTTTATTCGAGGCCCCCTTCCTTCCTGTCTCACTTAAGCCCTGTGAGGAAACGGGATACCATTCTGAGGGCTCCTATGAATCATCAAGGAAACAGAAGGCTAAGCATGCACTTGTATAAATTATATATTCACCATAGAAACCTTATCAAACACACTACAAAACTGTTAGTAGTCACACAAGTGATGAAAGACGATTTGCTAAATTAGAAACGAAGGATGATAAAGGGCTGGTGTCTGTATGACAAAAGATACACAGCCATGGGTAGACCAGCTCTAGTATTTGTGTGCTGAACTGTTAGGCCTCATGCACACGGGCCGTATTGCAAACTTTCATAGAAGCCTTTCTTCCAAGCAGCAGCGTTTTGGCAGAAAAAAATGCCTGATGGTGGTAAAAGTGTGTAACGCTTTTAGGCGAGTTTAGGCGCACTTACAGGTGCAAAGCACTTGGGTGTTGATTGATTTAATTGGCCAGAATAATAATTTATTTTGGCCATTGAGCTGAAATAACGCTCAAGCGCTAAAAGCGCATAGCATTAACCACGTCCCGTCCGTCCTATAGCAGAAGTACTGCTACAAGGCAGCACAGGTGCGCAAAATCACGTATATATACGTGATTTTGCATTTGCGGGTTGGGGGCACGCACAAGGCGCTCGCACGCCTTACCTACGCCACCATTCACGGCCGTGGCTGTCAATCACCAGGTCCTGGCCGGTGATTGCTGTGCATCTCCAAGGGGGGGAGAACTTTTTGTAAATAAAATAGTTCTCTACCCTGTCAGCTCCTGCACACTGCTTTCCATGGCACAGCCACGCAAATCAGTGTGCTTACAGTGACACAGCCCCTAGTAAAACAGCACACTGTAAACCCTTTGATCACCCCACATGTTAACCCCTTCCTGTCCCGTGCCATTAATACAGTGTCAGTGCTTTTTATTAGCACTGATCACTGTATTGGTGTCACTGGGGACGTCAGTGACACCAAGTCAGTTCCCCCCAGTGTCAGTCCCGCAGTCCCGTTATAAGTCAATGATCGCCGCTGTTCTGTCTCTCTAATCTAAGCATTGATAGTGTGATCTCTGTAACTTACAGTTGTGATGAGATAGCGATAACTTCAACCTCAGTTGGATACCACAGTCAGTGACTCAATGAGAATGACATCTTGTAGATCTTGTGAAGTTTATGCCATAAACTGAGAAAATCTTACAACAATGAAATTCCATAGGTCAAAAGAACATACTGTTTCTTGCTCCATGCCATGAGGCTTACTGCAATGCATCTCTGGGAGAGGGGGAGGGCTATCTATACAGCAGTAGCTAAACCAAAGGAAAGGGAGGAGCAGAGAAAAAACATAGAAAACATTTAAAGGTATATGACAGTCAATGTGACAGTCATGTAAAACATGACAGCTGCCATTACTAGTAAAAATGTTTTTAAAAATTCCAAGTATATATATCGCCATTTGTAAATGCTATAACTTTCACGTAAACCAATTATATTACACATATTTGGATTTTTTTTAAGCAAAGACATGTAGCAGAATACATTTTGGCCTAAATTTATGATGAAATTTGATTTTTACAATTTTTTTTACTGGATATATTTAATAGCAATAAGTCAAAAATATAGTTTTTTTCTCAAAATTGTTGCTTTTTTTATAGTGCAAATAATGGCCTGGTCAGGAAGGGAGGTAAATTCTCTGGAGGATAAGTGCTTAACACGCGTTTAGATGTGTTTAGGTGCGTATGCATGCGTTTACAAGTGTAAGGGCTAGTTCACATCAGATGCAGTCCAGTGCTTTTTTTTCTGAATCAAAAATGCATGCAAAGTGTTTTCCATGCATTCCAATGGTTCTAGTTTACAACAGTTCAGTCAGTTTCAATCAGTTTCCAGTACAGAAAAAAGTAGAACATGCTGCATTTTATCTGCACAGAACCATACTGGAACATAGCAAACTGCATCAAAACTGCACCAAAACGGTGTATGGTATGGACTGTAAGCAAAAACGTATCCGGAATGCATCCAGAGCGTGTTTTTGAGGTGTGAACTGGCCCTTAGTCGTTTTTCTAAAAGCCCCTGCTACTAAACACTGCCAAAAATCTGTGTGTGCATGGACACATAGGCTAACATACAGGGGTGTTTAGAGGAAGGAAAAAAAATGCATGATACCCCTAGGAGCAGCTGCAAAATGTCCAGTGTGCATGAGGACTTATTGTACACAAGAATATCCATTTAATTGCGTTCCATTTATTGTAATAAAAAAAAACTGCAGCTCAGTGGTTAAAATATCTGCTGATTGGATCAGACAGATCCCCAGCAAATCAGATTTTTTATTTTTTTTTTTACTTGTACCTGTCAGCCAGTGCATGCTTGGCCTAATTCTGCTTCTAAAACCGTCAGGAATAAATGCTGTATGAATAAAATATCAATTTCTCTATATAGTTTGCTTTTTAGTCTCTTAATGAAGTGATCCCACTGCTGCCTTACTTCCTCCGTCTAGTTATAAATTTTTATAGAGATTTCAGCAATTTGATTGCTGGTTATGGCCACAGAGGATTCATGCCTGGCAGTGTTTTAAAACTTCTCTCTTCGCTCCTAAAATGGAACTCCAGGCAAACAGTCAACGATGAAGTAAAAATATGGCAGCTGTTTTATCTGCCAATTAATTGGTATTTCTGTCCATCCAATCCAGAGATTTACTCAGTTCTGCCATCTTTCTGGAAAATAGACCTTATTCTTCTATGCTGCAGTTAAAGTGATTCTAAAAGTTCATTTTTTGTTGTAAAATAACAAACAAGTCTTTACTTAAAATAAATAAGTGCAGCGCTAAAATAATAAAAAGTATTAGGATTGTCTGTCCAACAATAAATAGTTTCAATAAAAATTAAATTAAATGCCCAGGATATGTTAAAATGAAGGTGACAGTCTGTGCAGATAAAGGGTGCGGAATCACAATAAAATCCAGTAGTGGTGCTCCAAATAGTGTGGTAAAATTACGCACTCACCAGATGCGTAATATAAATACGCATTATATGAATCAGTAGAGGTCTCCTTTATGGATATGGATCTGGTCTAGGATAAGGATAATCCTCCCTCTAGGTGGGTGGTATTGTCTGGAGCACACAGGAAAGTAAAAGGATCCAGCTGGCCAGAGGTCCCTTTAAGGGATGGATGGGTGCAGATGCCTACTTACAGGAACTCACCTCTCTGGATTCTTGGATGGCTGGATCACGCGGGCTCTGTTAATAAATAGCTCCTCAAGGGAGACCGTAAAGAGTGCCCATAGTGTAGTAGTTTAAAGTATAATTTATTATATTATTGGATTTGCAAATTCCTCAGTATGAAAACCAGTATTAAAATCAAGCAGCGTCAGGTATATAGCATGGACTAACCGCCCAGAAAGTAAGATGGCCGTCGAGCCTCCACGTGGCTCTGGCAGCGTGACGTCACGGCGTTCTTGGCTCCTAACATGTTTCGTGTACACGCACTTCTTCGGAGGTGGATACTTACCTACTGTGTGCAGTGGTCTTGCACAGAGCAGCCAGGATCCTCCTCTTCTCGGGCCCCCCACAGACTCTCCTGATTCCTCCTTTCTGTCAGGTGCCCCCACAGCAAGCAGATTGCTATGGGGGCACCTGCTGTTCCATGTATCCATTCACACACAGAGCCATGGCTTGACCCTGCCCCCTCTCTCTTCTCATTGGTTGATGGGCTGTGATTGGCTCCCGCTTGCTGTCTCAGCCAATGAGGAGGCAGAGACCTGGGACAGCCGAGGCTGTCATTCACATCGCTGGATCGCGATGAGGCTCAGGTAAGTATTAAGAAGGCTGGGGGAGATGCCGCACACAGAGGGATTTTACCCTTATGCATAGAAATAAAAAAATCTTCAGCCTTTACAACCACTTTAAAGCTGAAGTATGGCCAACACCTATTCCTGTACATTTGCACCGTGCAATAAAGTTACATCCAATGAAGTGTGCTCTATCTCTGGCTGCTTCTGTGTTTGTTCAATCTTTTACTTTTTCATTTTGCAGTATCTCGATGGAAAAGAATGTCAGCTGTGAGACTTGTTGTTCTAGCTGTAATACAGATATCACAGAGGGTCTCAGCATCTCCTCCATTCAGAAGAAGCCTTGCATTCTTTTCACATAATGCAAGCCATTCTGTGATTGGGGGAGGGGAGATCATGGCTATCATCCATGTTTCGTTTGTTCGCAAAACGCATTGAATTCTGTGAAAAGAATGTTAAGCTTTTTCTGAATGGAGGAAGTGTCTAGGAAACGATCTGTGATATCTGTAGTATGGAAACATAAACAAAACCTCCTGCGCTCAGAGACCCAGATTAGAATTTAGAAGGTTGAACCATATATGAAAGTTCATCTGGCGGCAGATCATGGGTTGTGGAGCTCTAACACAAGGCTGGGGAAGCCCAAAAACAGCTGTAGCACAGAACAAAAACAAAAGGGCACCAACCATGCGCATTACCTCAGTATATAAAGGGTAAATTTAATAAATTGAGATATAAACTCACAAAAGTAGCAATATTAAAAGCATTTAAAATCCAACATCATCGCACTGAGATAGCAGACATGTGTGGGTCCTATCTAGAGGGGAGACTCTCAGGATGAACTGACGTGTTTCGAAGGGTGATCCCTTCTTCCTCAGAGCTCAAAAAAGAAGCAACAGCAAAAGTTCATATCTCTGTCACTCTGTTCTCTCCTTCAATCAGCATGCTCCTTGCACTGCAACACAGCTAACTGGCTTCTTACACTGCCCCTCACCCAGTCTGAGCTTTGTTGTACAAGAATTGCAAAATGCTGATTCCATGATAAATGTGGGTACTTACACTGCTTGCATTTCAAAAATACATTTAGGGATGTAGTAATAAATACAGACCTGCATTTATTTATGTACAGTATTTTTTAGATGTGCCTGGAGTTCAACTTGAAGTCAGCAATAGACATTAGAGAGATATGCAGGCACAATCTGCCCCTGCTTAGGTATTTATGCTGGCCAGACATAATTAAAGCAATCCATTAACATTGTTTACAGAAATTTGTAGCTGCATGACATACTGTGCTCGGTTATAGCATCAACATAACAGGCAGTTGAAGTCATCACAGAAATGAATATCATATATCTTAGCTATACCATTACTTAGCTGACATATTTATATTCCTGTTAGCTGATAAAGCCATGCATCATAGGAGGTAAAAAGAGCAGTGATTCAGTGATTCAGCAGTTTTCCACCCTTGTAGTCCTTAATGTAAGCGCATAGGAGGGGGCAGGATAAGTAGAGCATTTCAGTCCTTCTACTGTGAACTTCCCATGGCATTCATACCTGCGCATTTCAAGCATTTTACATATGTCCTAGGTGAGGAAACCAGTTCTTACTACAAAAAAAAAGCCTGGAAAAAAGCACTCGAAATCACTCGATTTAAGCATTAAAGTCTATAGGACCAAAAGTGCCTGAATTGGCCTCATGTAGCTTTTGGAGCATCAGGCATTGAGTCACAGGAGCTACAGTCTGTGGATGCATATGTGAAAAGCTACTATTTAAAGGGGTAGTAAACCCTAGGGGAAGTATAAAAAAAAAAAAGGTTTCACCCTGCAAATAATGCTAGTATGCAAAACGTACCTTAAAACGAAGCCGTCCGCTGTCACCACTGACAGGCTTCCATCTTCACTTGGTCCTTCTTCCAGGTTCGCAGGCTCCAGGGGCTTGAATGGCTGAGCCATGATGACGTCACTCTCACGCATGCGTACGGGAGTCATTTTGTACGGCACACAGCTCTGAAGGAATGGTACAGGCATGCCGCTCCTTCAGAGCACATGGGCCAGTGTTCTACACAGGTAAATCTTCCTAAACTGTGCACATTTAGAAGATATTTACAGTACCTATAGGTAAGCCTTGTTATAGGCTTACCTGTAGGTACAAGTACAAAAATCAGACTTTACTACCACTTTAATTACATGGGACTTTGTTTATTGAGAGTTTTGGAGATTTGAGCTTGAAACTACTCAAGTATGAATAGGGCTTTAAAACGTAATTGTTCCACAGTGCTTACAACTCCTGGTTCAGGATCTCTCTACTTGATTGAGTTTCCCTCCCATTTGGGCACTACTGACCCCCCCCCAAAAAATAATACACCTTTTTTCCAGTGTCTGGTCCATTGACATCACAGGTCCTTTTCTCCTTCTTCCTCCTTGTTCTCCTATGAGTCCAGGGCAAGCCCTAGATCCCTGGGATTACAGAAACGGTTGAATGATGCTGGGGGCCATTCAAGCTGGAATTGAGCAGGTTAGAGTTACAAATGCTATGAGCTTCTTTTTTTTACTGATAATGGTTTCCGATTGGAGGAGCGGTGTCTTCATTTCATGTCTAGCTGCAGAAATTTTCAAATCATGAACAGAGACAGCAATAAAAACCGAACAGAGGCTCAAACTCTCCAAATTCTATCCAAAGCAAAATAAATAAATACATAGATGGTGGCTATGCATGAACAGGGACAGCAATAAAAACCGAACAGGGGCTCAAACTCTCCAAATTCTATCCAAAGCAAAATATATAAATACATAGATGGTGGCTATGCATGAACAGAGACAGCAATAAAAACTGAACAGAAGCTCAAACTCTACAAATTCTATCCAAAGCAAAATAAATAAATACATAGATGGTGGCTATGCATGAACAGAGACAGCAATAAAAACTGAACAGAGGCTCAAACTCTCCAAATTCTATCTAAAGCAAAATAAATAAATACATAGATGATGGCTATGCATGAACAGAGACAGCAATAAAAACTGAACAGAGGCTCAAACTCTCCAAATTATATCTAAAGCAAAATAAATAAATACATAGATGGTGGCTATGCATGAACAGATACAGCAATAAAAACTGAAGAGGCTCAAACTCTCCAAATTCTATCCGAAGCAAAATAAATAAATACATAGATGGTGGCTATGCATGAACAGAGACAGCAATAAAAACTGACCAGAGGCTCAAACTCTCCAAATTCTATCTAAAGCATAATAAATAAATAAATAAATACATAGATGGTGGCTATGCATGAACAGATACAGCAATAAAAACTGAAGAGGCTCAAACTCTCCAAATTCTATCCAAAGCAAAATAAATAAATACATAGATAGTGGCTATGCATGAACAGAGACAGCAATAAAAAACTGAACAGAGGCTCAAACTCTCCAAATTCTATCCAAAGCAAAATAAATAAATACATAGATGGTGGCTATGCATGAACAGAGACAGCAATAAAAACTGAACAGAAGCTCAAACTCTACAAATTCTATCCAAAGCAAAATAAATAAATACATAGATGGTGGCTATGCATGAACAGAGACAGCAATAAAAACTGACCAGAGGCTCAAACTCTCCAAATTCTATCTAAAGCAAAATAAATAAATACATAGATGGTGGTTATGCATGAACAGATACAGCAATAAAAACTGATCAGAGGCTCAAACTCTCCAAATTCTATTCAAAGCAAAATAAATAAATACATAGATGGTGGCTATGCATGAACAGAGACAGCAATAAAAACTGAACAGAGGCTCAAACTCTCCAAATTCTATTCAAAGCAAAATAAATAAATACATAGATGGTGGCTATGCATGAACAGAGACAGCAATAAAAACTGAAGAGGCTCAAACTCTCCAAATTCTATCCAAAGCAAAATAAATAAATACATAGATGGCGGCTATGCATGAACAGAGACAGCAATAAAAAACTGAACAGAGGCTCAAACTCTCCAAATTCTATCCAAAGCAAAATAAATAAATACATAGATGGTGGCTATGCATGAACAGATACAGCAATAAAAACTGAAGAGGCTCAAACTCTCCAAATTCTATCCGAAGCAAAATAAATAAATACATAGATGGTGGCTATGCATGAACAGAGACAGCAATAAAAACTGAACAGAGGCTCAAACTCTCCAAATTCTATTCAAAGCAAAATAAATAAATACATAGATGGTGGCTATGCATGAACAGAGACAGCAATAAAAACTGAACAGAGGCTCAAACTCTCCAAATTATATCTAAAGCAAAATAAATAAATACATAGATGGTGGCTATGCATGAACAGATACAGCAATAAAAACTGAAGAGGCTCAAACTCTCCAAATTCTATCCAAAGCAAAATAAATAAATACATAGATGGTGGCTATGCATGAACAGAGACAGCAATAAAAAACTGAACAGAGGCTCAAACTCTCCAAATTCTATCCAAAGCAAAATAAATAAATACATAGATGGTGGCTATGCATGAACAGAGACAGCAATAAAAAACTGAACAGAGGCTCAAACTCTCCAAATTCTATCCAAAGCAAAATAAATAAATACGGTACATAGATGGTGGCTATTCATAAACAGAGACAGCAATAAAAACTGATCAGAAGCTCAAACTCTCCAAATTCTATCCAAAGCAAAATAAATAAATACATAGATGGTGGCTATGCATGAACGGAGACAGCAATAAAAACTGAACAGAGGCTCAAACTCTCCAAATTCTATCCAAAGCAAAATAAATAAATATATGTTGGCTATGCATGCCACTGCACACTGTGGGTGTGGTTACACTATGCCAGACATTGGGCATGATTAGACATTTTAGTGTGATTTTTTACAAACTTTTATTTATTTATTTATTTTAATTTTTAATTTGTTTAATTTTAATTTCATAATTTTATTGCATTTTTTCACAATGCTGTTGGGGGGGTGGGCTTTGGTGAGGTATCCCCTGAAGACCCCTGATGTCTCACTTTTGAGACAGAAAAAGGGACAGAGAACACATTCCCCAGTCCCTTTATTTCTGTAGACTCAGCTGCACTGAAGATGAATTAACAGACAGAGGCTCCTGTCCATTCATAAACACAGTTTACTATGCTTTAGTTATGCATGAATACACTGAGTGATCAGTACCGATCACTCACTGTGTTCACTTAGAAAAGGAAGGGGCTGGTAAATTACATATTTACAGGCCCCTTCCTCGCTCTCCATCCTGAAGATTCCCCTGTGTGCCTGCAGCTGCTTGCAGGAGAGGAAAGCCGCTGTGGGGGGAATAGGGGCACATGGAGGGGGGGGGGGTAAAATCTGGATCAGTGCAGTGGGTGTGTAAAACAACTGGAACCGATTTTTTGTGGCTATCACTGCAGTAGTTGGAGCAGGCGATGCCGGCATTCAGCTGCTGCAATGAGAGCTACAAAAGAACGGTTTCAGTTATTTCCTTCACCCACTGCACTGATCACTGTCTCCATACACACACAATCTCCCCTGTTGGGGGAGGAGACTGCAGTGCCCATGTAAGAAGACGACCCTGCCAGCATAGAATGATTTCTTGGAGCCCTTTGTGTATGGTGTTGCTCTGTTTCTTGAAGTGTGTGATTCCTCACTCTACAAATACTCTACAAATTATGGGATCCATGTCAGAAACAGAAGCTTGCTTCAAATGAAATGTCACTTCTGAGTTTTGTATCACAAACTAGTCATTGCACACAATGCTTTTCAGACTATGGCTAGGGCTACGCTGGCTATTTTAATCTTTTGCTACTAAGAAATGTAACAATTTGCTGTCAGTCACTTGAATAGGCTAAGGGCTTGTTTTACACCAGATGCAGCTGAATGCGTATGAATGTATATGCAATAAAAAAAAAAAAATCAATGAGCCTATTTAACCACTTTAAGTACGGACACTTTCACCCCCTTCCAGTCCAGGCCAATTTTCAGCTTTCAGTGCTATCACACTTTGAATGACAATTACGCGGTCATGTAACAGTGTGCCTATATAAATTGTTTAGCTTTTTTTGAGAAAGATAAAACTTTATTTTTGTAGCATTTATTCACCACTGGGATTTTTATTTTTTTTTCTATATAAATGAAAAAGTCCAAAAATTTTGAAAAAAAGTATTTTTCTTATACAATTTTGCAAATAAATAATCTTTCTTCATAAATCTTTAGTATGAAAAAAAAAATAACTCAAATTAGTTTATAACCAAAAATTAAAATTTTTCAAAATTTTTTTTTTACATTTTTATTTTATTTTTTATATTATTATTTATGGGTTTTTTTAAACATACTGTCACCCTAGCAGTACAGTGTCACCATATTTTTACACCGATTGCTTTTACACCCATAAAGGCTGTAAAAGCAATAATTTGTTTTTCTCTCTGGCTGCATTCCTGCAGCCATTGAGAAATACTGTGTGAGCTGTGATTGGTCACTGCTTGTCACATGGTACAAGGCTGTTGTAAATAGCCTTATACCATGTGACCTCTGTGATCATTCACAGATTTCACAAGTAGTAAGCAATGATATCAGGAAGCGACATCTTGTTTACTAATATTCATGTGATCACTGATTGTCCTATCAGTGATCACATGATTTGGGACCTCACACAGATGTCTCGTACAGCGATCACGGTGCCGAGCGCTCCCACGGAGCGAGCACAGACAATGGATGCGGGGGGACATTTAGAAACGTCCACCCGCATCGGCAGCGCTCCCTTCCGGCGCATGTCGATAAAGAGGTTAACACCTTTGCAGTGCTTTTAGTGTTACAGCACTGGCTAATAAGACTCGATAAAGTCGACTGAAAACCCTGACGAAGAAGAGGGAGAAGAGTGGGGATTTCAAATCCCCAGACCACTGAAATGTCTGCTGGGGTTAGCTACCCAGGAAGTAAGTACAGTGGGGATTGGGGGTGTGAAGGATTTCCAGTGATAGTTTATCTTTACTTTTTTTTCTGTAAAGGTGAACTAACACTCAGGGGTGGATTTACAACTAATGGGACCCCTTGGCAATAGGAGATTATGGGACCCCTGTGTCACCACCCAAACTCAAGCCACACCCACACAAAGCCCCACCTACATATTGCACTGCCCTCATTACATGCATTTGTCACAGAATTTCACTACACTGTGTTCAAAATAAATTTTTAATAAGAAAAAAAAAAGGAAAATAAACTTACAACAAAGAAAGTGCAATACTGGTAGGTTCTAATTTCATAGGCGTGTGGATGCATATGTACAGACCCAAACACAGTGTGCATTCGGAACTACTCACCAGCACTTGCACACCTGTCAAATTAGGACCTACGGCTGTATTTGGACCTGAGTCCCCATAGAGTAACAGACCGCTTCAGCTGCACAAGCAAACCACTCATTCACACTGTATGCACAATAGAACCCCTGTGAATGAGCCCTTAATTTGTATTTATATTATTTTATTTTTTATTATTTTTTACAATTTATTTTTTAATTTTTTTTCTCATTTTTTTTCACAACACTTTTGAGGTGGGTAAACAGTGGACAGTGTCAGTAGGGCAGTAGACAGCTTCCGTAGAGCAGTGGGTGGTAGCAGTAGTTTTTTGTTATTTATTATTTTATTTTTTATTATTTTTACAATTTTTTAAATTATTTTTACAAGTTTTTTTAAATTATTTCTTACAATTTTTTGTTTACCAGCCTTGTTGGGGGACTTTAGTGAAATATCGGGGGTCTAAACAAACCCCTGAAATCTCACTTTTGAGACAGAGAAAAGGACAGAAGACACATTGCCCAGTCCCTTTCTCTGTAGCCTCAGTTGCACTACAGATGAATGAACAGGAGACAGAGGCTCCGGTTCATTCATAAACTGAAGCATAGTAAACACAGTTTACAGAGTCAGTGATCAGTACCGGGGTAGGGGGGGAGTACACAGTGGGCCAGGCATCAGGGGGAATCCCATGGACAGTCGGGGGGTGATCGGTTCAGTGGAGGGGAGGGACAATTACAAGCACCAATCTTGCTGAATGGTTTTAAATGAGGCAGCTGAAAGGCTGCAGGAGAGAGAGGAGAAGAGGCTTTCAGCTGCTTCATGGAAATCCATACAGGGAGATATGGGGTGGATTCACTAAAGGCAAATAGACATGCAACTTGCAAGTACAGTTGCTCCAGGGATTAGTAAATGAGGAAAACCTCCACTGACTTCCATCATCCAATCATATGAAAGCAAAATACAGTTTTTTTTTATTTTGCTTGCATGTGATTGGGTATTGTTTGTAAAGTGAAGCTTCACCTAATTTACTAAGCTCTGAAGCAACTGCACTTGCAGAGTACACAGTCTATTTGCCTTTAGTAAATCAACTCCTATGTGTTGTTCTAACTTACTAGGTGATTGAACCCCAAAAAGATAGTCTCCTTAATGTGTAGGCTACAGTGCTCCCTATCCATTGCACATCGATCTATTACTTTAAACCAGATTGTAAACCTGCACACAACTAGCAAGGATAGAAGCCTGTTGGATGCAGTTATTCTAAAACTGGGAGATCCATCCAGCCTGGCTGAAAACCAAGAGGGATATCAAGTGGATCTGGAAGTGATTTTCATCACAGGAGTCAGGTTAGCTCTAAAATGCCAAGTGACTGTCCCGTAGATCAGCAATTTTAAATATTGCATCGAGATGGAAAAAAACAAGTCACCTTGAACAGACTGAATATAATATAAAGACATTTATATACTTTTTTATCTTCATCTTACATGTACTGTAGATTAGCAACATTTTGTTTAGTTATAAGGTTTTCATTAGCAGCATAAGTATATTCTTTCACCAGCACTACATCAATCTGAAAGGAAAGCAGGTAATCTTAGACTTGAGAAATTCACAGGCAATGATAAATAACTTTATTATCTCGGGAAAACAATTAGGTTATTTAGTAAGACATAATGGATGTGAGCATTTGCTAACCTTATAGAGGTTTCTGTTGTGGCTCATTTAGTTAGACCGCCACCAGAAACTATTCATTTTGTTTTCTGTTGGGTGATGGGGGAGGCTTGCTGGTAAAGCAAAACTGTATTTTTGCAGCTCTGCTAATTTGATATATTGCATTGATTTTTCCACCTAATCCAACAAAGCAAACCACACCACACTGCCACCGGTTGAATTTCACTTCCATTTAGTTCAAGGATAAACCTGTTAGAAGAATCTCTATGAATAAATTAATTCTAGTGTAGCGTAGACCTCACGCTGGCCCCACTGATTTTCCCAGGTTCTATTCCTATTTTGTGCAGGGAAGCCACACACAAGGTATTTCTCTCAGTCTTCTACACAGTGAGCCGGCAGATAGTGTCAGTTTGTGTTTTTACATTTTTTCAGAATTGGGATAGGGATTAGGGCAAGCCTTGGGTTTGAGGGCACAAACTTGCAAACAGTTAACTTCTGCAAAAAAGGACTTTCAGTTTATAAAATTTGAACAATTCAGATCAAGGGGATCCCACAGCGGAAACAACCCTGGCCAGAAGATTTGGAACAGTAAAAGAGCACAATAGCAACAGTCTCTCCCCAGGATTTCCCTAAGGCCTCTACTCGCTGTGTCACTGCATACATGGACGCCTCCTTCCAGTATCAGCAAACACTGTACCGTGAGCCTCCTGGCTAAGTTCTTCCTACGTCGTTTGCTCCAACTGTTCCTGGAGCTTGCAGTTGGTCCTTCCCCGAGGTAGAACCGAACAGAACTTCTTGCAGACTTCTCAGAAACACCTCAGAAGGTTTGACAGCACTTGCTGTCTTCAGAGGAGTCCCTAGGGTTGGTGTCACCCGGTGCGGTAACACGTGGTATCACCCCTCCAGAGAGGAAGGAGTGGTGACGGTGTAGCGGTAAAATGAGTATCCCGACCCCTGAATATGTATCCCGTGAAGCAACTGCACATGTGCCGGTTTCAGGTCAAAGAAGCCAATCTCCGACTTTAGCACAGAGCTGCCACAGTTAACCACTTACAGGCTGCAAACTGCTGAAGCTGATCCCATGGATCACTATGGGTTGCAAGATCAGTTAACCCCATATAGGTTCAACCTGTCACTGTGCTGGGAATCCAGGATCACCCCAATAACTGGCCAGGACCTTCACAGAGCACAGAAGCTCTGCTGGCATCCTGCTCCTGCACCCCCTGTGATGGTGTCACCCAGTGCAGCCCGCACCCCCTGCACCCCCCTAGGGATGTTACTGCCTGGCTGGGTCACTCTCCATCACGCAAAGGACCCTGCTATTCAAGGCTCCAGACCTTCTATACCCCTCTAGGTGGTCATCCTCCTGACAAGGGATTGGCTAAGGCTGTACACATGATCAGCTCAGGCTCTACCCTATCCACCCACATTCTGGAAAGACGGGGAGACAGGCAAGCCTGCAGCTGCAGAACCCAGAACAGCCAAAATCAATTGAACTCAGCTCCACTATGTACAGTAGAGCCCAAAATAAACTAAATTTACTTAAATCCTAAGTAACCTAGTAGTACCTAACTAGGATGGTGCTACACTTGAATGAAAAGTGTCATAGAAGGGAGCTTAGTGGAGTTTCAACAAATAAAGTGATTCAGCCAGTCTGGCTTCAAACTGTTGGATTTGGCACAATTGGGAAAACCTTGCTTTGGCAGCATCCATGGAGGTTGAAATTGCAGTTACAACAGAGGCCTGGAGTGGTGCATATTTATCTGCTCTATGCAAGGATATTGCACAGAATGGCCCTGAACCTCCTCTTCTGGGGCTGCCCACTGGAGCTCTCAGCTCTGCATCTTTTTCATATGCCAGAATAGGAAGCAGCTTGCTATGGTGGCACATGAGTGGTTTCACTCCTAAGCCAAGCTGTGTGCATCCAGAGGCGAACACAGTACAGTTTGACCCCACCCCCCACTCTTGCTTCACAGGATTTGACTGACAGAAACAGGAGCCATAGAGTGTTGTCCAGTAAAGGTTTAGGCTGGGTTTTGGCCGGCAGCACAGCTGTATGCAGTTTAAGTTCATTTTGCACGCAATTTTAGTAGTGGTCCCTTTGACTTATATTAGGTTCTGCGTTTTTGCTGCGCTTTCTGAAAGTGCACCAATGTTGCGACATGCAGGACTTCTAGTGCGCTTTCAGAAAATACTGCAGAAACGTGTAGTAGTGTGATTCCAGTCTTAGATCTTTTTTGAGTGTGAAAAAATTTCAAAAGAGAAGATGCATCAAGGTGCAATAAGAATCTCGATAAATGTACCATATTTACAAATCATACTTCATTCACTATACTTCTAACAGCAGCAAGAGCTAGATCAAGGAGGATCCAAATGGGATCCTGAAAGTTATTAACTCAATACAGAGCCACCAGGGACAGAACGGCTGAGCAGTGCTGGGGAAGGGCTGAGCGGGAGAGCTGGGACTGGAGGAGGGTACCGAAGAAATTTCTATTTGCAGGGCAGCCCCAGTGTGATGGGCGCAGCGTCAGACCCAGTCCTTCTCACCAACTTGTGACCGAAGGACTAGCCAATCTAAAACCGTGCTTCCACTTGCGTAACAATGCCACTCTCAGCTGCCCCCTGCACAGAGATTTTCCAGCTCACTGGACCACAATCTATGTGCCAGCCGCCTGAGAGCGATTGTTACTGGGTCAGGTTAATTACGCAATTAACCCTTCACACTGCCACCACCACCTTTTTTTACAGAGAAGGAGGAAACTCACAAATATTAGCAGTAACACTATGATGTTTGAATAAGCATCTGTATACACACTGTCACCGCAGGCAGATGTATGCAGAAGTTTAAAACACACAGCAGCGCTCTTCAGAGACAGGGATTCTTAGTTTACATTAAAGAGCTTTAGACACAATTCAATACTTTTCAGAAAATAGGATTTATTACTAAAAAGGTCAAAATGGTGCAATAAAAATATTTACAGAAAAAGATGTAGCCAATATATATATATATATATATATATATATATAAAAATACAGAGAGCAATAACACAACAGAGAGTTCACAGAAAGAAGTTTAGAGAGGTATAATACTTGCCAGAGTCCTTGGTTTAAGCAGATTCAAGTGTTCTGAACAAAAGGGTACCGTTTCTCCCAAAGTTGGTTCCTGATGTTAAAAAGGGAGAATCTCTTCATCTCACCTCTCTCAGGCCTGACAGCCTGTTTTCTACAGTAGTCCACCAGCAGGGGGTGGCTACTGAAGCCAAGGGCCAAACGCCTCATTTGGGGAGGGGGTTTAGGCGGAGATCCCAGCTGTGACCCAAATCCCTCACAAGTCCACACCATGGTCAATAACCTTCCATAAGTACATGTAGCTTCCTATCCGCTGGTAGAATAATATGTAGAATCATATTCTGAACGTCCAGACACAGATATGACATATCTGCCTGTGACGGTTAAAGAGATAATGCTTCCTGCTCTCGGGTAGACGTAATCTAGGGATGTAAGATATCAGGTGACTCGCATTAAACTGACCTATCTGAATATATGCTTTGTTCTATTGTGCCTATTTCCTGCCAGGAGTTATGAAATTGTATGAAAAAGTGATTTCAAATGGAATGTATGTTTTACTGCTATTTCGGAATGCTTTTCAAGTCCACTGACTGGCGGGTTTATAGTTTTACGATCCAGCCAGAGCAAGAGTCTGTCAGACACCCTGGAACCAGCTAATTGGGTTTACAACCATGAAGTGTATCTAGCTGTGCCCTGTGCACTCCTGAACTCAGCACACACACAGACCACATGCCATTTAACAAAAAGGGAGGTGGACTGATCTGGAGTGAGAATGACACAAGATGGTGGATCTTGAGCAAAATGGATGTCCGCGTCCATATCTGTACGTACGATTACTCCACCCAGATCCAGAGGAGGGAGATTCTTTCCAGACTGCTTATCTGATCCACCTTAAAGGGGACCTCTGGCAGGTCATACCACCAATTAATATTCTACCAATTGCGCATATATTATGCGCATCTGATGAGTGCGCATTTTTATCATATCCCCTGCACTTTGCTGAACGGATTAATATTACATGGAATTCATTTGAAATCACTTGAGCATGGGATCTTCACGTTAGCACCATTATCTGACTGATGTCAGATTTTCGCCAACACATGAACTTTTATTTTGTGTGTATTGACTTTTTATAGTTGCACTTAACCTACAGAGCCTAGTGTCTTTACGGAGGACTTTATACATTTATTGTTTTTTGCATTTAATTTATTTTATATATTTGGCACATCAATAACCCTATAGCACTGCACTTATTGATCATATACAGTCAGGTCCATAAATGAACTCTGGACCTTTTATCTGCTTATTGTAATTGGGATAATGAGGGAATAATACACACCTGGCCATGGAACAGCTGAGAAGCCAATTGTCCCATTACTTTTGGTCTCTTAACAAGTGGGAGGCACATATGCAAACTGTTGTAATTCCTACAGCGTTCACCTGATTTGGATGTAAATACCCTCAAATTAAATCTGACAGTCTGCATTTAAAGCACATATTGTTCTTTTCATTTCACATCCATTGTGGTGGTGTATAGAGTCAAAAATGTTAGAAATGTGTCGATGTCCCAATATTTATGGACCTGACTGTATGTTATTTAAGGTCTTTTGGGTTCCTTTTTAGTGCATTTGCTACTGACTCTTAATCTTGAGTGCTCGCTAATTTCTTCTTCGTATAGATACAAAACTATTTGCAAAGGTTTTAGCAAACAGGATGAAGGATCTGATGGCGGATTGGATACATATCGATCAAGTAGGATTTGTACCAGGGAGGGAGGGAAGACACAATGGATTAAGATCATTGCTCCTTTTGCAAAAAAGTAAGAAAGAGAGGGGTTCGGCATTGGTAATGTCAACCAATGCCGAAAAAGCCTTTGACAGGGTAGATTGGGGGTTTAGATGTAAAAGGAATTATGATTGGGGAGGAAGAACATAAGGTTGTGGCTTATGCAGGTGACATGTTATTCTATGTCACGAACCCTAGAGTACCAAATCCAATGAAACTTTTAAAATACTATGGCAAACTGTCAAATGTGAAGATCAGTTCCTCAAAATCAGAGATATTGAATATTTCAGCCTCAAAGTTAGAAAAACAGAACTTGCAGGAAGCCTTCCCTTTGTTTGGAGAGAAAGAAAATTAAGTTATTTAGGAGTAAAGCTCACTCTTGGAAAAATCTTTGACAAATAAACTATATCTTACTTGTAAATGAAGTTAAGGAAGAATTGAGGAAAATGTCTGTAGGGGTACTCTCGTGGTTGGGCCGCATAAATATTATAAAAATGGTTAGAGTAACGAAAATCCTGTATGAGTTCCATATGCTTCCAATATATTTACCGGAGTCCTTTTTTAAGGCCATAAGAAAAATGATAAGTAAATTAATTTTGGTCAAATAAAAAACCAAGGGTTAGTTTTGAAGTATTATGCAGAGATAAGGTGGTTTAGGTGTGCCGGATATTAAGAGGTATTATCGCGCTGTACTAATTTCAGGAATGATTGAGTGGATTTACAATACACCAGGAGAAGATATGGGTAAAAATAGAAAAGACACTAAGTGGGTCACAGTTAGATAAGATAATATGGCTTCCACAACAATTCCGAACTTTTTCGGAAAACATAAGTATTTTAAAACGGAATGTTTTAAGAGAATGGGATAGATTACATAAACTGGGATGGGAATGTAATTCACTATTAATTCCACTGGAGGGAACAGATTTTTTTCCTCCAGGGAAGGAAGACATTGCAGGTAACTAGATAAAAAATAAAAATGCAAGTTTGAAGGATATCACGGAAAAGGGGGAGTTGCTTTCTTTTTTTAGAATTAAAAGATAAGAGGGATTTGTTTTTTAGGTTAGATGAGTGGCGGTACCACCAACTGAGGCATATTGTATCAGCTCTTCTACAACCATTAAGGACGGTGGACAGTATGTATCCTCTGGAACGATTGTTTAGCCTGGAGAGGAAATGCAAACATACAACTTCTTGTATTTATACAGTAAGATTCTTGCTAATATTGCAGGAGCTGTCTGTCCACTGTACCTTGAGAAATGGAAAAAAGAGCTTGGAACAAAACTAGAGGAGCATGATAAGAATATATTTAGACTGGCCCATAGTGCTATAAATCTGAATATAGTAGAGATGAACTATAAATGTCTAGTAAGATGCTACTGTACACCAGTGTAGCACATAAACAACGATCACAAAACTCACTGCTATGTTGGAGGAGATGTGGGTTTGATGGAACTATGGCGCATATATAGTGGGATTGCCCTTATATTCAAGAGTTTTGGCAAGGAATAATACCAAAATAACCATTGGGTGTGTATATTTTATAAAGGAGACTTCACAGTGAAGCAATATAAGAATACGTTAATATTTCACTTAATAAATGCAGCTAAAGGGTTGATTCTGAAATTTTGGCAGAGTAAGGAAACCCCTAAATTAAAAGATTGGTTCAGCAGAGTGGAATATGTGTATAGGATGGAGGAACTTTACCATATTGGAGAAGATAAAACCAAAGAATTTAGAAAAACGTGGGAGGAGTGGGTAATTTATAAAACAACTAAGAGTTATGCAGAATTGAAAGGAATGTGAAGGAAAGAGAAAGGAAAGGGAGAAGGGGAAGAAGAAGGAAGAGGAAGGAAGATGAAAGAGAAGGGAAAGTCTGTGGTAAAGGAAGGAATGCGGTTAATTGAGGGGAGGGAGGGGGGTTGGGGAGGGGGGTGTGTAGGGTTTTGTTCTCTGTTTGTTAATGTAAACATTTTTGATATAGAAAAATATTGTTGTATAATGTGAAATAATGTATGTTAATTAAAATGAATAAAATATATAATAAATAAAAAACATTAGCAATGGGCAGGTGCGCACATGCGCGAACGCAAATGCGCACGACTATGCACAGTAAAACGGGCCCAGAGGCTTCAGCCGCAATATGACAAGCATCTTTGTGACAGTACAACAGCAATTTCTGCCCATTGCTCCTGTAAGCACATAATGGAAGTAACCATTCATTTTGGAAAACACAGGGTAAAGACACGGGAAGGTCCTCTTCAGTGGCACATGGTAACTTCTGATATAATGAGGTCAACAATGACTGTAAAACACCAAAATGATTTTTTTTACTATTTTATATCAATATCAGCCCAGACTAGAATTGGAGGGGAGTGGAAAAAAATTAATTCTAATAGTATCACCATGGTTATTGTGCCTGACTCTTGTCTACATATAATTTATTTTTCGTCTTTCACACCAGTGAAGGGCACTGCAGTAAATTGGACTTTGTAGCAGCTGTTCATGCTGAAGATTCAGGAGAACATGCAGAATATACAAGAACTAAGTTGCCCTCTGGCATGAAGCTATTTGCTTGCAAGAGCAGAAGACATATGTCATCACCCCCCGGCTTATGATGTCTCATCCAAATATACAACAGTATCAGGTGCTACACAGTAAATATTTGTTCATGTTCTTGGTGCAATGCCTGTATTGTTATGTAATTTCTGTTGTATTTTGCATTAGTCCTGAGTTACAGCACCAACTCAAAATAGGGACATTTCTATAAACAAATGCTAGACAGTTGTTATATAAGGCTTATAAATAACCAATAAATAGTTTAAGAAAAGGGCAAAGCCCACCATAGATATGGTTCAGAAAAGAAGTGCTAGGACTTCTATAATTGCATGACCTAATGGGGTTGATTTACTAAAACTGGAGAGTGCAAAATCTGGTGCAGCTCTGCATGGTAGCCAATCAGCCTCTAACTTCCGCTTGTCAAGCTTAGACAAGAAAACCTGGAAGCTGATTATGTAGAGCTGCACCAGATGTTGCACTCTACAGTTTTACTACATCAACCCCACTGTGTCCCCAGATATTCTATCATCTGTCTAACCATTTTTTATATTTGGCATACTTATTATGTAAAGCTTTCATACACATGAAAAAAGTGTGTTAACTTTAATGGTGAAATAGGTTGATGGAAGCAAAATGAAAAATAATTATTTCCTATGTTTATTGACATTTCTTAAGGCCGAAATTCAGCCTTACCTTCAGTCTTGCACAAATTAACATTCTGCTTTCCTGTACTGAAACTGCTTACTCTGATTTCACTGCACACTCTCGGCTTCTTCAAGTGTTCATTGGAACTTGCAGCAAGTCAGATAGAACCCTTCTCAGTTGCTCACTGAAGGGCATTGGATATGATTTAGGCCTTTTCTCCCTAGCCTTATTGTCCCTGGCTCACCCTTTGACATTCCCTTAGCAATTCAATAGATACCATTACACCTTACCCATGACATATGATATGACATCTTGCAGTGTGAAAAAATGTTTCATGACAAACATGCGGCCACACTGTCCCCTACCAACCCTTCAAGTAGTCATACAGTTCTGAATGTATGAACCCTTAACAGCAGCATTGGCAATGGATGCCCATGCAGAAGTTCTACTTGTTGTTTTGGTGAATAACTTCCTTTCTCAGGTCTCCTCCTTGTCACCTTCATGATTGATGATGAACTGGTCCTTCCCAGCATCAACTGTCTGACAATAAGATGCTAGCAGAAACACTAAGTTGTCATTTATTATAATCCTGCTCTTTCCGACCTCTAAACTTTCTAGAGATGCCTTCAAATCTGTCATCACTATCACTAATACCGCCTTCAAACCTTTCATTGCCATCATCACCACCACCAACAACACATAGGATAAAAGTTATCTTTTAATATTACAGAAAATAACAGTGTAAAGGTACAAATTATATATCTGGTGACTCTAATCAATGTACACTGTGACCTGAAAAATCTAAGGAATATAATACTCAAATATAAGATAACACAGAGCTTACTTTTTATTATCTTCTGTTGTTTTATTGTGATGCACCCAACGAGGAGGAATAGGTTGTCTCCCTGATTTGTGTTTGTCCTCTCAGTCAACACTTTTGGCAGTTAAAAATCTACAAAAAAGAGAAATATAGACTAAAATTTGTTCTGATTGTGGAAGCTTAAGTGAAGAAAGGGTAAGTCAAAAACAATCACCATAAAACTGCATATTTCTATGTTACTAGATTGCTTCCATGCGTACATGGGTGTTGACTGACCAAATGAAACCACAAAAAATGGCTCACTCCAACATGGCCACCAAAAAATAATGAGAATGAACGTGTTTTACTCCTAATGAAATTTAAATAAAGGATATATTGGTGCTTTTCTAAGTGTGAAAGCTGTAGAGAAAACATATTCATAAAATGGTCTGTATCTGTAAGTTATTGGAATTACAGGTATGTGTTGGCTGACAAGGGAGGAAAGTCAGATACTCAAACACAACATCAGAATATTTTTTCCACTGTTCTAAATGCATATGCATGGTTATGCATAGATTAGCCTGCTTACTTTAGTGTTAAATCCTTGGGAAAGGACACCTAAAGCTGTTGTACAACAAGAAGAACAAAGCATAAACATAAATATACAGTATATTTTTTAACTGCTTGCACTATTATTATTTATTACTATTATAGAGGATTTATATAGCGCCAACAGTTTGCACAAAGCTTTACAATATGAGGGCAGACAGTACATTTACAATACAATTTAATACAATAGGAATCAGAGCACCCTGTTCATTAGAGTTTACAATATAAAAGGGAGGGTCAAGTGGTTAAGGTAATAACTGTGGGGGATGAGCTGTTAGAGAAACCAAAAGTACAGGTGTTAGGATGAGGAAAGATAAGCTTCTCTAAAGAGAAGGGTTTACAGGGAAAGCCTAGTAATGGACAGAGTAGGAGATACTCGGACAGATTGGGGTAGGGAATTATAGAGGATGGGAGAGGCTCGGGGGAAACCTATAGGCAAGCATGGGAGGAAGTGACAGAGAGATAGAAAGCAGGAGGTCTGGGGAAGAACAACAACAACTTGGCTGGTATTTTGAGACTAGGTTAGTGATGTAGCTGGAGGCAGCTGTGGATGGCTTTGTGAGTTGTTATATACTATTTTTAATTTTATTTACTGGGTGAGCAGAAACCATTGGAGGGATTGGCAGAGAGGGGTAGCAGACACTGAAAGGTTGGTAAGGTGGATGAGTCTGGCAGCAGCATACACAATAGACTGATGGGGGGGCTATCCTATGTAAAGATAATCCAATGAGAGGGGAGTTGCAGCAGTCGAGATGAGAGATAACCAGGATGTGAATAAGTGTTGTAGTGTCATTGCTTAAGAAAGTGTGTATTTTGAAGATGTTGCAGAGATTGAGGCAAAATCATTTGGACAGTGACCGGATTTGGGACAAAAAGGGGAGTTCTGAGTCCAGAATTACACCTAGCAAATGGTATTCGGGGATGGGTTGATAGTTGTGCCATCGATCTGGACAGAGAAGTTGGGAAAGGGGGGAGGAAATATTATAAGATCAGTTTTGGATAAATTGAGTTTTAGGAAGTGGTGTGACATCCACACTGATATGTCTCTCAGTAAATTAGTGATGCGTGAGGAGACTGATGGAGTGAGCTGAGGGGTAGAGAGATAGATTTGGGTATTATCAATGTAGAAATGGCAGCTGACTATGGGAGGAGGTGTAGATTGAGAATAGGGTAGGTCCCAGAACAAAACTTTGGGGGACCCCAATGGAAAAAGGAAAGGAGAGGAGGTAGAATTGTAAATGGCACTGAATGTGCAGTGGGGTAGGTAGGATGAGAAACAAAAAAGAGTACAGTAACCAAAGGAGTGGAGTTTTTTTTAGGAGGAGTTGGCCAACTGTATCAAAGGCAGCAGAGAGGTAAAAGAGTAGGAGTACAGAATAGTGTCCATTGTTTTTAGCTGTTAGTAAATCGCTTGTGAGTTTTGAGAAAGCAGTTTCTGTGGAGTGTTGAGGACGAAATCCAGATTGAAAGGAAATCAGGAAGGTTATTCTCAGTGAGGTGTTATCTCAGTTGGTTGTAGACCAGTTCAAAAAGTTTGGAAGTAAAGGGTAGCAAAGAGATGAGTCGTAGGTTGTTAAGATTGGTGGGACCTAACATTGGCTATTTAAGTATGGGGGTGATGAGTGCATGTTTTACAGAGTTGGGGAAGATACCAGAAGAGAGATTGAATATGTGAGTAAGATAGTATAGGATAGAGCCAAAGGATGACTGTAGTATTGTAGTACTGAAGTGACCATGAGCCTATAGCAGAGGAGGAATGCAGGTCCGTACGCCGTACGGACCTGGCAGTGAAAGGGTTAAAGGCATTAGTGATAAAAAAAAAAAGGTCATGGACAGAAATGAGTTGGTTACAGACAAAGCAGGCATTCCAAAGGGCACATGAGAAGGGGAAGGTGGATTGTGGTAACTTCCAGAGGGAATGGGGTGATGGGAGTGTTGACCACAGTTAAATGAGGGAGGCCCAGGATTTGGAGATATATCTCCAGAGGTTAGGAAAAACAGAAGGGTGAGGGAAGAGATGTGGGAGTGTGATTTATATGAAAGGACAAGCCCCAGCATCTCAGGGGTTTTATTAATAAGTGGGTTTAGAATTAACAGGGGTTGATGAGCGCAGTAATAAGGAGATGATAGAAGTGATGGTGATATACAGTATATATACATATATTGCCAAAAGAATTGGGACATCCCTCCAAATAATTGGATTCAGGTCTTCCAATCACCTCCATGGCCACAGGTGTATAAAATTAAGTACCTAGACATGCAGTCTGCTTCTACAAACATTTGTGAAAGAATGGGTCACTCGCAGGAGCTCCGTGAATTCAAGCGTGGTACCGTGATAGGTTGCCACCTGTGCAAGTTCATCCTTGAAATTTCCTGGCTACTAAATATTTCACGGTCAACTGTTAGTGGTATTATACCAAAGTGGAAGCAACTGGGAATAACAGAAACTCAGCCACAAAGTGGTAGACTACATAAAATGACAGAGTGGGATCAGCTCATGCTGAAGTGCACAGTGGGCAGAGGTCGCCAACTGTCTGCAGAGTCAATAGCTAAAGACCTTCAAACATTATGTGGCCTTCAGATTAGCACAACAACAGTGCGTAGAGAGCTTCATGGAATGGGTTTCCATGGCCGAGCAGCTGCATCCATGCCTTACATCACCAAGTGCAATGCAAAGTGTTGAATGCAGTGGTGTAAAGCATGCCGCCACTGGACTATAGTGCAGTGGAGACGTGTTCTCTGCAGTGACCAGTCATGCTTCTCTGTCTGGTTCCAGTGAAGGGAACTCTTAAGGTGTCAGCATACCAAGACATTTTGGAAAATTTCATGCTTCCAACTTTGTGGAAACACTAGCATGAAATTTCCTTGTGAGCCACTAGAGGGTTTCAAAATATCTACTTGTATATAAGCAATTTGTGTGTATATAAACAATGTGTCGCAGGCGTCCTTGCTCACCCTCACGTGGTGTGCGTTAGTTAGATAAAAATAGAAGAATTGGGTGCCACGCTCTATGCATTGTTTTTCTTAAAAAATAAATAAAAAATAATTTAAACTTATATATATTGATCTCTCTCAATTATCACCATGAATACCCATTTATGCACCTCGTGCCAATATTTAAACAAAACAAAAAATAATAAATAATATATATGAATATATGCACGTGAACAGAAGTAATAAAAAATAAAGAATGAAAAAGTGAAATAAAGAAATTTTAAAAAAATAGAAAATCATATAAAAAATCATATAAAAATAATAAAGAGTCCAATTATAATTCTCAATGGTAAATAAATAGTCCCAAATGCCCTGGAATAATATCCAGTTCCTTATAGATTCAACAAGAAATTGAATACCGTATACTCTCCTTTATAGTATCCCGTGCTGTATAGCTGCAATGGTTAGCAGTAGTGTGAGTCACTGTAATAGATGAAGTTACTCCTTCCCCAGCACTCTCCTTAATTAGATTCTCCTCCCATGGATCATAGGGAAAAGAAAATAAAGAGGTACATAGTGTCTTATCTGGGATAAAAGACTTTAATATGCACTAGTAGTACACTCACATGATGTTAATATCAAATGCGCCTTTTATATATATACACAACCGCGGGTAGCGGTGTGACCAGCCTTGTTGGTGTGCCTGCGCACACTGTCAATACTCGCCGTATCTGACTTCGGATGCGTGATGACGTCACTGCCCCTCCCCTACGCGTTACGCTACAGGGACTCGTAGCTTCCTCTGGGGGATGTAGTTTTCTGTTCCAACATGACTGCACACCAGTGCACAAAGCAGGGTCCATAAAGACATGGTTGAGCGGGTTTGGGGTGGCGGAACTTGACTGGCCTGCACAGAGTCCTGACTTCAACCCGATAGAACACCTTTGGAATGAATTAGAGCAGAGACTGCGAGCCAGACCTTCTCATCCAACATCAGTGCCTGACCTCACAAATGCACTTCTTTAAGAATGGTCAAACATTCCCATAGACACACTCCTAAACCTTGTGGACAGCCTTCCCAGAAGATTTGAAACTGTTATAGCTGCAAAGGGTGGGCTAACTCAATATTGAACCCTACGGATTAAGACTGGGATGCCATTAAATTTCATGTGCGTGTAAAGGCAGGCGTACCAACACTTTTGGCAATATAGTGTATATATATATATATATATATATATATATTTTATATGTTTAAGCTGTAGGGTCGAGAAGAAGGGTGAAGAAAAGAAAGTTTAACCCCTTAATGCAAGTGACACCCAGTCGTATAAGGGGTTTCTGAAGTCGGGAGGTAGGACAGGTTTTATGATCATGTGACTGCTGTGATTGACTGTCACATGATTGCAAAGCTCCCAAAAACAAGTCTCGATTGGAAGCTTTCTGTTAGGCGCTGGTAACTGTGCCAAGAGCACATTTTGGTACGCAAGGCCCACTCGCTGAGAGGTCGCTGTACTACGGGTACAAACAACAAATAACATACATGTGACGGAGGTGTGGGTGTGACAGAACACACGCGGAGAGCAGTGGGCACACAGGTTTTTTTTAATTGATTGATTTGGGGCACTTGATCAGTATAGCAAGCATTAAGTCTGGGGAACACAGCAGAGGGGCACTTCAGGCAGACAATGGGTAAAGCCTGGGCACACAGCGGAGGGTAGTTCAGGCAGGCAATGGGTAAAGTTAGGGCACACAGCAGAGGGGCAGTTCAGGCAGGCAATGGGTAAGTCCGGGCACACAGCAGAGGGTAATTCAGGCAGGCAATGGGTAAAGTCTGGGCACACAACAGAGGGCAGTTCAGGCAGGCAATGGGTATGTCTGTGCACACAGCAGAGGGCAGTTCAGGCAGGCAATGGGTAAAATCTGGGCACACAGCAGAGGGCAGGCTGGCAGGCAACGCGTACGTTCAGGCACACAGCAGAGGGCAGGCTGGCAGGCAACGCGTAAGTTCAGGCACACAACAGAGGGCAGGCTGGCAGGCAACAGGTAATCCAGGCACACAACAGAGGGCAGTTCAGACAGGCAATGGGTAAAGTCCGGGTACACAGCAGAGGGTAATTCAGGCAGGCAATGGGTAAAGTCTGGGCACACAACAGAGGGCAGTTCAGGCACGCAATGGGTATGTCCGTGCACACAGCAGAGGGCAGTTCAGGCAGGCAATGGGTAAAATCTGGGCATACAGCAGAGGGCAGGCTGGCAGGCAACGCGTAAATTCAGGCACACAACAGAGGGCAGGCTGGCAGGCAATGGGTAATCCAGGCGCACAACAGAGGGCAGTTCAGACAGGCAATGGGTAAAGTCTGGGCACACAGCACAGGGCAGGCTGGCAGGCAACGGGTAATCTGGGCACACAGCAGAGAGCAGGCTCTCAGGCAATGGGTAATCTGGGCACACAGCAGAGAGCAGCTCAGGCGCACACAGCGTTTGGATCATACATCTTGTTCAGTTTGACATGCCTGAGTTTTTATGTCTATTGTGAGTATGATACTTGCTTTGTTTCTTCAATAAATATTTTAAACGATAATGCACTAGGTTTGTATGGCCAGTGTTAGTTGCCTGACATTTCTCTACTGCAGTTTGAGAAGTGAAGTTTGATGACCTTCCTGTCCCCAACCTGTGACTGAACAGCGAGGAAGAAGCAGTAGACTGATGAGCAAATTCCTTTGTATAATCCACTCTCTCTTCTTGCCAGTGTGATCCCTGTCAAAATACATGCACTGCAGTATACAGTATATGACTGGTTCCTAGTTCTGGCCTTCCCTCCCCCATCCGATTTCTACTGGACAGGGATTTCAAGACACTAAGGGGTTGATTTACTAAAGGCAAAAAAGCTGTTCACTTTGCAAGGAACTTTTCCTAGAGCTTAGTCAATGTGATGAAACTTCACTTTGCAAAGAATAACCAATTACGTGCAAAAGAAGTTAAAAAATCTGCATTTTTGCTTTCCCATGATTGGATGATGGAAGTCAACAATTCCTATCCTCCACTAACCTCTGGGAAAAATTCCCTTGAAAAGTGAGCAGTGTACAGTATTTGTATTTAGTAAATCGAACCCCCCGAGTTTATTCAAGTGCTTAGCCTAGTTGCAAAATTATAATATTTTAATAAATATATAACTGCATTACCCAATTTTTTAAAATGTTTACCACACCAGCCAAATATGAGAAATTCAAATCAAGCATATAAGGAAAAATATCTACAAGCCAAGGTTATTTTAGTAAAACCGGTATGTCAGAGTAATCAGTCGCTCCGGAAATAAAGGAAACTAAAGTTACATGCAAATATCAACTTTTCTCCATAAACCCTAAACTTTTCCATGCTGTCTTCCTTTTTTTTTCCAGTGAGGGTACATAGAGAATAGAAGGGCATACAAGTCAGCATGAGGGAGCCAAAGGTTGTTAGGAAATGAGAATGCAAGAACATTCTTTTTTTGCACAGCTGAAAATTTGAGGATATCTATATTGGAAAAATCTTCCTGATGTACGTCAAATCCTAGTTCAAATTAAGAACAGGTCCACTGATCCACTGTCGGGTAGGTTAACACAGACAGTTCCTAATTTGGACTGATAAGTAAGACGTCTGGACCAGAAATAGAAAGCAATGAATTATGCAACAGTTGTAGCTCTAATTAAGACTAAGATTTTGGGACATAAAACAAGAAATGTAATTAAAAGATGAATTTTATTATTCATACTTTTATTTGTATTTTATCCTAAAATATCAGACATAGCAAAAGCTAATTTCTTGTAACAGAATTGATGAAAAATTGTACTCCCAGCAAGAAGTTCTTGCTCTACTCTATAATTTAAAACTCCCAGAAGTTTTAATTGCTGTAGACAGTAATTGGGCTGTAAAGGTCATGATCATATTAATATAAAAGAACAGAGGAGCGCAGAGCCAGCATGATCCTGTTGCTTAACTTGTTTCTTTTGTTACTGTATCTCCAGCTTATATCACCAGGTGCTGGAACATAGTCCACTTCTTCATAATCTAAAGATTATAGCCTTGTCAATACCATTTGTACAAATCAGAAATTACAGAGCTTTATTTCGCATTGGTAACTATTGCCCAAAAGTGAAACAAGGCAATAGGGACAATAGGTCTATTTGTCATAGAGAGAAGTTGGAAAGTTTCTCAAACTACACCACAAATTCAGCTTCTTATGGCTTATTTTAATAAGTCATATTTTGTTTTATTTTCCTGTTGTACATTTTATCTTAGTTTTCCCATAACGGTTTCATAAAATAATTAAGCATCTTATTTGTACATGACTAGACCATAATACAGTTGCAAGAAAAAGTATGTGAACCCCTTGGGATTACGTGGAGTTTTGCATGAATTGGGCATAAAATGTGCTCTGAACTTCATCTAAGTCACAACAATAGAAGAACACAGTCTGCTGAACATAATACTACACAAACATTAGATGTTGCCATGGTTTAATTGCACATAACATGTAAACATTCACAGTGCAGGGAGGAAAAAGTATGTGAACCTTTGGACTTAATAACTGGTTGACCCTCCTTTGGCAGCAATAACCTCAACCAAACATTTCCTGTAGTTGCAGAACACCTGCACAACGATCTGGAGTAATTTTGGACCACTCCTCTTCACAAAACTGTTTCAGTGTAGCAATATTCTTGGGATGTCTGGTGTGAATCGCTCTCTTAAGGTCATGCCACAGCATTTCAATGGGGTTGAGCTCAGGACTCTGACTGGGCCACTCCAGAAGGCGTATTCTGTGCTGTTGCAGCCATTGTTTTGTTGAATTACTTGTATGCTTTGGGTCATTGTCCTTTTGCATCACCCATCCTCTGCGGAGCTTCAGTTGGTGGACAGATGGTCGTACGTTTTCCTGCAAAATGTCTTGATAAACTCTGGAATTCATTTTCCCATCAATGACAACAATCCGTCCAGGCCCTGAGGCAGCAAAGCAGCCCCAAACCATGATGCTCCCTCCGCCATGTTTCACAGTGGGGATGAGGTTTTGATGTTGGTGTGCTGTGCCTTTTTTTCTCCACACATAGTGTTGTGTGTTCTTCCCAAACAACTCAATCTTGGTTTCATCTGTCCACAGTATATTTTGCCAGTAGTGCTGTGGAACATCCAGGTGCTCTTTTGCAAACTTCAAACGTGCTGCAATATTCTTTTTGGACAGCAATGGCTTCCTCCGTGGTGTCCTCCCATGTACTCCATTCTTGTTTAATGTTTTCCTTATTGTAGATGTGTCAACAAAAATGTTAGCATGTGCCAGAGATTTCTGTAGGTCTTTAGCTGACACTCTGGGATTCTTCTTTACCTCATGCAGCATTCTGCGCTGTGCTCTTGCAGTCATTTTTACAGGACGACCCCGCCTAGGGAGAGTAGCAACAGTGCTAAACTTTCTCCATTTGTAGACAGTCTTTCTTACCGTGGACACATGAACATCAACGCTTTTGGAGATACTTTTGTAACCCTTTCCAGCTTCATGCAAGTCAAAAATTCTTGATCGTAGGTCTTCTAAGAGCTCTTTTCTGCGAGGCATGGTTCACATCAGACAGTGCTTCTTGAAACCAGTAAACCCAAAACAGGTGTGTGTTTTTTAAGGGCAGGACAGCTGTCAGCAACACATCCAATATCATCACAGTGATTGGAGTCAAGGTTGGCTCACTCCTGGCTCCAATTAGCTCTGGGAGAAGTCATTAAGCTAGGGCCTCACATACTTTTTCCTCCCTGCACTGTGAATGTTTACATGTTATGTGCAATTAAACCATGGCAACATCTAATGTTTGTGTAGTATTATGTTCAGCAGACTGTGTTCTTCTATTGTTGTGACTTAGATGACGTTCAGAGCACATTTTATGCCCAATTCATGCAAAACTCCACGTAATCCCAAGGGGTTCACATACTTTTTCTTGCAACTGTACAACATGACGGTAAAGCTCAGGAGGTGCAAACTGAAACCCTGTGCACTGTCTTTGTGCATTGCAGAGACAAGGTGAATGGGGGCCTTTGAGTAGGGAAGGCATGAATGAATATAAAAATCTCACAGAAGCTGTAAACTTTCCACTCAACTGAAACAAAACTTCTACTGAATTGGACCCCATCACTTCCTATCATCAGGACAGAAAACGTGAAGAAATTCAATAAAATTCTGAGAAAGATTTGAACTCTTCCCTATTGAACAAAAAAAAGGGTTGGAGTGATCTGGGATTTAAACTGACCAGCACAATGCAGTTTCTTTTCAATGAAAAGAAAGAGCATCCAAGAGGCGCTGGGACTTTGACATGAGTTTAAGCAAGGTAGTGAGGGGGCAAAAAACATTTGAAGAGCACTGGCTCAGGTTAGGCTGATCCTAACAGACAAGGCTTTCCTCCAGTGGGTACTCCAGCAGGTTACTAGAAACAAAATACATATATGGAAGGAGCACCAGGCCAAACTGCATGAACTGATATTGTGCTAAAAGACAGCCAACACGTTTTGGGGGTCAAAAGAACTCTCCCTTCATCGGGGCTTCAGTTAAAAATGAGAACCTTGGGTGGACTCACAGCAAAGGCTTTCCTGTTTGAATCTGTGAAAGGAGGCTACTGGATTCTCTTTTAACCTAGCAATCACCTGTAACAAAAAGCTTTTATATGCTTACTTTTCATTGGCTCTTGTATTAAAAAACTGTGGCATTGCCACTCCCCAGCCACTGTATCAGATAAGTAATTTACCTAGTTCTCCATCAGACACTGTGGTTTCTTTCGCTGTCTTGTACGTCCCGTAGTGATCCAGAATCTAAAGGGGGGAGCAGGTAGTCTACACACTTGAAAGCGTAAATTACTGGCAGTGGCTGGGGAGCTAAGGAGCTGCGGCTTTCCAATACATGGACCAAAGGAAAGGTAAGTATATAAACACTTATTTTACAGGTGACCGCCTAGCTGAAAGTGATCCTGTGGCAACAATGTCATTTTATAGCCACTCTTTCATAAACTTAAGAAAACTCTGATCTTCTTTCCATCTTCAAAAGCTAAAAAAATGTTTAAAATCCCAACATATTTTCAGCTGTGTTAAATGCCTGCTGGACTTTACATCACTACAAGACAGATTAATCACTGTATTAAAGGCTGTAGGATGTAGTCAAAAGCTTGAGTAATTTAACCAATTTGAGGTCAAGGGTAAAACAAATCTTAATGCCTAAGCACAATTTTACAACTTTGACATGTGTTAGTCAGGGGCGGACTGACAACTCATGGGGCCCCCGGGCAATAGGGGATCATGGGGCCCCTGTGTCCTTGCCCAAACTCAAAAAAGCCTATGAAAAAGGTACCAGGGGCATCTCATGGGGCCCCCTACTGACCCCGGGCCCTCGGGCAGTGCCTGAGTTTCCAAATGGTCAGTCCGCCCCTGGTGTTAGTAAAACCGTACATATCATCATAACTACTTTGTGCATCCAGGTGGATTATACCTTGTTTATTTTCAGGACACATTGGGCTTTCATTTTGGTGGTAAATGATAATGGATATCTCCTAATTTGTTCTTTTATTATCAAAGGAAGCTAGCCCAAAATAGTAAAACGTATATATTTATGTATTTTTTTAATTTACCAAGTGAGAGGGGTGGGACCAAGTCGTGGCTCTATGTGTGAATGGACACATGGAGCAGCGGGTGCCCCTATAGCAGTGGTTCTCAACCTGTGGGTCGCGACCCCTTTGGGGGTCGAACGACCCTTTCACAGGGGTCCCCTAAGACCATCAGAAAACACATATTTCCCATGTGTAAAGTGCAGCTACTGTGTAGAAAGCAGCTGCTGTGTTGAAAGCGGCAGTATTGGAGGTAAAACGACACTCATGAATTATAATTACTGGGTAAATAATTTTATGGTTAGGGGTCACCACACCATGAGGAACTGTATTAAAGGGTCATGGCATTAGGAAGGTTGAGAACCACTGCCCTATAGTAAGCTGCTTGCTATGGACGCACCTGACAGAAAGGAGTAGCCAGGAGAGCCTGCAAGGGACCTGAGAAGAGGAGGATCCAGGCTGCTTTGTGCAAAACCACTGCACACAGCAGGTAAGTATAACGTGTGTTAGTTTACAAAAAAAAAATTAACCTTTAGAATCACTTTAAAAATAAAGACATTTTGGGGTTGATTTACTAAAACTGCAGGGTGCAAAATCTTGTGCATCTCTGCATAAAAACCAATCAGCTTCCGGGGTTTTTTTGTGTCAAAGACTAATTGAACAGGCTGAAGTTAGAAGCTGATTGGCTACTATGCACAGCTGCACCAGATTTTGCACTTGCCACCAGTTTTAGTAAATCAACCAGAAAGTCTCAAAGTCTCTCTCTCTCTCTATGTATATATATATATATATATATATATATATATATATATATATGTACTTAAATACTGATTTATACACAAAGTCTAGGAGGGTGGACAGCAACCAACTACTATGCAACCATTCCCAAACAAAAACACCCTAATAAAATGCAATGGGGTTACAGCACATATCTTATAACAAAGAATATGGTAACGTCAGGCCTCCCTGCCCTTTTTGTTTTCTAATTGGCACTGCATACTGGAAATTGAGGTGTGTTCAGGTCAACCTACACACATCTCCATTTCTACTACATGGTTAGTAATCAAAAAAAGGTATGAATGCCTGAGGTTACTGTATTCTCTGATATAAGATATGCTCACTGTGCTGTAACCCCTTGTATTAATATACAGTATATATTTTTTTTTTTTCACAATGCTGTCTTTCATGTTGCCAGGTTATTAGATGAGTCATTTTTCTCTAGTAAATTTACTAGGAGTACAGTCATCATAGTAGTCATAGTAGTGAATCTATAAAACTTTGCCAAATATTTTGAAAACATGCATTCTGGAAAAACCTGTGCACGTTGTTGCAACTTGTTTGCCTAGCAGAACCCTGCTACTTTTACCTGCAAGCAGTGTACGGCAATACACGAATGAATATGAGCTGGCAAATTGGCTTCTTTGTTTTGTACTAAAAAAAAAAAAAGTTTCATCATATTTAAACATGCTGTTGCTTGCAGACATAGATTACTACAGCGTCAAATGACTTAATCAAAATAGTATTATGCTATTACATTTATTTTTATTTGAGCAATAACTGAATGAAAATGTTCATGTAACAACACTCATTTCAGTTTTCAAATTTCAAAAGTAAGTAAAAATGGGACAGGTTTGGTCTTGCTTAGGGTTCATGTACACTGCAGCTGCTAAACTGATGTTCAGGAGCTGTTCAGTGTTTTTTTCAGCAGCCCCTGAACTCTCCCTAATGTTTTCCTATGTGTCTATGTACACTATGTTGTTTATAGTCGTTTACAATCATTACGCAGTATGCAAACGCAGCTAAACTGACGTTTTTTTAACTTACGTTTTCCAGCAGTCAGTTTCCATCGTTCACAAGAGTTTTCCAAATGCCCCGTGTACATGAACCCTACATAGATTACTACAGCGTCAAATTACTTCATCAAAATAGCATTATGCTATTACATTTACTTTTATTTGAGCGTGTAACACTCATTTGAGTTTTCAGATTTCAAAAGTAAGTAAAAATGGGTTTGAAAGAAAAAAGGGGTGCTGTTGCACTTAGGAAAAAAATGTATTAACATATATGTGAAAGAATTAACTATATATAAGATACCTATATAGCAGCAGTCCTAAATGTGAATTTCTAAACACCAAATCTTATATATTTCAAAAATTGACCGCACTAAGGTCACAAATTGACAAAATAAACTGTGTAATCTTTAAAATGATAACACTGAGCAAAATACAAATAAAATATTAATATTCGGTCCCAACATGTGAATAATTGGTGCAATTGGTGAAGACGATCTATTGGTCGAAACTAGTCGAGGGCGGCTTATGACGCAACTTCCGCTGACGTCACTTCCGGGATTTAGAACACATGCTGGAATGCGGCGGCTATCTTGTTTCCCATTCATAACTTACAAAGCTGAATACACCTAGTGCCAAGAAAGGGACTTTTTTTGTGAGTGGCATTTCTATTGTTTGACCCCATATTAACGTTTTATACAGTTTTACACTATGGGATGTCTGGTTTTGTTTTGATTTATGCTGAAAATATGAAATACTGCCAGTGGAGGAGAGGAGTTGCCTAACATTGATGCAGATCTAGTGGAAAGTTATTGGTTACTACCAGCAACCACGGTTATATGGGCAAAGGTATATCAGCCATCAAGACCGGATTGCAAACTGTGATAGTCCTAAAAAGCGAGTGTGACTTAACTAGAGATAGGTGGTCATGAAATGACGGTGAGTTTACATCTATGTGGGTCACCAGTGTGAACACAGTGAAGCACTTGTCATTTCAGTACCGAGTATCACCGTTAAAGATCCAGCACCGTTGCACCAATTATTCACATGCTGGGAGTGAATATTAATATTTCATTTGTGTTTTGCTCAGTGTTATCACTTTAAAGATTGCACAGTTTATTTTGTCACTTTTTGACCTTAGCACGGTCCATTTTTGAAATATATAAGTAGAAATGGGACAGGCTTGGTCTTGCTTACCTGCGAGCCATTGAGGAGATTTCCTCTTACTATCTGCTCTGTATTATAACTGTCAAATAGTGAAATACCTGTCAAACAGGGAAATATCTCCCAGGAGAACAGGGGCACAATCAATAATCAAAGCCCACCAGAGGATCTAACCATTCCTCTCTTCAACTTATCCAAACCATAGAAATTAAAAAAAAACATTTGGCTCAAGAAGGGCTTTAACTAAAAATAAAACTACCATATAAACTACTAATGAAAGCAAAATCACCATCTGCGTGTTAATTGGTATCCTGTATACAATATGTACATATCCCCACAGCTGGTGGTATAATGCCATTATAAGTGACAGATGTCCCTCAAAGGCGTATCAGAATGCCCACTAACATAACGTAATGAGAATATTTTTAATAGAGAGAATTATAACAAGGGTGTAATGTTCTGTTATTCTGGCTTTATTTCTTCAAATTCTTTTCTGCTCGACAAAATGGAAAATTACATGTATTTTTTCAAAGTATCCATGTATGTTTATGTGTTTATTTTACAGAATCACTTTGACTGTTCCAGCTGAATAGTAACATTTAATTATAATTTTGCTTAATTATAAGACTTTGTTTCCCACTCTGTTGCAGGCTTCACTTGTTTACAGACCATAAAAATAATTTCTTTAGTCATCTCTTTGCCTGCTTACACTTTTTGCATAACTTGGTTTTATTTTCAGTCTTTCTTATTGAAAGCTTAAAAAAACACCAATTAATAAGATTATACTATATATATATATATATATATATATATATATATGTAATAAAATGATGTATTTTTATATACAGTTAGAGAAAGTACCCTGTACTTGAGCTTGACTTGATAAAAGCCTCCTGCAAACCTCAGCATCATCATGCATAATGGTATGGGGGAGCAGCTCAAGAAGCCAATTGAGCTAATGCCGGCCATGGATGGAACCATCTATGGGCAGACTGATTGTACCCAATATGATAGTTGTACGACTTGGGTACAACCAGCTTGTCAAATTTTTCAACTTTTTATTTCAGCTATAGCTGCTAGCAATAATCACTGTGTTCTCCCGGCAGGAACGGCTCCCCCTTGTGCCCCCTCCAGGAGAACAAAATAGCTCTGCTGGAGGAGATCCCCCATCAACACTGGGGGGAATACACATAATAAACATGGATACTAACATTTATAGGTAAAGTTGATCTAGGGAATATCTGATTGCCTCTCGGGGAATCAGGAAGGAAATTTTTTCCCCTTCCGGCTAAAATTCAATCATACTTTGCTTGTTTTTTTTTCAACTGTGGGTATAGGACTATAACTTTTTTTTTCTTTTAATGGTTGAACTGGATGGACTTTAGTCTTTTTTCAGCCAGACTATGTAACTGTTCTCGGGTGCATAAGAGCTGGGGGATGAGAAACAAAAGTACACTGCTCTTCCCAATGAATGGCTGTGCAGAGGAAGGGTGAGTATCAGCACAAGCCTGATCATTGGATTAGCTCCCAGCACAGCTAGAGAACTGACCATTTTTGCCTTCCTCTGGATCAACTGTGGGTGTAGGATAATAACTTTTTTTGTATGGTTGAACTGGATGGTTGCAGGAAAGAAAATTGCATCATCTATGGCCAGCATAACACAAAACATGCTGATCATCGCATATATGTTTTGCAATATATAAAAAAATGCATTTCAACATGCAGTATATAACAAACATTTTTAAAAATATATTTTTTACATATATTCTTCAGATTTTTTTTAACAAATAAAAAAGACATTTTTACATATATTTTTGCATATATTTATAAATGCATTCCTAAAATGTAGATTTGCATTTTTAAAGACATACGTACAGTATATTTGAAATGCATTTTTAAAAATATTTTTCATATATTTTGTAATAAAAACGCATTTCAACATACAGTATATATATTTATTGAAATATATTTTGAAATATATTGAATATGGCCAAAATTGTAGCATTTCAAATATATGTCAATATATTTGCGAAGAATATTTTTAAAATACATTTCAAATATATTTTTCTTCCATGTGGGATGGGAGAGAGCAGGGAGATGACCTCATCAGTCTTTCATTGCTCCTCTATTGTCCAGTCAAATGCTGGGGTTAGGGAGATGACCTAAATGCTGCAGACTGCTTGTTTAGTCTTGAAGGACTTTGTACATCTTAGGACTGGATGAATGCAAATACAAATGTTCCCAAATGTTCAGCTGTTTTTTTCTTATTGTTAGGGGTTCAGTTTTTACTGGTCTCTTCTGCCTCGGCACTGTTGCACCTTGGGTAAACACACTACTCCAGCCCTTTTAGGAGGGCAAACAAAGAAATGCTGATTGCCAGATTGCATTTATGTTTCACTGTATAACTTTTGCTCTCCACCCATAATGGGAGAACATTCTGGGTCCTCAGCACACTGATAGACAGTAAATGGATATCTGTAGCCTATGCTGTGTATTGTCTTTGTGGCTGGACAACTTAGGGGAATTAAGCAATAAAGTCAGTTTGTATCATACTTCATTATCCTTCTCTGGCCAATAATCAGGTCAGTTATGCTTGCAGGACATCAAGATTCGAAACATACAATATATATTTAAAGTGGTTGTAAACCCTTACATATACTCAGTGAAGTGACTGGCCTTCTAATGATACACAGAAATTAAACAAATCCTCCTACATAAGTTGTATCTGTTTATCTCTTCTATACATCTGTTAAAAGTGATGAATTATTAAAGCTTGTCTAAGCTGTCAGAAAAAGGGGGGTTGGAGAGCTGAAGTTACACACTGCAAAGCTCAGTGAGGAGAGCTGCTGATTGGATGGAAGGGATACACCCACCTTCACATAGCACACAGGAACAGAGCTGAGACTGTCAATGCACTAGAGGTCTTTCCCCTGTCACCATTTTTCTCTTGGTGTCAGGAAAACTTGTCAGAAGTGATTCATGCTGATAGCAGAGGAACGAAGCAGCAGACAGAAATGACACTTAGTGCTCTTAATTGAGACAAGTACACACTACAGAGAGATATGCTTTGTTCATTTTTCATGTCTGAGGTTTACAACCACTCGTTTGCAACCACTCTAAGTTGTATTAAGTAATAGTATTCACTGTATTCATACATGCACTAAGGAAGATATGTTCACCAAAATGTTTCCATGGCACTAAGGTGAAGCCTCTCCTCTCTCTGTTTCACCCCAGGTGTTTCCTGCTCTGTGCAAGTCCTGGCATTCAAATTGACATCCCAGCCCCACAAATTACTCTAGGCATTTGATGCTTCTGGTGTAACAAGTGGGATTTTGCTGCTTTTAGTTCCCAGACCTAAGTTGGTTTTGGTTATGGGTATGGTAATGGTTACCTGACTCATACTGGTTTAAATCATACTGGTTTAGCTACTTCTCAACATCTCCCACTACTCTGCTTAGTATTCCAGGGGCCAAACAATGGTGTTTTTCGGTTTTGTGCTGCCCTAGGCAACAAAGAAATCAGAACCCCCCCCTTCCTTCCCGGGGGGAGAGAGCCTGACATTGACTAACAACACCCCTGCCCCATCCGAGAGAACCTTCCACTAACATACAACCCCTTCCCGGAGAGAGAGAAAGACTCTCCCCTTCACAGCTCCGGACAGCCCTGGGAACAAGAGTCGGGCTCTGCATACACCATTAAGCAGTCTGCAGCCTCTCTCAGATCCAACCTGGTCCCCAAGCCACATGTGTCCCTTCTTTCGGGGGCGGTGCTGCCCCCCCCTGAAAAATGCCACCTTAGGCAAGTGCCTTGCTTGCCTGTGGTACATACGCCCCTAGGGCCAAACATGTTATTCTAGGTCCGGCAGATAGTCACTGTTATTTCTGTACCATGCACAAACCTGCACGTGCAAGCTTAACCTCCCTGGCGGTATTCCCGAGTGTAGTTCGGGGTAAATTTCAGTACCAAAAGCAGTAACCCCGAGCTACACTCGGGATTACCCTGCAGAGTTGCTCTGGGATTCCCTGTTTCACATAATTTGTCCTGCGCTCCCGTGATGTCCCCCCTGCAGTGTCCCCTGCCATCTCCTCCGGCCAATGCCGGCATTCGTCTTCCGGGTTCCGGTCCCTGTGAGCGTTGGGATGTATGGGACGTACGGGGGACAGAACTGGCGGGAAATTCAAACATTTTAAAAATGACATTCACTTAATACACTAAAATCACATAGTATAACATTGCTGTACCAAACCATTTCACATACATTTTGTCCCTACTGCTTTGTCCTGTGCCCTGCCTGCATTTTTACTGTTCTTTCTGCCTGGAAACTGAGAAACGTCCATAGCATCCAAAAAGCCTCCCTTTAGGTCAAAAGCGGTTTTAGATTAGCTAGAGAACAGCGATAGTAATTCAGAACCACTTGCAGAATTGAGTGATAATAATTCGTGGGGAAATTCGTCATCAGACACTGAAAACGATTTTGTGACTTTGCTCATGCGATGTGCGAACTTGGCGCTATATTTCAAATTTCAGTGTTTTTGGTTTGATTATATTATTGAATTAAATATATTATTATTATTTTTTATGATTATTTATTATATTATAATTTATTATTTCGTGTTTCAAATTTTATCATACCCGGGCTGTTTACTAGACTCTTGTTCGGACAGATTTCAGTGAGTTATTCCTAAAAATTACAGGCCTACAATAAAAAAATGACATATTTTCATGCAAAAAAATGTACCGCTTTGAGCACAGAAATATGGACATAATCAGACCGCTAGGGAGGTTAATCAATCTCATCTCAAGGGAAGGGTTTACCTTGTCATTTTCACCTTGGGTGCCAGAACACCTTGTCCTGCTCGATCGTTCATATCATAGACTACCAACATTGGAAATTCTAGAAGCAACTGAACTTTAGATTGCTCAGTTTTACAGTAAATGTATAATTTAATTTTTTTTTTATAGATGTACACTATGCTGTCCCCCGTAAAGAGATCAGTTTGATGTAAATAGTCTTACCATAAGTGTTAGGCCTCATTCAGGGGTGTAGCCATTTGTACACCTGTGTGAAGGGCTGTCTTCACCCGTTTAGAATGCACAGGTATTCCATGAAGACGCATGCAGACAGTCTGTTCAATTTAATGAGAGACAGACATCTGTACGGACATGCACAGATCTATTAACATGTCCCTGACTGTACATTTATGCGAGATCGATGCATGGGTTAGAACCCAGTCTGTCTGCCATTGATCTGAACAGACTGCCTGCACACGTCTGCATGGAACACCTACGAGTTCCATGTGTGTCAAGATGGCCCTTACCATAAATGTACAGACCAGTATGCCCATGAGAATGAGGCCTTAATGTTTTAAAACCTTTTTAACCACTTGACCTTTGGAAGATTTACCCCCCTTCCTGACGAGGCCATTTTTTGCTATACAGCAATGTGTTTAACTGACAATTGCACAGTCATGCAACACTGTACATAAATTACATTTATGTCATTTTTTTCCCCACAAATAGAGCTTTCATTTGGTAGTATTTGATCACTGAGTTTTTCACTTTTTGTGCTATAATCAAAAAAATACAGACAATTTAAAAATATATATTTATATTTTCTGCTATAAAACATATCCAATAAAAAAATTTAAAAATCAAATGTCTTCATAAATTTAGGTCAATATGTATTCTGCCACATATTTTTGGTAAAAAAAATCCCAATAGGCGTATATTGACTGGTTTGCGCAAATGTTAATGTCTACAAACTACAGGCGTACCTCGGTTTATGAACGCCTCGGTTAACGTAATTTTCGGTTTACGAATGAAAATCCATTGAAAATAATGCCTCAGTTTATGAATTTTTTTCGCAATATGAAGCAAGGTTCCCCAGGATGCATTGCACCTGGGAGATTTATAGCATCGGCCCAGTGCTTTAACCTCCATAGCGGTATGATTATATCCATATTTCTGTGCTCAAAGTGGTACTTTTTTTGCATGGAAATATGTTGTTTTTTTATTGTAGGCCTGTAATTTTTAGGAATAACACACTAAAATCTGTCTGAACAAGAGTCTAGTAAACATCCCGGGTATGATAAAATTTGAAACACGAAATCATAAATTATAATATAATAAATAATCATAAAAAATAATAATATATTAATAAATTTAATAATATAATCAAACCGAAAACACTGAAATTTGAAATATAGCGCCAAGTTCGCACATCACTGAGCAAAGTCGCAAAATCGTTTTCAGTGTCTGATGACGAATTTCCCCACGAATCATTATCACTCAATTCTGCAAGTGGTTCTGATTTACTGTCGCTGTTCTCTAGCTGGTCTAAAACCGCTTTTCACCTAAAGGGAGGCTTTTTGGATGCCATGGACATTTCTCAGTTTCCAGGCAGAAAGAACAGTAAAAATGCAGGCAGGGCACAGGACAAAGCAGTAGGGACAAATGTATGTGAAATGGTTTGATACAGTAATGTTTTACTATGTGATTTTAGTGTATTTAGTGAATGTCACTTTTTGACATTTTTAAATTTCCTGCCAGTTCCATCCCCGTACGTCCCGACGTCACAGGGGACGGAACCCAGATGACAGATGCCGGCATCCGCCGGAGGACATTGCTGGGGACACTGCAGGAGGGTCATCGCGGGAGCGCAGGACAAGGTAAGTGCAGAAGGGACCCCGGAGCAGCGCCGCATGGTAAGCTCGAGTGTAGCTCGGGGTTACCGCTTTGGGTACTGAAACTTTACCCCAAGCTACACTCGGGAATACCGCCAGGGAGGCTACGAGTTCCCACCCTACACCATAATCCCCCCCCATCCAATACATTTTACACTTGGTACAATGCAGTCAGGCAAGTACTGTTCTCCCGGCAACCACAAAACCCAGACACATCCATTGGATTACCAGGCAGAGAAGCATCAATTGTCACTCCAGAGAACATGTCTCCACTGCTCTAGAGTTCAGTGGCATTGTGCTTTACACCACTGCATCCGACGCTTTGCATTGCACTTGGTAAGGCTTGTATGCAGCTGCTCAGCCATGGAAACCCATTCCATAAAGCTCTCTATGCACTATTGTGCCAATCTGAAGGCCACATGAAGTTTGGAGGTCTTTAGCTATTGACAGTTGGCGAATTTTGCGCACTGTGCGCTTCAGCATGCGCTGACCCCGCTCTGTCATTTTGTGGCTGAGTTACTGTTGTTCAGAGTTGCTTCCACTTTGTTATAATACCACTAACAGTTGACCGTGGAATATTTAGTAGCAAGGAAATTTCTCAGAAGGCCTTATTGCACAGGTGGCAACCTATCACAGTACCACATTTGAATTCACTGAGCTCCTGAGAGTGACCCATTCTTTCACAAATGTTTGTAGAAGCCGTCTGCATGCCTAGGTGATGATTTTATACAACTGTGGCCATGGAGGTGATTGGAACACCCATCGAATGATTTGGAGGGGTGTCTCAATTATTTTAGCAATACAGTGTATACATACATACAGTATATATCTCTTTTTTTTTTTTTTGTTTAGACATGTCATTACTTACCATAGGGTAGACTCTCTCATTCATTCCCAAAAGCAATTCTGGAGTCCTGAATGGACAATCATTAGGCATCAGTACTGTTACATGGGGTTGAGAGTTTGGGGGAGGGGCTATTAATATAATGTGTCAGCATGGAAGTGAAGGAGAAGGTGAGTATAAACAGGATGGGGGGAAGCATTTAAGTGATTCTGTTTCTTTACCCTGCATGGGCAAAGCATAGATTCACTTTAAAGGAGATCTATGGTCCCAGCGTACACTTTTATTTTTTAAAGACAGAATTATAATAATGATACAAGCAATAATTAGTTTTGACAATCCAATAAGCTTACTTGAAAATTCTCCTATCATGTTGTGAGTGTTGCTTGTCTGCTGGACATCTCTGCACAGTTTCCTGGATTCCCAACATGCCTTCCAGCTTCTCCTCTGCTGTTTACTTTCCATTTCTAAGGACTACATATCCCATGGTACCTTGCTGCCTGAAAGCAGTGATTCCTGTACTAATTCCGCCTCCTGAAACTCCTCCTCTCAGCTCCTCTGTAGTCCAGAAGGTAGGATCTGTGAAATGTGTGACACAGCGGTGCCTACTCCCAGGGCATAGTGAATACGTATCACAAAGAAAGTAAAGTTAGTTTACAAACTTCAAGATCATTCCGATTAATAGGAGTAGACTAGAAATAATTGAAATACATTGTGGGAATTGGTAATATGATTTTACATTTAGACCTTAGATACACTAAGGTCAATTGCACTGTCTCTTTTCCTATTGGAAGCTAGAAACAAATCCTTTTTCAGGATGAAGCCTAGAATATTAGAAAGCAAGGTCATCCTGCCGAGAATATTCTGCATACATTATGTGTTCATTGAGTATGAATAGTGAATGAATATGGTTAGACTGACCAGGCAGTGGAATTCCGCTATCCATTATTCATGAATCATACCGCTTCATAAGTTATTTTTTCTCATGGAAAATTCTGAAGACTTTCATGTGGGGAACAGAATGTTCCTATTTTGTAATATGTTTTTTCAGAGTATCCATTGCATTGGAACAAAAATAGAGAATGTATAAAAAATGGAGTGGAAATGTACAGCCCTTTCAGTTTGCCATGGGCACCATTATCCAAAGTGCACTTGATATTTCTGCCCTATTTACCGTTGATAAACCTCATACAAACACTATGACACAATGCTAGGACTCTAAACAAGAAAGTGCGAAGGAATTACATACGCCTAAGCAAATATTTCTTTGGGAACTCAATGTACTCACTTTCGCTGAATCATTGATGCAGTTGGCCTGCAATGCCAAAACAGAGAAATCAAGTTTGTATGCTTGCTCTCAAAGTTTTACATCTACTTGCCTAAGCAAAATAATAATTATGCCAATAACCTGTTACTATGCTGTTCAGTAGGATTACATTGGAATAATGACACAGCTGGAATCTGTTTATGTCTGGATATCTTCTACAAAAGTGGCAAGAAGCATTCATGTTTATAAACACGACTAGTACCCCTTTAACCACTTGCCCTCCAGAGGATTTACTCCCCTTAATGACCAGGCCTCTTTTTTCTACTCGGCTCTGCACTTATTCAACTGATAATTGCGCGGTCATGCAATGCTGTAAACAAACAAAATTTATGTCCTTTTTTCACACAAATAGAGCTTTCTTTCAGTGGTATTTGATCACCTGTGTGCTTTTTATTTTTCATGCTAAAAACAAAAAAAGACCGAAAATTTTGAAGAAAAACAATATTTTTTTACTTTCGGCTATAACAAATATATAGTAAACTCAAAGTTAGCTATAAATTTAGACCAAAATGTATTCTGCTACATGTTTTTGGTAAACAAAATCCAAATAAGTGTATATTGATTGCTTTGTGTGAAAGTTATAGCGTCTACAAACTATGGTATAGATACTGCAATTTACTCTAATTTTTTGCTATACAGCGTTGCACTAGTTTAACTGACAATTGCGCGGTCATGCAATACAGTACATAAATGGAATTTATGTCTTTTTTCACACAAATAGAGCTTTCTTTAGGTGGTATTTGATCACCTGTGTGCTTTTTATTTTTGCCGCTATAAACAAAAACATTTTGAGCAAAAAAAAATGTTTTGAAAAAAACAATATTTTCTCATTTCTGTTATAAAAAAATCCCAAATAACTAACATGTCGTCATAAATTTAGGCTAAAATGTATTCTGCTACATGTTTTTAGTTAAAAAAAATCCCAATAAGTATATATTTATTGCTTTGTATTAAAGTTTTAGCATCTACAAACTATGGTATAGATAAAGGAATTTACACCGCTTTTACTTTCTGACTGCTTATCACATTTCTTGAGGTGCTATAATACCAGGATAGTACAAACACCCCCAAATGACCCCTTTTCGGAAAGTAGACACCCTAAGCTATCTGCTGAGAGGGATATTGAGTCCATTGAAGATTTTTTTTTTCCACAAGTTTCTGGAAAATGACAAAAACATTTTGTGATTTAAATTATATATTTCTCGCACGAGCCGTGGGTATATGTGGAATTACACCCTAAAATACATTCTGCTCCTTTTTCCAAGTATGGGGTTAACACATGTGTGAGACTTTTTGGGAGCCTAGCCACATACAGGAGCCTGAAATCCAATGACCACTTTGAAAGCCTGAATGTGCGTAACTTCCTCATTTCCCTTCCTTACTACCTATCACAGTTTTGAAGGCCCTGAAATGCCAGGATAGCACCAAACCCCCCCAAATGACCCCTTTTTGGAAAGTAGACACCCCAAGGAATTTAAAAAGAGGCATGGTGAGCATTTTGCAGATCTCATTTTTTCTCACAAGGTTTTAAGATATAAAAGAAGAAAAGTAAAAATATGCTTTCGTTTTTTTTCTTCATTTTTCCAAAAGCGTGTGTCAACAAACGAGGTCTGCAAAATACTCACCATGCTTCTTATCAAATTCCTTGGGGTGTCTACTTTCCAAAAAGCAGGCATGTGATGAAGGGGTCCTGCAAGACTCTGAAACGTTGCCTTGCTGTAACTATGTGATCGTTCATTAAAACTTTTGGACGCATATTGGTGATCCTCAGTGTGCTGGTGACATTTTCCCTTGCTGATTCTGTTCAGTTCCAGCCGACGGTCGCTGCAGCACCCACTTATACACACAGCCATTTTTAACGCAGGAATGTGTGCATTTGAAATGTACGCTTACTTTCCAAAAAGGGGTCATTTGGGGGGTTTGGTGCTATCCTGGCATTTCAGGGCCTCAGGAACTGTGATAGGTAGTCAGGAAGTGTAATGAGGAAATAAAGCCCTTTAAAAGCCTGAAGGTGCTTATTGGATTTTGGGGTCCTGTACTTGGCTAGACTGCCAAAACGTCTCTCACATGTGGTACCACCCTATTCGGGAAAAGTAGCAGAATGTATTTTGGGGTGTAATTCCACATATACCCATGGCACGTGTGAGCAATAAATAATTTAAGTGACAATTTTGTGTAAAAAAAAAACACTTTTTTTTTCGTAATTTTCCAAAACCTTGTGGTAAATAAATAAATTCTTCTGTTGATTCAACATGCCTCTCAGAAAATAGCTTGGGGTGTCTACTTTCCAAAAAGGGGTCGTTTTGTAGGGTGGTGGCATTTTATGCCCAGCACTTGAAGTTTATGCCACACATCACTCACTCTTCTAACCTCCTGAAGACCAAGCCTTTTCTGACACTTTTTGTTCACATGAAAAAAAAATCTGTATTTTTTGCTAGGAAATTAATTTAAAACCCCAAACATTATATATTTTTTAAAGCAAACACCCTAGTGAATAAAATGGTGGGTTCTGCAATGTTTTATGTCACATAGTATTCTAACGCAATTTAAAAAAACAAAAAACACTTTTATTATTTTAAATCCACAAAAACACAATATATTGACCAATTATTTGGTAAGATATATAAGATATGTCAAGTAAATAGATACCAAACATGACCTGATTTAAAACTGCGCATGCCCCGTGCAATGGTGACACTGTACTGCTAGGGTGACAGTATGTTAAAAAAAACATAAATAATAATATAAAAAAAATGTCAAAAAATGTTGAAAAATTATATTATTTTTGGTTATCAACTAATTTGGATATTTTTTTTTTTACTAAAAAGATAGCTGAATACATTTTGGCCAAGATTTATGAAGAAAGATTATTTATTTGCAAAATGTTATAAGAAAAACACTTTGTTTTCAAAATTTTTGGACTTTTTCATTTATATAGCAAAAAAATTTAAATCCCAGTGGTGAGTAAATACCACCAAAATAAAGTTATATCTGTCTCAAAAAATGCAAAAAAACTTCATATGGGTACAGTGTTGCAGGACCGTGCAATTATCATTCAAAGTGTGATATCACTGAAAGCTGAAAATTGGCCTGGACTGGAAGGGGGTGAAAGTGTCCGGACTCGAAGTGGTTAAAAAAGTTCACCAACATATGAAGTGTTAACATGTCTGCTTGTTCACTTGCTATCAAGTGATGTACAGGTCTGTGTATCCCTTGAGGTTTATAGCCATATAGCTTTTGTGAGTATGTTTTTTACACCTTTATATTTTAATAGACTTTTTTAATGGTAATGTACAAGGTTTTAAAGCCTCTTTTTTATGTTTATCATTTGCTATAGAGATTTCCCCAGTTGGAAGAGGGCTTTATGCCTGAAGCTTACCCAGTAATGAAATGGATTACTATCACGATTCTGGTCTTCTGGCGGAATACTTGACAGTTTAGCACTGATGTGGCTTTTTTCTTATTAACATGTGAAGTGTTGACACATCAGCTTGTTTGCTTACTATCAAATGATGTCCAGGTCCTAAAAACACTTTTATACCTTGTATCAGGGGCAGACTGACAACTCATGGGGCCCCCGGGCAATAGGGGATCATGGGGCCCCTGTGTCCTTGCCCAAACTCAAAAAAGCCTATGAAAAAGGTACCAGGGGCATCTCATGGGGCCCCCTACTGACCCCGGGCCATCAGGCAGTGCCTGAGTTTCCAAATGGTGAGTCATCCCCTGCCTTGTATCCATTGTGAGGCCTTGGGGTCTGTGTATCCCTTGAGGTCTATAGCCATATGGCTTTTGTGAGTATGTTTTCACAGCCTTCATATTTTAATAAGTTTTTTTAATAGTAAGGCATGAGATTTTGTGGCCTCTATTTTATGTTTACTGTTTACTATAGAGATTTCTCTCATTGGAAGAGGACTGCATGTCTAAAGCTTATCCATTACTGGAATGGATTACTATCACGATTCTAGTCTTATGGTGGAATACTTCCACTGTGACACTTTAGCACCGATGTGACTTTTTTTTTTCTTTAGTTCATTCACTAAGCTAAGTACAACTTCCTTTGCAAAGTTAAAGTGTTACTAAACCCACAACAGTAAAATCAGTCTGTATATGGAGAAAAGCATGCTTGTTATAATCACTGTAGAACCTAAGGGGTTAATCCTCCGCATTGTGTAAAAAATGATGTTTGATCCTGTCTTCTCTGATCCTCCCCTTCTTTCACAGTCCCCAATCCATCATCTGATAGAACAGAGCCTTGACGGCAAAGCTGCACATACTCTGTTTGGTTCGCATTGCTAGAGAGTTGTTTTTCTTTTAGGAAAGTGCATGTGAACCGCACAAGGCCAATCAGCACTGTCCTGACAGAGGTCAGGGGTTCTGCATCCTAGAGCAGAATGAACACTCCTCCTACAATCTTTACCCCATGCTCAACTAAACACTGATAGAAATCAGAAGACTTCTCTAACTGCTGGTGAGAAAAAGTATTTAGTAGTTTATATTTACTAAAATAATTGCATTTCCACGTTCTGTGTACTGTGGGAGACCAGATATAGTGAATACATTTCCTGGGTTTAGTAACACTTTAAAGCAGTAGTAAACTGCTGAGAAAAGAATTAAAAAATCCCCTGGTAATGTCATAATATGCTAGCATACTAGCACATTATGCAGGACTTACTTTAAAATGAAGCCCTCCAGCGGCATGGTGTCCCCGCTGCAGAATCTTCCATCTTCTCCCAGTCTTCCTCTTGAGTTCCGGCCGTCTGACTGGCTGAGCCATGATGATGTCACTCCCACGCATGCAAGTCACAATACTCTGAAGGAACGACTTGCCGTTCCTTCAGAGCACATGCGCCAGCTGGCAAAAAGAGCAAATATCTCCTAAATGGTGCATGTTTAGGAAATATTTATTTTACCTACAGTTAAGTTTTATTGTAAACTTAGCTGTGGGTAAAAGATACAAAAGTGGGTTTACTTCCACTTTAATACCTATTTGCCTTGAATAATTCAACCCTTTTGACTCCCATCTGTAGCAGAAGCAGATGCTGGATGATAGGCTCATGGTGGGCCCTTTAGTGGTTTGATGTTATTCCTCTTGTCCTTTCAGGGTCCTGCTATCCTGCCGATGCTCTTTTCTTGCTGTCCCCTCTGGTTTTTCCTGCATTCTAAGCTCTCATCCTATGCCACACCACAGTGACTACAGTATGCATAATTATTTGAATATATTATGCAATTATCATTTAAAGTGCATTCTCTGAAACAAGCCATTTACAATCTCCATTAAAATAGATTAATATTTGCATTAATCACATACCTGTCAGCATGTTCCTTCGGAAAATATTAGTAATAATTTGTTATAAACTAATTTTTTTGTTCGTAATGCAAAAGCGTGCCTGGTATTTATTAAGAGTAGCTTATGTTTTAAATTAACATAATACCTTTTTAGAAAGGCAGATAAGGTGATATTTAAATTTAATGGCATCATGATAGCATCAAGATACAAATCATATGATCTCTGAACAGTCTAGAAGCTTGACCCAAGTAAACACTTTTAGGGTAACATTTAAATAAAGCTATTTATATTCAGTGTCCATGTAGAAGGGATATTGGCGAGCCTGTTCAGGTTATGTCTGGTTCAGACTAGTATCTTAATGACAGAACACTGAAGATAATGAGCAATCTGTATCCGGATTGGATGCTTTTCTGAGAGCATGGTTACATGTGTAACTAAGGGACCTTTCTGAAGTTGGCTCAGAATCAGAGCTCCATACCCAGAGCAAGCGCAGCTTTGGTCCAAATGTGCTCAGCTGAGTATCTGATATAGCTTAGAGAAATATCTATTACAATTCTTACATGTACTGTATAATAACAAGCCTGAATATAGTGCTCTGAATGCAAGAGTCTTAACTTACGAACACTTGTCACATTGTATGACATTATAGTGGATTGCATGATTCAAAATTATGCAGAAATATATTTTAAAGCTGAACTGCAGACATCAACATATGCCATGTAGTGCAAGTGGACTTTTGCTTTTCTGAAAATGTAATCAGTGTCTGTTCTGTGTCTTATGCTGAATTTAATTGCTACTTAAGAAGAGGGGTTACTTTCTCCAGAGCAGGTAACCCCTTAACCCTTTGAGGACCGTAAGATTTTGGAACGCCAAAAGAATCATTTTTTTTGTTTTTAAAGTTCGTACACTTCAGTTGCTGTAACTAAGCCATTTCATGAAATAATTGGCAAAAAGCTAGATCCATTTGTTGATAAGAACTAATATTTTGACTCAAACCAAAAAAAAAAGAGTTTTAAGTTCTTAATCAGATGATACACGCAATTAAAAAAATGGGACAAATACGTCCCTTGGTCCTCACATATTACCTATCTACTTCAGTCCAAGGTAGTCTGAGAACTGCAACCTGAACACTAGGCTCTCAGCACAATCTTGACGGGTCTCCCTTAGTTATCTGAAGCAGGGACCCAATTATCCTAGCAGAACCAGTGTGTTTGTGAAAATCATCACCCACACCATTGCCCCTTTGAGAACACAGGGTAACAAGCAACCTAGCAACAAAACCAGATTACCTGCACCACTACAGAACCCAAAACTGTTTACCGTTGTCTGCCAATTCTTTTTCAAATAAGTTCTTCCATTAAGTGAACTGCCCAAACCAATGAACTAGGGTTCCCCAAACTTTCAAAACAAAGGGCAAGTTTACTGTCCCTCAGACTTTAGGAGGGTCAGATTGTAGCCAGTGATAGTGGCAAATGCCCAAGCACCATTGAAAGTAAATAATGTCTCAAGCTTGATGGTTGATGGGAGTAAAAAAGTTACAAAACACAGGTGACTAGTAGGAGAAAGAATAGTGCCCAACTGGTAATATCAGTGAAAGAAATTATGCCCCATTATTGGTGTCAGTGGAAAGAAATCTGCCTCATCATTGGTATCAGTCAAAGAGTAGTGTCTCCTCATTGGTGTCAGTGGGAGGAATAGTTGACCACTGTTGATGTCAGTAGAAGGAATAGTGTATTGTTGCTGGTTGCAGTGGGAGGAATAGCGCCTCATGTCAGTGGAATGGATAGTGGCTCAGATCGGTGGGAGGAACAGTGCCCCAAGATCCAGGTGAAGTCAAGCAAAGGGCCGCATTTGGCGCACAGGCTGCAATTTGGGGACCACTGCATTAGACAGGATTGCAACTTCTTTTTAGGAGTATAAAATATTTTACTATAAGGAAATCAAGTCACAAGCTGGACAAAGGACGCTCTTTCTTCACAGGAATGTACTTTGTACCTTGTCAAAATAAAGCAGCTCCAAATGTAGAGACCCAATGCTTACACAGTTCAAGTAGAAGATTATTGTACCACTTCCCTAATGAAAGGGTTTATGCTATCCCTTTCTTTCAACTCCACTAAGGATCAGTTCCAACACTCCCTCGAAGGAGAGCACACAGCTTCATACCATTTGTACTCACGCATTGGCTCTATATGTGTACTATGCAAGATTGTAGTTCCTCCTCAATTGCACTCCTGCACCAAACAACAACACAATTGACTCTACCCACTGGACCTTAAATACTGTCAAATGAACAATGAAGATTGTCAGGGAACACTGCCCAGGAACCATCTGGACAGGGCCCCCAGTTAAAGCAACCTACATGTTGGATTATTATTTAGTGCTAGTTAAGTAGCTATACAAATTTTTGTTAAAGTATAACAAAAGGCAAACCTTTTTTTAGCTTTGCACAGAGTGGAGATGGATTACAACCTCTGTCAGGTTTTTATTGATGTCTGTGAAAAGTAATGGAGGGGAAACCTTACAATGGGGACACTAGTTCTGGTCACCTGGGAGTTCCAAATGAATTCCTTTTATTTGTAGGTATTTCCTCTCACTTCCTGTTTGGCTATGGGACAGAAAATGAAGGGAAATCTCTGCAATGGGAGACAGATGGTGAAAAAAAAACCTGACAAGAGCTATAACCCTTCTGTGCTCTATCCAAAATGAAAAAAAAGTTTTGCCTATAGTTCTACTTATCATGTGCTCAAACGGTTGACCAATGAATTGCTGAGGTCGTACCATAAACAACTGAGTATCCCTGTTCTACATTAAGAAGCTCAGTAGGTCAATGTGATGAGCAGCTAGAGTCTGACATGTAAAGTAAATTGAGCAAAATAATAGGGCAAATGTAAATATTTCAGAAGTATTCCTGCACAATTATAATAATTTAGGAAAGAATATTTAGATTTTTGCAAGGGTTGTGCTGGGTTGTCTTTAGAGGTCATTGCTACCAATTATATTTTTTCTTCAATATTTTAACCTGCTTTAACAGGAAAGAGAGCTAGATCAGATGACGGAAATAAGAGCCGGATTAGACTGACTGCAATGGACAGCACAAAGGGTTCTCTTCATCTTTCATCTTTCATATTTTAACCATTCAGATAATAATGGAATAAGCTAAGCTTCTGAGAGATATACTCATTCTTCTGAAAAAGAAAAAGCCAGTCCACACTGTACACTGGTATATTTGACAAACACAGCAATATTATTTAATGCTATTGCTTTTTTTTCCAGCACATTAAGTGTATGTACAGCCAAAACTGTTTTTTTTTTTCTTTTTTTGCCTAGGATAGAAGGGTGAAAACACCTACCAGTTTGTTTTTTTGCTGTTTGTATACCATTGGGGGAGTTTCACATCACTTCCTGTCCCTTCTTAGATTGGTGTGCCTGGATCAAGTGTCCTTTTTATTATTATTATTATTATTCAGGATTTATATAGCGCCGACAGTTTGCTCAGCGCTCTACATTATGGAGGGTGACAGTACAGTAACAATACAGTTCAATACAAGAGGGATTAGAGGGCCCTGCTCCTTGGAGCTTACAATATAGGAGGTAGGGGATAGTGGTACAATAGGTAAATAACTGTGGGGGATGGAGTGGTTGGAAGAGTAGAGGATTCCAGTATTAGCTGGGGGCGGGGTAGGTTTCCCTGAAGAGATGGGTTTTCACAGTGCGTCTAAAAGTGAGCAGAGTAGGCGATAGTCTGATAGATTGGGGTAGGGAGTTCTAGATCCTGGAGACGAGCATGGGAGGAGGAGACAAGGGAGCTGGAGAGTAGGAGGTCTTGCGAGGAGCGGAGAGTACGGTTTGGGTGGTAGTTAGAGACAAGATCGGTGATGTAATTTGGGGCAGTGTTATGAACGGCTTTATATGTCAGTGTTAGTGGTTTGAATTTTATTCGTTGGGCAATGGGAAGCCAATGGAGGGAATGGCAGAGAGGGGTGGCAGATACAGAACGGTTAGTAAGGTGGATGAGTCTGGCAGCAGCATTCATGATGGGCTGAAGTGGGGATAGCTTGCGATGAGTTAGGCCAATGAGGAGGGAGTTAGTCTTCTTCAGAAGATCTCCCCTTACTTCTTGTTTTGGGGACAACCATAGTTTCTAGACTTCCTCACACTTTTTTTATGAGTGCCAGAGGTTACTGGGGACAAATAGGTGGGAAATCTTGCCAGTGGGAACACAGATAACAATAAGTGGGGCCTAACCCTTCCCCACTTCATTCAAAACTGAAAGGTTTTGCTTAGAGATACACTTTTTTTTATATTTGCCTGGTGGTCAATACTTTGAGTCTAGTGTCAATAACCTTGAGTCATGACACAGGTACACCAAAGGCCAAAAAAAAATCCTATAAAGCATATATTTTATTTGCCCATATCTTTGTTTGTAATCCGTAACAGAACCCTAAATGAGTCCAAAAACATATATACAATACATAAATCATACATAGAACATACAGTATAAACAACATTGTTCATAATTCTGGATTGGACAACACAAAGAAACCATTATTCCACAATGTTCTTGATATTCTGATAACATTTTAAGATATTTGGCAGGGCAACCAACCCATGCAGCTGTCGATGCATTTTGCGGCCGAAGTGGTGCTAACTGAGAAAGGTTTTGACATTGTATAGGAAGGACGCCCTGCCAATTATCTTAAGATGTAATCAGAATATCTTATTGGGGAGTCCTAGTTTCTTTGTGGTGTCCTATGCCAGAATTATGAACGTTGTTGTATGTATGTTCAATATATAATTTTAATTGAACTTAATATATGTTTTTGGGCACGTTTAGGGGTTTGTTAAGGTTTATAAAAATGTGCAAATGGAATATATGCTTTTTTAGGAAATTTTCTGGCCTCATGGTGTACCTTAAAAATCCAATGTTGTAGAGAAACAGAAATGTTCACCTATTTGGATTAAGTCAGAGTAAAGTTAGAACTTTTGATTAGCATATTTACAGAAAGTCACTGGATTAAAATGTCATCTGGGTAAACAGCATTTTCAAACAAAAAGTTCGGCAATGGCTGTCTGTATTTTTGAAAGTACAGGCTTCCTTTAATATACTCCAATATCCATCACAAATTTTAATGCAAGTATTAGAAATGGCATGATTAACTGTACATACAAAGGAGGTCTAATAATCAATTTCCATGCATAAGCTCTATACAGGGTTACTGGTTCCCTTAGCCAAATTTTTCTTTTGTCTTAATATTTTGAGAATAATGAGATGCAGACTAATCTTACATACACAATGAACAGAATTATGCAATCAGCAAAGTGAATACACACAGATCATTTACACAGATGTGTTTAGAATAGACAACAAATGCTGAACGAACAGAAAGTATCTCCAGAAGCAATATACATTTACCTGGAACACTTTGTACCTGAAAGAGCTTACAACCACTCATTACACAATGATCAGAACTGTAATTATATAAAGCATCTTTAATATTTTATAGCTGTGCACTGATATATTCAACAGAATCTAAAACTAAAGTATACCTAAAGCCATTTAATTATTTATTTATTTAATTTTTGAATAGAGAAGGGAATGGTTAGAACCTCACTCCAAAAAAAAGTTGCAGCTTTAGATACATTTTCTGTTTTTGTATCAATATATGCAAAATAATTTTGTACTGATTATACTAGTAAAAAGCAATGATTGAAACCTTAGTTATATTTTACTGGTGGCCCAGAATGCAGAAAACATATATATGATCCAAATATTCATATTCTCTGTTTATTCTGACCATTAGTTCTGATGGAGAATGTACAAAATAGTTTCCAGTAGCTTTGAACTGAGCTGCTAAAACACTTAAAAATATACTTTGAACTGGTTGGTGTAGTGTAGGACAGGTGATCCATGCCCCTGTGGGCTGTGGTGATCAGGGGCAGACTGACCATTTGGAAACTCGGGCACTGCCCGAGGGCTTGGGGTCAGTTGGGGGCCCCATGAGATGCCCCTGGTACCTTTTTCATAGGCTTTTTTGAGTTTGGGCAAGGACACAGGGGCCCCATGATCCTCTATTGCCGGGGGCCCCATGAGTTCTCAGTCCACCCCTGGTGGTGATATCAATGGGCTGTGAGCAATAAAACATGTTACAGCTTAAATCAATCCTACCAGGACTAACCTTGATGATTTTCTGCATTCTGAGCATGCATGGGATGTTATCAGTGAGGCCAAAGAAAAAGACCTATCTATGGAACTACAGCCAAAGTACCTTTTTTTATAAATGGAGCTTCTAGACAGTACAGGGAACCCAGCAGTGGGTTAAAATTACTGGTTTGAACAAAAGGCCTATAGAAAAGGGTTGTGGCTAAATTTAAATGAAGAAAGTGTGATCTGTGAGTTCTGCAGCTGTGAGTCTGCGCAATGGACATAGTATCCTTTTCCATCTGTGAATTGGTTTGAAATGAACTTCAGATCATAAAACTTTAACAACTAAAAGGGTACACTATGTTACACATTGCTCTTTGGCTTACAGTTGAACTCCAGGCACAAAATTAAATTGTTTTTGCCAATGGCCACAAAAGATGTGCATCTACGTTGTGCTCACTGAATGCCTTTGCAAATCCAGATATCACCTTGTTGTGGAATCCCAAAAGAAGGCCAGGTCCTGGCTTCAGGGAGCTCTTCCCCACTTGTCTTAGCACAACGACATAGATTTCAAGGCCGCACTCTGCTATCGTTATCATAGATGCTTTATTCAGCCACATTGGCTTCCTGCATTGTCACCACTGAAGTGTTTCGTCCCCATTGGGCTTGATTGTAAAGGTCATGGGAAAAAGAAGAAGTTTGCTTTACAAGAAGATCCTGTACAAAGGTAAAGTCCAGTAGTTGTTTTATGCTGGATTATAGTGAGGATCCAGAAGAACAGAGTTAGCAAGATTAAGTTAAGAATATATGATCCTCTTGTATTTAAATATTCTCTGGAACTCCTTACCCCAATTTGTCCAACAATCTCCTACATGCAGTATATATATATATATATATATATATATATATATATACACACTGCATGTTGAAATGCTTTTTTTATATATTACAAAATATATGAAAAATATTTTAAAAAATATATTTTTTTTAAAATATACTCTTCAGATTTTTTTTAACATATAAAAAAGTAATTTTAACATATATTTTTACATATATTTGTAAATGCATTCCAAAAATGTAGATTTGTATTTTTATAGACATACAGTATATTTGAAATGTATTTTTAAAAATATTTTTCATATATTTTCTAATAAAAACACATTTCGACATACAGTATATATATACATATTTACTGAAATATTTTGAAATATATTGAATATGGCCAAAATTGTAGTATTTCAAATATATGTCAATATATTTGGGAAGAATATTTTTAAATATATTTCAAATATATTTTTCTTCCATATGTGTTATCTCATGAAACCATGCTGTATTATATCTCATGAGATATCCAGTGAGATGGATACAGTGGAGAAGAATTAGAACCCATGTCAAATTGTATTGCTAATAAAGAGGTAAAATGGTTTAAACCATAGAAATATGCCAAATCACTAAGTCAGTGTGGTCCCTGCAGCAGATGTATTAATGCAACAGAAAAAAGGTGACTAGAATGCCAGTCAAAGGGAAGCTGCTTTCACAGGACACACATGGTGTATAAAAAACAACTAAGTTAAATTAAGTGAATACAAAATATCTTTCTAAATGTCAAATATTAAATGAAAATGGTATTAAAAAATCACAAGCATATATAAATACCCTTCTACCACCAATAAAAAATAAAATGTTGTCTTTTTTTATTGGTAGAAGATGGGTATTTATATATGGGTGTGATTTTTGCTCTCTCTATTTGTCCTGTTTACCATTATCATTGAAAGTGAAATGAAAATAAATTCCCCAATTGTGTGTTTTCCCCAGAAAAGTAATAGAGGGGACATCTTCAAATGGGGACACAGATGGCAAAGAAAAATGTAAAAAAAAACTGACAGAGGTTATAACCCTCCATTACCCTATCCAAAGTAAACAAAAATTCCCTTTAGTTACACTTTCAAGCAGCCTTTCTCAACCTTTTTGACACAGAGGAACCTTTGAAAAAATTTTCCAGTCTCAGGAGAGCCCTGCTAAAGATGGCTATATCTACAACTCATGATACGTTAATGTGATGCTCAGTAGGAAGAATGATTGTTACACTTGTGGTCATTGGGAAGAATTACCCCCTTATAGATAGCTATAAATATCAATGGTGTCAGTGGGAACTTGTAAGTGGGAAGATAGCGCTAAAAATAATTGTGAATAGTAAAGCATCTGCACTACCTACAGTGTGACTTATTATTATTTCAGGTACTTATTTAGCACTGTCAATTTACGCAGTGCTTTATATATATATATATATATATATATATATATATATATATATATATATATATATATATAGTACATTCACATCAGTCCCTAACCCTCAAGGGGTCTACAATCTAAGATCCCTAACTTACATTCATACATACACATACTAGAGCCAATTTAGACAGGATCCAATCCCAAGACCTCATCACAGACTCTCCCCGCTTCAGTCTATCTTGAACTCAGCGGCCAGACTCATCCACCTTACCAACCGCTCCGTATCCACCACCCCCCTCTGTCATTCCCTCTACTGACTTCCGATTGCCCAATGCATAAAATTCAAACTACTAACATTGATGTACAAAGCTATTCATAATACTGCCCAAAACTACCTCACCGACCTGATATTCAAATACCACCCAACATGTACTCTTCGCTCCTCACAAGACCTCCTACTCTCCAGTTCCCTGGTCTCCTCCTCCCATGCCCGACTCCAGGACTTCTCCAGGTCTTCCCCCATCCTCTGAAACTCACTACCCCAATCCATCAGACTGTCATCTACCCTCCTCACCTTTAGACGCACCCTGAAAACCCATCTCTTCAGGGAAGCCTACCCCGCCCTCACCTAACAACCAATCTCCTCCACTCCTCCTACCAATCCATCCCCCACAGCCACTTCCTCCTGTACCACTATCCCCTCCCTCCTAGATTGTAAGCTCCAAGGAGCAGGGCCCCTCGTGTATTGTATTGTTACTGTATTGTCTCATGTACTGTCCCCTACTATAATGTACAGCGCTGAGCAAACTTTTTGGTGCTATATAAATACTGTATAATAATAATAATAATCTACTAGCATGTCTTTGGAGTGTGGGAGGAAACTGGAGCACCCAGAGGAAACCCACACAGGCACAGGGAGAACATGCAAACTCCAGGCAGGTGGTGCTGCGGTTGGGATTTGAACCAATGACCCTACTACTGCCAGGCCAAAGTGCTAACCATTTAGACCCTGTGCTGCCATATATGTTCTAACAAGGGATTAGACCATTGTGGTATGCATGTACATTGTATTATGTTTGCAGTGATTAGGAGTTTTTTTGCAGCAAATGATGTATATGCTTGTATAGTCACAAAAAAAATCTCTAAAAACATGGCGAAACAACAAGAAAATAAGTATACTTTACTACATGTAATGATGTGGATTTACTAAATTAGGGGGTTGATTTACTAAAGACACATAGACAGCACTTTGCAAGTGAAGTTGCTCCAGAGCTTATTAAATAAGGTAGAGCTCTGATGTCTTCCATCATCCAATCATTTTTTTCCCATGCATGTGATTGGGTATTCACTGTAAAGTGAAACTTTACCTAATGTGCTAATCTCTGGAACAAATTGCACAGTCTATTTGCCTTAAAGTAGAACTATAGGCAACACTTTTTTTCATTTTGGATAGAGTAAGGGAGGGTTATAACCCCTGTCAGCTTTTTTTTCTTTTTTTGCCATCTGTATCCCCAATGGAAGATGTCCCCTCTATTACTTTTCTGGGAACAACCCAAAATGTGAGATTTTCCTTTACTTTCACTTTCAATGACAATGGTAAACAGGACAAATAGAGAGGCTGTATCTAACACAGGCGCACACAACAATAAAAACCTGACAGGTGTTCTAATCCACCTCCACTCTATCCAAAAATGTAAAAAAAAGTTTTTCCTTTAGTAAATCAACCCCAATGATTTCCATATTTAGGTTTCTATGCATTACTGTTGAGAGACCTGATCCGAAAAGGCAGAGACTACTCAAAATTTGCCTATTATATTTTTACATCCCTTAAATACTGCATGCCTGGACCACTGCTTAATTACCGCATGCAATTAATTATTTATTTCATTCTGTAAACTGAGTTTAACGTCTTTATATGCGGTATTTACCAAGCTTTTTGAGCATTTTGTGGTAAATACTGGAAAACGGTATAGCAAATTCACAGATTCTCGATCACATGTGAGTAACTCAACTCATGTTAAACACAAACTGGTCAAATGCACTTGATTTCAAACCATGCATTTTACTCATTTCCCTCTGGCTCTGTAAAATAAAACGCTTATTACATAAAACAACATCAAAGAAAAAGTTTACATAATAGAAAAGTTTTTTAAATCATACATTTAGCTAATAATGCTTATAATAGACACATTTTAATTCTCTTGTTGTATAGTAACCTTTACAGTGCACAGATTTGTGAAGTAACCCCTCTGGAAATTCTCCCAATCCTGAAGGTCAGTAAAATATTTTAATATAGTAAAACATTAGAGCATCAACAGGTCAGTATTTCCTTTCCAAATAATTTTCCATGGCGTAGAATTACATGTTGCGCTTGGCTTCACTTGTTAGAAAATAAGACTGAAATCTAAATCAAGGCCTGTTTTTTTAAAGGTAAAAGGCATAGGGGTCGAGTAACTAAAATTGGAGAGTGCAAAATCTGGTGCAGCTGTACATGGTAGCCAATCAGCTTCTAACTTCAGATCAATCCATTAGTCTTTGACAAAAAAATGGAATCTCATTGGTTTCTATGCAGAGCTGCACCAGATCTTGCAATCTCCAGTTTTAGTAAATCACCCCCTTAGCGTTTTTGACAGGAATTTATTCATAGTCACATAGTTAGTTGAAAAGAGACAAAAGTCTATCCAGTTCAACCAAAACTAAAAAAAAACACACGCTCAAATAGAAAACCTCCATACATAGACATAATTCATTATCTACAGTTGTTCCAGAGGAAAGTAAAAAAAAAACAAAAAGCATAATCCAATCTGCTCCAGTGGGGGGAAAAATTCCTTCCTGATTCCCCAGGAGGCAATCGGATATTCCCTGGATTAAATACCCCTGGTGTTAATACCTATAAATATAATTATCCATTTATATTTTGTGCATTTGGGAAAGAATCCAGGCCATATTTACAATCTACAGAGCTGGCCAGAACCAGCTCTCGAGGGAGACCACTCCACATTTACTGTGAAGAAGCCTTTCCATGTTTGGTTAAATCTCTTTTCCTCCAGACATAAAGAGTGCCCCCTTGTCCTTTATGATGACCTCAGGGTGAATAACTCTACACCGAGTTCACTATATGGACTACTTATGTTTTTATACATGATGTCTCTCAATTTCCTCCTTAAGAAAGAATACATTTAGTTCAGCTAATCTTTCCTCATAGCTGAGCTCTTCCATGCCTCTTATCAGTTTGCCCTTTCGCCTGTATCCCAATATCTTTTTGTGAATTGGTGCCCAAAACTGAACTGCATATTCCAGATGAGGTCTTACTAATGGTTTGTAAAGGGGTAATATGATATCTCTCTCTCTGGAGTCTATACTTCTTTTAATACAAGAGAGGATTTTGCGCGCTTTGGAAACCGCAGCTTGACATTGCATGCTAATATTAAGTCTATGATTTACCAGAACACCCAGTTCCTTCTCCACCATTGCTTCCCCCAACTCTTCCTCTTTTAGTATGAATGATGCATGCAGATTTTTAGCCCCAAGTGCATAACTTTATGTTTATCAACGATAAACCTCATTTGCCACATAGTTGCCCACTTAAGCCGTGCATTGAGGTCTCGCCATGTGTTGGTGTTTGTCCTCCATCCAGTTGGTGGTTCTGTGGAGGCTTATTGTTCATTGTTCCTCTACAGATTCCAAAGGTGTCTCAGGGAGAGCATCTGTCTGATTGGACGCTGCAATCCCTGGTGACCTTTGATGGGTGGAGCAGTGCTAATAAATAGCAGTGCCCTGCTGGCTTTGGTGCATATTCTGAGAGTGGACCCTTCAAATTGCCGTTCTGGAGCTGCTATGACAACTTCTTATAGTCCCTCAGAACAGCTGACTGAGCCTTGTAGTTCCACTAGTCAGCCACCCCTCCAGCAGATCCGGTCCTGGATAAACAAACCTAGCCTGTATTGTGCCCTACTGTAAGCCTGAAGAAACACTACTACATATCTGAGTTGATGTTTTATGACATGCTGGATGCTGGTACAAGCAAGTAATACCTTGCCTGCCTTATACTAATCCATGTGCCATTAATGCCTGCATGAGAACTGCCAAGGACTGCACTGTGTCTGAATGAAGTGCTAATCATACCTGTTACTACAAGTGTTACTACTAGTGATACCAACAATGCTCTTGTAACCTTTTGCCACGCTAATTTTGCACATACAAGAACCTATACCTCTCACTGGTGTCCATGTGTGTGTTCTCCCTGTACCTCAGCTCCTGGTTCTGCCCACAAGAACATCACCATTGACAACCAAAAAAGTAAAAAATATACACTCTGTATTATTTAATATTTGTACAGTATGTATGTATTTGTATATACAGTAATTTTGTTACTATCACAACTTTTTTTAATGCAATCTGAGAATTCTCTGGTTTAGCCGCTTCCCACCAAGCATATGAATATATGTGGCCTCACAGAAGTGGATCTTAGTTCTGTGGAGCTGCATATCTATGCAAGCACAGAGACTGAGCTACAGGTCCTATACTAACAGTCAGGAGCAGGGAAGCTTAGTTATTTATTTATTACAGGTACTTATATAGCGCCATCAATTTACACAGCACTTTACATATATATTGTACATTCACATCAGTCCCTAACCCTCAAGGGACAATCTATGGTCCCTAACTTTTATTCATGCACACACATACTAGGGCCAATTTAGACAGGACCCAATTAACCTGCCAGCACATCTTTGGAGTGTGGGAAGAAACTGGAGTACCCAGAGGAATCCCATGCAGGCACAGGGAGAACATGCAAACTCCAGGCATGTGGTACCATGGTTGGGATTTGAACCAATGACCCTAGTACTGCCAGGTGGAAGTGCTAACCATTTAGCCACTGTTCTGCCCGTAAGCTCCTGTTCACCTGATAACTGTGACAGCCTCTAATTGGCTATCACAGTGATCAGTCATTATTCAGCCTGCCCCCCTGTTGTTTTCTCCTCTTGAATGGAGAAAAAAAAGTGTAAACAAAGATGTGTGTGTATAAAATAAAGAAAGAAAAAAAGCGAGATGAGGTTTTGATCTAGGTGAGGGTAATGAGTCAAGAGTCAAGGTTAGGGTCAAAGGTCAGGGTTAGTGTTAGAGTCAAGGTTAGGATCAAAGTCAGGGTCAGAATGTTTTAGGTAATAGTCAAAACACAATACATAGGGGACTTTAAATATATTACAGGATAAACTTTTTTTACAGGATAATGGGCCACTTTATGAAATATTATGCTAGTAAGCATGGGTTGTTTATTTTGTTTATATTTTTAGATTGGAAGCAAATTTTAAGTATCCCTCCTCTGTCCTGGTGTGTCCCCTCACAGGCGGGGGATTTGGGGAGGCGGTGGGGGGCCAACCATCATACCTACGTTTGGATGTGGTGTTTGTTTTGGATGTGAGGTAAGACCCAGGTGTATGGTGTGAATTGGTGTTGTTGTATTGTGTTTTGTTTCTTTCCTCCTTTCCTATTCGAATATTTCCCTCTCACTAGGTGGCTAAGGTCAGTGTAGTTTTGCTTTTTTCCTAATGGGGATGGGGGGGTTGCTATGTATATAATATTTTATTTATTTGATGTTGTCATTTTTTGCATAGACTGAACTATTGAATGTTAAGCTTTTTTAAGTATTGTAATACATATACATGCTATTGGAAAAAAAAAGAAATCCTTTTCTTTTGTGTGGTGGGGATTAAAAAGAAAGGATTAAAAAAATGTGTAATGTTTTATCTGAAATAATTCTGCTATTTATCAATATTAGATACTCCTAGGCGTGCATAAGTCCCCTATATATTGTGTGTTGTTTTGACTAGAACGTATTGGGATGATCTTGCATATACAGTACATGTGTAATCCATTGAAATGTTATTACTTGTATTATGTTAAGATGGACATTGGTTGGTGGTGGCTTGCCTTTCAGGATCACTCACATGGACAGAACAGCCCTCTGGAACTTGTATGCTGAACAGCAGGACTCGGTGAGAAGGGCAGTCAGGGACTACATTTCCCAGGAGGGGTAGCGTGTGGGCGGGGACATATAAATATCAGAAGCCTGGGGGATTGGCCAGGAGAGTGGGGGGAGAGACTGAAGGAGAAGGAGGTGTGCTGACGGCTGAAGTGCTGAACTAGGCCACAGAGCCAGGATTAGAGAGAGAGGAAGAGCAGAAAGAGCCTAATGACCACCTGGTCTGCCACACTTCCCAGCAGGCCAATATGACAGCAGGAAAACAGATTGGACGCCGAGTCTAAGCCAGACAGTCTGTGGACTGACCTCGTTTGCAGAGAAGGACTGACCGCTATGAGCTGCCAAACTACTCTAATTGGGTGAGAGAGACCCATGCACCCACTAACCAAGTGAATACTGACAGTTTGCCACCTCAGCTATCCACCTAGACAAAGTGTGAACATTACGTATAGTTGCCCCAGTTTGTAGCCTAGATCTTGCAGCTGCCATCATTGAGATACATCTGCATTACAGTTTATTGTACCAGCTGACTACCGGACATATATTTCCAGGCCGGGATACAGCCAACTGAAAACAACAAGTTTCCCTTCTTCAACAAAGCAGGATTGCTATTACTGTTCATTTTTTTTGTCTTTGATATTCAGAGGGAGCTGTCTTTCCCCATAGACAATTATGCCAATTGTTTTGATTCATTACTTCAAGCCTGCCCTACATTTGCTGTTTTAACCAGTTGGCAACCGCGCTATAGCTGAATAACAGCGGTTGTCAAGTTCTGGAAAGGTGTCATATGGCGTCCTCCCAGAATACGCCTTCTCGCGTGCCCCCAGCAGTGCGCACCCGGCGTTCTCCATGTCCTACAGACACAGCTGATCACGTGATGTGGTAACAGGCCAATCACAGCGGCCTTTTATCACATGATCAGCTGTGTCCAATGTCACAGCAGATCTCCAAGTAAATGCAGTTGCCGGTTATCAGCTGCACTTTGCTCACACTGTCACAGCATGAGGAAAGTACGATACCCGGAAATTGTCAGAAAACAGATCAGCACTGATCATCAGGGCACTGATAAACAGTGCCACCCACCAGTGCCCATCAGTGCCACCCATCTGTGCCCATCAGTGCCTAGCAGTCCCACCCACCTGTGCCCAGCAGTGCCACCCACCAGTGCCCCCCATCAGTGCCCCCCATCAGTACTGCCCAGCAGTGCCACCCATCAGTGCCCAGCAGTGCCGCCAGTCAGTGCCATCAGTCAGTGCCACCCATCAGTGCACATCAGTGCCGCATATCAGTGTCCATCAGTGCCACCTATCAGTGCCCATCATTGCTGCATATCAGTGCAGCATCATCAGTGCCGCCTATCAGTGCCCATCAATGCTGCCTATCAGTGCCCATCAGTGCCGCCTATCAGTGCAGCCTCATCAATGCACATCAGTGAAGGAGAAAAATTACTTGTTTGCAAAATGTTATAATAGAAACAAAGAAAAACTTTTTTTCACATTTTTTGCTCCTTTTTTGTTTATAGCGCAAAAAAAAACCCCACCCAGTGGTGATTAAATACCACCAAAAGAAAGCTCTATTTGTGTGAAAAAAATTATAAAAATTTCATATGGGCATGACCGCATCATTCAAAATGCGCCAGCGCTGAAAGCTGAAAATTGGCCTGGGCAGGAAGGGGGTATAAGTGCCTGGTAGGCAAGTGGTTAAAGGGGACCCCACCCTAATTCGCTACCATCAAGAGGAAAAGTGTTAAATCTCTCACTATCTTTATGTACCATCCTACCAAACTGTATTCCACACCTCAACTCAACTTCATACCAACCTGGCCCCAACAAGCATGCAGAAGACACTGGGATGTTCTTAAAGGGACAGTGCTAAATTTCAGAGGAGAGTTCTCTTTCCTTCACATTTAATCTTTGTCATCTAGTTCTGAGGACTCACAGCTTACCTGTTTATTGATAGCATGTTCCTGTTCACTGGGGATTCAGCAGTCACCTCAGATTGGAGGCAGTTGACTATTTCTGAAAGCAGGCCTGCTAACAGTTATTGTTGCTTTACTATGAATGTCTACTTTTACTCACTATTCCCAAGAGTAATTATATTTGCTATATATATCAGTGTCATTTTGTTCTGTTTGACCAAGTTACCTTTAATTCCAATATAAACTTCATATTGGTCTATACTAACTTGTATGTCCATTTTACAGTTGTGATTTATTTTGGTTACAAGAGCACGGTGGTGTCAGAAGAGGTTGGGTTTTCAAGAAGAGTTTCAGACTGACAGGGAACCCAAAAATTACTAAGCAACCCTTAAGGGGGTAGTGCTACACATGTATATTTGTGTTTTAGGTAGGATTAAAAAAAATTTTTTTCAATTCTGTATCAGAGTCAGTTAGTGTCAGTAATAGGAAGAAATATAGAGTTAAATTTAAAAAAAAATGTTTTTACTGTTTTGTGGATGTTTACCATTACTATTTACCACCAACTGAAAGTCCAATTTGTCCTGAATAAAACAATATATAATTCAATTGGATGCCCTAAGTTGTGACAATATGCAAAGTTTTACTGACACGTGTCAAAGTTTCAAAACTGTGTTCAAGCATAAAGATTTGTTTTATCCTCCCAAGGGATTAATCATCTGGCCAAAAAAATAAAGCTTTCTTCCATTTCATGGTTTCCATTTTTGACCAAAGGATTACAAACCTACCCAGAATGACAAAGCAGACTTTTGAAAGGCAGGGCCTTAAAAAAACAAGGCCCTATTTAACAGTTCTACATTGCCCCTCCCTGCTTCTAAGCATTTGCCTAAATGTTGACCAATGGGTCTGTTTACACAAGCAATGTCTATAGAATGCTGCAATATCATTTTATGAAAATAATTACAGAAATAAATGTTCTTAATTGTTATTTAATATGTTGGTTATTGTACATTGAAACAATATGTCACGTCTAAGATGTTTGACCCATTGTACATTCAGTTTAATCTATTTAACAAAAAAACAAAAAAAAAACAATTATATTTAGGAAGAAGTAAGAAGTGATGCCTCTAATTACTCAGAGAGTTATGAGACTTTAGCTGCTATTATTGAAATTCTAAGAAATAATTGCATTTCAAGTTTGTGATCAAAACAAAATCAAACCAAAATCAAAACTATCAAAACAATCAAAACAAATCAAAACAAAAAAGAAGTTTGTGATGCTCCTGTATTTTGTTATTAAACTCACCTGTATCAATTAACAGATCCTAATGTTCCTGTGTCCACTGTGCGCAACATTGTCAAGAAGTTTATAGCCCATGGCACTGTAGCTAATCTCCCTGGAGTGGGACGAAAAAGAAAAACTTGATCAAAGATTGCAATGAAGGATTGTTCGAATGGTGGAAAAAGAACCTCGATCAACTTCCAGACAAATTCAAGCTAATCTTCAGGTACAGGGCCACTGTTTGTGGCAATCTGAATGAAAAGGGACACTATGGTAGGAGACCCAGAAGGACCCCACTGCTGACACAGAAACATAATAAAGCCAGACTGGAGTTTGCCAAACTTACCTGAGGAAGCCAAAATTCTTTTTAGAGAATGTGCTGTGGGCAGACGAAACAAAATTTACATCGAGGATGCCAATAATTTTGTCATGTCCATTTTTGGGGTTTTGCATGAAATGTGTCAAATTTGGCTTTTTGTTTCTACACTTTTTTGTTTCTTACACTGTTTCGATTCGCGCCGAATCCGAAAATTAGCAGACTTCGGATGCGCGAATCGAAATTTTCCAAAAATGGCGGCGACATGTGTGGCGACGGAGCGGGGATCTCTGGGAAGGCGCGCAGACAAGGCGCGCTGACCCATAATGCATTCATTCATGACATGTGATCGCATTAGCCAATCAGCAGCCAGCCAGCCAGCACTGTGTAATGGTCGAGCTATAAATTGCGGCCATCTTAGAATTCTCCATTAGCCTCCGGTCATTCAAGAGAGACAGACCTCTCTGTATTAGGGACAGAGTTAGGGCCAAAGAGACTTTAGGGCCACAGAATCGTTACTTAGGGACACAGAATTGTTACTCAGGGACACAGAATTGTTACTCAGGGACACAGAACTGTTACTCAGGGACACAGAATTGTTACTCAGGGACAGACACAGAATTGTTACTGAGGGACACAGAATTGTTACTGAGGGACACAGAATTGTTACTGAGGGACACAGAATTGTTACTCAGGGACACAGAATTGTTACTCAGGGACACAGAACTGTTACTCAGGGACACAGAATTGTTACTCAGGGACAGACACAGAATTGTTACTGAGGGACACAGAATTGTTACTGAGGGACACAGAATTGTTACTCAGGGACACAGAATTGTTACTCAGGGACACAGAATTGTTACTCAGGGACACAGAACTGTTACTCAGGGACACAGAATTGTTACTCAGGGACACAGAATTGTTACTCAGGGACACAGAATCGTTACTGAGGGACACAGAATTGTTACTCAGGGACACAGAATTGTTACTCAGGGACAGACACAGAATTGTTACTGAGGGACACAGAATTGTTACTGAGGGACATAGAATTGTTACTGAGGGACACAGAATTGTTACTCAGGGACACAGAATTGTTACTCAGGGACACAGAATTGTTACTGAGGGACACAGAATTGTTACTCAGGGACAGACACAGAATTGTTACTGAGGGACACAGAATTGTTACTGAGGGACACAGAATTGTTCCTCAGGGACACAGAATTGTTACTCAGGGACACAGAATTGTTACTCAGGGACACAGAATCGTTACTGAGGGACACAGAATCGTTACTCAGGGACACAGAATTGTTACTCAGGGACACAGAATTGTTACTCATGGACACAGAATCGTTACTCAGGGACACAGAATTGTTACTCAGGGACACAGAATCGTTACTCAGGGACACAGAATCGTTGAATTAAAGAGTATGTCAGACAACACGCAGAGGAGTGGCAGAGGAGGCAATGTTTCAGGAGCGAGCAGACGTGGCAGCAGAGGAAGGGGTCGAGGCAGCACTAGTCGCAGCCAGAGGCCAGTGCTCCCGGTGTCATCCAGGACAACCACCGACAACCCTGCCGTCATCGATTGGTTGGCTCGGTCGTCTTCCTCTTCCCAGGTCACCTCTGACACCTACAGCCAACGGTCGGTGGGTACGTCAGACACAACCGTTAGTTGGCATGGCCCGGGAGCAAGCCCACTGAAATCACGTGTCCTCTACCTGCCCCTGTCCTTTGGTGTTCCCTCACCAAGCGAAGTATCGCATGCTGTGGGCTCAGCCCCACTGTACAGTGAGGAAGAGCTAACAGAGGGCGGTCAGGAACGGAGGGGAGACATCCGCCTCTTCAGCAGCCAGGCGAAGAAGTACTGGCGAGGAGAGTGGCTCGGTAGCCGGTCTAGAGACAGGTCTGTCTCCTGACCCACACGCAGCCGAGGGGGCTAGTAGTGAGGCGGAGACCCTAATTGATGATGATGAGGCTGATCGCACTTGGCAGCCTCGTCGTCATCAGGCTATTGCTTCCGCATCATCAGGAGAAGAGGGTGCCAGCTTGGCAGCGAGCAAAACAGTCGGTGGGTTGCCCAGGAGGCAGGGTCGCAGCAGTGTCAGTGGAGGCAAACGGCCACGGAGTAGAGCACCAGCTCCACTGCAGCCTACCACCACGGCCAGTAGTGGTGCCGGTGTGCACGGAGGAAGTAGCAGTCAGCCAGTGAGGAGTACGGGGGCAAAGTTTCCTACTCGGCGGTGTGGCAATTTTTCGTCAAGCCGCCCGAGGAAGTAAACGTAGCCGTATGTCGACTATGTGGCCAGAAAGTCAAGCGTGGCCAGGGGGCCCATGTCTCCATCGCCACACTCTGCCATGTGCCACTTTCAGGTCTCCTCACACTGCTGGTGGGTTCCATTTTGTCATAGGGTGCTGGCAGATTACGGGCCTCCCATTGCTGCTGCCAGGCCCGTAATCTGCCATGGGCCCCTGTACCGCCTCCTCATGCTGCTGCCAGGTCCAGAGTGTGTCATGGGTCCCTGTACGGCCTCCGATTGCTGCTGTCTCCATCGCCACACTCTGCCATGTGCCACTTTCAGGTCTCCTCACACTGCTGGTAGGTTCCATTTTGTCATAGGGTGCTGGCAGATTACGGGCCTCCCATTGCTGCTGCCAGGCCCGTAATCTGTCATGGGCCCCTGTACCGCCTCCTCATGCTGCTGCCAGGTCCAGAGTGTGTCATGGGTCCCTGTACGGCCTCCCATTGCTGCTGTCTCCATCGCCACACTCTGCCATGTGCCACTTTCAGGTCTCCTCACACTGCTGGTGGGTTCCATTTTGTCATAGGGTGCTGGCAGATTACGGGCCTCCCATTGCTGCTGCCAGGCCCGTAATCTGTCATGGGCCCCTGTACCACCTCCTCATGCTGCTGCCAGGTCCAGAGTGTGTCATGGGTCCCTGTACGGCCTCCCATTGCTGCTGTCTCCATCGCCACACTCTGCCATGTGCCACTTTCAGGTCTCCTCACACTGCTGGTGGGTTCCATTTTGTCATAGGGTGCTGGCAGATTATTGGCCTCCCATTGCTGCTGCCAGGCCCGTAATCTGTCATGGGCCCCTGTACCGCCTCCTCGTGACCGCCTCCTCATGCTGCTGCCAGGTCCAGAATGTGTCATGGGTCCCTGTACGGCCTCCCATTGCTGCTGTCTCCATCGCCACACTCTGCCATGTGCCACTTTCAGGTCTCCTCACACTGCTGGTGGGTTCTATTTTGTCATAGGGTGCTGGCAGATTACGGGCCTCCCATTGCTGCTGCCAGGCCCGTAATCTGTCATGGGCCCCTGTACCGCCTCCTCATGCTGCTGCCAGGTCCAGAGTGTGTCATGGGTCCCTGTACGGCCTCCCATTGCTGCTGTCTCCATCGCCACACTCTGCCATGTGCCACTTTCAGGTCTCCTCACACTGCTGGTGGGTTCCATTTTGTCATAGGGTGCTGGCAGATTACGGGCCTCCCATTGCTGCTGCCAGGCCCGTAATCTGCCATGGGCCCCCGTACCGCCTCCTCATGCTGCTGCCAGGTCCAGAGTGTCTCATGGGTCCCTGTACGGCCTCCCATTGCTGCTGTCTCCCTCGCCACACTTTGCCATGTGCCACTTTCAGGTCTCCTCACACTGCTGGTGGGTTCCATTTTGTCATGAGGTGCTGGCAGATTACGGGCCTCCCATTGCTGCTGCCAGGCCCGTAATCTGTCACGGGCCCCTGTACCGCCTCCTCATGCTGCTGCCAGGTCCAGAGTGTGTCATGGGTCCCTGTACGGCCTTCCATTGCTGCTGTCTCCATCGCCACACTCTGCCATGTGCCACTTTCAGGTCTCCTCACACTGCTGGTGGGTTCCATTTTGTCATAGGGTGCTGGCAGATTACGGGCCTCCCATTGCTGCTGCCAGGCCCGTAATCTGCCATGGGCCCCCGTACCGACTCCTCATGCTGTGACGTTGCAACAAGGTGGAATTCAACCCTACATATGTTAACCGCCTTTACGAACAGCGAAAGGCCATCACCGATTTCCTGATGTTACAAGCGGATAAAGGTACTCTCCTGTGTAACTTAGATGTCAGCCATTGGCAGCTCATGCGTGACACCTGCCGCTTGCTCAGGCCCTTTGAGGAGGCCACGCTATTCGTGAGTCGGCAGGACTATGGGATGAACGACGTCATTCCTCTGTTGCACGTCCTGGAACAAATGCTGTTAACAATGGCTGGTCAGAGGCGGTAGACGTGGCGCACAGATCTCAACGCCACATGACCCCTGTGGGGGCAGGACAGGAAGAAGAGGAGGAGGTAGAGGAGGACATTGGTGCTCAGGAATTATTGAGTGAAATGGGTGGTTTTTCCACTCAGCGGACAGGAGTGGAGGAGCAGGAGCATCTGGTAGAGGAGGAGGAGGAGACAGAGGACCCAGACGCACCGTGGCAGTATGCTGTGGAGATGGAGGCAGGGAGTCCCTCGCATTCCTTGGCACAAATGGCCCATAGTATGCTCGGTTGCTTGCGTAGCGACAGCCAAATAATAACCATCAGACAGAGGGATGACTTTTGGCTGTCCACCTTGTTGGACCCTCGCTACCGTTCAAAAATGGTGGCCTTTTTCACACCTGCTGAGAGGGAGGCCAAAATAAAGTACTATAAAAACCACCTATGTAGTCAGTTGGTCTCTGCCTTTCTGCGCCAACGTCCATCCTCAGACACTGTGGGCCCTGGGCGCTCGCGTTCCGCTGCCATGGCAGCAGGGGAGGGGTGGGGTGGTAGGAGCAGTGGCAGCTCCACCAGCAGCGGCTGCCTCAGTCTGCAGTCGATGATGAGGAGCTTTCTTCACCAGCGCAGTGAGGAAACTACTAACCAGCCGCAGCAGCAGCAGCATCAGGTGGACCTGGAGCAGGACCTCAAACAACAGGCTCGGGCCTACTTGGACAGCACCCTGCCAACCAAGGTAGACAATCCCCTTGACTACTGGGCAACGAAACTTGACCTTTGGCCCCAACTAGCTGAATTTGCCCTTGAAAGGCTGTCATGCCCGGCCAGTAGCGTGGCATCGGAGCGCGTGTTTAGTGCGGCAGGAGTTATTGTAACTCTGCGGAGGACACGACTGTCCACCCAAAGTGTGGAGAGACTCACGTTTGTGAAAATGAATCAGGCGTGGATTAGTCTGCATTTCAAACCACCAGTTCCTGACACAACTGACTAAATCCGCCATGAATCATGCCCCAAACATGTTATTATTTTTAACATAGGCCTCTATATGGCCTTCAATTTAAGCTGCTTACGCTTCGCCACTCTGCCATGGGCCCCTGTACCGCCTCCTCATGCTGCTGCCAGGTCCAGAGTCTCTCATGGGTCCCTGTACGGCCTCCCATTGCTGCTGTCTCCATCGCCACACTCTGCCATGTGCCACTTTCAGGTCTCCTCACACTGCTGGTGGGTTCCATTTTGTCATAGGGTGCTGGCAGATTACGGGCCTCCCATTGCTGCTGCCAGACCCGTAATCTGCCATGGGCCCCTGTACCGCCTCCTCATGCTGCTGCCAGGCCCGTAATCTGTCATGGGTCCCTGTACGGCCTCCCATTGCTGCTGTCTCCATCGCCACACTCTGCCATGTGCCACTTTCAGGTCTCCTCACACTGCTGGTGGGTTCCATTTTGTCATAGGGTGCTGGCAGATTACGGGCCTCCCAATGCTGCTGCCAGGCCCGTAATCTGCCATGGGCCCCCGTACCAACTCCTCATGCTGCTGCCAGGCCCGTAATCTGTCATGGGCCCCTGTACCGCCTCCTCATGCTGCTGCCAGGTCCAGAGTCTCTCATGGGTCCCTGTACGGCCTCCCATTGCTGCTGTCTCCATCGCCACACTCTGCCATGTGCCACTTTCAGTTCTCCTCACACTGCTGGTGGGTTCCATTTTGTCATAGGGTGCTGGCAGATTACGGGCCTCCCATTGCTGCTGCCAGGCCCGTAATCTGCCATGGGCCCCCGTACCGCCTCCTCATGCTGCTGCCAGGTCCAGAGTGTGTCATGGGTCCCTGTACGGCCTCCCATTGCTGCTGTCTCCATCGCCACACTCTGCCATGTGCCACTTTCAGGTCTCCTCACACTGCTGGTGGGTTCCATTTTGTCATAGGGTGCTGGCAGATTACGGGCCTCCCATTGCTGCTGCCAGGCCCGTAATCTGTCATGGGCCCCTGTACCGCCTCCTCATGCTGCTGCCAGGTCCAGAGTGTGTCATGGGTCCCTGTACGGCCTGCCATTGCTGCTGTCTCCATCGCCACACTCTGCCATGTGCCACTTTCAGGTCTCCTCACACTGCTGGTGGGTTCCATTTTGTCATAGGGTGCTGGCAGATTACGGGCCTCCCATTGCTGCTGCCAGGCCCCTAATCTGTCATGGGCCCCTGTACCGCCTCCTCATGCTGCTGCCAGGTCCAGAGTGTGTCATGGGTCCCTGTAAGGCCTCCCATTGCTGCTGTCTCCATCGCCACACTCTGCCATGTGCCACTTTCAGGTCTCCTCACACTGCTGGTGGGTTCCATTTTGTCATAGGGTGCTGGCAGATTACCGGCCTCCCATTGCTTCTGCCAGGCCCGTAATCTGCCATGGGCCCCCGTACCGACTCCTCATGCTGCTGCCAGGCCCGTAATCTGTCATGGGCCCCTGTACCGCCTCCTCATGCTGCTGCCAGGTCCAGAGTCTCTCATGGGTCCCTGTACGGCCTCCCATTGCTGCTGTCTCCATCGCCACACTCTGCCATGTGCCACTTTCAGGTCTCCTCACACTGCTGGTGGGTTCCATTTTGTCATAGGGTGCTGGCAGATTACGGGCCTCCCATTGCTGCTGCCAGGCCCGTAATCTGCCATGGGCCCCCGTACCGCCTCCTCATGCTGCTGCCAGGTCCAGAGTGTCTCATGGGTCCCTGTACGGCCTCCCATTGCTGCTGTCTCCATCGCCACACTCTGCCATGTGCCACTTTCAGGTCTCCTCACACTGCTGGTGGGTTCCATTTTGTCATAGGGTGCTGGCAGATTACGGGCCTCCCATTGCTGCTGCCAGGCCCGTAATTGCCATGGGCCCCCGTACCGACTCCTCATGCTGCTGCCAGGCCCGTAATCTGTCATGGGCCCCTGTACCGCCTCCTCATGCTGCTGCCAGGTCCAGAGTCTCTCATGGGTCCCTGTACGGCCTTCCATTGCTGCTGTCTCCATCACCACACTCTGCCATGTGCCACTTTCAGGTCTCCTCACACTGCTGGTGGGTTCCATTTTGTCATAGGGTGCTGGCAGATTACGGGCCTCCCATTGCTGCTGCTAGGCCCGTAATCTGCCATGGGCCCCCGTACCGCCTCCTCATGCTGCTGCCAGGTCCAGAGTGTCTCATGGGTCCCTGTACGGCCTCCCATTGCTGCTGTCTCCATCGCCACACTTTGCCATGTGCCACTTTCAGGTCTCCTCACACTGCTGGTGGGTTCCATTTTGTCATAGGGTGCTGGCAGATTACGGGCCTCCCATTGCTGCTGCCAGGCCCGTAATCTGCCATGGGCCCCTGTACCGACTCCTCATGCTGCTGCCAGGCCCGTAATCTGTCATGGGCCCCTGTACCGCCTCCTCATGCTGCTGCCAGGTCCAGAGTGTCTCATGGGTCCCTGTACGGCCTCCCATTGCTGCTGTCTCCATCGCCACACTCTGCCATGTGCCACTTTCAGGTCTCCTCACACTGCTGGTGGATTCCATTTTGTCATAGGGTGCTGGCAGATTACGGGCCTCCCATTGCTGCTGCCAGGCCCGTAATCTGCCATGGGCCCCCGTACCAACTCCTCATGCTGCTGCCAGGCCCGTAATCTGTCATGGGCCCCTGTACCGCCTCCTCATGCTGCTGCCAGGTCCAGAGTGTGTCATGGGTCCCTGTACGGCCTCCCATTGCTGCTGTCTCCATCGCCACACTCTGCCATGTGCCACTTTCAGGTCTCCTCACACTGCTGGTGGGTTCCATTTTGTCATAGGGTGCTGTATGGCCTCCCATTGCTGCTGCCTCCACCGCCACACTGTGGCTCCACACTCTGGTTTTGGCCCCGTGACTGCCCAAATGAGTGAAGTGTGCGGTGATTCTAAGATCGACGGCACTCATCTGCATGTCATACTGACTGACAGTATTATTTCTCTTCCCCAGCAGACTCCAAGGGCATTTAAATTAAAGGTACAGTGTTCTGCACTAATATAAAGGCTTTCTGAAGCCTAGAAACACCCTTTTTATAAGTTAAATTCGCAGCGAATATATTCGACTCGAATCGAATTTATTCCTCGAATTCGCCGAATCAGCCGAATCGAATTTTTGAATACTTCGCTCATCTCTAGTAGTAAATCTGCTAAGGACAGTGTACAGCAAACAGCTAAGTTGGTGACTGTTGGGTATGGACAGGTACAGTAGACTAGGTGAGTGCTGTGCTGGGAAGGAACATTCAGGTGCTCTGTAGGTCATGGTCACATTTAGAAAGACAAAAGCATTCATCTGTGCAAACATTCTTTGTGGCCAATGTCTTCAGCTTGTTAGCATCTCATACTCCCTTGCTTCAAGGTATTTCAGCCTAGTGACACTATTTATCTACATTCACATTTGAGCGTCAGCTTCTTTAGGCATTTATTTAATTTTAATTTATGTGCATTTTTCGTACTTTTTTTTACGGTTTTAGGAATAAGTGTTTTTGTTTAGGCCAATGGAAAGCAAGTTACTAGAAGAACTGGTAAATATAAAAACATATGAAAAACCTGTGTCATGCATATTTTTCAGGTCTCTTCTAAAGTCTATGGGTCCAATCCTGCCCCAAGTTCAATCCTGCACCAAGGGAGCACTTGTACTTCTTTGGCACAAGAAGCCACAGCACATTGCCCATGTGAACCGTAGAATAAAATGGAAATCGTTTTGTCAAGCGTTGTTGCTCTTAAGCAGACAAGTTTCAAGGGTGAACCAGTCATAGTGATTGCTGCAGGGGGTAAAAGACCCCAGACGAGGGTGAATATAGCATACAATGTCGAGTTTTTGTCTACTTTTTCAGTTTTGCATGGTATGTAAACAGAACAGATTGTTTTTGAGTGACTCTCCTTATGGCATTGTACTTATATGGGTTAGTTTGCTGATCATTTGTTATAGCTTTCTTATGTGCATTGCCAATCAGCAGCTTTTCTTGCACACTGTGTTCTACTGTGTACTGATGTAGGTAAACATTACATGGATGATATAAAGTTACCAAGTTATGTAGCAGAAGATCACACCACTAAACCTTTATAATCCAGAACAAACAGCACATAGTCTCCTATGTCAAAGAATGCTTTGTTTTCACAAACCTGGATTTAAGATACCAGTGTTTGGTGCCTACACAGTGAAAGAGCACCTTCTTTTCATTGCTGGAAGCCATTGGCATAAGAAAACTAATGTCTGCATAAGACTTGGGTCTAGATTCTATAGTTGGGAATATACTGGAGAGTTTAATAAAAGACTACATAGATGAGTTCTTGCTGGAAAAAAATATTTTAAGCAACAGACAGCATGGATTCATGAAAGACAGAAGTTGTCAAACAAATCTGATTTCTTTTTTTGAGGAGGTGAGCAAAACCTTGGACAGAGGAGTGGCGGTGTACGTGGTATACTTGGATTTTGCAAAAGCGATTGACACAGTTCCCCATACACGGCAAATGTGTAAGATAAAGTCTACAGGCTTGGAAAAATCTGTATGTAAATGGCTGGACAACTGGCTAAAAGATCATATTCAGAGAGTAGTGGTTAATGATTCATACTCTGAATGGTCTAGGGTTGTCAGTGGTGTACCCCAAGGTTCAGTGTTGGGACCCTTACTTTTTAATATATTTACAAGCAATATAAGGTCTGGGATTAACCCCTTTGCACTGGCGCCTCCCGGCCCTTTACGGGTTTCAGAAGCTGGGAGGCGGGGCAGGGTTTATGGTCTGTGACCGCTGTGACACGCCGTCATGGCGGTCACATGATCGGGAAAGGTCCTGATCGAAAGAGGAGAACGGGACCTTTCTGTGAGTACAGGACATGTGTGCTGGGAGCGCGCAAGGCGTGTGCTCTCAGCACATATGTCTTTTTTTTAATAGAACGCAAATGTGCGGCCGCTCGGTGTCTAGATGCTGGAGGCCGCACATTTGCGTTTGGCCAGCGTGAAGAGGTTAAAAATCCCATTTTAGTCTTTGCATTTGACGCAAAGCCGACCTCAATGCACTGTTTAATTGGGCAACTATGTGGCAAATGAGGTTTAATGTTGATAAATGTAAGGTTATGCACTTGGGGTTCAGGTATGATATAGACAGATTTACATTGGTCCAAACAGGACCAAAGTAACCATGTAAAAATATCTATACCTGGAATTCTTCTTTAATTTACATTCATGGGAGATTCCTTTATGCCGTACATAGTCTAATGGAACAGTATGGTCAGTGGTCCATTTTGGACCAATATAAATCTGCCTATATCATACCTGGTAGGTGGAAATCACTGTAGTAAGCACTGCTATTACAATGATCTCGGCTAGCTTCTGGGATCCCATGTCGAGTGGCTGCCCTGCTGCATTGTGAACACAGGAAGTTGGACACCATTCAAAAAATGCTGTGCGAGGCATTCTCTTCTTGGACGAGGTGGAGGATGTTATGTTACTGCCCTGCCTCTCCACCTAATGTAATAGTGGAGTCTACTACGGTGATTTCCAGCTTCTTGAAGGATCACACAGCTATGGTATATGCACAGTTATATTGGTCCAAGCTGGTCCAATTTAACTTTGTACAAATATCCATACCTTGAATTCTTCTTTAATTTACATTCATGGGAGATGCCTTTATGCTGTACATAGTCTAATGGAACAGTATGGTCAGTGGTCCATTTTGGACACACAAAAGTCCAGGAGGTTGTCAGTTCTAAAGGTAATCCAAAATCATATGGTTTAGGCACTGACCATATTACTTCCAGTAGCGAGGCTTGGCCAATAAACTGAAAAGATGATTTCATAAATAAACTGTGCTGCTCTATACTTTCATAAACCAAATATAAAACATGACCATACAGTCATGCTAAAAAAATACAAAATAACATTAAGATTAAATAGGTATATAAACAGTGAATAAATCAAAGTAAAAAGTCCCAAATAAAAAAAGTGCTCATGCAGGTGTTTATATTTTTTTTTTGTATTTTTTTTTAACTAGCTGGACTTTTGTCTTTTTTTTTTGCCAGTCTAGCTATGGAACTATGAAACTATGTAACCATATGGTAAGAAAGGCCCAGACTGCTGAGCTCTGCAGAGCAGAGCTTGCGTTAGCAGTGACCTGACCCAGTCGAGCAGTGCCATCCAATGGAAAATGGTGATGGCTCCCTTCTTTGCAAACTACCCCTGGATAACATTCTGTGGTGCTGATGTTGTGCCCCTCCCTCAATTTCCTCTACTTTCCTCATTCATAGAAGCTGTAGTATGTCTTCTAGAAATGGAGAGGCTGAACGGAAATGTTAGGTATTGATGAGAGCCTGGGACATTAGTTGTATTAACCCAAGCTGCGGGAGCACATCCTACTTACTGCAGGTTATTTTCAGATTTTTCAGTTTTTTTTATTTTGGGTGCACTTAAGCTTTAAGCTGGCCATACACTAGCAGAATTTCTATTTTTTAATCATTAGTGGGGTCCAATCATCATTTATTTTCAACCACAGTGACATGGTGCAAAATAGAACATTTTTCTTGAATGAATGAAATTCTAACAATGTACAGTATGTGATTTGCGTTCAGTAGTACTAATAGTAGAAGTCCAATCATTCCAAAATAAAATGTTAAAAACAAACTAAATGTTGAGGTAATTTGAATAACATTCATTAAGCCATCAAATGTACTGAGAATTTTGGGTCATTTGTAAATCTACTAGTGTATAATCAGCTAAGCCCTGGTTTACACCAGTGTGACTTGTCACGCGATTTGACAGTTTCAAATTGCATGACAAGTAGCACCCAATTGTTGCCAATGGAACAGTTCAAATCACTGACTCCAACCAATTTGAAAAAAATGTTCCTGAACTACTTTTTGCAATTTCAGATGCAACTTGCATAGACATCTGGCCATGAAGTCGCACAGATGTCATCCAAGTTGCACCTTAAATCGCATTGACAAGTGGCATTGAAATTGTGCAACTTCAAGTGAAGTCTTATGATATCAAAGTTGGATCCAGTGTGAACCAGGGCTTAATCTTCAGAAACCATACTGTTAATAAAAAAAAACTAATCACAAAAGTTGACAGATACAATTAATGTTGACATAATAATGTTATAAAATTCAAATAAGTTGTCCAAACTTCAGTGTGGCTGGACAGTCTGGAAAAATACTGCTCTGCAGAGATAGCTCACCATACTCTGTTAGGAATGTGAAAAATGTGTGGAAACTATGAAATTCTGAAGGAAATGAGGAACATTAGCAGTAAGCAATGGGATCAGACATCTGGCTCCCTGCCATTGTCCTGTGGCTTCAGTCCGATCTCTGTCCATAAACAGCTTCATGTATTCATTCCAGTTATACAATGCCAAGGAAAGCCAAACCGGCAAGTATGTGTACCTAAGTACATAAAAATGTAATAATAGCTAACACTGTCAACATCCAAGGCTATTTCCATAGAAAAAAACTGTGCCCAGGAAAAGACACAAAATGTTAGTCTTGTTGCCAACTACACATCCAAAATGTTGTAATATAACTAAAGTTGAGTTCAAGGGGATAAAAAAAACAAACAATAACCTCAACATTATTTACATTGTCATGAAATGTGCCACAGTGGTAGATCTCATTTAAAAAAAAAGTAATCTCAAGCCATGACTTTCTTTGTTGCATTGATGTAAGGACTGTGTTGAGCTGTAGCAGCCATTCCCATTTTAGTCACTATGTTTTCATCACAAGTTTGAAAATAAAAGAGAGTGGACACTATGACCAACACAGTCAATTCTTACTTTAATCATTTCTGTAGATGTAGATTAGCAGACCTGTTATATTTTTAAAGAAGAATAAATTGTACATAGATTTAAAAATACAGTTGTGCTCAAAAGTTTGCATACCCTGGCAGAAATCATGAAATGTTGGCATTTATATTGAAAATGCATAATGGCATACTGTACATACCAAAAAATGTATTTTACTTAAGGATAGTGATCATATGAAGCCATTTATTATCACATACAGTAGTTGTTTGTCTCCTTTTAAATTATATTGATAACAGAAATCACCCAAATAGCCTTGATCAAAGGTTTACATACCCTGGAATGTTTGGCCTTGGTACAGACACACAAGATGACACACACATGTTAAATGGCAATTAAAAGTTAATTTCTCACATCTGTTACTTTTTAAATTTCAATTAGTGTATGTGTATGAATAGTCGATGAGTTTGTTAGCTCTCATGTGGATGCACTGAGCAGGCTCAATAATGAAACATGGGGAGCAGGAAAGAACTGTCAAAAGACCTGCATAACAAAGTTAGAAGTTTATAAAGATGGAAAAGGATATAAAAAGTTATCAAAAGCCTTGAATATGCAAGTCAGTACTGTTCAATCACTTATTAAGAAGTGTAAAGCTTGGGGATCTCTCGATACCTAGCCAAGGTCAGGTAGACCAAGAAAGATTGGAGCCACAACTACCAGAAGAATTGTTCAGGATACAAAAAAAAATCCATGGGCAACCTCAGAAGAAATACAGGCTGCTCTGGTAAAAGACTGCATTTTTTTAAGGAGCACAATACAACAATACTTGAACAAAAGCTGCATGGTCCAGGTGCCATTACTATAAAAAAAAGTCCTGGGGAGGCATGTCAAGGTGCTGTCGAGCATATTGTAACCATGCCAGTATGTAAAACTTTTTGAGCACAACTATATATGACGGTTTACTAATGTAGTGCCTACTGTCTGGCCAAGGGGTTATAAACCTTTTCCAGATTAAGTGTCAGTTTACTAGCATAAACCATACATTCTCCCCAATTCCTTCAACTTTACACCTCAGATCAGCCACAGTTCCTGCACCATCATAAATGCAGGGATTTTATACTCATATCTGCTGCAGCTGGTGGTTTTACTAGGAGGAGGAGGATACATGGCAGGCTTGTTCACAACACTATGGGCTTGTTCCTACACTGGTATTAAGAGGAACACCAGCACCTAAATGTCAATAATTTCCTTTGGGCTTCTGAAATATTATAAAGGTGGTCGGGCTGCAGGCACAGAAGAGCAGGCCAAGATTGGTATTTGACAGCTTAGTGAGCTATCGGTTATAGGCTATGGCAGTGAGCAGGGGCTCACTGGAGGATATTGTGGTGGAAAAGTTCAAGCCAGCATACATATCACATGAGGATCTTACAAGAACCAATAAAATTGACATTACTTGCCCATCCTAGAGCACATGTCTTAGATTGGCTAGCCCCTTCTTCATGAGTTATAAAGAGGTGATGCAGTGGGTGCTTTCAAATAACTGCATCCTTTGCAACCAAGTAGGCAGTGCATAGCTGAAGCCAACAATGATTACGTGAATCAACTGACAAATCCAATTCTTTGTTATGCAGTGACATTTATTATTTAGCTGTGTTTGCATTGCAAAGTAAAATCTTTGCTTTTTCATGTCTAAAAATGGATCATGCTATATGTCTTCAACAATAATGTGTAGCTCAGTAAGACAGGAAGAATAATTGTGGCAACGATTGCTCTATAGCTCTATATTGGGAGTGATTGTTCTATATATTTCTTTTTATTATTATGGCAGTGCAGTTTTACTTGACGATAATTATGCTCGGATTGTATATATGCAAACTAAATACCTAATATTTGGAAAAAATATTTTTAAAGATCATATATATATGTGTGTGTGTGTTATTAATATTTTCAAGACTTTCACATTTGGAATCCCTCTTTTGAAATTCTGAATGGGACCTTGCCTTTGCTAAGAACATAACTAGTGTTACTCATTAAACCTATTTTCATACCCCTTAGTCTGTCTGTTCTTGAGTGATCTTTGATTCATTTTCCAAATTCCTTTTCATGTCCTAATAACTTTTTCTCAGTAGGCTGCTCTCATAATCTGATAGCAAATGGTCTTTGAAACTTGGTGGCAAGCACTTGCATACCCTATGGCATCATTTTTATGAACAAGTGTTAATGCATAACACTACTTGTACTTATTCAATGCTGTTAGTCTTCATTCACTAGCACAAATTATAATATTTAAAAGCAACCTATAATGAATGTGTATACACAGAAATAAACAAGAAATGAAATAAGAAAAAATACAGATCATTGTTTAGCAAAATTGGCATGCCTTGAATTGATTGATTATTTGGTAGCTACCTTTCATGTTTTGCCACCCCCTATTACAATGTACTCCCCTCAAGTGTTGAAAGGCATGTGGCCTTGTATGGTACAAGAAGGGGGCTGCAGTACATGCTTACTGCCCTCCCTTACCTGGTCACCCAGACTACATACCTGGATAATTATTGGGTATGTCTGTGTACTTATTCTTGTAATCTCTATTCCAAGCACAAGCATAAGGAATCTTGCATGTCAACTGTTGCTTAAATTTCTGATTTTAGTATATGGTTCCTTGAGGTTTTCTGCAAATAAGTCTATGCTAATCATAGCTATGCACAATTCATGTGGTTATATTTTCATGTGGTATGCATATTTGAAAATGCTAACATCTTACATTTGATAGACCCAAAAATATAAAAGAAAATAACATTTCTGATCACTGAAGCATACAGTCTATAGCAAAACACACTTGTTAATAAAGTTAGTATACAGTACCAGGGGCGGATTGACAACTCATGGGGCCCCTGGGCAATAGGGGATCATGGGGCCCCTGTTTCCTTGCCCACACTCAAAGCACACCCAAAAAAGCCTATAAAAGGTACCAGGGGCCTTTCATGGGGCCCCCTACTGACCCCGGGCCCTCGGGCAGTGCCCGAATGCTCGAATGGTCAGTGCACCCCTGTACAGTACATATACTGCAGACTAAGTGCACATGTCTGTGCACATCATGGGTGTATCATAAATACAGTAATAATACAATTTATTTATTTGGCAACACATGAGTGACACAATCACATAATGCTTGGGGACTAAACATGGAGAAGTGTTCTGTGCAAAGCAGATCAAGCAAACCTTCAGCTTTGAGAATTGCCAATGTCTGATGTCATTGAGAGCATGATGAAGATGTTACGCAATTGTATATGTTGCATTTTCTTCTTTTAATGTATTAGGTTGCCCATTGCTTTATATGTAATAAGCTCTAAGGGCTCATGTACACTGCAACTCCTAAACTGACGTTTAGGAGCTGTTCTGCATTTTTTTTTCAGCAGCCCCTGAACTCTCCGTAATGTTTTCCTATGTGTCCATGTACACATTATTATTATTATTATTATACAGTATTTATAAAGCGCCGATAGTTGACTCAGCGCTGTCGATTACAAAGGGGGACAGAACATGTGACAGAACAATACCAATACAATGCAAAACATGAGGGGATTGAGGGCCCTGCTCTTTCGAGCTTACAATCTAGAAGGGACGGGATAGTGGTACAGGAGGAGATAGCTGTGGGGGATGGAGTGGTAGGAAGAGTGGAGGAGGTCGGTCAAGTTAGCAGGGGGTAGGCTTCCCTGAAGAGATGGGTTTTCAGGGTGCGCCTAAAGGAGAGGAGAGTAGGTGATAATCTGATGGGTTGGGGAAGGGAGTTCCAGAGGATGGGTGACACCCTGGAGAAGTCCTGGAGGCGGGCATGGGAGGAGGAGACCAGGGAACTAGAGAGAAGGAGGTCTTGTGAGGAGCGGAGTGTGCGTGCTGGGCGGTACTTGGATATTAGGTCGGTGATGTAGTTCGGGGCAGTATGGTGGACAGCTTTGTACGTCAGTGTTAGGATTTTAAATTTGATCCGTTGCGCAATCGGAAGCCAGTGGAGGGATTGGCAGAGGGGGGTGGCGGAAATGGAGCGGTTGGAAAGGTGAATGAGTCTGGCAGCCGTATTCAGGATCGACTGAAGCGGGGATAGCCAGCGGCGAGGCAGGCCAGTGAGGAGGGAGTTGCAGTAGTCGAGTCGTGATATGATGAGGGAGTGGATGAGCTGTTTAGTGGTTTCTGGGGTTAGGAATGTGCGGATTCTGGCTATGTTGCGGAGGTGGAGTCTGCACGAGTTTGTTAAAGATTGGACTTGGGGCTGGAAGGATAGGTTGGAATCCAGAATGACACCAAGTACTCTGGCCTGCAGGGCGGGTTTGATATTGGCGTTGTTGGATGTGATGGAGAAGTCAATGGGGGGTGGGGTTCGGGCTGGGGGGAAGACAAGAAACTCGGTTTTGGAGAGATTCAGTTTAAGGAAGTGGAGCGACATCCAATCTGATATGACACATAGTCATTTACAGTCGTTTACAGGCAGTTGAGTTTACAGTCGTTTTTTTGAAAGCACCAAACTTGCGTTTAGGAGTAGATTGTACCAGCGTTTCAAATGCCAAACGCTTGTAAACACGGTTAACTGCGTTTATCAGCATTTGCATTTAGAAGCGCTTTTTAACTGTTCCATGTCTAAATGCTGTCCGGAGCCTTTTTTCATCATCAGAAAAGCGTTTTCCATGTATTCAAATGGACCTAGTACACCAGCGCAGTCAGTTCCAGGTTTTCGTGTGAAGGAAAAAATGGTAGAACGTTCTGCATTATGCTCATGATAGGATCCATAGTGAATACAACCAGAAAAGACAGATAATCTCAACACATACTGCTCTCTCTGCTTCTACTCTCTCTATTCCTCTAAAAATGTCTGAAATAGTTAATTTTTTACTATTTTTCAGTGCATTCTGGGCATTAAGGAAGGTCTCCTGAGGTTATCTTTTAAAAAGGCTTCTAAACGCGTATAAGCCGGTATGAAAATGTGGCTAAACTGAGTTTTTTAACCTATGTTTTCAAGCAGTCAGTTTCCATCGTTCAGAAGAGTTTTCCAAACTCCCCGTATACATGAGCCCTAACACACTAAAAGAATCCCATTGAATATGGTGATCTTTGTGACATTATTATGTCTAAAAAACGTTCTGGGGCCTTTTCAGATATTGCTTGATAAATTTAAAAGCTGTGGTATGCCTGTGCTGTTATGGAGTCTCATTCTGGCCCTGGTACAATGCAACGCTGTCATTCTGTGTTGGTTTGCTCCAGCTCCAACTCTTTGTTCAGCCATTGTTAGACCCTTTTGTATTTATGTCAATTTTACATTATGATTTTCTATAAGTAACAGCAAATTTTATTGTGGACTCCATAGAACTATAGTAACATGCATACTGTATACACTGCCTATGTGTATAGCATGCTCCACAGATCACATTTCCTAAAAGTATGATTGGCTCACTGCTTTTCCCAGACAGACTGCAATAAGAGGTTTATTTTGGTACAATATTCTGAAATGGTATTGTAGACTAAAGATATGCAGGTGGCCTAATTGCCATCCTATCTGTCTTTCTTATTTCAACAAAGGCAGATTTCAACAAAGGCATCAGTCAGAGAAACAAAAGTGCAGGCAAGGTTTAGAACAAAATCCCCAGAACATGAAAAGGTAAAAATATACAATAACGTTTACTACAATCCTTACATGTATAGGTCATATTTCATACCACCTCAGTTACTCTTTTCCATATCAATGTGTCTTTTCTGTATCAAGATCCTTATCAAATTAGAGAATTATATAGGAATAGCAGTGTGGTTGATAAAATCTTTGTATAAAATTCACCTGAAAAGGGATGTATTTTCTCAACAAAACAGAAGTTTAAGTATATTTACCCCTTGGAGCCGGCGCCTCCTGGCCCTTTAAGGGTTTCAGAAGCTGGGAGGCAGGGCAAAGTTTAGGGTCATGTGACTGCCGTGACACGCTGTCACGGCGGTCACATGATCGGGAAAGGTCCCGATCGAAAGAGGAGATCGGGACCTTTCCATGAGTACCGGACATGTGTGCTGGGAGTGCGCAGGGTGCACGCTCTCAGCACATATGTTCTTTTCTAATAGATCACAAATGTGCGGCCGCTCGGCATCTAGGCCCAGACACCGGGAGGCCGCACATTTGCATTCGCCCGGTGTGAAGAGGTTAAAAGTAATGTTGGGAACATCATGTCAGCTGTCAGAGAGATCGTGCCAGCCATGAGGTTTGTGCTCACGTTCATGCACATAAAATTGCATGTACCGTATTTTCCTGCATATAAGATGACTTTGTATACCTAAAAACATACCCCAAAAATCGGGGGTCATCTTATATGCAGGGTATACATTGTGAACCTCTAGTTCGTTTGGGCCAAGCTGGCTCAAAACGAATGTCTCTAATCTGTCAGCCCACTGGATGTGCGGTAATACTGTATGTATGGTAGCTTCTGCTACATTCAGTATACTGTGCTGAGCCAATCACGGAAAGCGATGTATTCTAATAATGAATACAGAGCCTGCTCGGATTGGCTGAGGTTGTGACATCATCAGCCCGCCTCTCTGACTCAGTCAATCTGAGCAGGCTCTGTATTCATTAATAGAATACATCACTCGCCGTGATTGGCTCAGTGCGTTATACTGTATGTAGCTGAAGCTACCATACATACAGTATTACAGAACGTTCAGCAGGCTGACAGATTAGGGACGTTTGTTTTGAGCCAGCTTGGCTCAGCGCAGTATACTGTATATATACTATATACTATATGTAGCCAAACCTACTGTACATACAGTATTAGCGCACATCCAGCGGGCTGACAGATTAGGGACGTTTGTTTTGAGCCAGCTTGGCTGAGGGCAGTATAATGTATATATACTATATACTATATGTAGCCAAACCTACTGTACATACAGTATTACTGCACATCCAGTGGGCTGAAAGATTAATGGGTGTATATTTAATCAAATCTGATGTTTATTCAAATGTGATGTTTTTAAATAGTGTTGCCTCGGAAGGGGAGGTAGCCTTATATGGCAAGTATAGCCCAAAACCTATGTTTTAACTGGAAAATTATGGGGTCATCTTATACACCCAGTCACCTTATATGCCGGCAAATATGGTAAGCCTAACTAATCATGGCATTCTCATAGGAATGAGCATGCATTTGGACCCACAGGCATGTCCACCACAGATTCTGGTGCCCAGTGAACAATTTAAACCTGGACTATGGCATCATTGCTGGATGGTCTTTCAGCTTGAATCTCTGTTATCCTTGATCCTGGATCATGCTTGACTCTGTTAATGACTCAGATTTTGCTTGACCTGCCTCTGGATTACCCCTGCCTGTTTATAGTTGCTGCCTACCTGCGTTACCGACCTTGGCCTGGACTATTGAACAAGATTTTCTTATCAATTCTGTACCTCAGTGCCTGTGCATTGACAACCTCTGACCTTGACCCTGCCCATGATTTCGTGCCCCCCTGCCCAGCTTATGACCCAGCACTGTTTTCTACTGGACTGGGTGAAGTCTGGTTGTCCTCATCACTGCTTCTCTGCTTATGTGACACCAGCACTCCCAATTTCAAGTCCATGGTTCCAGCTTCCAAGTCCATGGTTCAAGCTCTTTCATTGCCCAAATAGTTCCTGTTTCAACTTCCAGTGGTACTGGGCGTTAATTGTGTAAGAAGCCACCGTCATCATTTTGAGCTCTTCATACAAGTATGTGACAGGTAACCTGTGTTTAGAGAAAAAAGAAGGCTTTCATTGTTGACCATGTTCTGCAAATTTCAGTTTCCTGACAATTATGCTGAACCAATTGCTTTAATACAAGGAATGTATACAAGTTCTTACTACTCCGTGAGCTGCATACATTTTCAAAGTTATTTTGTGTGCATCCAGAAGCGATTACCAGCCTGTTGACAGTCAGCCACAGATAGCTGCGACCACCTCTGACCTGTCATTGTCAGCCACAGATAGTTGCTTACAGGTGTCTGAAACAGCGGCAGGAATCACCAGATTCCAGCCGCTGTCATTCACACCGGCACTAGTCACCCATCTGAATATAGGCTGAGAAAGTACTGAGGTCAAACAATCAGCGGGACTATCAGCCAGCTAGCGTTTTAATGAACGAGGTCAGCAATGGCTTCATTCATGCTCATAGCACAAGTGTGTTCAAGGAGGTTTCTCTTACTTTCCATTGTGTCTTGCGGACAGGAAGTGAATTGAAATCTCCTAGTATGAAAGTAGCCTTACTCATAGATGTTTGAATGCTTTTCCACCTCTGTGTGACAGATGTAGAGAAAGAAACATGTTTTTTTATTTGACAGCTGTTGTCAGGAGCTGATGTTTTTGCAAGCTGACAGCATTTTCTCATTTGCTGAAGCTGTTTGATAGCGTCACTCAATATTCACTATTCATCAAGATAAAAGAGCTTATCTGCAGCACTTAGTGGTCCACCTGAAAATTGGCTCTGGTACCACCACCCAGGGAATAAGAACTGAAGGGTCCTTACTGATCTTGCTCGCAGTTTCTCAGATTTGGTTTCACCCCAGCTTGAAAAGTGCTACTTTCTAAGGTTGTTTAATACATCACCACAGGCAACTTTTTATCGACCTATGTGAGATCCCTTTGATCATGTCAGAATCATTCATACTTAAAACATTTCATTTCACTTCAAAGATTCTTTTTCATGTCAGTGTGTCTCTACAGTGTCAAGATCCTTACTGAATTGGAATAGAGTATTATTATGGGAAAAGTCATGTGCTAGTCATAAAGGTTACTGATGAATAAATCTGACTAATATTACACAGAATACCAATAATTATTTCTGAGTAAAATCTAAATTACTATTTGCTCTATTGTTTTTGTGCAGCTCTAGCAATAAAATAATTATCAGCACTCAGTTTTACTGGATATGGTTACATTCATGGCCACTTAATGTTTAGTAATAGATGACCCTTTATTGGGCAGCAGAGATCTGGTTGGTCAAGAGTGAACATCATTTTACTGATTATTACAGTTTAGAAAAATAGTCATTTTCTACAAATACAAAAGTATGCAAAGTTAGTTGCTGGAAAAACAATGCTTATTTCTCTGTTTTGACATGGGAGCTTTTAAAGTATATGTAAACCTCAAATCTCATATAAACTTTAATATGTTAATGAAATCGCAATAGTCATTTTTAATATATTTAAGGTGGTTGTAACCAGGGGCGGACTGACCATATGGAAACTTGGGCACTGCCCGAGGGCCCGGGGTCAGTAGGGGGCCCCATGAGATGCCCCTGGTACCTTTTTCATAGGCTTTTTTGAGTTTGTGCAAGGACACAGGGGCCCCATGATCCCCTATTGCCCGTGGGCCCCATGAGTTGTCAGTCCGCCCTGGTTGTAACCCTTGCTAAAAATACCACTGCATGCCCACTAGTAACATGAAGCTTAGCTATACTGTAAGTTTTGATTGTGTAAAAAACTTGCCTCTGATATGTCTGCAGCTTCAAATGACAGGTCATGTGATCGCTGTGAGCTCCACAGCTATGCACAGACCTGCCTGTGGGCATGTCCAGTGTCGGGACATTACATCGGAACCGGAAGTGACGTTACCGCCAAGCTTCAGTGCTTCCATGGCAATGGAACACAATCAGATCCGGCAGCAGATGTCACTTCTCTCCTCCTTCCCCTTCTGAGAACGGAGATGGGTGGGGCTTCAAACTGATTATGGAAGATACAGGCGTGCTGTGCTCTTGCACAGTGAGCTTGTATCTTTGGCGTAATGACACAAGACGTAAACTGACCACTGTAGCTTGGGTCGGATGTCATGCTACCGTGGTCAGTTTACTTGTAAGAGGAATGGCACAGGCAGGGACAACAAGGTATATTAGAGTATAGGCAACAGGAAATAAAATGCAAATATTATGTTATGGCAATTAATTTAAAGAGACAGTGGATTTTTTTTTTTTTTCATTTTTGACTTTACAAACACTTTAAATCTACAATTTTCTTTAAAATGAAACCTGCTGATCCTACCATGAAATTCCTTGTTCAGACATTTCCTGTTATAGGGTGACAACTCTCTGTTCCTGTGTTCCTTTTTGTGACCTTGTTACACAGGCCTCAAGTGCAAATGACAAATGGTCAACATTCATTCTGCAAAATTGTGCATGCCTATGAAGTGGTGACAAACTATGGTACCTAAAATTGTACATCGGCAATACTTTAAAAGCCTTTGCAGCTTATCAGTGTAAACATTAAACGTAAGCTCTGGCACTAGAATTATTTTACGCACTCTCAGTGACACCTTACATATGTTGTGTAGTCACTAATTACATGCAAGTTGGACCTACGTGTGCATTTTCATTTGGATGGAGGAACAGGGCTGCTTCTAAATTTGTTTTTTTTTTTGTTGTTTTAATTGTTATTTCTTTATTGCTATCACAAGGGGTGAAAAAGCCCCTTGCCATACCTTTGGGCAGTGACAGCTACTCCTTATGGAGAGATCAGAGGTCTAGCCAGGGAAACACAGCACTTGGAACTTGGAAGTTTTGTCTGTCATGGTGGAAATCTCCTGTATGTGCAGCTGCCCTGACCACTTGCAGTGGTCCCGGGCTCCCTGGTGAAATTGGAGAGCCCAAAAATAGTGGCTGAAAGCAACAGAGGGTGTGTGTATGGGGGGGCTATAAAGCCGCTTAATCACTCTTACTTGAAAGCCAATCACTGGCTGAAAAAAAAGAACAATACCAGGATCTTGACTGCAGCTGCAGTTTTGATCACGCTATAACCACTTGCTGCCAAGGCCACACACACACACACATATATATATATATATATATATATATATATAGCGTCTGGGCAGGAAGCAGTTGAATTGTGAATTGACTCGAATGCAGACTTGTCAATGAAAAGATGTTCATTAGTAACAATAGCATGAATGGTGTAAAGATAAAGCCTACACCTGAGTCCATTTAAAGTTCCAATTTGATCCTAAGAGGGAGTGATGTAGCCTCTGAAATACTTTGGTTGTATTGTGTCATCCTGCTGTGAACCAATATTATTATTAAAATATTTTGGACCCTTGAATGTTTGTCTGGCACTGTTAGTTGACCGTATATATGTGAATTTTAAACTCTGGGTCCCTCTGCTATCACAAGGGGTGAACAAGCCCCTTGTAATAACTTGTGGCAGTGAGAGATACTCTTTATGGAGAGATCATGGGTCTATTAGACCCCTTATCCCTCACAGATTGGTTTGATCAGATGCTTCTCTGGCTGTTCTAACTCTGGGTCCCTCATATTTAAGGGGTTTCCAGTTTTGTGGAGAGCACCAGATCCATTGTGCCCAGTGATAATCCGACTGACTTACCAAAACTTCATATCCAGCTCCCCATCTTGATTTATGTTTAGAAATACAAATCTTTCTCTACTCTACTTAAAAAAAAGTCTATCTGTGTTGCTCTTGGCAAGATTCCCCTTACTTTCTGTCTGGTAAAAGGTTGTCAGCAGGAAGGGACATCTCTCTAATGGAGCCCTATATAGCAGTAAAAACCCAGCAGGGTTCTCCACTGCTTCTGTGCTTGACATGCACTTTATGCTAAATGTGTATAATATATCATATACATGTATGCTTAGTCAGCTTCTAACTATTAACATAAACACTCAGGAACAGTAATGCAGCATTCAGTTTCAGCTAGTTCTTGAGAAGAATTACTTACATTATATAAGTACACATCCAGGTATTTTATAGCTGTGGTTCTATTATCACAATGAATATATAGAACCAAATACATTGCATCTGACTAACTTGATAGGTAGAAAGAATGTCATGACTTTGAGGCAAACTGTTAACTAATCTGAAAGCTTTAAGGGATATGTTCACCTTTTGACAAAAAAGAATAAATGCATATTTTTTGCAGATAAGTTTTATTATTTTTATTATTTTTGGTTGCAGGAGCCTGTAAAACATTGCACCAGTTATCTGCAGATTGCTGGTACCACGTAGGCCTCCTGCAGACCTGTCAGTATATCTGTTTGCCCGTACGGGATGTACTGAAAGGAACATTCAACGAACTACCATGGTGCTCCACAGCGTTGTGGTAGTTCATTGGGAATTGCAAGCTGACAGCCACTAAGGCTGTTGGGACTTGTAGTTCATTCATTCACAGAATACTGTGAATGAATGTCACGGCCATGTGGGCAGAGCCCCACATGGCCACGCAGTTTTTAAAAATTTTAGCTTGTAGGGGGAACTTTTTCCCGTACTTCTGTCACAGGGAGGGGCTGCAGCATTGGGAACATGTTACGTGTTCCATTCTAAAAATGGGTGGAACATGTAACATGTTCCCAAAGGTGGACTTATCCTTTTATCCTTTAACATTCCTTTTCCTAGGAGGTTGTGTGACACTGGACCAGGGCTGACATTTTTTAATGAATTCCTTATTGTTTTCCGCCGTGAATGTAGAAGTACGTCATGTGGCTTACTTGCTGTTTTCTACCATGTATTCTATTTCTGATCATTGAAATATCAATAAACAGTTGACTATCGCCTAGTAAAAGCTTTAGCAAAAAACTTTTTGGTGAATACTTACAGATTTCCCCCTTAAATGTTTTCCATGTAACAATTGTATAGAGCACAAACAGTTTGCAAATGGATGTTTGTATGATAAAAATATCATCCAACATGTCTCCTGGCTGGCGCACAAAATACCTTCACCCAGAATTCACCAGCTGTAAATACTTGTTTCAGATCTTTCAATTGACTGCTTGCTGTCAACACTTTTCGAAAATAGTATTTGTCACTAGTGTTGTTCAAAGCTATCACAAATGACATATGGGGAACATCTTGTCTACCTGTGATATCAAACATTCCCATGTATACAACACCAAGAACCAACAATGCTGGCATCTCTATATATCCTGCTGTATCAGGACAGAATGTTCTGTCTGGAATTCCCTTAACACATCTTAGCCAGAAGGATTGATGTTTTTTCCATGACCATATATGGATTACAGGCAAATTCAGTAGAAAAAAGAAGTATTATAAACTGAGAGGTTTGGTTGTTTTAGCTGATTTCAGCTGCCCTTCTTTAAAGGATATGTTCACCTTTGTAAAAAAAAATAAATGCACATTTTTTTGCAGGTTAAAAAAAAATTTGCACATATTATTTTATACATTTCAACCTGTAAGGCCCTGCACCCGTGATCATCAGATCATGGGTGCAATGCCTATTTTCCTGCAGACTCTCTTAGTATACCATCTGCTCATACATCGGCAGGCCGTTACTGAATGACATGAAGGATCAATGAACTACCTAGAGCGCTCATCAACGCCCTGGTAGTTCATTGAGAACTATAATCCATCAGCCGCATAGGCTGATGGCAGTTGTAGTTCTTCCATTCACAGAACTCTGTGAATGAATGACGAGGCCGGGTGGACGCAGTTCCGCACAGCTTTGTTTTTTTAAATAGTGACAGTGAGTGCAAGGAGAAGATCCACAGCTTGCTGTCTCAGGGAGGCAGCAGGTTGGGGAAATGTTGCAGGAGTGGGAACATGTTAAAAGGGGTGGACCATGTAACATGTTTCCTAAGGTGAACATATCCTTTAAGAGTGATGCCCTGTGATTACATTATATAACCAATCCTGCTATGTCCTTAACCACTTCTATACCGGGCACTTTTACCCCTTCCTGCCCAGGCCATTTTTCAGGTTTCAGCGCTCTCACACTTTCAATGACAATTGCGCGGTCATACAACATTGTACCCAAACTAAAATTTTAGCATTTTCTTCACACAACTAGAGCTTTCTTTTGGTGGTATTTAATCACCATCGGGGTTTTTATTTTTTGCTAAATTAACAAAAAAGGACCAAACATTTTGAAAAAAAAAACACGTTTTTCTTTTTTTCTGTTATAAAAGTTTGCAAATAAATAATTGTTCTTCATAAATTTAGAACCAAGATGTATTCTACTACATGTCTTTGGTGAAAATAACCCAAATTAGGATGTATTTTTTAGTTTGTAGGAAAGTTATAGAGTTCACAAACTATGGGATAGATCTGAATATTGATCAATGCTGAAGTACTGACAGCCAATCTAATTTCTTGAGGTCCAAGAATGTCAGAACAGTACAGATATCCCCAAATGACCCCTTTTTGTAAAGTAGACAGTCCGATGTACTTCATAAGAGGAATGGCGAGTTTTTTGAAGTTGTATTTTTTTGTCATAATTTTTCAGAAAATGAAAAAATTTGCTTCCATTCCAGGCATTTGTCTTTGGGTAATACACCTGAACACTGGGATTTCATGCCCAGTGTGCAAAAGTCCTAATGCAGCAGCCGATGAGCTGATCTTGTGACGGGCAAATCTTTTTGGCCATAGAAATCTTTCTATTATGTTGTATACTGATACTAATGCGCAAATTCTGTTTGATTTTCAATGTGATGGACAACTGTTGTTTGTAATCTGAAATTATTATGTTGTTTACTGATGCACAGGTTAATCTTGTTTGATTTTAAATGTGATGGACCAATCATGTATTTGGAATCAATTTATTTTGTTGCATACTGATGGGCAAATTGTTTGCTAACGCAGGACCTAAATGTTTGTGTGGATGACTATATGATAGAGTTATGTACATTTTACCCATTTTAATTTGTGAAAAATTCTGACAAAAATATTGGCATTAAATTATGAAAAAATAAAATAATTCTTTAATGGCGCTGTTGCTGGAAATGTCCTGTGATGCACTTTAAAAGTGCAGCTCTTATGGGATGCTCCAGGTCTGTAGTCAGGACCCACCAAAAGTTGTCCATGGAAGGAAAACTAATGAACCAGTGACAGGGTCATGAGCGGACAGGGCTAATTGATGCACATGGGAAGTGAAGGCTGGCCCGTGTAGCCTGATATAAGAAGAGCTACTATGTCACAAACTACTGAAAAAGTTTATGCTGGTTCTAATAGAAAGGTGTCAGAATATGCAGTGCTTCTCAGTTTCTCATGCATGGGGCTGCATAGCCGCTGACTGGTCAGGGTGCCCATGTCATCAGCCAGAAGTGCCTACAACGTGCACATGGGCATCAGAACTGGACCAAAAAGCAATGGAAGAAGGTGGCCTGGTATGATGAATCATGTTTTCTTTTACATCATGTGGATAGCCAGGTGCGTATGCATTGCTTTCCTGGGGAAGACATGGCACCAGGATGCGTTACGAGAAGAAGGCAAGCTGGAGGAAGGCAGTGATCTGCTCCTGACAGCTTGGTGCCAGATACCACCGAATACTTTCAGAGGTCTAATGGAGGCCATGCTTTGATGAGTCAGAGCTGTTTTGGCGGCAAAAGGGGGACCCACTTAATATGGGGGGGGGTCATATTGTATGGTGGGTGGTTATATTATGCCGCCTGACCAGTGTGTACATATATATATATATATATATATACACACACATACACAATCACATATACCACTGACATTTTATGGTGTGACATGTGTAATAATATATCACGTGTAAGTCTGTGTAAATGTTGTAGAGCTTTTGATCTACCTATCTTGTGTCATTTTGATATTGATTAGTCTCTTGTGAATGTATAAGCAACACAAAAAAAAACTGGTCAGCATTGCACAGGTCTTGGGGATATTTGGACTTGAATTGGACCTTGAATCTATTTATGATAGATTTCTTCCTGTGTTCCTTCAATAGGGCGTTTACAAGGATCATTACTCAATCACTTACCGATGCTACATTCACTACTTACACATTTCTGCATGGGCACATACAGGGGGAAAATGATCATTTGGAAACTCGGGCACTGCCTGAGGGCCCGGGGTAAGTAGGGGGCCCCATGAGATGCCCCTGGTACCTTTTTCATAGGTTTTTTTGAGTTTGGGCAAGGACACAGGGGCCCCATGATCCCCTATTGCCCGGGGGCCCCATGAGTTGTCAGTCCGCCCCTGGGCACATAGCTGCTTCAAATAATACAGGGAAATGTATTCCCAAAATGGCAGTATGCCACAAATCACACTTATACTGCCACAAGGCTAGCCCTACTACACAGGGAAATTATTTGAAATGCCAAAAAACTACAATTCAGAACAGTTTTTTTATTATAATTTTAAATAAAACTATGACCTTTGCTGAACAATATAATTAGAAGACGAATGACCTCCATGGGACAGACTACACCCCTTTTCACATTTCCCTCTTTTTTCACTCTCTCTTTGCTCTTTCCTGGCCTTTTCTATCCCTTTTTTTCTTCTTTTTGTTTTAAACAGGAATTGTTTAGCAGACCCTTTTGAATCTCTGCATTAAAGTGAATAAAGTGGTCACTGCCAGTGGTGATCTTATGTCTTCTGAGGGCTCCACCATCCCTTGTTCTGCAATCTATAAGAGAGAGGAACAGCACAGAAAGCGTTATGATTATACATGTAACACATGCCTTTGTAACATCTTCTTTGGAGAATGCAGCGATTTTTTTTGCATTTCAAAAATATCTTAAACTTTGTACTTAGACTTGAAAATTTCAATAAAAATTAAGAAACAGAACAATGTAATTAACAACTATATGGCAGCAAGGTTATTTGGAACTATGGCGGAGCCCAGAGTTTAGCTGACTTTAAGTCAATGTCCTGAGAAATATGTGTTACTGAAACAAAAGTTCATGAAAAAGGACTTTGCACGCCATCTTTGAATGATCGTGTAATCTAATTCAGCTATTTTTTATGGCTTTACTTTTTACCTTTGCACTGTACATTTCCTAGTAAAAGTTTTATGGCGAAATACCTTGAAAAGTGAGCTACTGCAATACTGTATCACATTCTGCCCTTACTCCTCCTTTGTCCTTCTGTTACATTACGGGTGTTCCTTTTCTCAGAGCCACAAGGCTATCACTGTGCTAGCAGGGGTTAGCTTACTAGAAACAATCAGGCTTTCAGTTGTTGGCCTGTTGACTTGTATATTAGCAGTAGTGAAAGCATGCAACATATGTTATCTTAGATAAGTACTGTCAGTGTGTATAGGACATGCTCATTTTTGGAAATAGCTCATATCTTTTCACAGTAATGAAAGTGTTGATGCAGCACAAATCACCTCTATAAAACAGAGCTATAATTCTCGCTCAATTTCTATAGCAAATGTGTAAGAAGCCACTTATTGTTAACATTAACTGTGCTATGTTTGGCAGTGATTGTGATGGTCAGTGGTGTTGCTAAAAAAACTCTGTGATGGAGCAGCAGTGTCATTGTAACTCACCTTCAGAAGGCTGCTGGGCTGTGATAGCGATGATGGCACCAGGGGCGGACTGACCATTTGGAAACTTGGGCACTGCCCGAGGGCCCTGGGTCAGTAGGGGGCCCCATGAGATGCCCCTGGTACCTTTTTCATAGGTTTTTTTGAGTTTGGGCAAGGACACAGGGGCCCCATGATCCCCTATTGCCTGGGGGCCCCATGAGTTGTCAGTCCACCCCTGGATGGCACTTGAACTTGCATACACATTCACCTCAGTCTTCCCCTGGCTCCATGCCTTCCTGACCCAACAGTGGAACAGAAGAAATGATCAATGTGCCTTTACTAGAATATTTGTCGTATTAAATCAGGCTTAAAATGGTAATAAACCCAAAAACAAAAATGTATTTTTATCTAATGCAGCTTACTAATCCTCAAATGTGGCTGCTGCACTAAATTTCTTTTTTTTTTTTTGCTTTATTTTCACCTGTGGGTCCAGCCAGTAAGTTTATTATTTTTCAACTTCCTTTAAGTTGCATGCTTTATTTTTGTTTTCTAAGGAAAAGTATAACTAAAGGCAATACTTCTGTTGGTCACAGGAGTGCCGGCTGTGAGCTGGCATCACAGAGCCAGTCCAGGCTCTGCAGGGATCCCAACAATAATGTCCGGATCCACCCCGATGCCTGACCGGCAGCTTGTGCAGCCTCTCAGCGGGCCACTGAGAGCCTGAGCCACCTGTGGATCCAGCCAGTAAGTCCATTATTTTTCAACTTCCTTTAAGTTGCATGCTTTATTTTTATTTTCTAAGGAAAAGTATAACTAAAGGTCTTTGGCAATACTTCTGTTGGTCACAGGAGTGCCTGCTGTGAGCTGGCATCACAGAGCCAGTCCAGGTTCTGCAGGGATCCTGACAATAATGTCAGGATCCACCCCAATGCTCAAGTGGCGCTGGCGCAGCCTCTCAGCGGGCCACTGAGAGTCTGAGCCAGCCGCCCCCCCCCTTTCCACAGTCTGGCACTCCAGTGAACACTGGAGAGGCAGAGCAGAGTCAGTGACTGACAGTTGGACCCAAGAACTGAGCGATCCAGAGGTCTTAGATCACTCAGTTCTAGGTATAGATCCAACAGGGGACAGCTGCAGCATCGGATTGATGCTGCACCCATCTAGGTGAGTATGTATGTTTATTTTTTTTTCTTTTTCTGCATCTCTCTTTTAATAAAGATAAGCCAGCAAATTACACCACAGTGCATGTATAAGCCAAGTCTGATAAGTAAGAGGTTAGTTTCTTATGTACACAGCCAGACTAAGGACCTGGACAAGATGTAGCCATTGGACCCCACAGCTGATACGCAGGACTGTTTGCTGTTTTGTACAGGTGCTACTGGACATGTTGAGGGCACACATAATCAGATGCCGGTTGTTGACAGCTATCTACTACCTTTTGTACCACTAGCCCCCCCTCCTAGATTGTAAACTCCAAGGAGCAGGGCCCTCCTATCCCTCTTGTATTGAACTGTATTGTTGCTGTATTGTCTCCCGTTATATTGTAAAGCGCTGAGCAAACTGTTGGCACTATATAAATCCTGTATAATAATAATAATCATCTTTTCTATCAGAACTGAATGTGGTATCCTTTGATTTCATAAGGATAATTAGCAGATATATTATGGCTTTTTCAAAAGAGAAACTGGATAAGAGACCTAATATCAGTTCTAAAGTGTTCCTTTATGACTATAAACTGGAAAGTCCTTCAGGAGTAGGTACCAGGGATGGACTGACAACTCATGGGGCCCCTGGGCAATAGGGGATCATGGGGCCCCTGTGTCCTTGCCCAAACTCAAAAAAGCCTATGAAAAAGGTACCAGGGGCATCTCATGGGGCCCCCTACTGACCCGGGCCCTTGGGCAGTGCCCGAGTTTTCAAATGATCAGTCCGCCCCTGGTAGGTACATTTGTGAAAAGTTCCTGTGTACTCTGTGTAGTTTGCTGGGGAATACATCTGCACTTTGTGAATGAATACAAAACATGAATACCTTTTAGAGGCTTAAGTGCTATTGATACTGTCATTGTTATTCCTATTATCTCAGGAATGTCTGTAATAACAGCTCAAGCACTGCTTACACTTTATACGTAATTAAGAAAGGACATTTTCTGTGGGAAGCGTGTGCCACATGATTGCCTCCCTCCTACTTAAATTAAGGAACATCAAAGAATGTATTTGATCCACCTAGACAAATATTGTTTCTACACTTCTTAGAGATTACTCTATGGGTTGAACTGGATGAACTTGTGTCTTTTTTCATCCCGACTAACCATGTAACTATATTACACATGCAAGGAAAAAAGAGCTTGAAAAATGTACACTATATGCCGTTAATACTTGGTCCATCTGTTACAAGCATGAACTTATAAAATACAGTTTATTTTAAATGGTGTGTTTTGGTTTTTAGATGTTGATAGAGTGGTGAGAGGTTAGAGCCACTGTCTGGTTTTTATTGCTGTCTGTGTCCATATGGGGAACATAAACTCTCTCTAATCTTTCTGGTCACATTGACATTTGACATTAGGAATGAAAGTGAAGGTAAATCCAAAATTTTGTGCAGAACAGAAATAGAAGGGAAATCTTTAATAATCAGGCAGTGCAGTGCCTAAGTGGTTAGCACTTCCACCTAGCAACATTAGGGTTGTTGGTTCAAATCCCAACCAAGGCACTACCTGCCTGAACTTTGCGTGTTCTCCCTGTGCCTCTGCGGGTTTCCTCCGAGTACTCCAGGTTCTTCCCACACTCCACAGACATGCTGGTAGGTTAATTGGCTCCTGTGTAAATTGGCCCTAGTATGTGTATGTATAAATGTGAGTTAGGGACCTTAGATTGTATGCTCTTAGCAGGGACTAATGTGAATGTACAATATATATGTAAAGCACTGCATAAATGTAATAAATAGGGGATAATTTTTCTTGTGACAACTGTAAGATATCTTATCACTTCCTGTTGAGGACAGGAAGTGTAGTGAAATCTGCCAAAACAAATTGTCCATCTGTTTTAACTCCCTCCTTCTGTAACTGAAATAAAAACAAAACTTTTGGTTTTAGATATACTTTTAGCTGGTGGGGGTCAGTAGATATTGGGTTGGGGCTGGGGGTTTTGATATTAGGCAAGGAGTGCAGGAGACTGGTAATTATGCTGGAGGATGTAAGCAGAAAAGGCTTAGGTATCTTTTGTGTAATGTAGTGTAAACAAAGAAGAAAGAATTTGCTGGGTACATTGTAAATTTAAAGTATACTGCAAATGTAAGAAAGACAGGCAGGATTATGAGTCTTAATGAAAGCATACCAGGTGAGACCTGTTAAGCTTTATAGTACATTGTATTTTGTGGTATGAAAAGAGTAAGAAAAACTGCTATTGAAGAGGCCTAGCAAGCCAGTCCATTTATTATTATTATAATACAGGACTTACATAGCGCCAACAGTTTGCGCAGTGCTTTACAATATAAAGCAGGGGTATTGAATTAAAATTCAAGGAGGTCCAGTCACTAAAATCTTCTTCTGGCCGAGGTCCAAAAATAAATGTCCCCATCAGTGCTTTGCTTACATTAGGTTTCCCCTCCAGAGTAATTTATTACAATGGTTACCACCATCAGTCTTCATCCATAAATCAGTTGGCACCGTCAGAGTACCCCCGTATATCAGGTGTCCCCATCAGAGCGCCCCCCCTTAAGTAATGTGTTCCCATTAGAGTGCCCCCTTACATCAGGTATTCCCATTAGAGTGCCCCCTTACATCAGTTTTTTGCATCAGAAGGCCCCCTTACATTTGGGGGTCCCCCATCAGTGTGCCAGCTTACATCAGTTGTCCCCATTAGAGTACCATCTATCCAAAAATACCATGCATGAAAATTAGGCTGCACTCCACTTGTTATGCCTAGGAGCTCTTAAACGCATCTTTCTCCATGATTTGGGGTTACCCCTTTGCACCTCTAGTATTTTTCACTGTGTATATTGATCTACAGTATGTATTATCACTTCCGCTGTTATTAACTTAAATGGAACATTTCTATTGAATTTATGTTGTTATAAGAGTGTATACTGTATCTACATACTTTTGGACTGCAAGGGACAATCATTGAACACTGTTGTATCATTGTAATAAAATTATTACTGAACAAGAAAAGGCTTTTCAATGTTGAACCAAATGCTTTAGTTTTTAGTTTATATTGTAATAATAAATCATTTATTTATTATATTTCTCATGGTTTACTGTAGTTGTAGTAAAGTGCTAGACCTGAGCTATGTATTGGACCAACAGTCAGACCTCAGAGCAGAGCTGTCCTGTTTACACCAACTCTGCTGCACCAGACAGTGTCCACATCCAATTTTGGCCCTGTGCTCTAATGATCAATCGTGAACACAAATTCTATAGGGTGTGAAAGTCAAACACACTTTTCTTTACTAGCATTAAAAGAAACGCACCTTACCAATCAGGGGTGGACTGACAACTCATGGGGCCCCTGGGCAATAGGGGATCATGGGGCCCCTGTGTCCTTGCCCACACTCAAAGCACACCCAAAAAAACCTATAAAAAAGGTACCAGGGGCATTTCATGGGGTCCGCCAATGACCCCGGGCCCTCGGGCAGTGCCCAAGTGATCGAATGGTCAGTCCACCCCTGTTACCAATGGATGTGATCTTCAATGCACCACAATGCATGGTAAAGCACAACCATGCATCAATAGTGTTTTACATTACGAAAATAGCAAATAACACCTTGTTGGTGCATGTTGGTGCAACAGACAACAAATTCAAATAAATGGACTGCCTTAAGGAAGCATAAAATAACTCACACTATAATCTGTGCTTACTAATTCAGCACAACAGTGTGCATAAGCCCCAATAGATAAGAAGTTATGGAGTTGATTTACTAAAAAGTAAATAGCCTGTGCACTGCAAATGCACTCCAAGTGGACTTGGAAGTGCACTCCAAGTGCACTGAAAGCGCAGTTGCTCTAGATCTGAGGGGAACATGCAAGGAAAATAAAAAAAAACAGCATTTTTGCTTGCAGATGATTGGATGAAAGAAATCAGCAGAGCTTCGCCTCATTTCAGAGTTTCCCTTCGGATATGAAGCACCCGAACTTGCAGTATTTGCCTTTAGTAAATCAACCCCCATGTCTTTAAAGGGCATTTCTCTAAATGGATGATAGCTATTGTGATCATTGGCTAACCACAGCACTTAAAATTTTAAGTAACACACATCAAAAGTCTTTTTCTTTGACGTTATTAGACATGGGAAATAAAACAATGAAAATATGCATAGACGACACCATTTAAAACATTAGCGTATGTTACACAATAGTATTTTTTTTCATTGTTGTTATTTTTTTTTTCATGAGTTGTTTAAAAAAAAATTATAATAGAAAAACCCCACGCGGCTGTATTGTAGACAGCCATGTGTTTGTATGATTGTCTCTTTAAGCAAGCACCTCTTCCCATTGACACCACAATGGCTGCTAAACACAAGCACACAGCTTTACAACCTGCTCTCTAAGCAGTTCTGAGTTCCCATTCCGTCAGAGTGAAGGTTAAAAGATATAAATAGGAATGAAGGGCTCACTAATCTTCTAAGACTTCCTCCAGACTGTGATGTTGAGGGCTAAGAAGTTAATCAGATATACTCTGCTGTCTGCTTGCCTCATCAGTCAAGCTATTTTTGATGACGTCCAATGACATGCATAATTAAATGTACCTGTACGATATAACTAAAGATACATATTTAAGCCCTCCATTGCGTGAAATGATTAAATTAGCTGCTAGGTGCTATGGAGCCATAACAGTTATAGACCTTTTCTATTCATAGCTTCATGATTAAGCACTAAACCTACTCTTGAGGAAGACAGTGTGTAGGAGTGGCATAGCGGCATACGAAGCACCTGAATTTGACAGATGGCATCCCCAAATCTACACAAATTCATCAAAATGATTTCCAAGCTGATAGCAAAAAAAAGAGCAACATATTGTGAAGCCCTTTTCTTTAACTGCTGTTCAGTATTCAGTATCACATTCATTTATCCTCTTGACCTAATTTTCCATCTTTCTTTCACATTTTATATGTATTAATTCGCAATATTCCAAGGCCAAAGTTTAATTCCAAGGCCAAAGTCTAATTACTGTATTGACAATAAAACATATCTAAACCCACCAACAAAAATGCAGTATATTGCTTGATATGCTACCAGTGTTTAAATATGGTGGCTGCATTTTTTTTAAATTATTATTTATTATTAATTTTGAACTGGTGACCCTTCCAGCAACATAGGGTAACACCGTTTATACCTGTACTATTTCTACAGAGGATCGGTATTGTCATTCTAGGACAAGACTGCAGAACACATAGGGGAAGGCTTTTTGTAGTCCACAGAGATTGACAGAATCATTGCTAACTGTAATGGAACTGACCCAGACTGCGCTTAAGTACCTCCTTTAGAATATCGCTTCCCTGTCCGAACACTGACAACAGACACCACAGCCGACCATACAAGAATAGACAACACCAGTGTTGAAGTAATCCAAAGGTAAAACTATTTTATTTGAACACAGATACAAGAGATATACACTCCGAGGACAATCCCCCTCTGCCTGCATAATGACACAGGGCGGGGCAATCTTTAGTAACAAGAGACAAACAGGTGTTCAAACTTCACACCAGCAGACAGTCCCATCAGGAGGGAGGGCTGCTGGAGTCACCTCCCACACTAAGCTAATATATATAAACACATACATCCCATAATAGTTTGCTCCCAAGCCAAACAATAGAACAATGGGATGCAGCCACATAACATTAAACAATCAACAACCCCCACCCCACCTATCTCCTAAACATGTCTACACAGTCTGAGACAAAGCACACACAATATTAGGACAGATCACCCTGTACCCTAACAGGCATAGGGTGATTTACAGATAAGAGGGACATAGGGAGCTGAGACAGGGGTCTCCCCACCTCTCCAAAGTGAGCTGGGTTCATTGGCCCCCGACCCAAAGTGACTCCCATTACACGAACATAAAAATGCAGTAAAAAGTATAAAAGTATGTATGTAATAAAAACAGAAAAATAATTTAAAATGTTTCTAATGTTTCTTAGCAAGTTGATGGTGTGTGTGTGTGTGTGTGTGTGTGGGAGGGGGGGGTAAAATATAAGTATATTAAAGTGGAGCTAAACTGTATTTGAGCACCACAAACTGAAAATGCTTTTTAATTTATTTTTAATATTGAAAGCAAGCTCACCTACTCATCCATGTCTCCATGCTTTATTTATTTGAGAAATCACTTTGGAAAACACCAACCTAGCATTTCTAGCTGAGGCCATCTTAAGTAAGGGCATATGATTCATGGAATCCCTCTGCCCTTAACTCAGACATGGAGTCAGGAGGATGTGCTTAGCTGAGAAACCAAAGAAAAGAGACAGGAGGTGCCCATCTGAGTGTAGTAATAACACTGTATTTAATAGCAAAGGATTAAAAACACTCACAAAGGAGGTAATAAAACAAGCTCATCTGTGTATATGAGAGATGACCGTTCCTCAAAAATGTCCTGCAGGCGCCACCGGTGGTTGGTGTAATAGTAGCTGGGCTGATGGAGATGGTGAGAGACCCTGTAGTGGTCAATCCTACAGAGTGGTGGTGTTGTAGAGAAGATCCAGCCTGCCTTTCCCACGTCTGTGCTCTTCCTCTCCACTGACCCTCTGCCTCTTCCTGTGATGTCACATCCTGCCGGTGTGTTCCAGGCTAGTTACTAGGCTCCTTCCTGCACAAACGCCACTGGATCGGTTCCACAACACCACCACTCTGTAGGATTGACCACTACAGGTTCTCTCACCATCTGAGCTGTGCATGTGTGGCTCACTGTACAGGGGTGGACAGGCGGGTAAGTAACCTTAATGCAGAAGAGGCAAAGCATGTCTACTCTGCATTAAAATTCCTGCCTGTCTGCCAATTTAAATTTTTTTATTTAAAGTTCCACTTTAAGCCCCGTTTCATGCTGCTGCGACTTGTCATGCGACTTGCAACACATAAAGTCAAAACACGTTTATTTCAATTGCAGACAGTCCAATCAATGCTAGTCGCAGGGACATAAAAAATGGTTTCTGTACTACTTTGATGTGACTTCAATGTGACTAATGTCGCATAAAAGTTGCACTGCAAAGTTGCACTGAAAATCAAACGACAATGTGGACACAGCAGTATGAACCAAGCCTTACAGTTAATTTTTATACATTGGAAACATCATTAAAGATTCCAGCCATTAAAGAGTCCAGCCTGCTGATGGTCTGTGGAAATGGCTGGGAGGGTCTGAGCAGAGTCACATGATCAGTTCCAGTTATAATAGGAGTTAAACACTTGGAAAAGCAGTGGACCAATCACATATTTAGGTGAAAACACCACCATTGCTGCCATATCTGATTTTTTGGCAGGAAGTCATAACCACCTGTGAGTTATAATATAAATTTTCTAAAAGGTTTGTTCAGAATTCATTTAATATCATCTTGTTAACCAAAGTGGTATTTTCCTTTAAATAACAGAATTTATGGGAATCATATATTCTGTTTTCAATCAGACATTTTTCCCGGCTGGTATTAACCAATGCTACTGTTCTACGTGATTTGTTTATTGCATCCCTGTCATTGCTTTATGATGCAAAGACATTGACGTGACCTGCTTGTCATTAACCTCAGATGGCTGCAGATTGCGATTATTTTTGGTATAGTTTTGCATTCAGGGCATGCACCAAAGTCAAGCGTATATGAGCTGGTGCCTTATGTCTATTAACTCTGCAACATAAGCTTGTCGTCTGATTTTAATTTCCACATTGCTAATGCTCTTATTAAGCTTCTATGAGGGCGGCTGTCCTGAAAGAACTATTGTATGGGAGGTGGAGCAGGTTTAAAGCTGAATCTAGCACTCAGTCCATCAATCTGATAATCTCCTTTCACCAATCCATGCAGAAGACTCAGGCACAGGTTGTAAAAAAATGTCACTCATTCAAGATCAGAGAATGCTTATGAACTAAATTTAGATCAGCCGAAGATGAAATCATACAACATGTGCACACAACACACACTACTTGAAAAAATTAAAGGAACACTTTGAAAACACATCAGCTCTCAACAGGGAAAAATATCATGCTGGATATCTATACTGATATGGACTGGGTAATGTGTTAGGAACGTAAGGATGCCCCATCGTTTGAGGGAAATTAAAATGATCAACCTACAGAGGACTGAATTCAAAGACACCCCAAAAATAAAAGTGAAAAAATTATGCAACAGGCTAGTCCATTTTGCTGAAATTTCATTGCAGCAACTCAAAGTGGTCCTAATGAGATGACGGATGGTGTCCTGGGGTATTTCCTCCCAGATCTGGACCAGGGCATTATTGAGCTCCTGGACAGTCTGAGGTGCAACCTGGCGGTGGCAGATGGACCGAAACATGATATCCCAGAGGTGTTCTATTGGGTTTAGGTCAGGCGTGCGTGGGGGTCATTCAATGGTATCAATTCCTTCATCCTCCAGGAACTGCCAGCATACTCTCGCCACATGAGATTGGGCATTGTCGTGCACCAGGAGGAACTCAAGACCCACTGCACCAGCATAGGGTCTGACAATGGGTCCAAGGATTTCATCCCGATACCTAATGGCAGTCAAGATGCCATTGTCTAACCTGTAGAGGTCTGTGCGTCCCTCCATGGATATGCCTCCCCAAGCCATCACTGACCCACCACCAAAACAGTCATGCTGAACAATGTTACAGGCAGCATAACATTCTCCACAGCTTCTCCAGACCCTTTCACGTCTGTCGCATGTGCTCAGGGTGAACCTGCTCTCATCTGTGAAAAGCACAGGGCGTCAGTGGTGGAAATGTTAATTATGGTGTTCAATGGCAAGTGCCAATTGAGCTCTATGGTGCCGAGCAGTGAGCACAGGGCCCCACTAGAGGAAGTTGGGCCCTCATGCCACCCTCATGAAGTCTGTTTCTGATAGTCTGGTCAGAGACATTCACACCAGTGGCCTGCTGGAGGTCATTTGTAGGGCTCTGGCAGTGCTTATCCTTTATATATGAATGTGAGTTAGCGACCTTAGATTGTACGCTCCTTGAGGGTTAGGGACTGATGTGAACGTGCAATATATATATGTAAAATGCTGTGTAATATGATAGCACTATATACAGTAAGTACCTGTAATAAACAAAATAAAAATAAATAAATATATACTGTAAATACATATATATATATATATATATACAGTGCTCTGCATAAATGAGTACACCCCTTTTGAAAAGTAAGATTTTAATCAATATCTCAATGAACACAAGAACAATTTCCAACATATTGCCAAGAGTTTTATAGAACATTTGTTTAGCTCATTACATATAAGTAAGGTTAAAGCGGTCCACCCAAAAGGGGAAGTTCCACTTTAAAGATTGTTTCCCCCACTCCCCATTAAGGATTGGCACCTTTGGGGAGCTGGGGGGGGGCGGGTACCCAAATTTGACAGGTACCCACTCCCACTTTTGCTGTAATCGCTTAGGTGATTGGAAACGGAAGTTGTCCTCCTACCCTCCATCCCCGAAGTCTTGTGGGACACCTGACAGGTCCCAGAAGATGATGGGGCCATTCAGGAAGCACAGCACTACTTGCACATGTGCAGTGGGCACCTGGCTGTGAAGCCGCAAGCTGTAGATGCCGGCCTCCTGGAATACAGGACGGTCAGTGAAACGGCTGCAGTGGGGGCACCGTGGGATCGTGGGACAGGTGAGTGGCTGTTTTTTAAAAGTCAGCAGCTACAATTTTTGTAGCTGCTGACTTTTATTTTTTTTACAGAGTGAGTGGAACTCCGCTTTAATAATATAACTTAGATTACAAAATCTTCAGTTTTACTCAAATTAGTTGATGCAAAAATAAATACACCCCACAACAAAAACTACTACATCTAGTATTTTGTATGACCTCCATGATTTGTAAGGACAGCACCAAGTCTTCTCGGCATGGAATGAACAAGTTGACAACATATTGCAACATCTATCTTTTTCCATGCTTCAAGAACGACCTCTTTTAGAGCCTGGTTGCTGGATGAAGAGTAATGCTCAACTTGTCGCTTCAGAACTCCCCTTAGATGTTCGGTTGGGTTCAGATCAGGACACATACTTGGCCTTGAGTCATTCACCCTGTTCTTCTTCAGAAATACAACAGTGGCCTTAGATGTGTGTTTTGGATCATTGTTTTGTTGGAAAAGTGCACAACGACCAAGGTCCTGGAGTGATGGTAGCATCTTCTTTTTCAATATAGAGCAGAAGATCTGTGAATTCATGATACCATCAATGAAATGCAGCTCCCCAACACCAGCAGCACTCATGCAGCCCCACAGAAGGACACTGCCACCACCATGTTTCACTGTAGGCACCATGTATTTTCCTTTGTACTTCTCATCTTTGCGACACCATACAGTTTTGAAGCCGTCAGTTCCAAAAACATTTATCTTGGTCTCATCACTCCAAAGCATAGAGTCCCAGTAGTCTTCTTTCTCAGCATGGGCCCTGGCAAATTCCAGGTGGGCTTTTTTCATACACGCGCTTTAGGGGAGGCTTCCTTTGAGGATGACAACCGTGTATGCCATAGCTCTGCAGTGTATACCGTATTGTGTCACGGGAAGCAATCACAAAAGTCTGGCTTTCTATTTCTATAAGTAACTGCAGTGAAATTGCATGGCGATTTTCTTCAACCCTACTCATCAGAAGACGCTCTTGTCAAGGTCAAGATGGCCTGGACGTCTCTGTGAGATGGTTGCAGTTCCATCTTTGTTAAATTTTTCTACTACTTTTGCTACAGTATTTTGACTGATAAGTAAAGCTTTGCTGATCTTCTTGTAGCCTGCACCTTTCTTGTGTAAATAAATTATTTTCTTTCTCTGGCCTTGTGACATTTCTCTTCCATGTGGTGCCATTGCTGACAGCATGAAATGGGAACGGGTTTTCTTTGTTAAGTAATGCCCTTTTATAATCAACTGTCTGCTTAAACCCCTTCACGCCTAAGGGTAAAACAAATCTTAAAGCCTAAGTAGAAATTTTTACAACTTTGACATAAGTTAGTAAAACTGTACATATCATCACAATTACCTTGTACATCCAGGTGAACTATACCTTGTTTTTCTCAGGACAAATTGGGCTTTCATTTGGTGGTAAATCCTAATAGATATGTCTTGATTTTTTTGTTATTATCGAAGGAAAACTGGCCCAAAATATTAAAAAAAATCATTTTTTTTTTAAATTTAGCTGTGTGTTTCTTGTTACTACTACCATAGCCTACCACCAAAGAATAACCCAAAATAAATTTTCCAGCTCTTAACGATCGCAGCGATATATGTAAGTATATGTGTATGTTATTTGTTGTTTGTACCTGTACTACAGCCCAGAAATAATAGTGCGCATTTTGTTTTTTTACCTAAAACACACTGACACTGATACCAATTTAAAAAAAAATCCTGATCTTTGACCCTGAACTTTGACCCTGACCTTGACCCAAACACTAACCCTGGCACTGAACTATATCAAACCTTGATCTAGGTATTATTTTCTTTATTTTTTTAACATTTATTTATTTTTACAAACAGTTTTCTTTTCCTCTCTGCAAGGAGAGAGATACAAAGAGAGATACAATGTATCTCTCTCCTCCTTTAAGAGAGAAAAAAAACACAAGGGGGGCAGGCTTCACAGTGACTGGTCACTGTGATGGCCAAACAGAGGCTATCACAGCAATCATGTGATCCGGAATCATGAGTCCCAGGTCCCGATCGTTAGAACGGGACCCGGGGCTCTCAGTGACATCCCGGTCTTTGTGCAGGGAGCGCACTCCCAGCACAAAGACAGGTATGCAAATATGCGGCCCCATGGAAAAAAGCTCAGTTTTATGAGGACGCATATTTGTTTGACGTTGGCATCAAGGGGTTAATGAATAATTAGACTCACCTGTAGGATTTTGTTGTCTACAATTTAGCTTTGCTCCTAAGACTTTCATTGGGGTGTATTAATTTTTGCAGCATGGTCTTGAATGAATTTGTTACGAAAAATACTTTTTTGTGTGTGCAAATTAACAAATCTTGTTTGAAATCAATGGCCTGCATTTGTGGGAGTATTTTGTAGTGTAGTGTCCCATAGAAAATGTTGATTCTACAAGGATAAATATATATAGTGAGTGAGAGCAGCAACGTTTATAAAGGAGTGCATTTCAAAATTTGTATCAACTATTCTTACTCATAATTTGTCCTAATTCACAAGATTTACTCTTCCCTTGGCACCCTAGAAAAGTCACTGAATAAAGCTATAATGCACATACACCCATGACATTTTTTTTCTGTTTTTCTATTGTTTAATGAACACGCAAAATCTATTCTGCTGTTTGGTGCTGGAGACATGACTACAATATAGGAACCACTAGGAATATTTAAAGAGAAAGAAGATTTTGGTTTAGTTGATGTATGCCTTGTAAATGCTTTAAAGTAAATTTCAATTGAATAATATAGGTCCAGTGCGCATGGCAACTTTTAAATCCTAAGCTATAAAAAGAGATCTGAAGAAAATCACATTCACCGAGAATTTAGAAATCATTTTAATGGGAACACTACTGACTACAAATGTTATTAATTTGTATAAATAACTGTATTGTAAACCAATAAAAAAGTATTAATTACCACCATTATATTTAAAACTGGACAACCTTGCCTTACCACTCTTGCCTCAATGTGTATACTGTGGTACATCTGCTTGGCATTACTATGTTTTTAGTGCTGCAAAGCACTTTTCCAGAATTTTTGTTCATTTACAAAAATTCTTTCACTATTGAAAACATCTATTATATCAGTTTTGTTTTTGACCCAATTATGTAGCATTAATTTACAAGAGTCTCCTAACGTTCCAAAAAAAGGGATAGTTTACTGTCCTTCAGGCTTTGAAGGGTCAGACTGTGGCCACTATGAGTAGTAAATACTCTGGGAGTAAACAATGCCCCACTATTGGTTTCAGTGGGAGGAATAGTGCCCCATTGTTGACATCAGGGTAAGGAATAATGCCTCGTCATTGGCATCTGTGGGAGAAATAGTGCCCTATTTCTGGTGTCAGTGGAAGCAACGGTGTCCCATTGTTGGTATCAGTGGGAGAAATAGTGGCCCAGTGTTGGTGTCAATGGAGGAATAGTGCCCCATTTTGGTATCAGGGTAAGGAATAGTGCCCTATTATTGGCATCAGTGGAAGGAATAGTGCCCTATTGCTGGTGTCAGTGGAAGAAATAATGCCGCATTGTTGGTGTCAATGGGAGAAATAGAGGCCCGGTGTTGGTGTAAATGGGAGGGATAGTGATCTGGTGTTGGTATCAAGGTAAGTAATAGTGTCTCATCATTGGCATCTGTGGGAGGGATAGTGCCCTATTGTGGGTATCAGGGTAAGGAATAGTGCCCTATCAACGGCATCAGTGGGTTGGAACAGTGCCCCATTGTTGGTGTCAGTTGGAGGAATGCAGCCCCATTGTTGGCGCCAGTGGGAGGAATAGTGGCCCAGCATTGGTGTCAGTGAGAGGAATAGTGCCTTGTATCAGTGGGATTAGTGCCTCAAGGGCTGGATAAAGGCTAGGAAAGGGTCACCTCTAGCTCCCAGATGTGGCTTGACATGGCTAAATTCATGTTAATGCTAGGCGTGTTTAGCACTTGAGAGTTAAATCATTTCAATGGCCAGAATAAAATCTTGTTCTAGTCAATGAAATGAATTAATGCCCAAGCTCTTGAAGCGGCTTTAGGTACATTGCTGCTTCAGCAGACATTAAGCAGAGCTAGCATGAGGCCTTAAGATACTGCATGTGATACTACAAAGACAAATGGTTTAAAACTAATATTGGTCAACCTATATCAGAAAGGATGAAAACAATGAAATATGGTCTGTAATGAGAGGTCTTTATGTAGGAGTCCAATTTTGATCAATAACATAGTGAGATCTGTAAAATAGTTTTAGTGTGAAAATCCTTAGCATGCATATGGCGGGACAAACATAAGTTGAAAGCATGATAATCAGATGAACTACTGACGGAAGTAGATGGCCATGTGTAACTATTCATCGCTGTGGATTATCAGGAGATGTCTCCTTATAACAATCAAAAAGTGAATGTGAATGGAGAGCTAGAATGCTAACATCTGGGCTTTAAGTGTGCATCTGACAAATAAATGGGCAGCCAGTCGCCTTCAGTATAAAGTGAAGTGATTGTCTGAAGCAAAAAGCCTTATCACTCATGTATGGATATTATGTTTAGCATCTAATTTCTAGCAGAAGTCACTTTTTCACGATCAAAGGCTTTACAGATGTGAGAAACCTTATACGAAGTCTACTTAGGGTTCATTTACTAAAGTCAAATACGCTGTTCTCCAGAATTTTCCTCAGATCTTAGTGAATGAGGTGAAGTTTCAGTTTGCAAAGAATGCTCACTTATGTGCAAGGAAAATAAAAAAAACTGTATGTTTACTTGTACATGATTGGATGATGGAGGTCACTGGAGATTCCCTTAATTCACTAAGCTCTGGGGCAAATTCCCTTACAGAGTGCAACTGCACTTCCAAAGTGAACAGTCTATTTATTTTTAGTAAATTAATTCCCTGAAATCAATTACTGCATGGATATTAAATGGTCCAGTTCAAAAAAAGTGCGGGGAATAGAATTGGTTGTGACATATAATCACAGATCACCAGCATTGGGAAACTTGTCAAAATGGCCTTGGAAGATGTTTGGCAGACACCACATATGCTCATGGTCCATAGTTAATGTGCCCCAATTTGCGCTACATGGCCTTATCACTCAGTGGTCTTCTAATGAATGACTGGATCCCTTGTGTGTGGATAATTTATACATAACTAGAAAAGCTACAATTTCTGTGGAAATTGTGTGAAGTGTTCTTGCCTCCACCAGTAGTCTACAACTGGACTGGGCGGAGTAACTGGGTGGAGTGGCTTGAGTAACTATTGTGTGGTTGGAGTGGCTGGAGTAACTGTGAAAAGGTTGGACTGGGAAGAGTAACTTTATGGAGTGGGCAGAGTAACTGTGTGGAGTGTTTGGAGTGAGTAAAGATAGTAAACATTACACTAACCAATTGATTGATCAAATTTAAAAAGTGCACATGGCAAGCTTGATAGAGTGAGAAATGCATTTCAACTTTTATTTTTCAGCTCATACTCTAGCTTTTGTCACTCTGCTGCCTGCTCACACACCTGAGTTCCTATGGCAACTCACTCTACAGCAAGGGCAGAGAAGAGCGGTTAAAAACAAACTGCTCCAACTTGCTCACTTCACTGGCAGTTGCCATATTCAAACGGTTGTAGTTTAAAAATTATAAATACAATGCCGAAGAGCTTTATAATGTGAGAATCACAAGACCCAGACCTACATTTTGATGTATAGTATGTCTCTGAAATATTAAAAATGAAGGCACAGTCGTAGTTTAGAAATTGTCCTTCAAATTTGAGGTGGCTAGAGTGGAGTTTCAATGAATGTCAATGGGCGGCATGAGTTGCAAACAAATGGTCATATTGTGAAAACTGTCAAGACTATGGCTTAGCCGTGAACATTTCTAGTGGCAGCAGGGAAAGCTGAATGTTTTGATATAAGATTTGTGTAGGTGGGCTTGAAAATGAGGGAGTGATGGCAGTTTAGAAATCATGTCCTAATTTTTCAGCTCACACTCTAGCTTTTGTCAGCTCCCACTCTAGTTTTGAACATTCTGCCATTCATTCCTATGGGACCAATTTCACCACAAAAATGCCGATATTTCATGAACCATTCAGCGAAATGTTCCACAAAGTAATAGCACACCAATCGGGAACAATCCGCACGTTTCAGTATATTACTGTCTATGTAGTGTAAAAACTGTGGGAGGAGTTAGGGTGGTAAATTTGGCTATAAGAATATATATGTGAGATAACAGTAAGTGGTCTTGCCATGCAAGAACACTTAATCAACACACAAGGGAAACATGGCTCCATTTTGGGACAGGACAGCTCCTTTTGGACTGAAGTATGGGTATGTAGCTGAAATTGTTCCTATAAGTATCATCTCTGGAGAACATTTTAGGGTTGATTTACTAAAGGCAAATAGATGACTCACTTTGCAAGGGAAGTTGAACTTTGCATGGGAATTTTCCCCAGAGCTTAGTGAATGAGACGAAGCTCTGCTGACTTCCATCATCCAATCAAGTGCAAGCAAAAATGCATTTTTTTCCCTATTTTCCTTGCACATGATTGGGTATTCTTTGCAAAGTTAAACTATACCACATTCATCTAGCTCTGGAAAAAATTCCCTTGCAAGCTGCAGCTTTCCAAATTGAACAGCCTATTTGCCTTCAGTAAAATAACTCCAAAGATGACACTTATAGAAACGAAGTGCAATAAACACATTGATTTACTAAAGGCAAATAAGCTTTTCACTTTGAAAGGGAAGTTGCACTTTGCAAAGGAAATGTAACTTTAGCTTAGTGAATGAAGTGAAATTTTACCTTGCAAAGAATGGCCAGTCATGTGCAAAGAAATATAAAAAAACCAACATAATTTTTGCACATGATTGGATGATGAAAGTCAACAGAATTGAACCTCATTCAATAAGCTCTGGGGATAATTTCCTTGCAAAGTAAAAATCCCCTTCCAAAGTGAACAGCCAATTTGCCTTTAGTAAGTCAACCCCATTTTCTCAAAATGTACTTCTTATTTTTATTGTGTGATGCTTAATCACTTTAGTACCAAGCTATAGCCAAAAGACAGCTACTTGTTCTGGGATGGCGTCCATGGATGTCCTTCCAGAACCCTGCCCCCTGCATACTCCTCTGGGGCACGCATCAGGAGCGCTCTGCGACTGTTGTGTCCTTTGGACGTAGCTGGTCACAGAACCCGTTAAAGGGCCAATCACAGCTGCACTTTACCATGTGATCAGTTGTGTCCAATCACAGCTCATCATATGTAAACAGACTTGCCGGTTATTGGCAGTCTATTCCTCAGACGCTGTGTCTGTGTGAGAAAAGGACAGCCAATACCCATCAAGGCTGTCAGTACTTTGTTTACATCGGTAATCAGGGCACTGATCATCAGTGCACTGATTATCAGTGCAGCCCTATCAGTGCAACTTACCAGTGTTCATCAGTACAGTTTATCAGTGCCAATCAGTGACCATCAGTGTCGCCTATCAGTACCCATAAGTGTTGCCTCATCAGTGCAGCCTCCTCAGTGCCCATCAGTACCCATCAGTGCAGCCTCCTCAGCACCCATCACTGCAGCTTCATCAGTGCACCCTATCAGTGCCCATCAGTGCACCCTTATCAGCGCATATCACTGCAGCCTCATCAGTGCCCATCAGGTTAGTCTCCATCACTGCCCATCAGTGCAGCCTCATCAGTGCTCATCAGTGAAACCTATCAGTGCCCATCAGTGCAGCCTCATCAGCACACATCAGTGAAACCTATCAGTGCCCGTCAGTGCAGCCTCATCAGTGCACATCAGTGAAACCTATCAGTGCCCATAAGTGCAGCCTCATCAGCGCACATCAGTGAAGAGGAGAAATTACTTATTTGTAACAGAAACTAAGAAAAATGGATACCATTTCTCAACAAATGCTAAAAATTTCATATGGGTACAGCATTGCATGACTGCACAATTGTGATTCAAAGTGTACCAGCACTGAAAGTTGAAAACTGGCCTGGGCAGGAAGAGGGTAAAAGTGCCCAGTATTGAATTGGTTAAATTAGATGTATGTTAGCTGTGTATAGTTATGAATAATGCAAGAAATAAGATTCCGTGATACCCGTGATTTACAGTGTGCAATTCATTACATTCTAAAAGCAACATCTGTTTTAAATTGTCCATAGAAGAGCTTTACTGTCAGTTTAAACACAGCTGCATCTGCCTTTCATCCCCTTCACTTAACCATTATAACGCCTCTGTGTTTAGCAGTTAGTTAATCCCAGTCTGTGAAAAGAGCCTGATTTAATGCATCATAAAGTCATATTTTGTGCTGATCTTTTAAGCCGTAAGTCTGTGTTGGCATCAGGCAAATATGTTATCAACATATATAACTAGCCCATTTTAGTAAGCAAAATAACACGTCCATAATCCAATATGTCTTATAGATCTGCAGATGATAAAATATCAGCATGTTGCATGTTGTCGAGCACATCTGGAATATTTGATTGTAAGATGGTAAATTCTGCCAAGGTAGATCCCATGGGAGTTAGAGTCATACAAGTTTGATGTAATCCATTCTAGGATAAGGACAATAAGTAGTGGTTCATGAAAATCTAGTGGGATCTTTGCCCAGCTTTGTTAATATTAGTTTAGGTACTTTTCTCAGCAGATAATGAAATATACTGCTCCTGGTAGTGTGGACCTATGTTATATAAATTCTTGTGGTTTTACAGCTGTTGTAAACCAGAGAACACGTAAAGAGAAAATGCTTTGACCTACAAATCAAGTTTAGTGCTTAACTAGTATGCAGCTAAAAAAGGACTTTCAGAGTTGGACTAATATTCATGAGTATTCCGTTCCTCAATGTACTAGAAGACATCAATTCCTAACAGAATACCCAGGAGGAAAAGGATTGCATATCATTACAACCTTTTAGGGTATAATTCAAATTTTTTTCATAATTAGAGGAATGTTAATTATATTTGATATATTAAGGCCTTGTTAACTTAGGATTCAGCTCATTTATTTATTTCAGGTACTTATATAGTGCTGTCAATTTATGCAGCACTTTACACATATATATTGTACATTCACATCAGTCCCTAACCCTCAAAGGGTGTACAATCTAAGGTCCCTAACTTACATAGACATACTAGGGCCAATTGAGACAGAATCCAATTAACCTACCAGCATGTTTTTGGAGTGTGGGAGGAAAGTGGAGTACCCAGAGGAAACCCACACAGGCACAGGGAGAACATGCAAACTGCAGGCAGGAAATACCGTGGCTGGGATTCGAACCAATGACCCTAGTACTGCCAGGTGGAAGTGCTAACCATTTAGCCACTGTGCTACCTATAAAAGCTCGTAAAAGAGGAGCCTGTACAACAAGTCTTTGCAAAGCACTTGTCATGCTATAGGCAAGCATTAGGAAACTTTTCTGAAGCCTTTAAAAAACAACACAGTTAACAGTTCCGTATGGAGCGCATCATGTTACACATGCACTGTCTGTTTACCTTTAATCATTTTGTCCCTACCTCACTCCGTAGCTAGGGAATGTTCTATGTAGCTAGTCTCACCCTTCTTCTTCCTGCTTTAGTATCCATTCACCACATGTACTATATTCTGCTGGAGCTAGACCTATCTGTAATGGTCTGCACAAGTTTTTGGATTAAAGCTTTCTACAATCTGCAAGATGTCTTTTGGATTGAGTCACTGTCTGCCAAGCTAATAAGACTGTAAGAGTAAGAGAGCTTTAAAGAGTAACTTCACTTTTCTTGAGAAACAAACAATCCCCCCCGGGTGATCTATGTACATTGCAAGAATTTTAACAAATTTTGGTGAAGATTCCTACCTGTTTCTGCTCTGAAGAAATAGCTATTTGTTTGTCTATAGTGATGTGCAGAGTGAATCTGAATGGGAGTGACCTGGGTTGCTAATCCCCCACAAATGTTTTTTATTTGACAAAACTAGAATATTTACTGACAGAGCATATTTTTTTTACTGACAACCTGAAATATGAGCTGAATATAAACAATATGTAAACACTAAACAATGATCATACCAAGTAATCTGCCTGACTGTACAATGAAAAGAACAAAACAGTGTGACAAAATGTGAGCATGAGTAGGATTATGAAAGACCTGGCCAACCCTGGGATGGACCTGGAAAATAAGTCTTGAGGTGCGTGGCAGTGACTGCTGTTTATCCAGGGTGGGAGTCACTGCTCCAGTTTGAATGAGCCCTAATAACCAAATCGGTTTCCCTAACTAGCATATTGTCAGCCATTACTATAGTGTACTGCAGTTGTCCCTGAAGAGCTAGCTGGACATAAAACTGGGCATGTTTGTTTTGCTCCTGGAAGGAGAGAGAGGGGAAGGGAGACAGATAGGGGAGAGAGAAGAGAAGGGAGGAAGTCCCTGCTCACTCACCCTAGGGTGGAGGCTCAGGTCGCAAAATTATTAATGCAGCTATAGTGTAGCTGCTATCTGCAGTGCTTCAAATTTCCCACTCACACATCTCCATTCTCAGGCACAGCACTGGCTACACATCAGGGATTGTAGTGTGTGTGGGCAGACAGAGGAGGAAAAGGGGTGGGAGTAGGAGGAGCATATCAAGCCTCTCTCCTCCCCTGTTCTAGGGAACTGTTCTGGTTGGGCACTGTGAGAGTCTCACCCAGCATTGATAGCTGCAGCCAGCAGCCCGTAACTTTACAATCGGCTTCTCCTGTCCCGCTGATCATTACAAACAGGAGAAATCAGCCTATTTTTTAAAAACTGTCCTAAAAATTACAGACAGTTGGCAACCCTGTGGATGACTTTGTCATTATTAATAGGTTGATGCACTTGCAGTGTTCTAATGAGGAAAGTTGCACGGTCTGCATTCTCTTAGGAGTGATTAACTCTTTTGGAGAACTCCCCAAAACTGAAATTTTTGTTACAGAGGATGCCTAAAATATGAGTTGGATCTTAGTGCAGACTTTTGGGAAAGCAGCGAGCCAATCACACATTCAGGAAATTACATTTCTGGAGGATGTAATGTACACAATTTGTGCATACAAGGCTTTCAGGTTTCCATATTGCATTGAAATTTACAGGAAATTACAGCACCACAGATTGAAAAGGAAAGGTCATTTTTAATAACATTTACTTACAATGTGGCTTGTGTAGAAATTGTATATGCTATATTTTTTTTGCTATTTTTGTTCCCATGAAAGTGTGTTACCCTTTAAAGTACAAGTTTAAATACAAGCCTGCAAATGCCTTGGCCCCATCCTTTTGTATTCCATTGAACAGCTGGAAATCGGCTCAGTCATTGGAATGGTTGGGGCCATGGTGCACATGCCCACTTTGAGGAAGGGCCAGCAGTCTGGCCCACTAAGGAGGGAGGGGGGTGTTAGGCAACTACATACATAAAATAAAGCAAGGACTACATTTTATGTTTGTATACTGCCCCACCTATACTTACCTTGCTTACTGAAAGTAATGCGTGGCCCTGGATTTTTATCAAAGGCCCTAGACCTATTAATTTTATGCTATTGTGTTCTTAGCCTTTTAAAATATACCAAAAATCTTCCTGGAGTTTAGACTTCTACAGAAAATGTAAAGACATTTAATTTTGTTTTAACATATGTTTATCAAGTATGAAGAAAAGAAAGCAAATAACTGTGTTTTATGCTATTATCACTAAGTCGCAAGGGTCCTATAGGAGTGACAAGGTTATTTCACATTAATTATGTTAACAGCTGGGCGGCTGCATGCCTAGTATAGAGCACTATTACAGAAAGCTATACAGCTATCTCATCTGTTGGCTATTACTATGAGCACTGGGAGGGGGGATGGGGGCTCATAATGACTTCAATCTTATGCATCCCATCAGCAGTTTGGATTCTGGTGCTAGAGCTGACAGTGATCTATAATGGAGTCAGGCTGCCCCATTTTATAAGAAGAAAACAGCTGTAAGCCATAGCACTGAGAAATGATCAGATCACTGAAAAAACATTATTTAAATGATCTTTGCATTAAGTGGTACACCTGTACTAACAAAAGCTAACCCATCCAATCAACAATTCCCTGGAGAATGACTGATTGCCTCCTTTTAAAAGTGATGCCTGGCCAGTCTAGGTCCTCTCCACTTAGGGCACATGACCGAGTCTTCTGCAGTAGGTATTAAGCCTGCAACTAATAATAATTTACAGTCCAAGGACTTTCCAAACCACCAGGGACAGTTCAACTTTGGCAGCATGAACAAAGCTCAATGATAGGGAAGAAACTGCTGTTACATTGCAGACAATCAGGGGAATTTAGTAAAACATGTACATCACTTTTCAGGCAGTAGTTTCTTTCAGAACTACCCACTCCTAATTCAGACAAACATCTGCACCAGTTTTGGTAACATTACCAGCTCATGCAAAATCCAAATATGTCTTACTACCGCCACTTTAAGAATCTGTTGCTATTTACAGGTTAGGAAACTGGAAGTAATTAAGACTAGTCCTGAGCTGGAGTACAGAGCGACACCAGTACTACAGAGCGGGGCATGTCTGTGCTGTAAAGCTATCATGACTTTGACTGCTTTCCACTCAGTAATATACACTATATTGCCAAAAGTATTGAGACACCCCTCCAAATCACTGAATTCAGGTGTTCCAATCACCTCCATGGCCACAAGTTTATAAAATCAAGCACCTAGGTGTGCAGAATTCTTCTACAAACACTTGTGATAGAATGGGTCGCTCTCAGGAGCTCAGTGAATTCACGTATGGTACCATGATAGGTTGCCACCTGTGTAATAAGTCCACTTGTGAAGTTTCCTTGCTGTTAAATATTCCATGGTCAACTGTTAGTGATATTATAACAAAGTGGAAGCAACTGAGAATAACAGCAACACAGAGCTGCAGCGCACAGTGAGCAGAAATCGCCAACTGTCTGCAGAGTCAATAGCTAAAGAACGCCAAACTTCATGTGGCCTTCAGAATAGCACAACAACAGTGCGTAGAGAGCTTCATGGAATGGATTTCCATGGCCGAGCAGCTGCATCCAACCCTTACATCACTAAGTGAAATGCAAAGCGTTGGATGCAGTGGTGTAAAGCACACCGCCACTGGGCTCTAGAGTAGTGGAGACATGTTATCTGGAGTGACGAATCACTCTTCTCTGTCTGGCAATCCGATGGACGTGTCTGGGTTTGGCGGTAGCCAGGAGAACGGCACTTGTCTGACTGCATTGTGCCAAGTGTAAAGTTTGGTGGAGGAAGGCTTGTGGTGTGGGGTTGCTTTTCAGGGGTTGGGCTTGACCCCTTAGTTCCCATGAAGGGAACTCTTAAGGCGTCAGCATACCAAGACATTTGGACAAGTTCATGCTCCCAGGTTTGTTGGAACAGTATGGGGATGGCCCCTTTCTGGTTCAACATGACTGCACACCAGTGCACAAAGCAAGGTCCATAAAGACATGGATGAGCGAGTTTGGGGTGGAGGAACTTGACTGGCCTGCACAGAGTCCTGACCTCAACCTAACAGAACACCTTTGGGATGAATTAGAGCGGAGACAGTGAGCCAGGCCTTCTCGACCGACATCAGTGCCTGACCTCACAAATGCGCTTCTGAAAGAATGGTCAAAAATTCCCATAGACACACTCCTAAACCTTGTGGACAGCCTTCCCAGAAGAGTTGAAGCTGTTATAGCTGCAAAGGGTGGGCCAACTCAATATTGAATCCTACGGACTAAGATTGGGATGCCATTAAATTTCTTGTGCGTGTAAAGGCTGGTATCCCAATACTTTTGGCAATATAGTGAATCTCCTTCTCCATTCAGCTGTCGACTGAGAGATTCCCCTAGCCAGAGGCTAACTGTAAAAAAAAGAGGGCGAAAGTGGAGTCAATCCCAAGAATTAGCAATCCATATATTTAGGGAATTGGGAACTTGTGTCACTGGGTGGACAGAGCCTGATGGTGAACTGAGAGACTAATTCCCCATTAGGTCTGCCTTACTTTTAATTGACAGTGCATGGCAGAAGGAGGGTTCAAATAATGCTATTGGACTAAATAGCAGCTAATGATCCAGCCATTGCCATGCGCTACAAATCATCAGTTAGACTGACCTGATGGGAAACTGGTCTATCAGTTCACCATCAAGCTGCACCCACCCTTATTACAAAACTCTTGTCAATGTGATAGGCACAGTGGCCAGGGAGGGAAGAGTGATGGACAGTGTGTGGGAGGGAAGAGTGGTGCCCAGCACCAACAAGCAAGCACTGACAATTGGGGACAAGCACTGACAATTTCAGCGCGACACCCCAACGGAATTCTAAAGGGTACCTACAACACCCTTTATGATTGACCAGTATTTACTACTGGTGGTAAAAAGACTATTATGATATGTGTGGTTAGTGGTATTGTAGTCCTGGTGGTGGCCTTTTTTGGCAGTTGCTGAGATTTTTATGCTGGGGGAATTGTTATGATCCTAGGATAGGTGATAATACTGCAGTTTCTGATTCTAATACTGTAGGTACGTAATGCTGAACCATAGATTGGGGCATACACCATTGCTATAGATATATTATGCTGAGGGTATCTTATGCTGCTAGTGATGGACATCTTACAGAGGCTGTGGGTTATGCTGTGCAGAGCTGACTTTATGTTATGGAAGGACGGTTATATTAGGCTGCTGATAAGGGAGATGTTATGTTGGGAAGGGGGACTATTATGTTTCTTGTGGTGGACATATTATGCAGCTGGGAATTGAAGTTATTTTGTTGCTGGGGTGATTTTTAGTTTGGAGCATCATGCTGTGCTGTTGGTGGTTGGCGAATTATGCTCAGCTTATATTTTGCTTCTGGTGGTGGTCATTACATAATGCTGGGGTGATTTATTATTCTAGAGTGTAATATAATGCTGTGTGCGTTGAGTATATTATGTTGGATGTATGTTATGCTTCTGGTGGTCATATTATGCAGTTGGTGGTGGTATTACACTAGGGAAATATTATGCTGTAAGTTGCCTACATTATATTTTATTTATTTATTACAAACAATTTACTCAGAACCAGGGGCAGACTGACAACTCATGGGGCCCCCGGGCAATAGGGGATCATGGGGCTCCTGTGTCCTTGCCCAAACTCAAAAAAGCCTATGAAAAAGGTACCAGGGGCATCTCATGGGGCCCCCTACTGACCCTGGGCCTTCGGGCAGTGCCCGAGTTTCCAAATGGTCAGTCCGCCCCTGTTCAGAACTTTAATATATATATATGACATACATTCAGATCAGTCCCTGCTCTCGAGGAGCATACAATCTAATCTTTAGCGATGCCACCTTGCACCTGGTTTTTGTATTACCGTGTCCTTTACTGTCTAATGTAAGAGAGTGATTCAAAAGATGGGAGAGCTTACCATCTATTCAAATATGAAGGAGCAATGCAGAAAGTGAAGGTGCCTACCATCTATTCATGTGCGAGGGAGTAATACAGAAGTTGTTAGAGGTTATGATCTCTTAGATGGAATACAGAAAAGGTGGTATGGAATGGAGCCCCAATGCTGCTACCCTGACAAAACCTTAAAGGATAAGTTTACCTTTCTTAACATGTTACATGTTACACCCATATGACATGTTACGATCACATCGGGTTCCGCTACCTGCCTTGTCAGGCTGCGGGGGATCTTCCCCTCCCTCGCTAGCTGTCAAATTTTTGAAAAATGTGACCTTGTAGGGCTCTGCCTGCCCGGCCGTGTCATTCATTCACAGTCCTCTGTGAATGAGAGACTACAAGTCCCGACAGCCTTAGCAGTTGCCGGCTTGCAGTCCTCAATGAACTACCACGGTGCTGTGGAACGATGTGGTAGTTCATTCATTCTTCCTATCAGAATATCTGCTTGCTTCCCATACATCCCGTGTGGGCAAGCAGATATACTGACAGGTTTGCAGGAGACCTGCATGGCACCAGTGATCTGCTGATCGCTGCTGCAATGCTGTATAAGCTCCTGCAGACAAAAAAAACAAAAGGACACTTTTTTTGTGCAAAAAAATATGCATTTATTATTTTTTACATTTATATTTTAGGTGAACCTATCCTTAACCTCTCTGGCGGTAATCCCAAGTGTGACTCAGGGTTAATTTACTGTACCAAAAGCGGTAACCCCAAGCCACACTCAAGATTACACTATAGTGCTTCTCCAGTGATCCCCCAATGCTTACCTTGTCCTGCGATCCCCCAATGTCACCCCACTGTGTCCTCTGGCGATGTCCTCTGGCCAATGCCGGCATCCATCTTCCGGGTTCTGTTCCCTGCAAGCGTCGGTTCGCAGGGGGCCGGAACCAGCGGGAGATTCAAAAAAGTAAACATATGACATTATAATCTGTTAGTATTACATTACTGTATCAAACCATTTCACCTAAATTTTGTCCAGTGCCCTGCCTGTACTTTTACCGTTTTTTGTGCCTGGAAACTTGAGAACGGTCATGGCGTCCAAAAAGCGTCTCTTTAGGTCAAAAGTGGTTTTAGACCAGCTAGAGAACAGCGATAGTGAATTAGAATCACTTGCAGAATTGAGCAATAGTGATTCGTAGGTAAATTCATCATCAGACACTGAAAACTATTCTGCAACTGAGCTCAGTGATGTGCGAACTTGGTGTTCTGTTTCAAATTTCAGTGTTTTTGGGTGATTACAACATTGAATTAAACTTATTATTATTATATTATTAATTTTTATAATTATTTATTATATTATAATTTATGATTTTGTGTTTCAAACTTTATCATACCTGGGATGTTTACTAGACAGATTTAAGTAAGTTATTCCTGCAGACTGGAGGTGTGTTATAATGCTGCATGGTATAACAGAGCTGTAGCTGGGGGGGGGCAGGGGGGTACATATGTACCCGGGCGCCAAGGTACAGGGGCGCCAAAATAAGGCTTACAACGTTACATTATAATAAGTGAACAAGGGTAATAAATCGGTCACAAGATCACTGCAGCGGCTGCAGGAGTCGTGTCATCTGATACGTCTGCCATCCACAGTGATGATGCTTCCTGCCAGCCACTGCAGCCAGCAGAGATAGGGATTATGCGTAGATCCGGTTCCGTCTGCACGTATTGAGCGTTGATAAAAAAGTGGGCATATGCAAACCAGTCTACGACAGTGACTGAGTGAGTCATGTAATATAATTTCTATAAATTTGCTTCTTTAAATACAATGTTTCATTAAAATTTAAATAGTTTTTCCTTATCCAATGTAATAGAAAAATGTGATTAAACGGGGAGGGGGGCTGGGGCGCCAATTTTATAGTTCGTCTCCGGGCGCAAAATATCCTAGCTACACCTCTGTGGTATAAAGATGTAAGCTGGTTGATTATTTTGTTACCATGCACTTCATTTGCTTTTACCAGCACTCTTCCTCAAGTGCCATGTCCTGTGTATGTGTAAGAGTGATCCTCATGAATGCACTTCTAACTAAATATAATTCTTTTATCAATAAGTTTACTTCCTTGTTAGTGTGTATATTTTCACCTTTCTGTGTCTTCCACCAGTGCTGTTTTACTTCAGTTTTTTTACAATAAACAGTATTTTATGGCCTTCCAAGTGCTGTTTAATATACAACAATAATATCCTAAAGTGGATCACAGTTTTTTCTATAAAAAAATCAATATAAAAATCTGCATTATTCTGACACAGCATGAATGTATAATTCGACCTATGTTGAGTAATTATACCGTTGGAAGTAGGTTATGATTTAGTTCATCACGTTTTAACAAACTTATTTTTAATCTACTTGCACTGTGAATCTAAATAGATATCTGAAAGCAGAATTTATTATGCAAATCTCAGATCTTTCCAGTAAATGGCATAGTAATAAATTCAAGAAATAAGTTATTGCTCAAGTTCTAAGAAAATAGGAGAGGTTGGAAGATTAACTGACTCATTGGCAGTTCTTCCTTAAATTCATTCCCACCAAAGTGACTTTACAACTATGTTGGGTAAATGATGAATGGTAGTTAAGAGATGGGGTGACACTTGAATTTTAAATATTATTCTAAATTGAAGAAATGCTGTAATTAAAACTAACTGGCTCCATCAGTATGACAACTTTTTCTCTGGGGCCATTCTACATATCATGTGAGATATGTCGTGCCAGTCTCTTGATGTGTGCTCTGTTACTTATAACACTAAAGTGCTTTGGAACTAGCAATCAGTTATTCTTGGAGGCTGGAGTTAATAACAATCCAAAGCAGATTTAGCGACACACACAACTTACTGTAAATGGTTAGATAGAGGAACCTCTGCCCTCCTCATAGTTTAGTTTTTGTGAAGTCCTGTTTTTGAGAATTGGATAATGTGTTATTTCTATGGTCCATTACATTTTTAATACTGTTTTAAATAATATATTGGGCATTTATTATTTTTCTCCATGTGCAGGCCAGTGACATTAGTAACAAAAGAACACTATATAAAATCCCAGGGCTCACTCTCTCCACATTTCATTTAAAGAAAGGCAACTGTACATGACCATGGTTAGGTGGATTGTATGCTCTGTTGCCACTGTAGGGTTCCACCTTCAGTACACATCACATAAAAATCAGACAGGAAAGTATTTCTAAAGTCAAATTTGTGCATAAATTAAAATAATAGACATTTTATACTTACAGTACCTGCTCTGTGCAATGGTATTGTACAGAGTGGCCCCAATCCTCCTCCTCTGGGATTCCCCATCAGTGCTCTTGGCTCCTCTTTTTCATTGTCTGCCCCATAGCAAGTCACTTGCTACGGGGGCAGATGTGCGGGCTCGATTTTGAGTTGGGCTGTGTGTGTCTATTGACACATACAGTGCAGCTCTGCCCCACCCCCTTCTCCCTCCTCATAAGATTGTATTGACAGCAGCAGGGGCCAATGGCTCCCAATTTGTATTTCACTCCCTGTGAGTAGACATAGAGGGTAGAAAACAGATGCAGCCATGCACAGCGCTGGATGAATTTGCAAGTATTTAGGGAGGAGGGGGAGCAAAGAAGCTGTAAACATTTTTTTACCATAATGCAGGGAATGCATTAAGGTAAAAAATGTTTTAAGCTTTAGAATAATTTTAAGACTGACCATTCAGAGGTAGATATGCTAAAATTCAAATCACATCAAGAAAAATTCTTAGCAAATATATTGAGTAAATTTAGAAATAAAGTGGTTGTAAAGGCTGAAGGTTTTTTATCTTCATGAATTCTATGCAGGTAGAAACCTTCTGTGTGCTGCTCCCCCCACAACCCCACCAATATGTACCGGAACCCCCCTTCAATCCAGCGATGTGCAAGAGACCCTTGGTTGTCCCGGGACTCCCTCTCCTCATTGACTGAGATAGCAGCTGTCAATTACAGCCAGTGAGCCAGTGAGGAGAGAGCAGAGGTGGGGCCGAGCCGCAGCTCTATGTGTCTTATGGTTGCATAGAGCTAGGGTTGGAAGTGAGCATGCACCAGTGTCCCCATAGTAAGTGGCTTGCTATTGGTATCACTGGTCAAACGGGAGGAGCCAGGAACACCAGTGGGGGAACTGAGAAGAAGAGGATCAGGGCTGCTCTGTGCAAAACCATTGAACAGAGCAGGTAAGTATGACATCTTTTTTATTTTTTTTAAAGCGGCACCTTTAATACCAACTTGACATGTTGTCATTAGCAATCAATCAATTATCTCTATTCACATTGTAGATTGTTCTATGAAGTAACAGTTTTTATTTGCTTTATTTGCCAGTTTTAGGGGATTGCTTTAAAGCCTAAACATTTTTTACCTTTATGCATTTCTCCTCTTCTCCCTGTTCTCACAGGCTTGGCTGAGAGCAGTGGGAACCATTTGTTGCTGCTGTTGTTAGTCACATCCTATGATGAGGGAGCAGGGGGGTTGGACTGAGTCTCGCTGCTTGTGTCAATGGACACAGGCAGAGTCGCTTGGATTGAGCATGCAGGTGTGCCACGATAGGAAGCAGCTTGCTATGGTGGCACCAGGAGCACTGGCTGGGAAAAGGAAGTGCGGGGCCACTCTGCAATTCCATTGCATAGAGCAGGTAAGTATAAACCAGTTTGTAATTTAAGAAAAATAAAATATAGAGTTTACATTCACTTTAAATCCGGCATGAGAGAAATGCATAGAATGTCATTGCTGACCTTTTTGCTTTGTTTCCTTTTTTGTTTTTTTTCTTTCTACTCCCCCCCGCCTCCATTCTCACCTAGGTATCCTGAACTCCATCACATACTGTATCCCATGAGGCTGCAGGAGTAGAACACACGATGGTTGAAGGCAGAGCTGCCATGTGTCATCATGAAAATGAATGGTGCAGCGCTAACTACAAAAGTGAATAAAAATGAATAAAAATGAATAAAAATAAATGTGCATCCATAGACCTGGTCTTGCACATGGTCTGATGCTGCCACATGGTTGGTCTGCCTGGTGGCTTTGTGGCATTTTTGTGGATCTTTTTATTACTCACTGGGATTGTGAGTAATATACCCTACAGAGTATATATAAAAGGCAGAGGAGGAAGCATTTGGAGGCTGAACAGGAGACCGTTAATGATCCTTGGCTTTCTGGAGAGGTATTAGCCGAAGATATAAAGGATCCAGAGTGATCCTGAATGCTTGTTGGGCCCTTTTGGGTCACAGGAAGGAGGTGAGGAGGCACTGCAGCTGGAGTGGATTTAAAGTGTGCCGGCACTTACACGAAGTGTTCACGTTTAACACATTGCATGGTGTTTTATCACGTTTTATCAGCACTTGTTACTGTATGGACTTATTAGTACTTGCTTTAAAAGGTTTTTTGATTATTACCAAGGACACTGAACACCAGTTTTTTTAATTATATATTGTGTGTGTTTATCACTATTTTTAGGTCACTAAGGTGACCCATACACTAGTATTGTCCACTTTATATCACGGTTCTGATTAGCACTTTATTGTTATATGTATATTTTTGGTTTGTTGATTTATTAGCACTTTATGATTATATGGATACACATTTATTTTTATTCATTATTATCAACTTTTGTAGTTAGCGTGAAACCATTAATTTTCATTTTTTGTTCTGATTGGTATTATTATTGGGTGTTGGCCGCTATTGGTTAGGATATTTCGGTATCAGCGCAGGAGGATTTTTAGTTTTTCTTTTCATGTGTCATCATGGGCTTGTTCCCTGAGCCTGGAAGAGGTAGCCAACTCACAATCACTGAAGAGTGTCAAGATGGCTGATCAGGACCTGGACTGTGGATCACAGCCAGACAGTTCTGCATACACTAGGCAGGTGAATATGTAACACAAGGACAATGCTACATTACAGATAAGGAAGAAGTTAAAAAATAGCAGGGGGAAGTGGTCAGAAAAAGTCCAGTATCTCTTATTTGAATTCTCGATCCAGGTCAGTGACTCAAGGTACTGAGCCAGCGTAGCAGCCAGAAAACCAGCATATTTGAAAGGAGAGGACAGCAATGGCAGCCTTGATGTTTTTTCATGATGGGTTTCTTTTAAAATAGTTATACTCTCAAAAGGATCAGGCAATGATCATGATGCCTGTGGATCATCACTGACATTTACACATACTGTATATTAAATACATTTAATGGAGATCTGTAGTTACAGCATACACTTTCACTGCATAATACTAGAATTGTAATAACAGTACAAGCGATAATTATTTTTGACAATCCAATTTTAACTTACTAGAAAAATCTCCTTTTATGTTGTGAGTGCTGCCTGTCTGCTGGTCATTTCTTTCTAAAATTTCCTGGATTCCCAGTATACTTTGCAGCTTCTCTTCTGTTGTTTACTTTGAATTTCTAAGGACTACATATCCCATGGTACCTTGGTGCCTGCAAGCAGTGATTCCTGTACTGACTCTGCCTCCTAAAAAACTCCTCCTCTCAGCACCTCTGTAGTTCAAAAGGCAGGCTCTGTGAAATGGGTGACACGGCAGTGCTTACTTACAGGGCATAGTGGTTGCATGTCACAGTATTCAAGCGAATGTCTGGAGATCTTCACAAAGTACGTTTATAGACTTCAAGATCATTTAGATTAATAGGAATATAAATAATTAAAATACAATGTGGAACTGATCATATGATTTTAGATTTTGACCATAGATACACTTTAAACAGTCTTGTTGGGGTGGAATATTAAATGAGAATTGATAGGCTAAAATACTGTATTATTTCTCCTTTGCAGATATTTCTCCAAACTCCTTCCAGGGCTGGACCAGAAACCTATGTTTTTGATTGTATAATTGCTCTGCTGAACTAGTAAATTAACCATTCTGGGTTACAGTATGTAACCAGCACCGGAGGGAGCTTGAAGTATTATTTTTTTCTAGGAACAAAATTGCAGCCTTTCTATTGCACTTTATTTATTTACCTATTCTTGCAAATCTGTTAAACAATTAAGGCAGTTATTTGAGAAGGTCACCCCCTTCTTGTAAGTTTTTGGACACCATGGTGAACATAAGTTGATCAAGCTGTTATTACATGAAAGAAAGGCATAACAGAAAAAGTAACATCATATGTTACCATCTCTATGCTGATGACACACAAATCTATCTTTCTACCCCTCACCTCACCCCTTTAGTCTCATCTCGCATTACTAACCTACTAAGCGACATATCAGCATGGATGTCACTCCACTTCCTCAAACTCAATCTTTCCAAAACTGAGCTCTTAGTATTCCCCCCAGTCCGTGCCCCCTCCCCTGACCTCTCCATCAAGATCAATAAAACAACCATCAGTCCCTCCCCTCATGCCAGGGTACTAGGTGTAATCCTAGACTCCCATCTGTCCTTTCAGTCCCAAATCCAATCACTGTCCAAATCTTGTAGACTTCACCTCCGCAACATCTCCAAGATACGCCCGTTCCTAACCTTGGAAACCACTAAGCAACTTATTCACTCCCTTGTTATATCTTGCCTTGACTATTGTAACTCCCTCCTCAGTGGCCTACCTAATCGCAGGCTATCCCCTCTTCAGTCCATCATGAATGCTGCTGCCAGACTCATCCACCTTACTAACCGTTCTGTATCTGCCACCCCACTCTGCCAATCCCTCCACTGGCTTCCCATTGCTCAACGGATAAAATTCAAAACATTAACATATAAAGCCATTTATTTCAGGTACTTATATAGCACTGTCAATTTACACAGCACTTTACATATATATTGTACATTCACATCAGTCCCTAACCCTCAAGGGGCATACAATCTAAGGTCCCTAACTCACATTCATACCTATACTATGGACAATTCAGACATGATCCAATTAACCTACCTGCATGTCTTTGGAGTGTGGGAGGAAACCAGAGTACCTGGAGGAAACCCACACAGGCACAGGGAGAACATGCAAACTCCAGGCAGGTGGTGCCGTGGTTGGGATTCAAACCAACAACCCTAGTACTGCCTGGTGGAAGTGCTAACCACTAAGCCACTGTGCCACCAGTATTTATAACTCTGCTCCAAATTACATCCCTTGCTCCCTTGTCTCCTCCTCCCATGCTCATCTCCAGGACTTCTCCAGAGCTTCCCCCATCCTCTGGAACTCTCTACCCTAATTTATCAGACTATCGCCTACTCTACTCACTTTTAGGCGATCTCTGAAAACCTTCTCTTCGGGGAAGCCTATCCTGCCCTCAGCTAATAATGGAATCTTCTACTCTTCCAACCAGTCCATCCACCAGAGTTACTACCTTTTGTACCACTAGCCCCTCCCTCCTAGATTGTAAGCTCCAAGGAGCAGCTCCCTCCTATCCCTCTTGTATTGAACTGTATTGTTGCTGTATTGTCTCCCGTTGTATTGTAAAGCGCTGAGCAAACTGTTCGCGCTATATAAATCCTGTTTAATAATAATAATAATAATAATAATAATAATAATAATGTTGTTTTGTATTTGTTTACATATTAAAGTATTTCATGAAATCATAATGTATGAAGTACCGTATTTTTCGCACCATAAGACGCACTTTTTTCCCCCCCAAAAAGGGGGGAAAATGTCAGTGCATCTTATGGAGCGAATATAAAGCGGCCGGTCCGGTATTTTTGCGGCCACCATGTCAGAATACCGGGCCGGCCGCTCAGCTGTTGTCTCCTGCAGGGCCTTACCTGTTCCTCGCTCCAGCGCTGCACAGTCTTCCCGCGCTGGCTTCTGTGACAGCCGGGTGCCCACTGCGCATGTGCTGCGCTTTGTGAATGATCCGGTGTCTTCTGGGACACATGAAAGGTCCCAGAAGGCTCCAGGCCATTCACAAAGCGAAGCGCTTCTCGCACCTGCGCAGTGGGCACCCGGCTGTCACAGAAGCCGGCCCGGGAAGAAGAGGGAAGGCAGCTCCGCGGAAGTGGGAGCGGGTACCTGTCAAATTCAGGTACCCGCTCCCCCTCCCTCCCCAAAGGTCAGCAGTCTCTGGTCATCCCCTTCACTGTCTGCAGTCTCTGGTCATTCCCTGCACTGTCCACAGTCTCTGGTCATTCCCTGTACTGTGTCCGCAGTCTCTGGTCATTCCCTGCACTGTCTGCAGTCTCTGGTCATTCCCTGCACTGTCCGCAGTCTCTGGTCATTCCCTGCACTGTCCACAGTCTCTGGTCATTCCCTGCACTGTCCGCAGTCTCTGGTCATCCCCTGCACTGTCCGCAGTCTCTGGTCATCCCCTGTACTGTCCACAGTCTCTGGTCATTCCCTGCACTGTCCGCAGTCTCTGGTCATCCCCTGCACTGTCCGCAGTCTCTGGTCATCCCCTGTACTGTCCGCAGTCTCTGGTCATCCCCTGTACTGTCCGCAGTCTCTGGTCATTCCCTGCACTGTCTGCAGTCTCTGGTCATTCCCTGCACTGTCCGCAGTCTCTGGTCATCCCCTGCACTGTGTCCGCAGTCTCTGGTCATCTCCTGCACTGTGTCCGCAGTCTCTGGTCATCTCCTGCACTATGTCCGCAGTCTCTGGTCATCCCCTGTACTTTGTCTGCAGTCTCTGGTCATCTCCTGTACTATGTCCGCAGTCTCTGGTCATCTCCTGTACTATGTCCGCAGTCTCTGGTCATCTCCTGTACTATGTCCGCAGTCTCTGGTCATCTCCTGTACTGTGTCCGCAGTCTCTGGTCATCCCCTGTACTGTGTCCGCAGTCTCTGGTCATCTCCTGTACTGTGTCCGCAGTCTCTGGTCATCTCCTGTACTATGTCCGCAGTCTCTGGTCATCTCCTGTACTGTGTCTGCAGTCTCTGGTCATCTCCTGCACTGTGTCCGCAGTCTCTGGTCATCCCCTGTACTGTGTCTGCAGTCCATTGGTTCAGAATATTTTTTTTTCTTGTTTTTCACCTCTAAAACCTAGGTGCGTCTTATGGTCAGGTGCGTCTTATGGAGCGAAAAATACGGTAGTTCATTACTATCCAATATTTGCTATTTTGACATTCTAATTCACTAACAGGGATGAGCAAATGTTTCAGGGTTCTGTTTGCGGGACATATTTCAAATCTATCATGAAGTCTGAAAATTGTGAATGTAAAACACCTTTGAAGTTTATAGAGGAAAATCTTGAAAACCAATTCTGGCCATTTTCAAGACTAATATGCAGGGGATTGTCAAAAAATAGCATGGGCACTGCAATGAGAGACATGTATCATTGTAAAGTTTTAATGTGACCTCAAGGACAAGAAATAAAAAACACCAATTCTTTTAAATTCATGTTTGAGAGACGTCTTAAAGATGTATGTTACAAAACAGCACGATTCTCAAGGACAGCATCATTTTACTCTGAACCACATATTTTGCACACGTAATTGATTTTTTACTGTTGCCTTAAATCCTGCAGCATCACCCCATTCTGATTCATTACAGCTTAAAAAATTTTTTTTGTCCACCTATAATTTACTTAAATTGAATAGTGGAGCGAGAGCCACATGAGAGCTAAAATCTGTATGAAAGTTTACTCATATACAAATAAAGCTAAAGCCCTCAACTTTGTACACATCAGCCAGTGGCACAATAGTTTGATATTATAATGTGTGTGTTCTTTTCACAGTACATCACTGCATTCTTAATGTATAATACAATGTCAAAACGAAATGCACAAAAACATTTAAAAACCACAGCTCCACATTCCCCAAACCTATTCCTATTATCCCTTTCAAAAAAACGTTTTATTGCACTGATTTTCCATTAACAAAATTCTACACATTTGGGTTTTAATTGCTGTTATGAGGTGACTAAGTATACCTGAAACTTTGTGATGTGGCATTATACAGTATATTTAATGTGGGACTTTGAATGACAGGATGCAGGTGTTGAGTGTTTTATCATTGGTAAATCCGATCATTACAATCACTTGCTAATCTTGTATTGCTTTATCCTTGTACTTTGTAAGCAGAAAATAAATGGTGGAATATATCGCCTTAATTTAGCATTGATATATTGCATATGATTATTATAGCTGAAGAAATACTTTTTAGATGTTTTGATACATGGTTAAGATCAGGGGCAGACTGACAACTCATGGGGCCCCCAGGCAATAGCGGATTATGGGGCCCCTGTGTCCTTGCCCACACTCAAACCACACCCAAAAAAGCCTATGAAAGGTACCAGGGGCATCTCATGGGGCCCCTTACTGACCCCGGGCCCTCAGGCAGTGCCTGAGTTTCCGAATGGTCAGTCCGCGCCTGGTTAAGATGTTAAGAGGTAATAAAGTTATAGCAAGAAACATAATGGAACAATGGCAACACTGAACACATTTGTGGTATTATTCCAGGTACTCATATAGTGCCATCAATTTGCACAGGGCTTTTTATATGGTGTACATTCATATCAGTCTCAAGGTCCCTAACTCAAATTCATACTAGGGACAATTTAGACAGGAGCCAATTAACCTACCAGCATGTCTTTTGAGTGTGGGAAGAAATCCACAAAGGTACAGGGAGGACATACAAACTCCAGACAAGTAGTACCGTGGTTAAGAGTCAAACCAACAACCCTAGTGCTGCTAGGCGGAAGTGCTAACCACTGTGCTGCACTATAAACCATAAAATGTTGCGCTACATTCAAACTAATTAAAGTAAATGTGGAATTCAATATCTCAAATAAAATAATAGCAATAATCATAAATATAATAAAAAATGTGCTGGGTGATAACACAAAAATGAGCAAAAACACAAACTTAAATCAATACGCATGTGCATAAAAAATGCACATACATATATTACATCACACGTGCAAATATGTGGAGTGAAATATGTCTAAATAATACACGCAAACTCAAAGTCCAATAATGGAATATTAAAGGTGAAAAAAAGTCCAATAATGGAAAAAGGTGAAAAAAATATTTTGGTAAACTGTGTTTCCAATATGCTGTAAAGTGACCACAGGTGAAAACAAAACGTGCAGGTATCTGGGTGTAGATAGAGCTTGTGAATCCAACCACCTTCTGGACTAGCCTCTCACCTCATCACTTCGACCCTTGCGGGTCAAAGAGCAATATGGATCCCTCTCACAGATCCTCCAGGCACCAAAGCACTCCAAAACCACTTCTCAGGATATAATATTCCCACTCAGCTCTTCTCCAGGTATAGATGAAATGTCACTGGACTAGGACTGTCTGGCCAAAAGCAGAACTTTTCATGAGAGGTCTTTAGTTCTTCTTGTAACTCCACACAGCGCTGCTTATACTTATTGATATCCAAGGCTGGCTGCAGCCTGGCACACAGGTAGGCATTACAGCTACAACACTTCAGCATATCACATTCAATGTTTGTCCATCCATACTTAGCACAAGCTAGAGGACATAACTCTGAAGGTTTCCCAGCCCATTTCAGAGAAGAGAAGGATTCCACCCTGGTGAAAAAAGCTTCGTGGGGACACCGGGGAAGGTCCGAGAGCTGATCAACGAGGGGATAGTGAGCGAGGAGCGCTGCAGTGATAGCAGGAAGGACAACAGTTTCTCGTCGGATGGAAACCACAGCTTTGATGCTTCAGCTGATGTTGACACTTTGGAAGCTACAAGCAAAGAAGCTTTTTTCACCAGGGTGGAATCCTTCTCTTCTCTGAAATGGGCTGGGAAACCTTCAGAGTTATGTCCTCTAGCTTGTGCTAAGTATGGATGGACAAACATTGAATGTGATATGCTGAAGTGTTGTAGCTGTAATGCCTACCTGTGTGCCAGGCTGCAGCCAGCCTTGGATATCAATAAGTATAAGCAGCGCTGTGTGGAGTTACAAGAAGAACTAAAGACCTCTCATGAAAAGTTCTGCTTTTGGCCAGACAGTCCTAGTCCAGTGACATTTCATCTATACCTGGAGAAGAGCTGAGTGGGAATATTATATCCTGAGAAGTGGTTTTGGAGTGCTTTGGTGCCTGGAGGATCTGTGAGAGGGATCCATATTGCTCTTTGACCCGCAAGGGTCGAAGTGATGAGGTGAGAGGCTAGTCCAGAAGGTGGTTGGATTCACAAGCTCTATCTACACCCAGATACCTGCACGTTTTGTTTTCACCTGTGGTCACTTTACAGCATATTGGAAACACAGTTTACCAAAATATTTTTTTCACCTTTTTCCATTATTGGACTTTTTTTCACCTTTAATATTCCATTATTGGACTTTGAGTTTGCGTGTATTATTTAGACATATTTCACTCCACATATTTGCACGTGTGATGTAATATATGTATGTGCATTTTTTATGCACATGCGTATTGATTTAAGTTTGTGTTTTTGCTCATTTTTGTGTTATCACCCAGCACATTTTTTATTATATTTATGATTATTGCTATTATTTTATTTGAGATATTGAATTCCACATTTACTTTAATTAGTTTGAATGTAGCGCAACATTTTATGGTTTATATTCACTTGATCATTGGTATATGATTTAATGTTAGCAGCTGTTTGGGGTTCATTTATTAATTTAATTTGTTTTAATACACATTTGGAGCGCAGGAGGGTCACACCATTATCACTGTGCTGCACTGCAGTGTTATTTTTATTTCATATAACTTTCACTACAGTTGTGTAAAGATAGATACAATTTATGCTGATACTGTATTAAATCTTAATTTCAGCAATGGTTTTTCAATGGCCATGTAACTTAAGACAAACTTTTTCTTTTTAACTCTGAGCAAACTAAAGCGGGGTTATTTTTTCCATGTGTTCTAACACTTCTTCAGTTTATAAAGAAAAACTATTTAAAAAAAAATAAGTTTTTCAGGACTTAACCATTTAACTTTAAAGAGGAATTCCAGGAAAAAAAAATGTTTTTTCCAATGCAGTGGGGCTGTGCACGGACTGCATGGGTTAACTGCTCATTTTGTCTAGGGGTGAGGAGAGCGCAGATATACTTTCCTCATCCACTGGTCATCCAAGTGCAAGTCCGGTCCCTGATGATTCTGCTTCCCCGCACGCTAGTGGTCTTGTGCATGGACTGTTCCTGACGTCATCACATCCATAGACTGGCTCTGGTTGTAAAGACTGCAGGAACAGTCGACTGCTGGACACGGGGGAGCACTGTTTTCCAGAGGATTGAAGGATCACGTAAGTATAGCTTTTCTGTGCACTTCTGGACAAAATAAGCAGTGAACCCATGCAGTGCGGGCACAACCCTACTGCAAGGGGAAAAAAAATCAGTGAGCTAACAATCCTATTCACTAAACATTGGTCCTGCTAAAGTCAGAAAATGTCACTCCATAATCCTCATTCACTGCAGTTATAATACAGAAAACTAAGAGTTTACTTGATGAAGGCTATGCTGTTAAACTTAATAGCACTGACTTTATTTTTGGGCTTTTTGTATGTGGGAGGATTCCAGGAGATTGCGGTGGTTGTATTTGTGAATTCTTGCAAGCTGTTTACAGACAGGGAGTGGAATGGGCTGGTGCACTATGGGGTGGAGCCCTATTGCTGACCTCTAGCCGCCGCTACTGATGAGCGGTGGCCATTTTGGTACTTCATTTATTTATTTATTTTATTACTCCACGTGGATACGTTTTTATGTTACTTGCTATTATTACCTTAAATAAAATACTATACTATAAGCACCTTTCTGGCTCCTGTGGCTGAGCTAATTCCCCTGGACCACCAGGAACCCACCCTGATGGATGGACGATTGAACCTGTAGCTGTCAGCATACCGCTGCACCCCTAGATGTCCGATGTATTATAATCAATGCACATTATAATTTATGGTCTGGTGAGTGTTCAGCACTCTACTCACAAATGCGTTTAAGTCACATACGTTTATGGAATTTATGACCTGCATTTTTTAGCGCTGCACTAATATATTATAAATTGGGGGAAAACCTGCTTCACTGAGTAACAAGGCTGTGGGGTTAATTTACTAAAAACAATCAGACTGCGCACGTTTCTTTTTTTTTTTTAATCTTTATTTTCATATAAGTCAATGTTTACATTCCCAGTAAAGAGTGCCAATTACAATAGGAAAATACAATGTTTCCATTGACCCACTTTTCAGATGAAAGGATTACTTCAGTCTTATTACGTAAAAAATATTGAAGGCTCTTCCTGAGCGTGCAGTCTGTGAATGCGAAATGTAGAAGGGAGGAGCTGTAACCTTGACGGAAAAGGGCAAGGGGTGTAAGGGAGGGGTAGAGGCAAGTGTGGAAGAAGGTACTGTCTAAGGTCAAAATAATAACAGAACAGAACATTTCCTGGTCGAGAAAACACCTGTAATTATTACTATATTATTATTATACAGGATTTATATAGCATCAACAGTTTGCGCAGCACTTTAAAAAATGAAGGTAGACATTTAAGTTACAATACAACTTGGTACAAGAGGAAACAGAGGGCCCTGCTCATTACAACTTACTAAGAGGAAGGGTTGAGTGATACAAAAGGTAATAGCAGTGGGGTATGAGCTGATGGAAGAAATAAAAGGCAGTTTACTAGTTAGAAGCAGGATAGGCTTCTTTAAAGAGAAAGGTTTTTAGGGGTTGTTTAAAGGTGGATAGATTAGGAGATAGCCAGACAGATTGGGATAGGGAATTCCATAGGTAGGGAGAAGCTCAGGAGAAGTCCTGGAGGTGAGCATGGGAGTAAGAATCAATGTAATAACTTTGGGGTATGAGCTGATGAGAAAGTGGAATTACTGTTAGGTGGACTTAGGATGGGAGACTCTCGGGAAAAGTCCTGGAGGTGAGCATGGGAGGTGGTGACAAGGGAGCAAGAAAGCAGAAGGTCTTGGGAGGATCGAAGAGAGCGGTTTGGTTGATATTTTGAGACCAGATTGGTGATGTAGCTGGGGGCAGAGTTGTGGATGGCTTTGTAAGTTGTTGTTAGTATTTTGATTTTTATGCGTTGGGCAAGTGGAAGCCAGTGGAGGGATTGGCAGAGAGGGGTAGCAGACACTGAACGGTTGGTAAAGTGGATGAGCCTGGCAGCAGTATTCATAATGGACTGGAGGGGGGATAGCCTATATAAAGGTAAGCCAAAGAGGAGGGAGTTGCAGTAGTTGAGGCAAAAGATAACCAGGGAGTGAATTAGGAGCTTTGTGGTATCATTGGTTAAAAAGGGGCATATTCTGAGGATGTTGCGGAGGTTGAAGTGGCATGATTTAGACAGGGATTTGATGTGGGCTTGAAACGATAGTTCAGAATCCAGGGTTATCCCTAGTACCCTGGCATGCAGGGATGGGTTGACAGTTGTGCTATTGATCCTGACTGAGAAATGTTGTGCATTGATGCCACCACTCCTTGGCCTCCATTATGTCATGTACCTTCAGTAACCATTCTTTCACTGATGGCACTTCCTGGGACTTCCAGTGAAGCAGAATAAGACATATTCCAGCATTGAGGTGCTGAGGCAGCAATGTGTGTTTGTAAGACTCCACAGACTGCTGTATGTTGTGGAAAAGCATGGGCAATGGGTCGTCTGCTATCTGAAGTTGGGTCACCTTAGTAATTAGTTTACAAACTTCTATCCAGAAGGGCTGTAGGACAGGGCACTCCCAGCAAAGATGTATAAAGGTACCCTTCTTTTCGCAACCTCTCCAACATAAGTTGAAATAATCACAGATATGCGAGACAATCTGTCTGGGACTCTATACCACCTTGATAAATATTTGTAATATGATTCTTGGATTATAGAGTTGACAGAAGAGGTGTGGGCTAGTACAGTAATTTTCTCTACACTGCTGTCAGTTAAGTATTTCCCTAAGTCCTTCTCTCACTTTCTGATATAGTAAGGAGTCATGGTGGGTTGCCCTAGGGGCGGACTGACCATTTGGAAACTCGGGCACTGCCTGAGGGCCCGGGGTCAGTAGGGGGCCCCATGAGATGCCCCTGGTACCTTTTTCATAGGCTTTTTTGAGTTTGGGCAAGGACACAGGGGCCCCATGATCCCCTATTGCCCGTGGGCCTCATGAGTTGTCAGTCCGCCCCTGGATTGCCCCCAAAGGTTTTAAAGAAGTGTTTAGCTTTATGTGCTTCCAGCTATCCTGAGGTGTTGTGGACTGTGCACTTTTCAAGTGCAGTTGCACTCTACAATGACATTTCCTTCAGAGCTTAGTAAATGAGGTAAAGCTTTGCTTTGCAAAGAATATCCAATCACATGCAAGAAAAATAAAAAAACAGCATTGTTGCATGCACTTGACTGGCTGATAGAAGCCAGCAGAGCTTCCCCTCATACTAAACTCTGGAACAACTGCACTTACAAAGTGCACAGTCTATGTGCCTTTAGTTATTCAACCCCACTGTGAATTAGATTACAGTGCATCCAGAAAGTATTCACAGCGCTTAACTTTTGCCACATTTTGTTATGTTTATAGCCTTATTCCAAAATGGATTAAATTAATTTTTTTCCTCAACATTCTACAAACAATACCCCATAATGACATCATGAAAGAAGTTTGTTTTGAAATCTTTGCAATAATTAAAAGTAAAAAATACATAAGTATGTACAGCCTTTGCTCAATACTTTGTTGAAGCACCTTTAGCACCAATTACAGCCTCAAGTCATTTTGAGTATGATGCTATAAGCTTGGCACACCTATTTTTGGGCAATTTCTCCCATTCTTCTTTGCAGTACCTCTCAAGCTCCATCAGGTTGGATGGGGAGCGTCGGTGCACAGCCATTTTCAGATCTCTCTAGAGATGTTCAATCGGGTTCAAGTCTGGGCTCTGGCTGGGTCACTGCAGGACATTCACAGAGTTGACCTGTAGCCACTCCTTTGTTATGTGGGCTGTGTGCTTAAGGTCGTTGCCCTGTTGAAAGATGAACAGTCGCCCCAGTCTAAGGTCCAGAGCACTCTGGAACAGGTTTTCATCAAGGATGTCTCTGTTCATTGCTGCATTCATCTTTCTTTCAATCCTGACTAGTCTCCCAGTTCCTGCCACTGAAAAACATCCTCACAGCATGATGCTGCCACCACCATGCTTCACTGTAGGGATGGTACTGGCCAGGTGGTGAGCGGTGACGCTTGGCATTCAGGCTAAAGAGTTCAATCTTTGTTTCATCAGACCAGAGAGTTTTGTTTCTCATGGTCTGAGAGTCCCTCAGGTGCCTTTTGGCAAACTCCAGGCGGGCTGCCATTTGCCTTTTACTGAGGAGTGGCTTCCATCTGGCCACTCTACATACAGGTCTAATTGGTGTAGTGCTGCAGAGATGGTTGTTCTTCTGGAAGGTTCTCCTCTCTCCACAGAGAAATGCTGGAGCTCTTTCAGAGTGACCATCGGATGCTTGGTTCCCTTCCTAGCTAAGACCCTTCTCCCTTGATTGCTCATTTTGGCTAGGCAGCCCGCTCTAGCAAGATTCCTGGTGGTTCCAAACTTCTTCCATTTACAGATGATGGAGGTCACTCTGCTTATTGGGACCTTCAATGCTGCAGAAATTTTTCTGTACCCTTCCCCAGATCGTACAATTCCTTGTACTTCATGGCTTGATTTGTGCTCTGACATGCACTGTTAACTATGGGACGTTATATAGACGGGTTTATACCTTTCCTAATCATGTCCAGTTAACTGAATTTCCCACAGGTGGACTCCAATCAAGTTGTGGAAACATCTCAAGGATGATCAGTGGGAACAGGATACACCAGAGCTCAATTTTGAGTGTCAAGGCAAAGGCTGTGAATTCTTATGTATTGTACATGTATTTTTTTTTCGTTTTTTATTTTTAATGAATTGCAAAGATTTAAAAACGAACTTCTTTCACATTGTCAATATTGGGTATTGTTTGTAGAATGTTGAGGAAAAAAATGTATTGAATCCATTTTGGAATATTGCTGTAACATAACAAAATGTGGAAAAAGTTAAGCTCTGTGAATACTTTCTGGATGCACTATATATATATATATATATATATATATATATATATATATATATAAAAGAGGAAATGGATTGCTGCACATAAAAGTCTTTAATGTAGAAAAATCACCATACAGAAAAGTGGTGAAGAATGGGCAAAGCCATATAAATAGTGTTCAAAAAAGGGCTTCAGGCTATTAACATAACGCCCTTCTTCAGATCAGAACACAAATTGAAAAAAAAAATACAACTATAATATATTTATACAAACAATATAATTGGAATCAATTATATAATTAAACACACATTAAACACAAATCAGGTAAACGTCTTCTGGTAAATGTGGTTGTTTCAGAGTAAAAATTCTGTCTAGAAGAAACGTCTCCATATCAAAGACGTGGAATGCAAACATAAGTACCTGGTATAAAAAGCACATATATACACCATTTAAAAAAATAACAAAATAGAGAAAAGTCACAGAGAAAAAAAAAAATATATATATATATACTGTATATATATATATATATATATGTGTATAATACTAAACAAAGAAAAAAAATTAAAAAATAAATTAAGGAAATAAATACAGATCGAAATCTGAATTTAACGCTTTAGGGGTTAATGTATCCAAGCGATTAATCCATTGAACATCCTGTTGTCTAAGCTGTAATTCTCTATTACCTCTGCATCTGTTCTTATGAATCCCATCCCATTTAACGACCATAAATCTAAGTTGAGAAACCGTGTGACCTTTATCAACAAAGTGTCCAGCTAAAGGTAACTTAGTAAGTTTGTCTCTAATAAAATACTTGTGTCTAGCTATTCTATCCTTCACCTTTTAGGTAGTCTCACCAATATATAACAAACCACATGGACATTTTATTATATATACCACAAATGATGACTGACAGGTATAATGGTCCTTGATGGATATACTATAACCTAAGTGAGGATGAGGGAAGAATTTTCCTTTAATCATACTATTACATTGTATACAACTAAGGCAAGGATAAGAACCAAAGTTATGTGGACCTGTAAATGTAAAAGGCAATGAAGGTGGATTATATTGGTCTGATCTCACTAACCTATCACGCAATGTCCTCCCCCGACGGTAAGATGGTAATGGTGGGAGATTGAATTCTGTACAGACGGAAAGTTAATGCTCAGGATTGGCCAATGTTGTTTGATTCTGTTTAAGACCCAATTTGAATAATGGTGAAATTGAGAGATGAATGGCAATCTACAGGAATTCAACCGTCTATTCATATATCAGGACAAACCATCCCTTTCTTTTTTAACCAAATCATAGGGATAACCCCGTTCCCGGAGTCTGCCTTCCATCTTGTTAAGCCTAATCTCACGAACCTGTGGGTCACTGACAATCCTGGAAACATGAGTTAATTGACTGCCAGGTATAGATTTAAAAACCCCGGGAGGATGAAAACTAGCAAATGATAACAACTGATTACGATCTGTAGGTTTAATATATAAATCACTAACAATATGCTCATCCTGTATTTTCAAAAGAGTATCCAAAAAGAAATTTCTGTTGTGCTTGTCAACATATTAAACTTAAAGCAATTGTAAAGGTCCGGGTTTTTTTTTTTAAATAACAAACATGTCTATACTTACCTACTGTGTGCAGTGATTTTTCAAAGAGCGGCCTGGATCCTCCTCTTCTTGGGTTCCCTTCAGGCTCTCCTGACTCCTCCTGTCTGTTGGGTGCCCCCACAGCAAGCAGCTTGCTATGTGGGCACCCGCTTCTCCATGTGTCCATTCACACACAGAGCCATGACTTGGCCCCACCTGCCCTCTCTCCTCATTGGCTGACTGGCTGTGATTGACAGAAGCGGGAGCCAATGCCAATTCTGCAGAGAATCACGTTTTTTAAAGAAATAACAAACACCTACACACACACATATATATATATATATATATATATATATGGTGTGTGTGTATGTATAGAATTTATACAAAATTCAATATTACCGTTTGATTAGATACTTGAATGAAAACTAATAAAACATAAATTACATAATAGCTTGCAGCTGGTGAATTTGTGGTTTAGCCGTTTGGCCAATTTCCCTTTGAAGGTTGTTTTTATCTGCACATTACTAAAGTTTCCAGGCTTCAGTTTTTTACTTTGACCACTGTGTACAATTTTCTATGTTGTTTAAAACAGCAGTGGTCCTGTTTTTCCATTTTATTTTGAAATATAACTAGAGCTAGGTCGTCTCCTGGTATAAAACTGTGCTGGTCGAAACTGGACACATGCCTGATTACTCAGCTATTCAGATGGCTTTTTAAGTAGAACGAATGTTATACCATACACTCAAAATGCAGTCTACAGTGTATCATTAAAGCTACAGTACCAGTGCTGTGTAGTATTTTAGTAACTGTAACTTAAAGGTTCATAGGAATCTACAATACATTTGCTGTTGGTACAGTACATAACCAGTTACATCTTTTATTATGCATTGTAAAACAACATACTGTATAGAGAAGAAAATATAGATGTTTGGTAGTTAAAATGAAGATTGTTTTGTTATAGCTATTTTCTTGTTGTCAAAGTTGGTACTAGCATTGCCATACATTATGCTTAAAATTATACATCTTAAAGTACAAGCATGTGTAGGCCTGAGGCTCTCATGGGCCGACAAAGTAAGTTCTTATGTGTGAAGAATCCCCAAGACTGCTGCCAACTCATCTGACAAGGGAACCAGTTACTGAAGTCACATTACATACATCTCATGGACTCTAACATTTTTGTTACAAAATCAAATAATTGCGTTTTGCTTGTCCTTATGATGTTATCATTGAACTTTCTGGAGTTCTCTTGACAAAAAAGCTCTCCATAATGGCACACAGATGATATATATACAAAGGTCATTGTAAGCTATAGAGACACAATACCCAATCCTTGTTGGTACTCTAATCCATTATTCTGTGAAAATCAACCCCAAAATATTTTATAGATAGTTGCAAGTTGGTGATAACTACAATCTTTCCCATGTAGTCCACAATAAATGTATGTAACTATGCATGTACTGTACATGTCTGTATAGTGGTCATTGCCACCAAACATTTGTTTTTATTTCTTTTAAACCCTGCAGTTCATCTGCGCTGGAGAGTACTGAACTGGCCAGCAATGAGTCCAGATCTAAATCCCATAGAGCACCTGTGGAGAGATCTCAAAACAGCAGTTGGGAAAAGGAAACCTTCTAATCTGAGAGACCTGGAACAGTTGGCAAAAAAAAAGTGGTTCAAAATCCCAGTAGAGAGGTGTAAGAAACTCATTGATGGTTACAGGAAGCGATTGATTTCAGTTATTTTTTTTTCAAGGGATGTGCTACCAAATATTAAATTGAGAGTAATTCCCAATAATTTTGTCCAGTTCATTTTTGGTTTGGTTTTGGTTTTGCGTGGTATGTGTCAGATTTGGATTTTTGTTTCTCCACTTTTTTATGTTATATCAATACAAACAAAAGAAGTAAACACAAGAATGACTAAACATTTGTAATTGCAACAAATTTCTGGGTGATGTGGTGCATTATCTGACGGAAATGCAGGGGTGCCAATATTTTTGGCCATGACTGTATTTGCAAAATATTATAACAAACACTAAGTAAAAAATGTTTTTCGGTATTTTTCATTTATATAGCAAAAAATACAAAAACCCAGTGGTGATTAAATACTGCTAAAAGAAATCTCTGTTTTAAAAAAAGTATAAAAATTTCATATGGGTACAGTGTTGCATCACTGGATAATTGTCAGTCAAAGTGTGACAGCACTGAAAGCTGAAAATTGGCCTTGACTGGAGGGGGGAGAAAGTGTCCAGACCAGGGGCGGACTGACAACTTATGGGGCCCCCAGGCAATAGGGGATCATGGGGCCACTGTGTCCTTGCTCAAACCCAAAAAAACCTATGAAAAAGGTACCAGAGGCATCTCATGGGGCCCCCTACTGACCCCGGGCCCTCGGGCAGTGCCCGAGTTTCCAAATGGTCAGTCCGCCCCTGGTCCAGACTTGAAATGGTTAAACAGTTGTATGGAGTGTGAACAGACTCCTTGGCTCTGGCAACCTGCTCTTAGTTGTAGAGGCAAGGAGTGCATGTAAAAGCACATGTATACATAAATTATTTAAAAAACAGGAAAACAGTATTTGGAGTCAGTGAATATGACCATCATATTTTAATGTCAACCAAAAAAAAGTTCCCAAGGTTTATGTTAAAATTTTAATAAATGCAGCTATCCCAAGAGAGGGTGAAAAGATTTTATTTGTTTTTTAATTAGTGCATTAGATATTGCTTTTTGCTGATGCCAGCAAGTATGTATGGCCAACAAGGTGTCCATGAATTATGAGGATAAAGTTCATTTTATTATTTAAGAACACAAGTTAGTGAAGTCTGTCTAAGATGTGGGTCAGGCTATCAATGAAATCTAGTTTAAGCCATGTCATATCAGAGTTGGCTAATAGTTGTCCCTTTGGCTTTGGCACGTTGTACTGACACTGGTAAAGATATATTTTTTATTAGCAGTCCGGAACATGTTTAGTCAGCAAGCACAGCCATGTGATTTATTTTGTTACACCTGTAGTTCTGGATACAGTCCATCTTATTTCATCTAGGCTTCATTTTCATCTTATCGTGTAATTTTATAATGTAGGCATCTAGGATTATGAAATTAGTTGCTATAAAACTGAGGCAACTAAGCAGTGGACAGTCTGTTAAAAGTTGTACCTCCACGTGAATGTCATGCCTGCATGGGGCTAATATCTTTTCCAGCATAGAACATATTTATGTTAAACTATTTACACCAAGGAATATCAGTATAAAGACTGCATCTACCTTCTTCTTTTCCATATAAGAGATCACGTTATTACAGAAACCAGGCATTGTCTACATGTTTAATTAATATAATACTTCAGTTTGGAAACTAAATCAAACACATAGATGTCACAGCTCTGCACTATGCAGTTCTCGCATTTTTTTGTGGAATAGACATTCTAGATGTGTTTGTCCAGAAGATGACAAAATACTCTGAAGCTGCTGCTAATTTAAAATAGATATAAAAACTAAACTGTTCATATTGTTCAAATGTAAAATTATTACTCTGTTTTAATCCCACTAGCAGCATTTAGTTTTTAGTATTTGGGGTTTAAATCTATATAGCATCCTCCTAGGAAAGCTAGGGGGAGCCAAGTTAAGTTTTTTTTTTAAATAGGAGGCTGAGTAGCAGCTGGGAAAGATAGTCAGAGGAGTCAAATTTGGGTCAGGGCTGTGAGGCTCTGCAGATCAGCTCTCTAATACCTCCATCTCATCTAGAGACTTGGAGAGGTCTCTAGCACTCAGTGGGCGGGGGTGAGGAATGGTTGATCTGTATCCTTAGGGGACCCTGACGAATCCCCAAGCAGGAGGCTTGGCATGGGGTTGGGACAGCCTTTAAGCATGCAGGAACCTGCTCAGTAGGAGGGAGGGTTTGGGTGGAAGATGTGAGAGCAGAAGCTGGAGTGTGAAGCCTGTGAAGGGGCCTGCCTCCAGGAAGGATCTGGACAGGAGAAAAGCTGAACCTCACCATCCCCCTGAGAGAGGACAATCTGTGGAGATTAGGAAGGAGCCAGCCCAGCAGAAGGTCTGAAGGCAACTACCAACCTACATCTTGCAGAAGAGGGACAGTGAGTACTTTTACACCCCCTGGACTGGAGTATGGGAGAGGGCATTTGGATGGTAAACCTAACCAGCCCCCGGCTGGACTGTGCTTTAAGGCTGCAGCCTCTAGATCCCCTTTGTCCAGGGATTCCTTCAGACAGCTGGATAGAAGAGAACTGGTTTTTGGGGTGGTACACCAGGAGAGGATAGAGAGCTCTCCAAGAAGAGAGAGCCTTCTGAGCACATGTACATAGCTTCAGGAAGTTGTCCTCAGTTTAACAGTTCTTTGGGCATCCCATGTATCTCTCATTCCCATCCAAGTTCAAATCCTCTAATAAAATAAAAAAAAACAAGTTCAAGGACTGTTAAACTATTCTTGGAGTGCAAGTCTGGAAGGAAAGGCATGTTGCCTGGCTGTGTAGGTTGTAGTGGCATACGGATGGAGCTAACAGAGCACCAATGGTAGGAGATGGCCCAAGGCCATCACTGGATTAATGAATGAAAAAATGTTCATCCAGTTAGTAATCCAGAAACCCTTTAGTATTTTTTCATCTATTTTCTGCAATTTTTTTTGCTATTCGAGGCTCCATCAGAGCCTGCATCTGTAATGAGCAAATATGGCTGTCCCCATACACAGATATTGTTTCAAAATATATGTAGTAACATAAATGAAAAAAAAAATTAACACATATTCAAAAAATAATTTTCATTATATTAATCTCTTTTATATGTTTAACACATTCCCACCCGGTCTATAGCGGATTTATGGCCGGGCGGTCCTCTTGACCCTCTGACTGGGCATCATATGACGTCCTGTGCATTGCACTGTTCGTAAGCACCCCCTGGGGTACCACCCGTTGCTGACAGGCTGGGTCCCTGAGACACAGTGCTTCCCCGATGAAGGTAACCAGCCAACTAAGTTGGCTTTTTACCACGTGATCGGCTATGACCTATCACAGCTGATCATAAATATAAACACACAGTGGTCACTTACTGTTTCTGCCTTCTCCTTCTCACACATCGATTGTGTGAGGAGGAGAACCCAGGAACAGTGAGTTTAAGAGTTAACACTTTCACTACTGTGCATCACACTGCCCCTAATAAAGAGTCCCTGTCAGTGCCACCAGTGGATCTGTCAGATCAGCCCATCAGTGGATCTGTCAGGTCAGCCCATCAGTGGATCTGTCAGAACAGCCCATCAGTGAATCTGTCAGATCAGCCCATCAGTGGATCTGTCAGTGGACCCGTCAGTGGATACGTCAGTGGATCCATCAATGGATCTGTCAGTGGAGCCATTAGTGGACCCATCAGTGGATCTGTCAGTGGAGCCAATCAGTGGATCTGTCAATGCCGCCATCAGTGGATCTGTCAGTGCCACCATCAGTGGATGTGTCAATGCAGCTCATCAGTGGATCTGTCAGTGCAGCCCATCAGTGGACCTGTCAGTGTACCTGTCAGTGCAGCCCATCAGTGCATCCATCAGTGTACTTGTCAGTGCATTCATCAGTGCAGCCTATCGGTGTACCTGTCACCACAGCCATCAGTGCTGCCTAATCAGTGTACCCGTCACAGAGTCGACACAACAGCCGGCCATCAGCAGTGTACCCATCACATCCACCCATCAGAAGTTTACCCCTCATATAACCACAATCACCAGAGCCGCAATGTCCAAAAAATATTTTACTAGTTAGGAGGCGCTCAAAATCCTCAGCATGACAGATGAGAGAGCAGGAGCTCTCACCATCCGATTCCAATTTGGAATACAAGCCAGTAGAAAGCAGAAAGTCAGTGACCGAACCGGAGGAGGAAGCAGTCCCTCCTAAAAGGATACGGCGCAACCAAAAGCAGCCTCATACACCCCAATGGTAAATCAGCAGACACCAATGGCTCTAGACCCCAGGATGAAAGGCCCAGTACCAGCACTGGAATATCCCACCAGACCCCAAGAATAAGGGCCTAAACATATCTTCCTGACACCCTAGAAAGCCCACTATGGCTGCCTTCCAGCTCAGGATCAGCTTCAATCCCCCCTTTCACCACATAGCCAGGTATGCAGACCAATACTGAAATTTTTTATGAAATTAATTTTTTTTATTATTTGTTTTTCCCTGTCGATTTACTTCAATACATTGTGGAACAGACAGACCTTTTTGCTCAGCAATATATTGAAAAAATTCCAATACATCCTATGCTCGTCCTTTTCAATGGAGACGTCTCATTGTGGAAGAGTTAAAATTGTTTTTGGTCCTTATGTTTAACATGGGGCTTACAAAAAAAGTGAATTGCCTGCCTATTGGTCCACCAACCCCATCTATTACGTGCCCATTTATTCTGCTGTAATTTCCAGCTCATGCTATGATCTGATCATGTGATTCCTACATTTCAATTATAACTCACAGTGCCCTCCCCGAGATCATCCAAACTATGAAAAACTGTACCAAATAAATTACTTTGCTAAGAGAACTTTATGTTTCTGAGCAACACATTGTGTGGATGAATCTTTGTCCAATTTACTAGCTGGCTGGGATTCAAGCAATACATTGACAGTAAAAGGGCCAGGTATGGATTGAAGCTGAACAAGCTCTGTGAAAGAGCTACAGGATATGTACTTGCCTATAAAAAAGTTGCAATATATTTTTTCCATTTGGCCATTTACAATATGTTTGTCATCTATCAAAAGTCAACAGAAAGACCCACTGTCTTCCTTATATATGTAGCAGAAATTATCACTGCCTTGATCTACCAGCAAGGATCGCCCCCAGAAAACATTTGCTCTGATTGTGTTAGCAGACTTCACGAGCAACTTTTTCCAGAAAACATTCCACCCACAGAATCAGAAAGAAGACGCCAAAAAAAATATTGGGTATGCAGCAGAAGAGGGGTTAGGAGAGACACCAGTGTTCATTGTACCCAATGTCCCTCCCAACCGGGCCTATGCATCGGAAACTGTATCTGACTTTATCACACATCACTAAAATATAGTTCCCCTTATTTTTAACAACCAGCCATTTCCCAGTTTCTAAAATCTGTGCCGATAATTTGCCTGCTGCCTTGATTGACCATGCCTCTGCCTTCCATGTTAACTGACCCTTGCCTGTTTACTGACGATGCCTCTGCCTGCCATCTGGATTGTTTCTAAACTGCTTTTCTGCCTTCCACCCGAATTGACCCTAGCCTGTATACTGACAATGCTGTTGCCTGCCGTCTGGATTGTTTCTAAACCATGTTTGTTCCTTCGACCTGCACTGACCTCAGCCTGTTTTTTGCCTGCCGCTTGAACTGATATTTTGCCCTGCTACTGTAGTAGTGGAATGAAAGATAACACAGGGGTCTCACATATGTGAGGGGCTTCAGAGTAGAGAAAAACAGTTTTTGGTTTTCACCAGGTTTTGTAATTCCCAAATCAGGGTCTGTTAGTCCAGAGGCTTCGAAGAGATGGGGTGGGACGAAGCCTCTATCCCTGTGGCCAGGTTTTACCTGACCAAAGCCCCAAGCCTGATGTTCCTTTCTGCTGCCTGGACCAATACTGTGCTGACCATATCTCTGCCTGCTGCTTTTAATGACCCAGGACTTTTTATGATCCATATTTTTGCCTGCTACCTGAACAATTACTTTGGCTGTGCTGACCATATCTCTGCCTGCTGCCTGTAATGACCCAGGACTTTTTTGGACTATGTTCCTGCTTGCTGCCTGGACTATTCGTTTGGCTATTGCTGACCACATCTCTGCCTGCTTGCTGGACCACTGCTCTCCTCTGCAAACAACTGCTCTACTATAACCACATGTAATCTTCTGTTTACCCTTTGTTTAGCTAGCCTGTGAAAAAGTCTCATGCATGTGGTATCACCATACTCAGGAGGAGTAGCAGAATGTATTTTGGGGTGTAATTCTTGCTATGTCCATGCCGGGGTTTTAAGTAATATCTTATAAATTGACAACTTTGTGTAAAAAAAAGTTTTAATTTCCTTTCCACATTTTTCAAAAACCTGTGGAAAAAAAGACTCATTAAGCCTCATAGAATATACATTGGCATGTTTGCTTTCCAAAATTGGGTAATTTTGTGGTTAATTCCATTGTCCTGGTGCTCCAGGGCCTTCAAAATGTGATAGGTAGTCAGGAAATTAAAAGTGTAATTTATGCCTCTAGGACGCCTGCTGGTGCTACTTGAATCTTGGGCCTCTGTATGTGACCAGGCTGTGAAAAGTCTCACATATGTGGTATTTTCATACTCAGGAGGAGTAGCAGAATGTGTTTTGTGGTGTAATTGCAAGTATGCATATGCCATGTGTGAGAAATAACTTGTTAATATGACAATTTTGCGTTAAATAAAAAAAATTAATTTCTTCATTTTCCAAGAACTGTGGGAAAAAATTACAACTTCAAAAAATTCACCATGCCTCTTACGAAATAGCTTGGACTGTCTACTTTCCAAAAAGGGATCATTTGGGGGGTAGTTATACTTTCCTGGCATGTCTCAAGAAATTAGATAAGCTGTCAATACATCAGGTGTGATCAATTTTCAATTATTGGTACCATAGCTTGTAGACTCTATACACAGACTAAATAATATACCCTGATTTGGGTTATTGTTACCAAAGATGTGTAGCAGTATACATTTTGCCCTAAATTTATGAAGAAAACTTACTTATTTGCAAATTTTTTGAATAGAAACTAAAAAATTTTTATTTTTTTTTCATTTTTGCTTTTTTCGCTTATTTCACAAAAAGAAAACCCAGTAATGATTAAGTACCACCAAGATAAAGCTCTATCTCTGAAAAAAATGATAAAGTTTTGTTGGGGTACAGTGTAGCATGATTGGGTAATTGTCATTCAGAGTATGAGAGCACTGAAAGCTGAATATTGGTCTGGGCAGGAAAGGGGTAAAAGTGCCCAGTAATGAAATGGTTAAAAAAAAGATATCATTGAAAAGATTAGACATTCTCCTTAAGGTCTTCTCTTCGATGAGTGAAAGATAACTTTGTACAGAAGTTGCATATACAGTTGCAAGAAAAAGTATGTGAACCCCTTGGGATTACATGGAGTTTTGCATGAATTGGGCATAAAATGTGCTCTGAATGTCATCTAAGTCACAACAATAGAAGAACACAGTCTGCTGAACATAATACTACACAAACATTAGATGTTGCCATGGTTTAATTGCACATAACATGTAAACATTCACAGTGCAGGGAGGAAAAAGTATGTGAAGCCCTAGCTTAATGACTTCTCCCAGAGCTAATTGGAGCCAGGAGTGAGCCAACCTCAACTCCAATCAGTGTGATGATATTGGATGTGTTGCTGACAGCTGTCCTGCCCTTAAAAAATACACACCTGTTTTGGGTTTACTGGTTTCAAGAAGCAATGTCTGATGTGGACCATGCCTCGCAGAAAAGAGCTATCAGAAGACCTACGATCAAGAATTGTTGACTTGCATGAAGCTGGAAAGGGTTACAAAAGTATCTCCAAAAGCCTTGATGTTCATGTGTCCACGGTAAGACAGACTGTCTACAAATGGAGAAAGTTTAGCACTGTTGCTACTCTCCCTAGGCATGGTCGTCCTGTAAAAATGACTGCAAGAGCACAGTGCAGAATGCTGCATGAGGTAAAGAAGAATCCCAGAGTGTCAGCTAAAGACCTACAGAAATCTCTGGCACATGCTAACATTTTTGTTGACACATCTACAATAAGGAAAACATTAAACAAGAATGGAGTACATGGGAGGACACCACGGAGGAAGCCATTGCTGTCCAAAAAGAATATTGCAGCACGTTTGAAGTTTGCAAAAGAGCACCTGGATGTTCCACAGCACTACTGGCAAAATATACTGTGGACAGATGAAACCAAGATTGAGTTGTTTGGGAAGAACACACAACACTATGTGTGGAGAAAAAAAGGCACAGCACACCAACATCAAAACCTCATCCCCACTGTAAAACATGGCGGAGGGAGCATCATGGTTTGGGGCTGCTTTGCTGCCTCAGGGCCTGGATGGATTGTTGTCATTGATGGGAAAATGAATTCCAGAGTGTATCAAGACATTTTGCAGGAAAACGTACGACCATCTGTCCACCAACTGAAGCTCTGCAGAGGATGGGTGATGCAACAGGACAATGACCCAAAGCATACAAGTAATTCAACAAAACAATGGCTGCAACAGCACAGAATACGCCTTCTGGAGTGGCCCAGTCAGAGTCCTGACCTCAACCCGATTGAAATGCTGTGGCATGACCTAAAGAGAGCGATTCACACCAAACATCCCAAGAATATTGCTACACTGAAACAGTTTTGTGAAGAGGAGTGGTCCAAAATTACTCCAGATCGTTGTGCAGGTCTGATCTGCAACTACAGGAAACGTTTGGTTGAGGTTATTGCTGCCGAAGGAGGGTCAACCAGTTATTAAGTCCAAAGGTTCACATACTTTTTCCTCCCTGCACTGTGAATGTTTACATGTTATGTGCAATTAAACCATGGCAACATCTAATGTTTGTGTAGTATTATGTTCAGCAGACTGTGTTCTTCTATTGTTGTGACTTAGATGACGTTCAGAGCACATTTTATGCCCAATTCATGCAAAACTCCACGTAATCCAAAGGGGTTCACATACTTTTTCTTGCAACTGTAAGCACATGATGATGATTTCATTATAGCATAAATGGTAAACATGTTGTGAATCTGGGACCTGGAGTGTTGAATGTTCCTATATTGACAGAGCCCATTCACACCAGCCCAGCCTACATTAGGGTGCGTCAAAGTGTCTTGCATTAGGGAAGCTCATTTATTTGAATGGGCTGCCTAATGCAGGCCATAGACGGGGAGAAAAACGGCCGATTTTTCTTTAAAAAAACGAAAAATCGGTCGTTCAAGCGGCCGACGTTACCAACAATGGTAAAAAAAAATCGGCCGATTTTCATCCCGTCTACAGCCGGCAAAAAGTGTTCCTGCAGAGAGCTCCGCTATTTCTTTGACAGTTCTTTGACATTTATAGCGGTTGCAACATTGTATCTATTTGTATCTATTTAGGATACAGATGTTTTTATTCGGAAACAAATAGATACAATGTTGCAACCGCTGTAAATGTTAAGGAACTGTCAAAGAAATAGCGGAGCTCTCTGCAGGGACACTTTTTGCCGGACTGGAATTCCTCTTATTTTTCATCCTCTTCTTCTTCTTCCTCTTCTTCTTCCTCTTCTTCTTCTTCATCCTCTTCTTCTTCATCCTCTACTTCTTCTTCTTCATCCTTTTCTTCATCCTCTTCTTCAAACTCTTATTTTTCTTCTTCATCCTCTTCTTCTTCCTCTTCTTCATCCTCTTCTTCTTCTTCTTCTTCTTCTTCTTCTTCATCCTCTTCTTCTTCTTCATCATCATCATCATCCTCTTCTTCTTCTTCATCCTCTTCTTCATCATCTTCTTCTTCATCCTCTTCTTCATCCTCTTCTTCTTCTTCTCCTTCTTCATCATCATCCTCTTCTTCTTCATCCTCTTCTTCATCCTCTTCTTCATCCTCCTCTTCTTATTCTTCTTCTTCTTCATCATCCTCTTCTTCTTATTCTTCTTCTTCATCATCATCATCCTCATCTTCTTATTCTTCTTATTCTTTTTCCTCTTCTTCATCCTCTTCTTCATCCTCTTCTTCTTCCTCTTCTTCATTCTCTTCTTCTTCTTCATCGTCATCCTCTTCTTCTTATTCTTCTTCATCCTCTTCTTCTTCATCATCATCCTCTTCTTCTTCTTCTTCTTCTTCTTCATCCTCTTCTTCATCCTGTTCTTCTTCTTCTTCATCATCATCCTCTTCTTCTTCCTCTTCTTCATCCTCTTCTTCTTCTTCATCCTCTTCTTCATCCTCTTCTTCTTCTTCTTCATCCTCTTCTTCATCCTCTTCTTCTTCTTCATCCTCTTCTTCATCCTCTTCTTCTTCATCATCATCCTCTTCTTCTTCCTCTTCTTCTTCATCCTCTTCTTCATCCTCTTCTTCTTCCTCTTCTTCATCCTCTTCTTCTTCTTCTTCATCCTCTTCTTCATCCTCTTCTTCTTCATCTTTTTCTTCATCCTCTTCCTCTTCTTCTTTTTCTTCTTTTTGTCTTCCTCTTGCAGGTCACTGCTCATGCGCAGATTTTTTTATTGGTAAAAAATCGGCCGTTTTTTTCCCAACTTTACCGATAAAAAAAATCTGCCAAAATACCGACAAACGGCCGACCAAATAGCCCACTAACGATCCGAAAATCGGCCGATTTTATTTTCGGACGAAAAATCGGCCGATTTTCGACCCATCTATGGCCCCCATAATGCATCACAATGGACAACCAATTGTGCATTTTCAGGAATGCAATACACCTCAACACATTGCAGAATGAATGCCATCACAGTGCACCAAAGTGCCTGAAGCAGAACTCTAACAAAAATAACAAAATAAAACTGAATTACAGATACATTTTAAAAATACAACTTGTTTGCACTATTCATTTTCAATCTGGAGTTCTCCCCAGTGGAACTTCTTATCTGCGACAAGTAGCTCTCAATCTGACGTCCAGAGTCATTCAGACCACTTCCTGTGAACCCAGACTGTCCTGGACTCACCCTAGCCTGTGGCTGGAGAGTGAAAGGAGAAGCAGCACAGCGATGATCTCATGTATCACTCTGATTTCTCCTTCTATTAGCATGCTCCTTATCAGCACCTTGGCTTCTTCTGCTGCTTTTTTCACTCACACTCCAGCTCTGCTATACAGGAATTAAAAATGGACGATACCAGACAAATTCAGGCACTTACACTACTTTCAGTGAAAAATACTTTTTTTTTTGTTTTTGTTTAAAGTTTTTTTAATTAGTGAAGAAACAAACTCCAAGTGGGCAACCCTCACAGGGGAGATCACTTGTGTGAAGGACAATTGTGTTGACCATACAGCAAATTAAGGGGGAAAAAAAAGAATCTAGAAAGAAAAGAAAAAGAAGTTGGCTCATGCAACAGTCCACATGGCTCCAGGACGAGCTTAACATTGTTTCCTCATGGGCAAAAAGCGGTAGGGAACAATGATTGGAGGTAGAATGATTGTAAGGCTGAATTGCAAAAAAAGAGGAAGGTTGGAGTACCATCGGGGGTCAGGTCACTCCCAAAAAAGAGTTATAAACTAGTGCCACCTCCTGATTTATCCAGACAAGGAAAAGGAAAAAGAAGTACAAATGGACTTTAAGGGCACAGAGACTATAAACACATTTTGATAAAATCATTTATACTTTATTTTGACATTGTGTCACAGAAAACATTGTTCATGACTTGATATTCCTCAGGGCAAACAGCCATAGAAAGCGATTGTTGTCGCGAAACATGTTGGGCCATTCTTCCAGCGGCTGAATGTCTCTCACCGCCCCATGGGATCTTCTTGGTGGTATGCTTTGCTCCTTACAATATGGTGGGCTGCAGGACATTATCTGCGGGGACATTGTACAATGATGTTTTCTGTGACACACTGTCAAAATAAAGTATAAGTGATTTTATCAATATGTGTTTATAGTCTCTGTGCCCTTAAAGTCCATTTGTACTTCTTTTTTTTTTTTTTGTCTAAGTCCTGAATAGGGCCTTACGAGCTTGTATCAGCAGCCATGGCCGGGGTCTTCCAGTAAACAGGCCCATACCTTGTGAAACCTTTTTTTCCTGCCTCTGTTCCCCTAAGTGTCCTGGTATAAAGAAGATTGGAGTTAACTAAATGCTTCCACAAGGTAATGGAAGGGCAGCTGTTATTTTTAATGCATTGTGATCGACTTCCTGGTATAATAAAGCAAGAGGCCCAATAATGTTCTCAACGCGGTCATGGGGGTCATGGGTTCCATGACCTTTTGCCTAAAAGACAAAGCTTAGGGTCCAGGGTGATATGGGACAAGGCCACTTTATTGATCGAATAATACATTCAATGTTGTATTAATCATTACATCATTATGTCTGCTTAGAGTTCAGCTTTAATGTGTGTTACTAAGCATTGCGTGTGCATTATCACAGCACACTGGTATGACTAGGCCTTTTGTTTTTTCTATGTGGTTCCAGTACATTACTTTTACAAGACTAACTAGAGATGACTGTAGAAGATAAACAATGGTAAAATAATTTTTATTCACTCTATTACAGTTTATATCTGCGCTCATATACAGTATAATACTGATATTAGCATAACAAAAAAGAAATTTGCTTTTTATTTTTTATAAATAATTAAAAATAAATTGTGCACTCTTTCAAAGAGAAGATTTCAAGCCATTTTAAATCTTCTTAAATGTAAACCTTAGTTTGTTCTTGTTATCAACTTAGTCTACAGTAAAAGAACGCTTGGAGTGAAGGACAGAACATGTACATGGAAAACGTATTTCCTATACTGCTCAATGTGATCATTTTCAGTATGAAAGTATGCTAGCATATCATTCTGTGACCACACAATGCATACTTGACTGCCATTATGTTTCCATTGGCTTTAAAGGAAATTAAAAGCTAATGTACTGTAAGAAATAATTGAAACCTGAAATTAAGATATGCAAAGCCAGTTAAGTTTCTTTGGGGGGGGGGAGGCCACAGACATCCAGACGTCTGAGGGAAACATGAGAAGCCAGTGGTCGTATCAACTTTCTGAAGCTCTCCTAGTGTTGGTCCTAATTAGCGTTGACCTTTTTCACTAGACACATGTTGCTCCCACCTAAAGAAACCTGTCAAAAATGATATGCATGGCCTTCTTTGTCGATCTACTTTTAAGAATGCTACTTGCTTGGCTGTTATGCTGATCCTCTGGCATCAATGCTTTCTGTCTTGTGTGTCAGGGAAACTATTGAAGTCAGAACATCACCATGATATCAAAGCATCTAGCATTTTCGAAAAATCGGTCAAGCCAAGTGGTCATGTCAGGTGTTGACAGGGGCGGACTGACCATTTGGAAACTCGGGCACTTCCCGAGGACCCGGGGTCAGTAGGGGGCCCCATGAGATGCCCCTGGTACCTTTTTCATAGGCTTTTTTGAGTTTGGGCAAGGACACAGGGGCCCCATGATCCCCTATTGCCCAGGGGCCCCATGAGTTGTCAGTCCGCCCCTGGGTGTTGGCTATGTAGTCGTGTGCTCTGCCAGCTGCCTGCAGCTCTCTCCTATTTCTCCCCCTCCCCTAGCCACTGTAGACCGGATAGAGAAGCATGCTGTGTGTATGTCAGTGCCCACCCTCCTTTCTCTCCTCAGCACCACTGTGTTTATAGATGGAGTTGTGTGCGCATCAGCCAGCTCTCAACCCTTGCTTTCCTACTACCGCTGCTATGCTGAGGATCAGAGCGGCTCTGTCCCTGTTCATTCCTTCACCCCCCCCCAGCAGCAAGGCTCTAAGCCAATCAGCTGGAAGGAGAACTTGTTATTCAGAGCCATGGACATTGGGATATGTAGTTCACAAGGAATGCTTTGCAATTGAGGCTATTAAGCTGTGGACTTCAGTACCTAGAAATCCTTGCTGAACTTTTCACAGGTAATTCTGTTGGGAGTGGGCCTTTTGCATTAGGAAGCCAAGCCATACAGACCTATGGCCTTGGCTGTGACTGTGCAGAGACCAGGGTGCCATCTCAGAGCAATATGGAGACCAGAGAGCATGGACCTGTTGCCTACACTAAGCCTGTGCAGAGATCAGGTCTCCCTGCTGTGGCCATACCCACATGGAAGAAAAATATATTTTAAAAATATTCTTCCCATATGACATATATTTGAAATACTACTATATATCTATCTCTATATATATATATACTGCATGTTGAAATGCGTTTTTTATACATAACAAAATATATGAAATATATTTTTTTTAAATATATTCTTCAGATTTTTTTAACATATAAAAATGTAATTTTCACATATCATTTTACATATATTTGTAAATGCATTCCAAAAATGTAGATTAAAGGTATTTTTAAAGACACAGTAAAAATGTAGTTTGAAAAAAATTTTCAGATATTTTGTAATAATAAAAACGCATTTCAACATACAGTATATACATTATATATATATTGAAATATATTGAATACGGACAAAATTGTAGTATTTCAAATATATTTGGGAAGAATATTTTTAAAATATATTTCAAATATATTTTTCTTCCATGTGGGTAAGAGCCTGAGGACTGAGCCATAGAGAGATCATTTGCTGAGCCTGGAAGGACCCATTGTCGTGAGTGCCTACAGTAAGAGAAAACCAGCGAGGACCAGAACTGAAAGACTTTTGTTTGTGAGGACTGAATCACCAGGTTCCAGGTAACTGAGGACAGCAGACCAACAAGTGATCTGGACTGGATTCCTGTGTACCAGGAGTTGTAAACTGAATCATCTGTACTTATCCCAACACTGACACAGTTAATGCAATAGTGACTGCTCCTTGTGTAACAACCCATCAGCCATCTCTTACAGAGACAGCTACACATGCACCAGCTTATAGAGGGGCTCCAATGACAGCTGGCTAACATTGAGAAATTGGCGCCAGGTACTTGTAGACACCTCCAGGGATACCCCTTTGTCAGGTAGGTATACACCCACCCGCTATTGAGGCTGTATGCATAGTGTGCACAGGAAGAATTTTATTTATAGGTTAGTTGATACCAATACCCTTAACACTGTTTGCATCCGGTATAATTTGGTTTAGCAGCACTAAAGTTCAGCTTATTGCCCTCTCATGGGTCCATGTTCATGTAATCTAGTACAGTATCTTTAAACCGGTTTATTGATTCTTGCATTCTTTAACTGCCTTGCCATACTGCATCCTTTAAGTCTACCATTCAGTTGCTTGCGGCCTATTTTCTGTGCACTATTATAGAATGGTAGCATACTAACATTTAAGTATGGTGTGTCAGTGGGGACTGAGCAGCTTAACTGCTTAAGGACCGCCCTATAGCAAATACACTGCTACTGGGCGGCACCTGTGCGTAGAATCACGCATATATACATCATTTTGCATTTCCTGGTAGGGGGTGCGAGCCCTAACCGTGCCACCATTCGAGGCCGCGGATGTCAATCACGGAGTCCCGGACGGTATTTACCCGCCGACACTGCCGATCACCGACGGGGAGGAAGATTGTTTTGTTTACAAACAATCTTCCTCCCTGTCAGCTCGAGCACACTGCTCGGGATGGCTGTGCACAGTACAGCTATCCCAATCAGTGTGCTTATAGTGAAGAACACCCACCCTTGTAAAACATTCCCAGCACACCGTTAACCCTTGGATCGTCCCTCACATTAACCCCTTCCTGCCCAGTTCCATTAGAACAGTGTCAGTGCTTTTTTTTTTAGCACTGGTCACTGTATTGGTGTCACTGGGGGTGACACCAAGTTAGTTACCTCCAGTGTCAGAAAGTCCGCTGCAGTCCCGTTAAAAGTCGTTGATCACCACCAATACTAGTAGAAAAAAAAATCCCATTATCTATACCGCCATTTGTAAGCGCTATAACTTTCACTTAAACCAATTAATTTGCAAGTATTAAGATTTTTTTTTTTGCAAAGGCATGTCACAGAATACATTTTGGCCTAAAATTATGACGAAAATTTGATTTATTACATTTTTTTACTGGACATATTTAATAGCAAAAAGTCCAAAATATTATTTTTTTCTCAAAATTGTTTTTTTTTTGCTTATAGCGCATAAAATAAAAACCGCACAGGCAATCACATACCACCAACAGAAAGCACAAGTCATGGGAAAAAAAGGATGTAAATTTAATTTGGGTGCAGCGTTGCATGACCACAATCATCAGTCAAAGTAACGCAGCACCATAACGCAAAAAATGGCCTGGTCATGAAAGGGGGTAAATCCTCAGGAGGGCAAGTGGTTAAGGAGCCGTGGCAGGACAGAGAACCCATCATATCCAGTGACTCCTGCAGGGGTAAGCGCTACAGATACACTAGATTGGTGGGTCTTTATATTTTATAATTCTAGCCAAAACTTAAACACTTGTGAATCGTAACACGGGCCAACTGTTATGAAACTTAAAACTGACTAAGAGTTCTTGCAAAAGGAGCAGAAAAGTAAAGAAACAAAGACAACAGTCCTGTACACATGAACAGAGTTTTTCTTGGCAGAAGATCATACCACAAATATGTTATATGGCATTAAGCAAATATCTTACTCACAGTTTAAAATGTATTTGAAAATACTGGAAGATTGCAAAATGGAAATGATTACAATGGTTTTACTGGAAATTGATTTTACAAGGTTCTTTTTTTGTTCTTTAAAATATTCAGTCAGGTGCGCTTAAACCGTTGACTTGCCTGTTGCAGTGAAAAACAACCAGGAATGCAAATAAAGCGACTTTGTTATCACATGAAAAAAAATAAAATAAAGAGAATTTCTTGCTAGAAGGGAATTATTACTATATGTCCCACTAACCGTATCTCCATTGTGTCCTTCAGAGCCAAATTGTACCCTTAGAACCATTCTCTGCATGCTCTTAAAGATTGCTGTCAGCTGCAGGCTAGTATTGTTGGTAGTCGTACACTCTTTGGCATGCCCCTACTTGAGTCCAGCAATTGTTCATGCCCTCACACTGCAATGGCCAACATTTTGACTGGGCATCAACAGGAATCTGAGTAATGGGCATAATTCTAAGAGAAGATTTAGACACTGTAGAGTGCCCAGTCCATGGTGGACAGGGTAGGCTAATTTATTGACAGGTATTTCAGACTGGTTTATAGCCATCTATTACAAATTTCAGGATCTTCACTCGGCCAACGTCACACAGCTAGTCAAGTTGTTGGATCGATCCTGACTTTACAGTTGGGTATACGAAACGCGTCTAGGAGGAGCCCTTGCATGCCGTGACGTCACGCCGCTGGATCACGGAGGTCCAGCGGCCATCTTAATCACCCAGCTGGTCAGTGTATTAAGCAGCTTGTATGCTGCTATTTTAAAGACACACTGCTATTTTTAAGATACTTTATGTATGTTTACATGCTCTAATTATGCTATTTACCCAATAAATACTGCTACATACTACACTATGGGCATCTATATTTTTTGCTCTGTACCGAGCAATTAAACCCCATCCCAGGACCCTAGGTGATCCACCCAGACCAGAGGAGAGAAGCCTAAGACCAGACCCTGTTGCAGACAACCCGTTTAAGGGGCCCTCTGACTGACATCTCTAATACCCACAACCACAGAGGAGGGGATCTTGTACCAGGCTGCACCCCATAGGAGACCTCCGGTTGATACATTCGATCAATGTGCATTAGGATTGCGCTTCCGGTTAGTGTGCAATCTTACTATTTCTCACCGGATGATATATTATCTCACATGGGGATAGGAAAGCGGTTATATCTATATTTCATCTGCATCTTTTACCGTTATCCTGCATACTAACGTTTGGGGATTTTTTAATCACTTTGTCACTTTCATTGAAATATTTGCTGCATTCTTATCTATTGTTCATTACATATTATCTAGGTATTACCGGACTTCTTATGAATTTATAGATATATTTTAGTTCTTATTGATATACTCATTTTTAGTGCCGCACTGTTTTGTTTGTATGATCAGTGGTGTTTGATCGCTTAGTTCTCAGTGCAGGATCAATACTGCATCCACCTAGGTAAGTACAATTTTTTTCTTGGGGGGGGTGGGAAACCATACTTCTCTTTTAAGTCAGGGGGTGCCATTATTTCTTTTTAATGGCCAATTATTAAATGTATCATGATCAGGTGCATTTTTCTGTTTTTGTTTTAAATAATAAAAAAAAGACTATTTGCATTTCTTTGCTGGTAAATTAAATAATGTTAGGCCTAGAATAATGACAATTGTAAATATGTAAGAGAACAAAGGTCATGCAGCTTGTTCATTCCAAGTTCCCATCATCTGGAAAGTGTAGCATCTCTATGTGCGGTTCCACATTCAAGCCATGGGTATGTCCTGACATTCTGCTATGTCACAGTGTGCCATCCTGGGTCATTGAGCGTCTGTAGACAGCCATCTGTGCTTTGTCCAGACTGCTTTCTAACCCAGATATTTGAGTCAGGCCTGGCTATGCACTTCCAGGCAGACCGTTTGTCAGTGTCATATGCTTTGGCTCATGGTCAAATGTTTCATTAGTGTTTAACATTAGCCAGCACTAGGAAAAACACATAATGCACTCCATCAGGCCAGATAATTTAATTCATTAAACCAACTTTCCTTTTATTAAGGCTAAAATTGTAAACATTCCTCATAAAATAGTTATGGTTGCAGAATAAAGAAGATTGGCTTCTAAGTAATTTTTAAATGTAAAAAAAAACATGATAACACAAAAAATATAAAAACAGATCTACAAGTTGAAATTTTATACAACTTCAATTTATCCCCCAGCACTATAAGGATGTTCTTTCCTCATTACCGAGTTATTTTGGCTTAACAAACCCACAGAACACTGTGACACAGGAGAACTACTTTAATAGGACCAACCAGTGTGAATAGCAATCTACAAAAGAAAAAGCTCTAGAATTGTTCCCCTAGGATACACAGGTAGTAATTTTCTTACCTAAACTGAAAGCTGTAATGGGACTTTCTACATCTTTTTTATATTTGTACGTAAATACACACACAACGACACCTTGGTTTATAGAAATGGTCTAACAAGCATGTAGCTTATCAGTATTATAAATATTTCAGATACATTTTTGAAGGCAGGTATTTTTCCACAGATGACCTGCTGTCAAAATGTAAATGTTTTTAATCGACCAAAGCATTTCTTTATTTGTTATATTTAGGATGTTGATGAAGGTGGGAATTAAAACACCAAAGACAGCTTGGGAGCTAGCTTGGGAGCTAGCGTAGGGCTGCCTAATCTTTAAAGACACATTGTCATACCTCCCAACCATCTGGAATGGGCAGGCCTGTCCCAATATGTTGTTGAAATCCCACGGATCCATACTTTATCGCAGAGCCAGCAATGGGTTCCATTAATGCCCCTGCACTGATCTGGCTCTGATCCCCCAGCAATGAAGCTGGCTTTTGCTCCTCTCTCTCCCACTGGCTGCAATGCAGGTGGATCTTTTACAGTATATGTCCAGCACTCTTCCCCTCCGATTATTGCCCCCCTGTGTGCCCCCAGCTGTTCCAATTCCTCCGTGTGCTCCACCCACCCCCCCTGCAGCTCTGCCTGCTCTCCTCCTCTGCCTCCCAGTTCAAACACAGAGGGATCGGTTCCAGTTTTGCCATCCCCCCTTCCTGGTGCACACCCACACTTCACTTTATGACCCCCCTTGCAGCTCTGATCCTCCTGTGTGCCCCTTCCCCCATAACACTGCTGGCTCACCTCCTCTCCCTCCAGCTGTGTTCATTCCTAAATGAACACAGTGAGCGCTTGGTACCAATTGCTCATGTGTTCATTCATAACTGAAGCATAGTAAACTGGGTTTACTATGCTTTAGTTTGTGAATGAACAGGAAGCCACTCTGTACAGAACACGTCCTATTTGCTCACAGTCCAGTGCAGCTGAAAAAGGGACTGAAGAATATACAGTATGTCCCCCAACAGGGCTGTTAAAATGTAAAAACAAAATTCTAAAAACTGTAAAAACATTTTTTGAAAAAGCCATAAAACGAAATCAATAAATATTTGTTCACACATGCTTTGGTCTCTGAAGAGACTGCCGATTGCTCTTCAGAGAGCATTTGACAGATGGTCAGGAGACGTTGTATCACCTCCTCATTGCCTGCTTTAACCCCTTCAACACTGCACCAGCATGCCACAACCGTGTGCATTGCACACAGCTGCGGAGCTCATCCAGAGAGGCACCATGCACTTGAATGGGTTGCGTTTAATGGGGTATAATTTATGACGTGGCTGTAAAGCAAAGCAACTGCAGTATGTTTACATCCCCAGGCACTGCCTCTGCAGTTAAAAGAGTAGTGGTTGATTGTCCTCTCCATCGAAATGTAACCTCACTCAAGGGAATTCCTGTATGGCAACTGATGCATAGAAATGCGCATGTGCAACATTGTGCATAGAAATGAGCACAGTCACATTGCTAATAAGAATGAGCATAGGCTTGCGCATGTGCGAAAGACTGTGCGCACACGGGTGCACGCATGCAGGAGCGTGCCAACAGTTTCTGGCGCCAGACATTTAAAGGAGGTTTTTACTCTCTGGCAGTGCTGACTGGTTTTCAGCTATTTCTTTGTGTCCTGCTGTATCCTGTGTGTTATCCATTACTGACCTGGCTTGCCATTGACCTGCTCTTGGATCCTGCTTCTGCTCATCGGTTTCTGATACTGGCGTCTTCCTGACCATGTGCCTGTCTCATGTTTCGGTAGCTCATCGCCTGATTGTTCCTGACTCTGGCTATTACTTTGACTATGCGTCTGGTTCCAGTTTGGCTCTACAGCCCTGCCTAGTGCTTGCCTTGGCTATTATATCAGCTCTGGTTGTCACAGTGTGTTCCAGCCTCACACTTGTTAGACATTCTGGCAAGCCACGCACCCAGATCTTGCAGTTCCGGTGGAGTGGTCCTTTAACCTCGGCTGGTCTGTTCCTGACTGGACGCCCTGCTTGATTTGCTGAGTTTACACCTCCAGTCGCATGTTCTGCAATCAACATCTGCAGGCACTTGTTTTCCTCCTATCCCTCTGCACCATCTGTTCCACCTTCAGTGGGGCCTGGGCTGGACATACAAGAGAGGCCGACCTCGTCAATTCAGACTTCTATTGGGTACGTGACACTCACCCACCTTTCACAGCGGTGCACATAGCAGGCTGCAAGTCGCTGTCCCGCTAAAACATGTCTTTCATTCTCAGCTTCCAGGCACACAGCCAGCCTCCACAGAGATACAACATCCTCTAAGTCTGGGCTCAAGCCTTGGGCCCTCAAATCAGGCACATAGGTTTCTCAGCTGCTCCTCTCCCCAGAGAGGATGGCTCCCCAAGAATGAAGGTTCCTTCCAGAACAAGGTTCAGCCATTTTGCCTGAATCTGGTCCAACCCTCTGATAACAAACTCACCAGGGATTGGCCAGTGGACAGGACAGGCAGGACCTCCCAGCAACACGCTCCTGGCACAAGAACTTCCTCAACAGAGTGAATGACAGGTCATTTTGAATCTGAAAGTCCCTAAGCACCAAATTTGCAAAGAGCTTCCTTGCAAAAATACAAAACTCCAGAGAGGACATGCAAAGATACAGATAAGAAGGGGTTAGGAAAGCACATCCCTACACTTTCATAAGTAAGCCTGCACAGTTATAATAATGCATGCAAAATTAGATATTCAGATTCTACATTTGGGACTTTTTTTTTAAGTATTACGATAATATACATGACTAACTTCATAAAGGACACAAGAGTCAGCAAGCAGATCTTTGAATGTGAGTGCATTTAGTTAAGTAGTTTGTTTTGTATTATTCATTAAACACCAGAAGTCCATGAAATATATAATTTCCAGGCTCATTGTCTTTTATGATCCATTACGTACATATGCATCTGTCATTTTTAGCTGCTGAACATCTTCACAAAGGGTTGTGGAGCATACAAGAAGTTAGAGAAATAAAAAAGGAATGTTATGATAAATGTATACTGTATATCATTACATCTTTCTACGTAAAGCTGACGTTCATGTTTCTGGTTCCAAGTCTAGGTTATATAACAAAGACAAGGCGCTGAACATGTCCAATGCATGGAATGGACTAAATAATAGCAACTGCTTATAGCGGTAGAATATTCTTGAATTTTTCCACAGTTTTCTGTCATATAATATAGTAAGGTGGTAAATGTGGTGGTTTTTATAATAAGTATCAGTTTGCAACAGATAGAGATTTTTGCCTGTGGATTTTAAGATTCCATGTTATTGTATAGGAAAAGATGAACAGTTTAAAAGAGAAGTATGGACTTTATTAAAAAAAAAACATTTATAATCACCTAGATGGATGCAGGAACGATCCGATGCTGCATCTGTCCTCGCCAGCTCTGTAGTGAGAACTGAGCCATCAAACACTGCTGATCACTCATTTCTCCCCTCTGCTGAGCAGAAAGCCATGTCTCTCAGTCTCCAGCTCTCTGCTGTGCCCCTCCAGCGCTCACTGGAGGACCAGGCTGTAGAGGGGTGAGGGAGGGACTGACTCAGGCTCTCGGCTCTCTGAGCCAGGTGCCAGTCCAGGCTTCTGGGTGGATCCGGACCATATGGTGGGGATCTTTTCAGAGCCTGGACTGGCTCAGCGATGTCGGGTCACAGGAGTGCAAAATGAACTGCTCTCCTGTGATCCATAAGAGAAGTGTAGCCAAAATAGCTTTAGCTATTCTGTACTTTTTTAAGTAAATTTGGAAAATTCAAATTGAGTTTAAAATGAAAATGTGCATACACGGAGGCAACCTTCAGTGAAAGATACATGTCCAACCAATCAGTAGATCCCAATATATAGGCAGCTGAGGTTTTATACACATTTTGTCTTTAGTTTCCCTTAGTCTTCTGACCGGTCAGTGAAGCTGTCTGTCATATTAAAAGACCAAAGGGGATTATTAATTATATAGGTATTTATATAATGCCAACAATTTATGTAGCACTTTACATATTAAACATTCACATTAGTCCCTTTTATTCTAAGATCCCTATCTCATATGCAAACATATCAGGGTCAAATTAGACAGAAGAAATTACTGTATTTTTTGCTCCATAAGACACACCTGACCATAAGACTCACCTAGATTTTAGGCGAGGAAAACAAGAAAAAAAATATTCTGAACCAATGGACTGCAGATATAGTACAGGAAATGACCAGAGACTGCAGACATAGTACAGGAGATGACCAGAGACTGTGGACATACTACAGGAGATGACCAGAGACTGCAGACATAATACAGGAGATGACCAGAGACTGCAGACATAGTACAGGAGATGACCAGAGACTTCAGACATAGTACAGGAGATGACCAGAGACAGCAGACACAGTACAGGAGGTGACCAGAGACTGCGGACACAGTACAGGAGATGACCATAGACTGCAGACAGTACAGAAGATGACCAGAGACTGCGGACATACTACAGGAAATAACCAGAGACTGCGGACACAGTACAGGAGATGGCCAGAGACTGCGGACACAGTGCAGGAGATGACCAGGGACAGCAGACACAGTACAGGAGACGACCAGAGACTGCGGAAATAGTACAGGAGACGACCAGAGACTGCGGACATATTGCAGGAGATGACCAGAGACTGCGGACATAGTACAGAAGATGACCAGAGACTGCAGACACAGTACAGGAGATGACCAGGGACTGCAGACACAGTACAGGAGATGACCAGAGACTGCGGACATATTGCAGGAGATAGCCAGAGACTGTGGACATAGTACAGGAGATGACCTGAGACTGCGGACATAGTACAGGAGATGACCCGCTCCCACTTTCGAGGAGTTGTCCTCTCCCCTTCCTCCCCATAGTCTTTTAGGACACGTGACAGGTCCCAGAACACTACGGGTCCATTCACAAAGCACAGCGCTTCTCGCTGAAGCCGGGTGCCCACACTGAAGATGCCGGAGCCAGAGAGAGAAGACAGCCGGTGAAAGCAGGATACCGCTGGACCGAGGAACAGGTAGGACCAAGGAGCAGGTTCTTCTGCACAGTAGAGCCAAGCGACCGGCCCAGTATTCTAACACGGTGGCGGCGACTGAAGGAATACCGGTCCGAGCACATTATATTCGCTCCATAAGATGCACAGACATTTTCCCCCATTTTTTGGAGTGTCTTATGGAGCGAAAAATAACCCACCAGCATGCCTTTAGATCAGTGTTTCTCAACCAGGGTTCCATGTATCCTTAGGGTTTCTTCAAAGGTTGCTTCTTCCTTGAGAAGTTATCTTTTTAGCTACCTGTAAAGGGTGATTCTTCTCAATGATCTCAAGTGTAAGGATAATTCTTAGTAGAAAACATGGCCACTGCCCCAATCTATAACTGGCCTTCACAAGAAGGAGCACATGGAAAGGCGACTCATGTCAAACAACAAAAGAGAAAAATTCACAGCTCAAATTACCAACCAGCCTGCAAACAATCTCAATTGTCCTGTCTAACAGTTTGCATTAAAAACAGAGGTTTAGTTAGCACACATTTGCAAATACATGAGTTAAAGCAGAGTTCCGCTCACTCTGTAAAAAGATAAAAGTCAGCAGCTACAAAAACTGTAGCTGCTGACTTTTAAAAAACAGCCACTCACCTGTCCCACGATCCCGGGTTGCCCCCGCCGCAGCCCGTTTCACCGGCCATCCTGGATTCTAGGCGCCAGCATCCTCAGTGTGGGCACCTGGTGATCGCAGCGGACGTGGGAGCGGGTACCTGTCAAATTTGGGTACCTGTCCCCTCCCGTTCCCCAAAGGTGCCAATCCTTAATGAGGAGCGGGGGACCAATCTTTAAAGCGGAATTCCCCCTTTTGAGTGGAACTCCATTTTAAGCTGCAGAGCCCCTTCATGGCACCCCGATATTCTGCAGTTAACTCTATATATTTTGAGAGCCTCCATAGTAGAAGCACATGTATAAATGGGTACACTGAGGGCAGGTGACCCTGAGGGAGCCCACCCCTCCTTTCCACTTCCCACTGACCACCACACCAATGTACTGTGAGCTGTAAGTATAATATTTATTAGCAGGGGTTCCCTGAAGCCAAAACATTATGTCAAGGGTTCCTCCATGTTAAAAAGGTTGAGAAAGGCTGCTTTAGAGAGCGGTAGGCAACCTATACAAGCACAGGGAGAACATGCAAACTACCATTGAAAGCATTCGGTTATTTCTGTTTGATAAATGCAAACTACATTCCATGTCCTGAATTCCAACCTGTCCTTGGCACACTGTGTTTTCTTTTAGCCCACCTAGTTCTTATCATGGAATACAGAATTGTTAGTGTCTATGTTGTAGAGAATAAGCGACTCTGTTGAGTAGTTTGGCAAAAGACTACTGGGCAGGGCTGACACTACTCGGTCCACAAAAATGTTTTGTGCTGTCACCCTACAACATGATTTAGGAGCTGATTGCATTTCTGGCATGTCATCTGTACTTTCAGGGTGTTAAGTCCTAACGCACACTTGACATTTTTACAGCGGCTGTTTTTGGCTTTTGATGTTTTTTCTACAGCCAGTAAACTCCCCAGCATGTTATGCTATGTGTCCATGCACACATAGACTGTAATCAACGTTTTTTGGCTGGAAAGTTTTTTGGCTTGAAAAAAAACCAGGACTAGTGGGTTTCTAGAGGAGTTTTTAGCTGTAAAAATGCTCTAACGCTGAAAAACGCTGTAAAGCGCCGCAAACCGGCGTTTTTTTACTTTTTTGACCAAAAAAATCATTTTTTTGGGTAAAAAAACCCACTAAAAAATGCAAAGGCGGAAAAATGTGGTTAAATGGCACTAAAAGCAGCAAACCACTACTAAACGCTAATGCAAAAAGCTAAAAAAAGCTTAAAAACTGGCATTTTTAACGTGATTTTACACAGCTACCGTTACCAGCGTTATCAAAACGTCCAGTGTGCATGAGGAGGAGTAAAGCATGGGAAAATGTACATGTATTTCAGAGATGCACTTCATATGTTTTTTGTTTTGTTTTTTATTTTTGCAAGTACATATCCGTTAAGAAATGGTTGCACTGGGGCCAAACTCTGCTTCTACAAGATGAGTTGGGTAAGTAATTTCAGCTACCTTTATGTCTGGATCTACTGATTATTTTGCTTTGTACTTTTCACTAAAGGTAGTTTCCAGTTTCATTGACTGGCTGAGGCTACAGGGGACTATTGGGTGGTACCCAGTAAGGAAGCTGAAGGGATAAGTAAGTATAATGGTTCCATTTTAAAACAATTACATTACAGGAAGCAGGGAATATCACCTTATATTCCCTTGTACTTTGTCCATGAGAATATTTTGGACACTGCAGCAGAGGACTAGCAATGTGTACCCACGGGCATTCCTAATTCTCAGATCTTGCTGTCAAACTGACAAATTACTTACAGAGTTATAGTCTAGTTAACGAACACACCTGTCATTATCCAGAATACATTATTGTAGATTTCCTGTAATGTAGAATTTTGCTTAAAGTTGGTACATTTTGTTTCAAAATCATAATGGGATTAAAGGGCGTTAAAAATGGTTTGGGTATAGAAATGAGCAACATCCTTTACACCCCTTAAGAAATCATTATGTGTATTGTTTAACAGTGGGCTCCACAGTGACATAGAAAAATGATTCATTATTATTTGTGTCTAACATTTTCTAAAAGAATGGAACTCTTTGGATAATGGTCTCCTATATATAAGATCTTGTTACAGAATTTCTGATATAAAAAAAAAACAATTCATAAACGTAAATAACTACATACAATATAACAACAGTTAATTACTCATGACTGCACTATGGGGTTGATTTACTAAAGGTAAATAGACTGTGCATTTTGCAAAGTGCAGTTGCTACAGAGCTTAGTAAATGAGGTGCAGCTTCACTTTGCAAAAAATACCCAATCACAGGCAAGGAAAATAAAATAAAAACAGCCCTTTTGCTTGCACATTGTTGGATAATGGATTTCAGCAGAGCTCCTGCTCATTTAACACCTTCCTTCGTATAGCAGATTGATGGCCGGGGGGGGGGGGGACACTTCTCCTTCTGAGTGGGTGTCATATGACATCCTGTCAGAAGGAGCTGCTCACAAGGCCATGTGGCCGTGCTGCGGCGCGATCTGTCACCGGCTGTGCACACAGCCAATGACAGATCATTACACCGGCCCGTTGCCAGTGTCATGTGACCGCTGTGACCAATCACAGCATATTACATGACAATTGTATACAATGGATGGCTTCCTGTCATGCCATCCATTGTATACAATTGTGTTGTTAGCTGTGATTGGTCAAAGCAGTCATATGGTACAGACAGGGCCCATCTGTATCATGTGATGAGCTTTGCCCAGTCACAGCTAATCACAAAAGACTGAATGAATCACTTTCATTCAGTAACAATGGTTGCAAATATCAATGAAATACATTGGTATTAGCAATCATAATGTGTAAAAAAAAAAATCCTGATCACTCACCCAGAGTAGATCAATGTTACTATTGTAACAATGTATTGCTTTGGTCACAGTGTGTTGAAAAATAAATAGTAAAAAGAACAAATAATGTAATAAAAAAAAAAATAAAGAAAAATGTGAAAAAAAAATGTAATTATTATTATTATTTTTTTTGCATACTGTCACCAGCCTGTGTCTCTGATCACCAGTTATATAATAAAGCTGTACTGGACTGGTGACAATATGTTAAAAAAAAATTGTGACTTTTTTTTAATTTCTTCATTTTCCAAAAAACTTCAATAAAACTCACCATGGCTCTTACTAAATACATTGAAGTGTCTATTTTCCAAAAATGGGTCATTTGGGGGGGGGGGGGGTATTTATACTTACTCAAGAAATGAGATTGTCTGTCAGTACATCAGGATTGATCGATTGTCAGATATATATACCAAGGTTTGTGGACTCTATAACTTTCCTACAGACTAAATAATATACACTAATTTGGAGTATTTTCACCAAAGAAATGTAGCAGAGTACATTTTGACCTAAATTTATGAAGAAAGGTAATTTATTTGCAAAAGAAAAAAAAAGAAAACTCTATTTGTGTGAAAAAAAAGTATACGCATTCATGGGTACAGTGTTGCATGACGGCACAATTGTCCTTTAAAGTGTGACAAACTGAAAGCTGAAAATTAGCCTGGGCAGGAAGATGGTAAAAGTGCCTGGTATTCAAGTGGGTAATAAAATCTGTAACTGCTCTTTGCAAAGTGAATAGTCTATTTGCCTTTAGTAATTCAACCCCCACGTGTCTCAATTTCATGTTTGGCACAAAAAGTAGACATCAGTTGTTGGCATCTTTTACCTATAAGGGGCCTTACATGCAGGCTTTCAGATCAGGTCCACCTGTCATTTTTTTCAGGCGGACCTGATCAGAAGCTTCATGTTGTTCTACGGGCAGGTTGATATAAACGGACTTGTGTCCAGGTCTGGAAACAAAAACAAAAAGGGACTACATCCTTTTCTGTTTTTTGGACCTAAACTTAATGGATCAGAGGTAGCCTAATGTAAATGGAGACAAGTCTGTTTACATTCGGCCACCCATGGAGCCATCATGGGTTTGTCCATGTCCATTGTCAAAATGCAGACCCAAACTGAAGCACACATGTAAAAAAAAACTGAAATCTGTTCCCTTTGGCTCAGATTTAGCAGGGGATCTGCTCAGGGATCCCCTGTTGAATAAAGGGAAGCAGCTCTATGTAGAAGAAACCTAAAGATCCAGTAGTGGACACACCCACTTAAAGTGGAACTAAAGTCAGTATACTTACCTCAGGCCTCTTCATTGGCCAGTGCGGGACGATGTAACTCCTGCACATGCACAGTCATCCTGGCACACAGGATTTAAAGCAATTGTAAACCCTTCCATGAAGTGAAGTGACTGGTCTCAGGTGATCCTCCTACATAAGTTGTACCTGTTTATCTGCAGCATTTATCTTGTACAGCCTTGTAAAACAGAGATAAAAGGTTCACAGAAGCACAAAGCAGGGGGCAAGGAACTAAAGGTACACACTGTACAGCTCAGTGAGGAGAGCTCTGAGAGCTGATTGAAGGGAAGGGACACACCCCTCTCCACACAGCACACAGGAACAGAGCTAAGGCTGTCAATCACAGGCTGTGTGCTGGAGCTCTCCTTGCCATCCACCTTTTTATCTCTTGGTATCAGGAAAACCTTACAGAAGTGACTAATGCTGATAGCAGAGAGAAATGACACTCAGTTCTTTGCATAGAATGATGAGCTTTGTTCATGTTTCATATTTGAGGTTTACAACCACTTTAGCACTTAAAGTTGAACTCCACTTAGCACACTCATCCCCCTTCCTCCCTAAGTAATCTCCATTTTAGATTAGGAAAATAAAAACTGCTTTAAATTCCCAGAATAGTTTCATTTGCGCTCATGTGATGCTTCATCTTCTATCAGAGGGACCTTCTTCATCCTCATTGCCAGGGTGATATGGACACATTCTATTTGCTGCAGGGTTTTCAAAAGACTGCATTGGCATAATGACATCACAAAGATGCAACCAGTCTCCTGCAGCACTGGATTCCTTAGTCGTGCTTTCTAAAAGGGGAGCTGGCATGGAACAAGAACAGTGAATGGATCTAGAAGCATCTAAAGGTATTTACTTTAAAAAAGTGCCAAATGAGTGTGAGCGGGCAGAAGAGAGTGGTGGGAGGGAGGATTCTAGTGCTTCAAGATGGGTTTATTTTATACAAAAAAAACTAACAAGCAGACATAAAATATTACTTTTTTTTATAGTTGAGTTTTGTCTGGAGTGGTATTCTCATTTAAAGTTTATTGCCTTTTTTTTTAGAACATATTGTGGTTTAGTTAAGGTGGCAGTTAAAGTTTGGCTTATAGGATGTACTGTAAATAATGCATAACTTGATGCCAGGATATGTCTATTACTTTTATTAGTAGAGCAATTTCTGAATCTGAGGGATTGGAAAAACAGATTTAATACAACAGTAATACAAAAAACAGCTGACTTTAGCTTCCTCTTTGACATTTTCCAATTATTTCCTTTTGCTTTCTTTTTACTGATCTGTAACCCTTTGTTAAGTGCTTGGCATTAATGCAGTACTGCTACTAAAATACACTAATCAATTACCATATTGAATTTGAATTTCTCCATCTTCTTAATGTTGAAAAAATATTACATTCAAGATCATTAAAAAAAGAGAAACATGCTTGGAAAATATTTCTGCATATTTTGCACATAGTTCTCAAAATTATCGAAACCCTTGTGTCTGGAGACACATGAATCTGGATGATAGATATCAGACATACAGTATAACTTAGCAATTGATTAATTTGAACAAACACATCCTGTAAGTTAAATGAATTTACTGCCATTTACTGTCATCCTAATGTTCATTCTTTAAACTTAAGTCATTGACTCTACATAATTCCTCATCAAGGTTCACATACATATTTAACTGTAACTCCTATCTATTACACAAGGACACCTTATCGTTAGCAGTACTAGAACCCTAAAGCAATGTTTTGTTAAAAAGCTGGTATCATGTATGTTGGATAAGTTTCTCAATGACTCACATACAGCACATCATTGTTCTTATCACAGTACAATTATTGCAATACAATTGTGAACCAGATGCAAAAATTCTGTCCCAGTGAAGTATCATTTTTGTTCATGGTACTGTCCCAAGGTTCTTTGTTGCCGTTGCTGTTTCTCCATATATTTTTATATGCTTGGGACAAACATAGATCTATACTCAGACAAAAAACACAGAAACAAAAAATACAAAGTATGTAAAAGGAAAGACTCAATGGACCTCTTGTTTTTTTCTGCCCTCACTTTTCTCTTTTAAATAGTTTTTTTTTTACTTTTTATAGATGTTTTTGTTGATTTATTTTTTATTATGTATTTTTTTACTGTAATGTTTTTTAAAAAGTAATTAGCTACAGTATGTATGTCAGAAGGACTTTGCTAATCACTAATGATTCAGTCGAAATTCAGTTCTAGCAAAATTTACAAACAATTGAGTACTGTCCATGATACTTTTTTTATTTGCACTAACATACAAGTTTGAGGACAAGCTTTTGGGGAGTGTCCCCTTCTTCAAGGTCCAAGCAGTATTATACAAGTCACAAAGTTTACCAAATTCATCAAAATAATTGCTGAACTCCAACTTAAATTTTGGGTTACATTAAAGGGAACAAATTTTCCCTTAAGTCAACAGCACAAATAAAGCATATGTCAAGGTAAAAAATATATGTAGTACATATCTGCAATATATACACATTTTTCCTTGTTATATCCCTTTAAAGAACCTGCAAGTACAGAAAAATACCTATTGGTCTTCCAGGAATGCATTCAGTTCTTAAGCCAAAAACACACAGATTTTTGTGAACTGAGAGGTGCCAAGTTTCTTATGCTCAACTACTCAACCACTCCCACTCTCAGATCTCCACAGTCATTCTGTATCCAGTGGTAAGAAAAAGAGGGCTAACTCCCAACTGTCTGTGATTTCAAGGGACTGCCCCTGATTTGGAACAAAGTCCCTCTATCCTCCTCATTTGTTCCTCATTTTGGTCTGATCGATATAGTTATATATAAAATAAACTATTTATTTTTCAAAAAGTGTTTCCCAGTGCTAAACCTTTCATTCAAGTTCTAAAATGCTGTATGTGTAAACTTCAAAAGCCAGTTTAAAAGAATAGTATTGGTTAAAAAAAATCACTTGTGAGTTTAACTAATCTATTTTTTTGTATAATTCTCCTTTAAGGGGGCATGGCAGGGGTGTGTGTCCTATGCCTACATACATTTGCTAATAGGTGTCTCTCGTTCCCATCTCAAAAAGTTGGGAGGTATGGCTAAATACATTACTGCTATACAGGAGAAAACAGAATATGTGCAGAGAACACAAGACAGTTCTGAATTTTGACATAATCAATTTTTTTTGCATTCATTAGAGAGATAAAACACTAGCAGGGAAACAACAGTGTCTACTCTTTTTTTGTGAAACATTGCTGAAATTAAACACATTCAAATATGTGCTAGGAGCAGTGAAAATGTCTGCAAACTCTGCCCTGATGTAGCAAGTCCTCCTATCCTGGGTACTTGTTCAGGAAATACTGAACTACCAAGACAAGCACATGAGCCTGGCAAAGCATGGCCAGAAAGCATCTCCTATTTTCTCACATGACCTTGCCTGGCTGCAGCCGGCATGTGGTCAACCACTTCTCAGCCTGCGTCTGGAGAAGTACCAGCAGATCTAGCCCAGTGTGGTTCCTGTTCCACAGACTGACAAGCTGAAGCACTGCGAGGCTTGAGTGGTGGCATAGGAGGTAGGGGCATAGGAGGTGATGATATTTAGTATAGGGTATCCCAGGAAAAGGACTCGCAGGTTGATGACAATGAGAAGGAGGGAGAAGATGTGACTAAGCTGGCATTGTTTCCCACCAAACATGACAGCACCACAAAGTCCAGGGGCATCCCTCTTCTTACATCCCTCCAAGCTGTCAAAATATTCACCCAGTGTGGAATGAACAACGTATATGCTGTCCCTGCCCTTGATTACTTGGTCAGATGTCTGTAGTCATGTGTGTCCTACCACTGACAGCAGGGTCCAGTGATAGGTAGAGCAGGGACAGATTTAGGTGTTTGGAGTGGGTGTAGTTAGGAGAGGTGGGGGGGGTCCACAGATTGGTCTTCCACTCTTGCCAAGGAATTGAAGGTGTGCAATCCTACCACAGCTTTGGCATGTGTAACCTGTTGGAGTAGCTGATTGTCTCCACCACCTCCATGCCTAGCACTGGGAGCAGTAACAGCTCAGTGCTGAATGGCACAGTACAGGAAAATACTGCTAAAATGGCAGCTGTATTTCCTGAGCTAAGTTGGCAGTTGTGCATTTAAAGCAGTGAGCCTGGGAAGGGAGCTCAAGAGTTAAAGGGACTGTGCTGTTAGACTGCTTGACGCAGGTGAGAGCCGCTGATCCACATGTTATTGCCAGGAGAACCAGAGAATGGTTGGAAAGTCCATGTGGTCACCATGCTAGTTGTGGGATGTGAATGTGTTGCAAATTCCCAAAGACCTTGAGGGCTGGCCCTGTCGTTTTGCTGCAAAGTGTTGTCGCTGATAAAATATCCCAGAAAGCTGGCTTGAGAGGTGAGCACAGGGATAGGGAGAAGAGGGTTTCCCTAGCCGTAATAGGATCACTGGGACTCTGGAACTAACGCCCACCCTTTTGTGAGATCTTTAAGCACTTGCTTTTGTATGAGCTCTCCAATTCTACAAAATTTGGGACCCCTCACTGACAGGACTTTGCCATCATGTTCACTGGCCAGTGATTGGGTAGGATCAGAGCACTAGTTAGCCCAGGTGATTGTCTGAAATGTAGGATACTTTGTTAAGTTGGAAATGTCTAATGCACTATGTTAAGAAGTCTATTGTACTTGCTCTCCCAACCTTTTTTTTCTTACAGGGCTTTGCAGTCCAATAAAGCCCATTGAAATGTTCTTATGTGTGTCATGGTGTCATTCAAGTACTGTTAAGCCTGGGTCATTACTAGTGCAGGGCAGAAGGGCCCCAAAACTTCCAGTGGCCTGTTTGGGAATGAGCACTACACTTACAACATATTTCCTCTAATTTCTTTTTTTTTTAACTAAAGTTAATCTTTTATAACTGCACAAAAAGGAGTCTGGAAATCTCTAGAAGAACAAATGTTTATCAGGCAAACGTTTTAAACTGAGCAGATACAGTTTCCTACCAACCAATGTCTGGAAGATAAGCAAAGCAATGTGCCTGCATTGTAGGCAGAGGCGGATGGACCATTTGGAAACTTGGGCACAGCCGAGGGCCCGGGGTCAATAGGGGCCCCATGAGATGACCCTGGAACCTTTTTCATAGGCTTTTTTGAGTTTGGGCAAGGACACAGGGGCCCCATGAGTTGTCAGTCCGCCCCTGATTGTAGGTATGTAAGTATGAAGTGAGATACAATTCAGTGAAGTGCACCTGCATTTGTTTCAAATTTCCAATTATATACAAATATGAACCTTGCTGCACATCCTTTGATGTTTGAAGTGAACACAGGATCACTACACATCACTCCACTAGACACTTCAGATAGTCAGGTCCAATATGTGGTACCCAAGAGATACCTTGTTATCCAGATGCTACCTGAAATATCAAGTATGACAGAGGTTTAATGCTCTCAGCTGCCTTTAGATTTGACATGCCTTAATTCCCCATCAATAATTCACCCAGTGTGGAAACTTTTAATATTCTAGCCAAAAGCAACTGGGATAATGAGCTGTAAATAGTTTTTTTAATAGCTTAAAGCTAACAGATATAAAGCAAATACATTAATTCAGCTCTGCTTTAGTAACACATCATTTAATGTATTTTCTTAAACACAGGCAGTAGAAGTGTTCCAGTTTAACTTGGAATCAGCTTGCAATCCACTGTACACCAGAACACAGACTGGAAGGGAGAAATGTTACTGAGCTGGACTGAATTTGTGGAGGTATAAGAGCTCCCATATATGTATTTAATCTGCTTGCCTAGAATTCAGCTTTACTTGGATGGATGTAGATACCCAAGCAGTGGCGGACTGACAACTCATGGGGCTCCCGGCAATAGGGGATCATGGGGCCCCTGTGTCCTTGCCCAAACACAAAAAAAGCCTATGAAAAAGGTACCAGGGGCATCTCATGGGGCCCCCTACTGAGCCCTCGGGCAGTGCCAGAGTTTCCAAATGGTCAGTCAGCCCCTGTACCCAAGTGATAACAGCAGATGTAAAAAAAAAATCTCAGAGTAGACCATCAACCCGCCCACCCCTACCACTAGATAGATAGATAGATAGATAGATAGATAGATAGATAGATAGATAGATAGATAGATATGTTTTAGATAGATAGATAGATAGATATGTTTTAGATAGATAGATAGATAGATAGATAGATAGATAGATACAGTGGGGATCGAAAGTTTGGACACCCCAGCTAAAAATTTGTATTAATGTGCATAAAAAAGCCAAGAAAAGATGGAAAAATCTCCAAGATTAGACATTCTTATAATATGTCAACAAAAGTTAGATTTTATTTCCATCATTTACACTTTCAAAATAACAGAAAACAAAAAAATGGCGTCTGCAAAAGTTTGGGCACCCTGCAGAGTTATTATGCCCCCTTTGGCCAGTATCACAGCTTGTAAACGCTTTTTGTAGCCAGCCAAGAGTCTTTCAATTCTTGTTATCTTTGCCCATTCTTCCTTACAAAAGTCTTCCAGTTCTTTGAGATTTCTGGGCTGTCTGTCACGCACTGCTCTTTTAAGGTCTATCCATAGATTTTCAATTATGTTGACGTCAGGAGATTGTGAAGGCCATGGCAAAACCTTCAGTTTACGCCTCTTGATGTAATCCCCCGTGGATTTCGAGGAGTGTTTAGGATCAATATCCATTTGTAGAAGCCATCCTCTCTTTAACTTCAGCTTTTTCACAGATGGCATCAAGTTACCTTCCAAAATTTGCTGAAATTTTATTGAATCCATTTTTCCTTCTACTCGTGAGATGTTCCCTGTGCCACTGGCTGCAACACAACCCCAAAGCATGATTGATCCAACACCATGCCTAACAGTTGGACAGAGGTTCTTTTCATTAAATTCTGTGCCCCTTCTTCTCCAAACGTACCTTTGCTCATTCCGGCCAAAAAGTTCAATTTTAACTTCATCAGTCCACAGAACTTGTTTTCAAAATGCATCAGGCTTGTCTATATGTTCATTTGCAAAGTTCAAACGATGATTTTTGTGGTGAGGACGTAGAAGAGGTTTTCTTCTGATGACTCTTCCATGAAGACCATATTTGTACAAGTATCTCTTTATAGTGGAATAGTGTCCAACAACTCCAGTGTCTGCCAGATCTTTCTGGAGGGATCGTGCAGTCAAACGTGGGTTTTGAATTGTTTTTCTCACAATCCTGCGAGCTGTGCTGTCTGATATTTTTCTTGGTCTTCCAGATCTTGCTTTAACTTCCACTGTTCCTGATGACTGCCATTTCTTAATTACATTCCGAACAGAGGATATTGACATCTGAAAACGCTTTGCTATCTTCTTATAGCCTTCTCCAGCTTTGTGAGCGTCAACTATTTTCAGTTTCAGTTTTCTGGACAACTGCTTAGAAGAATCCATGGTGCTGATTGTTGGGGCAAGGTCAGATGAGTCTGGGCATTTAAAACCTTTGAGATTGACATAACCTGGTCTTCCCAGACGATGATTGAGAACAATCCATGACACTGGCAGGTCTCAGCTTGGCAAAGGGGGCAGTGCATGCTATAAATTCTGCAGGGTGCCCAAACTTTTGCAGACGCCATTTTTTTGTTTTCTGTTATTTTGAAAGTGTAAATGATGGAAATAAAATCTAACTTTTGTTGACATATTATAAGAATGTCTAATCTGTAATTTGATGCCTTTTGGAGATTTTTCCATCTTTCCTTGGCTTCTTTATGCACATTAATACAAATTTTTAGCTGGGGTGCCCAAACTTTCGATCCCCACTGTAGATATTTTTTAGATAGATAGATAGATAGATAGATAGATAGATAGATAGATATGTTTTAGATAGATAGATATGTTTTAGATGGATAGATAGATGGATGGATGGATAGATGGATAGATAGATATGTTTTAGATAGATATGTTTTAGATCAGTGATGGCGAACCTATGGCACGCGTGCCAGAGCTGGCACACAGAGCCATCTCAGTGGGCACGCCAGGAAGAAGAGGAAGATGAGCGCACACGGACCACGCACACTGACCGGCCATCCAGATCTCGTCCACACTGGACCCCCATCAAACTACATCTCCCACAGGTCTCTGGGGCCAGGGTGGGTGTGGACGAGAGAAAACGGCTCCTATGCAGATCTGGCACCAGGGGTGATGTAGCCGGGGATGGGCGTGGAAGAAAGGAAGAGGCTCCCACACTGCTCCGGGGCCAGGGGCGATGTGTTCAGCGTGGATGGGAATGAGCTGCTGGGTTGGAAGCCACACCGACACTGCCAGAGGTGTAATTAACTGCTTGCTGTGTCATCCATCAGTGCCCAGAAGTGTCACCCATCAGTGCCCAGCAGTGTCGCCTGTCAGTGCTGCCCAGCAGTGCCACCTGTCAGTGCTGCCCAGCAGTGCCACCTGTCAGTGCCCAGCAGTGTCGCCCATCAGTGCTGCCCATCAGTGCCACCCATCAATGATGCCCAGCAGTGCCGCCGATCAGTGCCGTCTGTCAGTGCCTTGAGTTGGTGCTATCAGTCAGTGCCGCTTATCAGTGCCCATCATTGCTGCATATCAGTGCATCATCAGTGCCTCCTCATCAATGCCTACCAGTGCCGCCTCAACAGTGCTACCTATCTGTGCCGCCTCATCAGTGCCCATCAGTGCTGCCTATTAGTGCAGCCTCACCAACGCACATCAAATAAGAAATGTTACCTGTTTGCAAAATTTTATAATAGAAGCAAAGAAAACCTTTTATGTTTTTAATTTTTTTCTCTTTTTTCATTTATAGCGCAAAAAATAAAACACCCAGTGGTGATTAAATACCACCAAAAAAAGCTCTATTTGTGTGAAAAAATGAGTGTTGCATGACCGCACAATTGTCATTGTCAAGTGCAACAGCACTGAAAGCTGAAAATTGGTCTGGGCAGGAAGGGGGTAGAAGTGCCCGGTAGGCAAGTGGTTAATTGCAGTGCTTGCACTTTGAAATAAAAAAGTTGGTTTTGTGTTGCAGTTTTGAGCACTCGGGCTCAAAAAGGTTCGCCATCACTGTGTTAGATGGATAGATAAATAGATATGTTTTAGATAGATAGATAGATAGATAGATAGATAGGACGTACGGACGTACGTACGTACGGACAGATAGGATGGATAGATTGATAGATGGACGGACGGACGGACGGACGGACGGACGGACGGACAGACAGACAGACAGACAGACAGACAGACAGACAGACAGACAGAGAGACAGACAGATAGGATGGATGGATGGATGGATGGATGGATAGATAGATAGATAGATAGATAGATAGATAGATAGATAGATAGATAGATAGATAGATAGATAGATAGATAGATAGATAGATAGATAGATAGATAGAATGGATGGATGGATGGATGGATGGATGGATAGATAGATAGATAGATAGATAGATAGATAGATAGATAGATAGATAGATAGATAGATAGATAGATAGATAGATAGATAGATAGATAGATAGATAGATAGATAGATAGATAGGATGGATAAATGGATGGATGGATAGATAGATAGATAGAGAGATAGATAGATAGATAGATAGATAGATAGATAGATAGATAGATAGATAGATAGATAGATTGGATAGGATGGATAGGATGGATGGCTGGATGGATGGATAGATAGATGGATGGATGGATGGATGGATGGATGGATGGATGGATAGATAGATAGATAGATAGATAGATAGATAGATAGATAGATAGATAGATAGATAGATAGATAGGATGGATAAATGGATGGATGGATGGATGGATGGATGGATAGATAGATAGATAGATAGATAGATAGATAGATAGATAGATAGATAGATAGATAGATAGATAGATAGATAGATAGATAGGATGGATAAATGGATGGATGGATAGATAGATAGATAGATAGATAGATAGATAGATAGATAGATAGATTGGATAGGATGGATAGGATGGATGGCTGGATGGATGGATAGATAGATGGATGGATGGATGGATGGATGGATGGATAGATAGATAGATAGATAGATAGATAGATAGATAGATAGATAGATAGATAGATAGACCAGCTCTGTGTTTACAAATGACAAACTACCTCTTCTGATGGCTCACGCACCTCTCCTTGCTGCTGGCACCCCCCTGGATGATCTAGCTGCTGCAGGTGAGAAAGGCACAGCCACAAATGAGTGTACACTCATTGTACACATTGCACAGTTCACTGTGTGGGGAAACAAACTGCATCTGCAGGAGGTCCTAGAGTCGGTCAGATGCTGAGAGATGTATTTTGGAGAGGTAGGTACCTTAACCACTTGCCTACCGGGCACTTAAACCCCCTTCTTTACCAGGCAAATTTTCAGCTTTCAACGCTGTTGCACTTTGATTGACAATTACGCGGTCATGCAACATTGTACCCATATGAAATTTTTATTATTTTTTTCTTACAAATAGAGCTTTCTTTTCGTGGTATTTATTCACCGCTGGGCACTTTACTTTTTGCGCTATAAACAAAAAAAGTGCAAACATTTGAAAAAAAAACCCAAAACATTTTTTCTTTGTTTCTATTATAAAATGTTTTGAACAGGTAATTTTTCTCCTTCACTGATGTGCATTGATGAGGCAGCACTGATCGGCACTAATAGGCTGCACTGAAGGGCACTGATAGGCGGCACTGATAGGCGGCATTAATGAGGTGGCACGGATATGCGGCACTGATAGGTGGCACTGATAGGCGGCACTGATGATGGGTACTGATAGACAGCACTGATAGGTGGCACTGACTGGCATCACTGCTGGGCACTGACTGGTGGCACAGCTAGGCATTGACTGGTGCAACTGCTGGGCACTGACTGGCACAACCGCTGGGCACTGACTGGTGGCACTGACTGGCAGCACTGCATTGAGAGAGGGGGAGAAGGGGGAATGAGGGTAATGGAGGGGGGAATGTACAGAGGTAATGGCAGTGAGGAAGGAGGGGTGAGTGGGGCAGAGGCCAGAGCTGAGGAGGGGTGTAGGAGTAAGACGTGAAAGGAGGATGGAAAGGTAAGGAGCTGTGGAGAAGGACTTCAGACCTTAGCTTTTGGGGGAAGATGGAGGGGAGGTTGCAGAGAGAAGCTGTAGAAGAAGGGTACAGAGGTGACATGTGGAATGTGGCAAGCTGCAGACAGGGGTGCAGAGGTAAGCCATAGACAGAAGTAACATAGCAGTTAGGATTTTGTAGTGGGGGAATTTGGGGGGGGAGAGCTCTGTACTGAGGGGGTGTTTGGGGAGAATTTGCAAGGAGGTAATTCTTTTGTTGTAAACTGGCCTTTGAGATATGCACAACTGTAATCTACACTTTGTGTGTAATGCACTACTGAACCCTGCAGCCTGTGCATAATGCACTCTTGAGCCCTGACCCCTGTGTGTGTTACGCACTCTGGAACCCTGCCACCCTCTGCATAACTCACTGCTGAACCCTGCACTCTGTGAACTACGTACTCTGGAACCCTGTCACCCTGTTTGCAACCAACTCCTGAACCTTGTACTCCTGGTTTGATTTATCAATGCCCCTTTAAGACCCTCCCACTGCAATTTGGCCACCATTTGGCACGCCACATTGCCAATCTCCTCTCCCCTCCCGCCCCTGACAGAGAGAGGGGTGGGTTCCTGCACTTATTCTCTGACGAAAAAAGCCATACATACATATATACAGTATATGTGTATATATATATATATATATATATATATTCATATTTTCATGTGGATGGGCTTGAGTGTTATTGGGAGCCAGCTGCCAGAACCCAGAAGAGGCAAGCCAGCTCTGAGGACATAGAAAGGAAAGATGGCGGCAAGGGACCTGGCCTGTGGCAAGAGAGCAGCAGATAGCAGCAAGACAATACAGTCAGGCAAGTACCGTTCTCCTGGCAACTGTCAAAACCAGACACACCCATCGGATTGCCAGACAGAGAAGGATGATTCATTACTCCAGAGAAAACGTCTTCACTGCTCTAGAGTCCAGTGGCAGGTTGCTTTACACCACTGCATCCGACACTTTGCATTGCACTTAGTGATATAAGGGTTAGATACAGCTGCTCGGCCATGGAAAACCATTCCATGAAGCTCTCTACACACTGTTGTTGTGCTAATCTGAAGGCTACATGAAGTTTGGAGGTCTTTAGCTATTGACTCTGCAGACAGTTGGTGACTTCTGTGCACTGTGCGCTTCAGCATGTGCTGACCCCACTCTGTCATTTGCCTACCACTTCGTGGCTGAGTTGCTGTTGTTCCCAGTTGTTTCCACTTTGTTATAATACCACTAACAGTTGACCGTGGAATATTTAATAGCAAGGAAATTTCACGGATGGACTTATTGCACAGGTGGCAACCTATCACGGTACTTGAATTCATTGAGCGCCTGAGAGTGACCCATTCTTTCACAAAAGTTTGTAGAAGCAGTCTGCATGCCTAGGTGCTTGATTGTATACACCCATGGCCATGGAGGTGATTGGAACACCTGAATTCAATGATTTGGAGGTTTGACCTAATACATTTGGTAATATAGTGTATATATATATATATATATATATATATATATATATATATATATATATATAATATATTGGAGAATATTTGTTTAGCCTGGATTTCAGCTGCAAGTTTTAGTATGCATCACAAGTTACTTTTCCTAGCTATTACAGTTTTGGAGCGGTGAAACTGTCCTTTGCAAATCATTTTCAGCTATTGATTTCTTCTGTGTTTTCCCTGATTGAAAAAGTTAGTGGTGATTCCCACAGGGAGTAAGAGCAGGAAAGCATGATTTGTTTCCTTTCGCACAGCTTGCCACACAAACTGAATTACCAAGGTTCACAATAAAATTCTCTTCTATTTTTCAGTCTCTCTGAGTTTTTCTATAAATAAAATTATATCCACTGGTCACCCCTGCACGGTTCTAGTTGGACCACTGCAAGCCTCTGAATGCTGGCGTTGTTCCTACTTGGCTTTCTGAGTATCTCACTGATGAAACAACAATGATATATAATTGTGTAGAATGTGCAACATTATGTAGAGCACAGCAGTATCATCATGTTGATGGAACATTGGTATTATAATGTGCTTGAGTCCAGAAGGTTAATCAACAGTGCTATTTTACTATGTCTTTTTCTTTCTTACCAACTGGACTATGTATACCATCATTTGTTAAAGTGAACCTAGCATCAGATATATTTTTCATCTTTAGTACAAACATGCTATGTATTATGTAAGAGTAACATTTATCATTAAACCTAAATCATCAAAAACTGTCAATACATATTATACTACATTGTGTTCATACTCACTCATCCACTAGAGCAGGGCTTGAAAAAGCTGCTCGCCCGCTCGCCAAATGCGAGGAGAAATTCCTCTGTGGCGAGCGGCGAGCAGCTGCGCGCGGTGAGCACAAATGAAGCATGGAGCAACTGCACCTGCACTCCAAGCCTCATTGTGAAGCTGAGTTCCGGTTTACAACTTCCGGTTTCCGGCTTCTGCGGCACCGCCCCTGAGGGGACAGGTGCAGGAGAGGTCCACTCTCCTCCGCTGAGAGGAGTCACCCTCTCCACTGCCGCAGGGGACTCGGGGGGACAGTAAGTACTGTATACAACATGTCATATCACTATAATGGAGTACAGGGGAGCTGGGATATACATTACTCAGTAATGTATATCCCAGCTCCCCTGTACTCCATTATAGTGATATGACATGTATACAGTAATGTATATCCCAGCTCCCCTGTACTCCATTATAGTGATATGACATGTATACAGTAATGTATATCCCAGCTCCCCTGTACTCCATTATAGTGATATGACATGTATATAGTAATGTATATCCCAGCTCCCCTGTACTCCATTATAGTGATGACATGTATACAGTAATGATTACTGTATACATGTCATATCACTATAATGCAGTACAGGGGAGCTGGGATATACATACTGTATACATGTCATATCACTATAATGGAGTACAGGGGAGCTGGGATATACATTACTGTCTACATGTCATATCACTATAATGGAGTACAGGGGAGCTGGGATATACATTACTGTATACACGTCATATCGCTATAATGGAGTACAGGGGAGCTGGGCTATACATTACTGTATACACGTCATATCGCTATAATGGAGTACAGGGGAGCTGGGATATACATTACTGTATACATGTCATATCGCTATAATGGAGTACAGGGGAGCTGGGATATACATTACTGTATACATGTCATATCACTATAATGGAGTACAGGGGAGCTGGGATATACATTACTGTCTACATGTCATATCACTATAATGGAGTACAGGGGAGCTGGGATATACATTACTGTATACATGTCATATCACTATAATGGAGTACAGGGGAGCTGGAATATACATTACTGTGTACAGTTTTATATTTTTGAGTATTTATTCTAAAGAAAAATGTAATTTCATAAGCTTTAAAGGGGGCATGGTTGGGGTGGGGAGGGGGTGGGTTTGGGGGCAGACCTGGGCAAGGTTGGGTGGGGCAACTGGTGGAGAGTAAATTTTGTGACTGGCTAGTAGGTCTGGACTCAAAATTTTAACCCCTGCAAAAATCCTGGTTGATGCTGCTGTTCACTGTTCTTCCCTTCTTGTCTTTGTCCCCGCTGCAGCCTGAGATTTTGTAGACCAGCTGTTGACCTCTACAGAGCATGCTTCTGTCTCATATTTCAGCATCTTCGCTGTTAATTTTCTTATTTCTCTTATCTTTGCAGTCCATGTAACTATAGAGTCAAACACATGGGTGTATCCAAAGTAGTAAATAAAGGTCCCCTCCCTCCCTCCTTGCTCCATGTCCTCATATTGCTATACACTTATGGGGGTGGGATATAAGATGGTGATTGATGGATGCTTCACCTGCCTATTAGTACCAGTACACACACATCATAGACACAGGGGGGAGGGGCGTGAGAAAGCCTGTGACTGGCAGGACCTCCTCCATATATCTTTACTGAGTGAACAAAGTAAAGGTGATTGTTAGTCAACATAAACTCTATCTTTGCCATGTTATTGCAAAAACAGAAATTGCTTTTAAATATAGATTTGCATGAAATACTTTGTTATGATTAATTATTTATTTTAATTTTCTACTCTGAAAGGTTTTGTTTTAATATCATGTGACCGGCACAGTGCCAATCAGTGCTGTGTAGACACAGATTCACATATCAGCAGAATACTGGAAATTCTTTCCTCAGAACTTTTCCTGGGAACAGTAAAGATCTGGGAAATGTCATGTGACCTCTGAATAGCAATGAGTAAATAAGATACTCTGATCATTTTTTATATCTAATTACCTTTATATATAAATAGAAGGAATAATGGCAATTAAACAGTGTTTGTTTAGAATCACTTTAAAAGTATGCATTACCTCCTACAGAGATCACAGTATTCCCAATGAAAATGCTGTCATCTCATCTGCTTCTCACTCCAGAAGGACAGAACCATTTTTATTCAGGAATTATTCAAGATCAACATTCACGTAAATCCTGGTACCTATGAGAAATTGTGTTCTCAATTTCTGAGCAATGTCTGACATAGATCAGTCCCCCCCAGATGCAGTCTTTGATCTTGTGACTTGCTGCACAATTAAAATATTGCAGTCTGATCACCAGGGAGTCAATTCTACAGACAACAGACTGATGATATAATCTTAGCCGAGCAAATACTCGTATTGTTACAGAAAGGTCCTCTGTAAGTTTGTTATGGTACTGTATGTAATGGCCTGGTCATTATGTCTGAGAACATTTTCAAACTGTCCGAGCTCCTTTTGATTGTTTTACTTCATTCATCTAAAACATTGCATTATTATTTCTCTGGGTTTTGAGTGCTGACTTCCTTAGTATGTCAGGGCACATATTATAAATCTTTGTATATTGAGTACCTTTCATTCAGTGTGGCAGTTAAACCTAAAACTAAAAACGTATTATATTGCAGCTTACCAACCATTAGATTTGGTGACTGCATTAGTTTTCTGTTTTTTAACCTTTTTCCCCTCTTTTTAGCTAGTAACACATCTCCTGTATTAGTGAAACCCCACTCTAGATGGGGGCACCTTTGGACAGCAGCATTGTTAATCTGGGGGGGAGGGAAGTTTTAGCAGATTTAGATACAATAACAAACTGAAGGCAAACTCCACTTTATAAGCAGTCACAGTAACTTTTTTTTTCCTTTTGAGAAAAAGGTTTTACATGAATAAATAAAAGCTGATCATTGTAACCCCTTTCAGTGTTTAATGGTTTGTCTCAATCTTATAAATGCTACATCTGCAGGACAGCTTGTTTTGTTGAAAAACAACACACTTACAGGCAAGATCACCAAGTGAAAATAAAAGAGAGAAAGTCTACAAAAGAAAATGAATGCAGGCATCCCATCTAGGAATTTGGAAATCTATAAGCTGATATTTTTATTTTTAATTATTTTTAATGAAATCTTTATTTTATAAATACACATTTTAAATGTGTGTTTAGTGCCCCTCTAGACAGCCAGAGGGGAGCTAGTTGCTAATTTTTAAAAAGAAAGGCTGAGCAGCAGCCTGGGGAAATAGTCACCAGAGTCAAATTTGGGGCAAGGCTGAGAGGCTGTGCAGGTCACTTCCCTGATATCTCCCCTGCTCTAGAATCATGGAAAAGATTCTAGAAGCAGTGGGCAGAGATTTGGAGGGGCTGATCTGCATAATTAGGAGATCCTGACCAATCCCCAGGCAGGAGGCTTAGCATGGGGTCAGGATTATGACTGAGCCTGCCCAGCAGCAGGAGAGTTTTGGTGGAAGATGTGGTGAAGGCTGAGATGTAGGAGCCTGGGGGCCCAGTGCGAAGAGGCCTACCTACAGTCCGGGACCTGGACAGGAGGAACACTCAGCCTCACCAGTTCCCAGAGGGAGGACTACCTGTGGAGCCAGGAAAGGAGCCAGACCAGCACAAGGCCTAACGGCAACCATCTACCCAAACCAGCTCACAGGCAAGGACTGAGTGAGTAATCCTACACCCCGTGGCCTAGCTAAGGAGAAAAGAGCACTCTGGTGGGAAACCTGACTATCTCCTAACCCAGAACTGTTCATCATAAAGTGAAAGGCACTGGATTCTCTTGCTCAGGGATTCCTTCCAACAGCTGGCTAAAGAAGAGGATTTATCCGGGGTCTGGGGTGGTACACCAGGAGATGCTGGAGAGCTCTCCAAGAAGAGTTTGCGGTGTAAAGATTTGTACATATTTGCCAGGAAGGTGTCCTCAGTTTACAATTCCATTACACCCTTACCCCATCCAAGTTCAATTTCCCTAATAAAACTAAAAAAAACAAGCTCAAGGACTGTTTACTGTCTCTGGAGTGCAAGTTTGTGAAAAATGCATGCTGTCTGGCTGTGCAGGACTATAGGGGGACCCAAAACTTCAGCAGCTCCTAAGGGGGTAGTGCTACATGTACTTCCAAGACCTTGCATCATTCTAGCTTGCAAAGAATGATGAACTTTCTAAGACCTAATTTACATGGGTGTACTGAAGCCAACACCTGCGTGAAGGCTGTGTTTTTCCTGCACAGGATGCACAGGTATTTCATGCATGCGTCTGCAAGCAGTCCCATTCATGTCAGTTTGCAGGCAGTGGCTGTAAGGAGACAGCCATTGCTCCCAATTTGACACCTGTGTGGGTGCAGATGTGTGCAGATCCCCAAACCCATACTATCTGTGTTTGGGGATCTGCACCCATACCCACAAGGATGCCATACTGAGAGCAGCCATTGTGTCCCATGCAGGGGCGGACTGACAACTCATGGGGCCCCCGGGCAATAGGGGATCATGGGGCCCCTGTGTCCTTGCCCAAACTCAAAAAAGCCTATGAAAAAGGTACCAGGGGCATCTCATGGGGCCCCCTACTGACCCCGGGCCCTCGGACAGTGCCCGAGTTTCCAAATGGTCAGTCCATCCCTGGTCCCATGTGACATGAATGGGACTACCTGCACGGGGATGCAAGGAACACCTCTATGTCACTGTGTAAGCAAACATGGCTTTCGAATGGACAAACGCTTAAAAGAGAAGTAGGGCTTTTGTTTCCCTTTTTATACTTACCTAGGTAGATGTAGCATCGATCCGATGCTGGGTCTGTTTCCCGCCAACTCTAAGGGTGAGAACTCAGTGATCACATGGTCGCTGATCGCTGAGTTCTCCTCTCCGCTCCGGGCAGAGAGCGGGACTGTCAGTCACCACTGTCTGCTCAGCCCCCCCAGTGCTTACTGGAGTGCCAGGCTGGGGAGGGGGAGCAGCTGGCCCACACTGAGCCAGGTGCTGCTCCAGACTCTGGGGAGGATCCCGACTTTGAAGTCGTAATCCTTCCCCAGCCTGGACCAGCTGAGTGACATCAGCTGACAACGGACTTCAGTCCACTGTCAGCTGATAACGGGTCATAGGAGTGCAGAAGGAAGTGCACTCCTGTGATCCACAGACGTACAGCTAAAGGAGCTTTAGCTATACTTCTCCTGTAACCACTTGCCTACCATGCACTTTTACCGCCTTTCTGCCCAGGCCAATTTTCAGCTTTCAGCACTCTCACACTTTGAATGACAATTGCGCGGTCATGCAACACTGTATCCATATGACATTTTTATTGTTTTTTTCACACGCATAGAGTTTTCTTTTGGTGGTATTTAATCTCAGCTGGGTGTTTTATTTATTGCACTATAAACAAGAAAACAGCAAAAAAAAAAAAAGTTTTTATTTTCAGCATAGCAGTAAACCAGAAAAGAGGTCAGCATGAAATCTAGTGTATTCATATCACAATTAGTAGCTACTGGCTGCAATGGTAAATGTGAAATATTTGTGTACAATATTTTATATTTATGTGACAAAATATGAGGTGAGTGGTGAGTCACACAGCCATTTGCCACTGAGCATTTTCTGACATGTCTAACTTGCACTCACCTGGGTCACAGACTTTACGGAGTAGAAGAAGAAATAACATGTTTTTGTGTTGTGCTGTTGGCAGAAAATGAGTGACAGGAATCTGAAGCAGCGAATTAGCATTCAATTTTGCGTGAAAATTGGCAAAAGTGCGAGTGAAATTTAGATCTGTTACAAGAGGCTTATGGTGAACGTTTGTGAATGGTATAGGCAGTTTCAGGAGGGGTGGGAAGATGTCCACATTGTTGAAAGAACATGGTATGGGTAACCAACCAGAAATTCTGAAAAGGTTATAGGAATATGTTCAGAGGAAAAGACTGGAACTCTGGCCTGACAAGTGTGTTTTCCACCACGACAATGCTCCTGCACATGATGCATTAAATGTCCCCGAGCTCCCAGGCCAGAAATCTATTTGGAAAGGTGACCAACCACCTTATTCCCCTGTCTTAGCACCCTGCCACTTTTGGCTGTTTCAAAAATTAAAAAATGTCTTAAAAGGACACAGATTTCATGACATTCCAGACATCCAGTGTGCTGCGACAAAGATAATATGCAGCATTCCAGAAAACAAATTCCAGGAGTGTTTCCAGCAGTGGCACAGTTGTCTAGAAAAGTGCTTTGCTTCTCAAGGGGACTACTTTGAAGGTGACAACAGCTGCTAGTGTATAGATAAGACATTTTTTTCTTTATAGTCCATTCCGGGAATTAAATTGTCACACCTAAATAAAACATTTAAAAAATCAGTCTTGTACACAACAAATACATAAAGAAACATACACTCATCGTCCACTGTATTAGGTACCCCTGTTCAATTGCTTGGTAATACAAATTGCTAATCAGTTAATCACATGGCAGCAACTCAATGCATTTAGGCATGTAGATGTGGTGAAGACGACTTGCTGAAGTTCAAACCGAGCATCAGAATGGGAAAGAAAGGGGATTTAAGTGACTCTGAACGTGGCATGGTTATTGATGCCAGACGGGCTGGTCTGAGTATTACAAAAACTGCTGATCTACTGGGAGTTTCACACACAACCATCTCTAGGGCTTACAGAGAATGGTCTGAAAAAGAGAAAATATCCAGTGAGCAGCAGTTGTGTGGATGAAAATGCCTTGTTGATGTCAGAGATCAGAGGAGAATGGGCAGATTGGTTGCTGCGATATTCCGAGTTTCTTGTCTTCCCCCCCAGCCCGGACACCACCCCCCATTGACTTCTCCATCACATCCAACAACGCCACCATCAAACCTGCCCCGCAGGCCAGAGTACTTGGTGTCATTCTGGACTCCAACCTATCATTCCAGCCCCAAGTCCAATCTTTAACAAACTCGTGCAGACTCCACCTCCGCAACATCGCCAAAATACGCACGTTCCTAACCCCAGAAACCACTAAACAGCTCATCCACTCCCTCATCATATCACGACTCGACTACTGCAACTCCCTCCTCACTGGCCTGTCTCACCGCTGGCTATCCCCGCTTCAGTCCATCCTGAATACGTCTGCCAGACTCATTCACCTTACCAACCGCCCCATCTCCGCCACCCCCCTCTGCCAATCCCTCCACTGGCTTCCGATTGCGCAATGAATCAAATTCAAAATCCTAACACTGACGTACAAAGCTGTCCACCATACTGCCCCAAACTACATCTCTGACCTAATATCCAAGTACCGCTCAGCACGCACACTCCGCTCCTCACAAGACCTCCTTCTCTCTAGTTCCCTGGTCTCCTCCTCCCATGCCCGCCTCCAGGACTTCTCCAGGGTGTCACCCATCCTCTGGAACTCCCTGCCCCAACCCATCAGATTATCACCTACTCTCCTCTCCTTTAGGCGCACCCTGAAAACCCATCTCTTCAGGGAAGCCTACCCCACCCCCTGCTAACTTGCCGACCTCCTCCACTCTTCCTACCACTCCATCCCCCACAGCTATCTCCTCCTGTGCCACCACCCCCTCCCTCCTAGATTGTAAACTTGAAAGAGCAGGGCCCTCAATCCCCTCATGTTTTGCATTGTATTGGTATTGTTCTGTCACATGTTCTGTCCCCCTTTGTAATGTACAGCGCTGAGCGAACTATTGGCGCTTTATAAATACTGTATAATAATAATAATAATAGTATTCAGATGGTAGGGTCAGAATTTAGTGTAAACAACATGAAACCATGAATCCATCCTGCCTTGTATCAACGGTTCAGGCTGGTGGTGGTGGTGTGGGAGATATTTTCTTGGCACTAACAAGGTGTACCTAATAAAGTGGCCGGTGAGTGTACATGCAAAATATTATACATTTCTTTTAATGATGCTTAATTGGCAAATTTAATGTAAACCTATAAAATAAATGCAGTTTGCATTTCTTTTTATTTAACATTCAGGTAAAAGAATCCAAACTGAAGAATATGTAATGTGCAACACTGGCTGTTAAGTGGCGTCTCCTTGCATGGCATAACATAAGTCACATATGCACTCCTCCCCTGGGTCGGCTGCGTCTCTCAGTTACTGTATGTTAGGAGCCCTTTGCCTACAGTAGAGAGCTAGTAACCTTATTAGTTAAGTGTTCTTTCCATCTCTCGCTCTCGCTATGCCAGCACTATTCCCAATGGATGGTACCCAATCAAAAAAAGCAGGCTGAAGAATCAGAGCTCTCATCTCTCTAACAGCAGAGCATCACGTCACCTGAGAAACAGCAAAATACAGGCTCTGGGAGGGAGCTGTGTCTTTCGCTAAGCTATGAGCACTTGATAAAGGACCAGGATGGCTCAATTTTTCATCATTCTGCTTATGGGTCATTCAGCAAGTTGCTGCGATACGGCGTTTAGCATGTCTCTGCTTTTAATGAATGATTAAAAGTCTTGACTTCTCACTGCAAGCTGCTGCAGTAACTGGTGCAGAATGAATGGATCAGGATAAAGATTCAGGAACTCGTGGCTGTTTGAGCCTGTCATTCACTGATCTTCCCTCTGTCTAGTGTAGATCGTGTTCACATTGGGTTCAAAAGGGGGGAACGGATGCGGTGACTAAGCAAGTGCCTGTCTGTGGATCTTTTACTGAGGAAAATGGTCAACAAAGACATGAATGGATTCCCAGTCAAGAAGTGTTCTGCCTTTCAGTTCTTTAAAAAAAGGGTAAGACTGCATGCTCAATAAGGAAATACAATTAAGGTCTGCCTAGGCACTGGTTAAATAGATGCATGAAAAAAAAAAAAAAAAAGATAAGCAGTGAAGCAGGGGATATGGATAAGGAGCTGACTGCGCAGAGATTGTGCTACTAGCATCTGCAGAACGCTTCCATTGATAAAATCAATCTAGTGCTGGAACTGGATGAGATCATATGCATTGGAAAATGGAACTAGGTGCAACATAGGCCAAGTCTGTTTTCATCAGTAGAGACACTGAAGCTATTGCTCATTGTCTAGATTGCCTCCTCTGTATTTTGCAACAGTTATGTATTCATGCCATTCGGCCATGCTATAATAGGTCATTCATCAATACAAAAAAGTAATCTCAGGTTACATCGCATAGCTCTTCTGACACATCTGTTTAATAATTTTTTAAGGAAACATTTGGCATTTTTGTTTTATCTATATGGCACAGAGGTTTATAAATTACAGAGAACCATTCATATCACACCCGCCCTAGATTCATAATATTCATTGAAATGCACAATACGTGGGTCAGTTATTTTATGACCACTCTCTCAAATGTACTATAATATGCATACAAGCTAAAAAGTGGGTCATATACCATACAGGCAAGGCTGAATTAAGTTTGAAGGAGAACCTTGGGGGATTTGTGTAGCCTTTTTAATTTAGCACTTTGCATTGATGGATGACAAAATATTCTAAAATTGTATGTTCTTAATAAACCCCTTATTGAATGAGCATATCAAATCAGGATTGTCGTGCATGTTAGGTTATGACCAAATATATGTAGATATTATGGTACCTGCTGCTAGCATTATTTAAATCGTGATTGCTAGGTCTTCCATGAATGTCAGTGGACCATACAGGCAGATGAATCTACAATTAGGTTTAAAATAATGCATAGACTGTAGAAAATGCAGAATATATGGAAACATGTATATATAATTGGTACATATAAAGGTGTAAGGTGCACAAACTGCATTTGGAAAGACACTTCAGCTCATGCAAGTTATCTCTTTCATAAACAGCTGTCACTATGGACCTGACAGTACAAGTCCATTTGTTTTTCTATTGTATTGTATGATGGCAGAAAAATGCACTCAGACATCAGTTACTCTGGGTATTTTTATATGATGCACAGGCTGTGCTATACACACTACTGTTTTGATTTTTACACAGGTTCACATGTTCAATGAAACATAATGTGCCCCTGTCACGAGGAATGTACGAGGATTTCCATTGTTGTCCTCCTTTTGAAAATGCTTGATGCTTGGTTGACTAGTTTTATACCTTGAAGGAACATGCTGAAATAGAATGTCAGAAAAGCGTTGGAATTTATCATCTCTGTACTTGTCCTGAGTTAGGGACATACAGCAATGAAAGCATATAGGTTCTTCACTTCGCAAGATCATTTTCCCTTAGTTTAGTGAATTAGGTGAAACTGCTGACTTCCATCAACTAATCATTTGCAAGCAAATATGTTGTTTTTTTTTATTTTTTTTGCATGGGATTGGGTACTATTTGCAAAGTGAATTTTCACCACATTCACTAAACAAAGAGAAAATCTTCCTGAAACGTGAAAAGCCTATTTGCAGTTAGTGAATCAACCCACAAGCATCAGCAGGACAGCCAGGCAACTAACATTCTCAAAGAGAGATAGGAAACAGCAGTTTGCATGATTCTGTAAATTTGCATGCAGCCTGAATTTTTTTGAAGAGTACAATAACGATAATATTTCTGCTAAAACTTATAAACAAGTGGACATAGAGCAACCATGAAAAAGAAAATACACTTATAATTTTTTTTTTCTCTATTTGTGATGACATTGTTGCGTGTTATCATGCGTAGTGATGTCACTGCACTTGTCAATTTTTGTCTTGCACATGATTCCCTTGTCATCTGACTCTGCGAAGGAGTCTAATGTTGAGAATTGGATAATTCCCCCAGGAGCCTTTCTCCAGCATAGTGGGTGATAAGTGAAATTGCTTCCCTAACTATTGGTGCATGCTGATAGCCCTTGGAAAATTCCTGAAACTCGCAACAGATCTTTCACGAAAAAAAGATGTAGCTATTTCTTGGCCATTTCAATGTCTTAGAGTGACACTAAATCTGTAAATATAGTCAACATTTTTTTTTTAATATTCAGGAATATATTCTTAAGCCAGAAATGTACCTTCTATTGTTCTCAGCCTCCTAAAATGGGCTGGTATTTTTAGGAAGACTTTACATTGAAGCATAAAAGCAAACTCATAAAATAATCGACTATAGGGCCATTAGGTAGTATATGTATATGGATTATTTTGGAGGATAAATATATTGTTTAGTGTCACTTTAAAAGAGGATCTTCACCCTGGAAATAAAAAAAAATTAAAAGCCAGCAGCTACAAATACTGTAGCTGCTGACTGTTAATAAGTATGTACTTAGTCTAGTGATCCTACTCTGTCCTGACCCAGGACAGTTCTTCACCAGTCTTAGGGTCCCCAGTGCTGCCACCTTGGATGTGGTGTGGCTACCTGGTGTTTGGCAGCTGGCTCTCCACTGCACATGCACGAGTAGCACTTCACTTTCTCAATGGACCCGTAGCCTCCTGGGACCTGTGACATGTCCCAGGAGGTTGGAGGCAGGTAGAGGGGCCCAACTTCCTAGGTGAGGAAGTGAGAGCGACTACCTGTAAGAAATAGGTGCCTGTTTCAAGAAAAAAAACATCCAAAAGTAGTAGAAGAGGTAAGGAGGAAGAAAAGCAGAACTTCCCTTTTTAGGTGAATTCTGCTTTAAGTCATCTATGATAGATACCCTTTTTCTTTTTACTGTGTCAGAGAGGACAACAAAACATATAGATCATGATTTCTACATGAATTGTACCACTTACAAACAGTCAGTACTGGGACAGGTTTATCTAACACCCAGGGCAAGGATTTGGAACTGTGCCTCTCCCCTACAGCTAATGTATGTTGTAGAATGGGTGTACCCCCCTGCATTTATTCTCTGTCTCCTTGCTCTGCTGTGCCCAGAGCAGCTGCCCCTCTCTCCCACCCCTTGTCCCAGCCCTGCTAACAATTTATTACTCATGAGCAGTATGTGTTAGACAGCATTTTGGTATGTTACCTATTACAATTCTTAAAATGCCACAAAATGCCAGTTCGACTGTGCTTAGTTTTGTAGAATTCACAGATAAAGAGTTCCATGGTCTCCTGGATGCACCAGGATGAGGTTATAAGGATGGTTATTAAAAAGAACACAGAAGCACATGGAATTTTTTTTTCTTTTTAGAAAAAGGGTAATCTATTATGCTGTCATTCTACCATACTAATAAGCATATTTAAACTGACAATATTAAGAGATCCACGTATCCAGGTCTTCTACTTTAGGCAGCTAATTATGCACACTATAAAAGGTTTGGTCATCCACATTGATTTCCAGATGGCACACGTATTTGTAGTTCAGGCAGGTGCCAAAAACCCATAATGAGAAGGAGACAGTAAAAGAGTCATTTGAGAACTCATGCTGCATCAAGGTCCTTGTGCAATGTTATCTTTCTTCCTGCCTGGGTACAGGGAGCTAGGTACAGACAAAGATTTTTTTTTTCATTCATTTAGCGGATTGAACAAAAAAACTCACAAATTCCTGTATCCATACAAAAAATGTGGATGCAGGGATCTTCCCCCAGTGCTATTGTATTCTGACAGTGGGGACCCCTGTCACTATCGCAAGATCGCCGCCACCAACATGCGACAATCCCACGATCGCGACGTCTACTATGTCACGATCGCAGCGCCAGACCCCAGACCTGCTCACCAAACTCGTGACAGAAGGACTAGCCAATCTAAAACCGCGATGTGACGTGTGTAACAATGCCACACTCAGCTGCACAACGATTTTCCAGCTAACGGTCCGCAGGCCTTTTATACAGAGGTTTAAACAAACAGTAGCGTCTCTTTAGAGGCAGGAATTCGTGAGTTGCAATACAGAGCTATAGAAACAGTTCAACACTTTCAGAAAGAAAGATTTATTACTAAAAGGTCAAACAGGAGCAATAAAAATATTTACAGAACAAAGATGTAACTACGTTATATATATATACATGTACAAAGAACCATAGCACAGCAAAGAGATATCAGAGAGAGGTGAAAGGGTTAAAGTACTTGCCAAAGTCCTGGGTTAGCAGATCCAAGTTTCAGAGCAGAAGGGTGCTTTTATCTCCTTATGTTGCGATGGAAAAAATGGGAGAATGCTTCAACTCTTTTCTTAGGCCTGACAGCCTGTTTTAAAGTCCCCAGCAGGGGAGTGGCTCTGCAGTCAAAGGCCAATCTCCACTTAGGGCGTGGAGAAAGGGGTAGATGCCTCAACTAGAGCAAAAATATCTTCCATAACTCATATTCCTATAACTTTTCATCTGCACAAGTGACAGTCCACCCGCGGGAATATTATTATACAGACCAGTCTGAGGATTGATTAGATATGAATTATGAAATTATATACTGCATGGTTCACGAGATCTATGTTTCTGCTTCCCTGTGTGTCCGAGACAAGGCGAGTGACCCACCAAAATGTTCGGCTCCTCTTGTGTTTTATGTAAGTCTCTCATATTCCAAGATATGAGACGTAGGGGAAAAATGGATTTGAGAAGTGTTTATCTGATTCTATCACCTACGCTGAGTTAGGTTTATTAGCTCGGAATCTCTTTCAACTTCTGGGAAAGTTTGCCTTGTCTCTCCCGAGGTGTGAATTGGCACAGGTTCTTGGGACAGTGGGGCACCACGTGGCTCCCTGCTGGGATCTGGCCTGTGACACTTTTAACACCCACACATCTGTCACTGTGCCTCTCAGGAAGGAGGGGGAAGGAGAATAAGGGAGAAATGGATACTCTTAACAAAATGGAGTCTGCGTCCTTCACTGTGTGTTGCGCAACCCCCGCTCCTATCAGAACACACTGATGCAGCAGTTGATCAAATGCTGGTTTTCCAGAAGGACCGGTTGGTAGTAGCTGGTCTAACAGTCAGCATCTGTTGAATATAGGGGGCTACACACAGACTGAAATTCGTCCAGTTCAGTAGGATTTTGCTATGTGTGTACCTGACTTTATACCTAAGCGGGTAGACTAATGGTGGCGAAGTAGCTGTCCCATACACACAATTACTGACAGGCAAGGTCTTAAACAAGCCTCTTGCTTATGAACAAACGTCATCAAAAAAATTGTTATGATGACACGTGTAGAATTTTTTTTTCTCATATCAGTACAGCTTTAGGAATGCATTCTGGAATATGCTGATACAGTACAAGAAAGAAAACTGATTTGCAGCAAAATTATATGTGTTACCAAACAGTAAATGACTGAACCTTTATCTTGCCTTAAGCTCCGCAGTGAAATATATATTTATTATGTAGTATAAGTAATGTGTGCTCTTCATTTAAAGTGTATGTTAAGGCAAAAAAAAACATATCCAGTACATCTCTGCAGTACCTGCACATGTCCCATATTTTATCTCTTTAATGACCCTGCAACTACAGAAAAATGCATGTTTATTTGCCAAAATTGCTCTTAAATTGTGTTGTGGCCTGACAACACACATTTCTGTGGATTGAGTGGTGTCAGCCCTGCCTATTGTCTTTTGCGAAACTACTCATCCATTCGTGCTGTCTTCTTATCCACAGCATAGGGACTAAAGAAGGCCATACATTAAGGCATTTTCTTTCCTGCAACCCCATTGTTGATGCGGGAATCCCTCCCATGGAGCTTTTGTATTCTGACAGTGGGAGGTGTCCCCGCTGTCAGAATACAATGATCACTGCTGGTTACTATAGCCGTTAGCAGCGACTGAACAAAATAAAAAACCCAGACAAGCTGCTTGTACTGACGTTGAGTGATGGATCGACTTCATTGCAACCAACCTGTTCACACATGGATTGAAATTCAGACAGTCCCTGCTGAACTGGCCAAGATTCGATCCATCTATGGCAGGCTTGGCTGACTTGAAATCCAAAATAGTCCAAGAAAACAACAAGTAGAGCTAAATACTCAAATTGAGACAGCACATGCAGAGTGTACAGGACACAGGACAACTATGAATTTTATTATCAAACATATGTAACAAAATTCTTTCCTTGTTATATTTTACAGACCAAAAGATAGCAAATAAGAGACAATAATTGCAAGGTCCCTTTCACAGTGGCCTGATCCCTTTTTCTCAGCAGGGGATCTGTCTGCTGATGCCCTGCTGAGCCAAGCAGAGAGGCAGGATGACAGATCTTTGTCCGCTCCGCTTATGCAGAGTGGACACCGACACAGCCCACTCCACTGTATGGGCAGTCCAATGTAAACAGAACTCCTATCCATTTACACCTGACTGCCCTCTGATCTGGTCCATCCAGACGGAGGGGAATGGATCTCCTTTCGTTTGTTTATGCTGAATCGGATCGGTTTGGAGGTAGGTAGACACAAGTCTGTTTGCATTTGCCGCTCCATAGAGGACAATTAAGGGTCCAATTGGGTCCGCCTAGAACCTGACCAGACCACTTGTGTGAAAGGGGCCTTAGGATTTAAATAGGGTTTAAATACACTTTAAAGTGTCATTAAACCCAGGACCCTGCATTCACTATATCTGGTCTCCCACAGTACACATAATATGGAAATGCAATTATTTTAGTAAATATAAACTGCTAAATTAAATACCTTTTCTCATCAGCAGTATATTACTTCTATCAATGTCAAGCTGAGCACTGGTTAAAGCTTGTTGGAGGAGTTTTCATTCTGCTCTGTCCTACGAGGCTGCATATCCCTGACCCTCTGTCTGGACAGTGGTAATTGGCTCTGTGCTGATCACATGCACCCTCCCAAAGAAAAAAAAAGCCTATGGAGAGGTAGGCCTATGAGGAAAGGAGTTGCAATAGTAAAAAAAACCCTCTTTAGCCATACACACTAAACTGAGCATGTTCAGAATGACTCTTAGAGCTCTGTACTATCAGCAGATGGATTGGGGGCAGTAAATGAAGGGGAAGGTCAGAGAAGACAGGATCAAACATACTTTTTACACAATCGGGAGGATTAACCCCTTAGGTTCCACAGTGAGTATAACAAGCATGCTTTACCACATATACAGACTGATTTTACTGTTGTGGGTTTAGTAACACTTTAACTTTAGTTATATAGTTTTTTAGTTTAGAATATACTGATGTCAGATAAGGACTAATATGAAGAGAGGGGTTTACTGGCTCTTTGTATTTTCCTTCTGCCTATCTCCCCCACATCCTGTTTCACTAAGAGGCTGAAAAGATGTGTAGGAAAATCTCCCTAATAGAGATACAGAGAGCACCTAAAACCTGACACAGGGTTTTACCTTTTCCCACTATTTTTAATTTTGATAACTTTTTCTAAAATTACGCTTTTAAAATTGTCATATTTTGTACACAAGCTTGGAAAAAACTGTCCAACATTTCATCTAAAATAATGTTTATATGAAATATTGAGGTTGTTTACCTCTGTTATGTGCACTATAAGCTTTTTGTCAAATGTTTTATGAGCTTCATCAGACCCAGATTGCTATAGGGTGCTGCCATCTTGGATGTTATATCTGTGGTGGCCTGCAGACACAGAACTGTCAGTACAGTAACCCTCTGCTGCCATTCGGTAATGTATTATTGGTAACATTTCCCCTTTGGTTAGCTGTCAGCGCTGCGCATGCACCTGGTGCTGACAGTGGCTTAGACTGTAAACACAAGCAATTTTTAGATCCCTCTATGCATGGAGGCAGCATAGAAGCAATTGCTTGCTTGTCTGATATATCAGTGCTGCAAAAAAGGCTCATGTGAGGTTGTATATGAAATTGCCTTCAGAGCATGCTGACATTATGGCTGTGGGAAAGTAAGGAGGCCAAGAGAACAAAGTCTCCATAACTAAGTAACAATATTCCCAGAAGCTCAACAATCAAGTGGAGTGGCAAATATGTTCCTTGTCATCTTTACAGATTGCAGGGTGCAATTGAAAAAGCATTTACTTAAGCTGGATTCCACGCCCCCCTTACGCTGACTAATCTCAGGTTCATTCAGCTCTTTACGCAACTCCCCAAACATCTCAAAGTCAATCTCTATGTGAAATCATTTTTAAAGTAATTAATTACCTACCTTTGAAATTATTATTATTATTATACAGTATTTATATAGCGCCAATAGTTTGCTCAGTGCTGTACATTATAGTAGGCGACAGTACAGTAACAATACAATGCGATACAGGAGGGGTTCGAGGTCCCTGCTCCTTGGAGCTTACAATCTGGGAGGGAGGGGAGAGTGGTACAGTAGGAAATAGCTGTGGGGGATGGAGTGGTGGGAAGAGCGGAGGAGATCAGCAATTAATTGAGGGCTGGGTAGGCTTCTCTGAAGAGATTGGTTTTCAGGGTGCACCTAAAGGCGAGGAGGGTAGGTGACAGTCTGATGGATTGGGGTAGCGAATTCCAGTGGATGGGGGAAGCCCTGGAGAAGTCCTGTAGGTGGGCATGAGAGGAGGAGACCAGGGAACTGGAGAGAAGGAGGTCTTGTGAGGAGCGGAGAGTGCATTTTGGGTGGTAGATGGATATCAGGTCGGTGATGTAGTTTGGGGCAGTGTTATGAACAACTTTGTACATCAATGTTAATATTTAGAATTTTATGCGTTGGGCAATCGGAAGCCAGTGGAGGGATACACAGAGGGGGGAGGCGGATACGGTGCGGTTGGTGAGGTGGATGAGTCTGGCCGCAGAATTCAGGATAGACTGAAGCGGGGATAGCCTGTGTTGGGGTAGGCCGGCGAGGAGGGAGTTGCAGTAGTCAAGTCGTGATATGATAAGGGAGTGGGAATGAGTTGCTTTGTGGTTTCTGGAGTTAGGAACGGACGTATTTTGGAGATGTTGTGGAGGTGGAGTCTGCATGAATTTGTCAGCGATTGGATCTGGGGCTGGAAAGACAGATTGGAGTCTAGAATGACACCTAGTACTCTGGCTTACGGGATGGGGCTGATGGTGGCGTTGTTGGTCGTGATGGAGAGGTCGGGGGGCGGGGGCTGGGGGGGAAAACTAGGAGCTTGGTTTTAGCAATCCACTTCCTTGTCTGTGGAGGCACTGTTGATGTAACCAGGTCCATGCATTAGTACCCTGGGAAGACTACATCACTAGTGCCTTCCAGAGTGTTCTCACAGCTAAACTGTGGGGTTTTGGGAGATTTCACAACTAAACTGCTAGGTCTTGAGAGATTTTGAAAAAAGTTTTCATATCTCTAAAAGTGCATGCATAACATCCTGCATGGACATCATCACCATGGGCTGGCCAGAGATTGAAAAAGAGGAAGCTGGTCCCTCCTGATGTATTTCTGACCTGGAGGATTCATTGAATGCTTGACTAAAAAGGCATATTATTATTAATATTATATAGTTTATATATAGCGCCAACAGTTTGCTCAGCACTTTACATTATAACGGGAGAAAATACAGCAACGATACAGTTCAATAGGGTTAGGAGGGCCCTGCTCCTTAGAGCAAACAATCAAGAGTATGTAGATACGTATTTCTATTAGTTTAAATATGCACTTTTACTTAATATTGGCCTTTTTATAGGGAAGGGGGGGTCCACTTTATGGGAAATCGGAGTATGTAAGTATGTTTTTAGCAATTACCAAAAAATACAAATAAAGAATTCCGACTTCTCTTGAACTTTCTGTTTCTTGTACCTACTCTGGTACTTATTAATATTGACTCCAGACACAGCAAGGTTGATATTTAAAATGAGGTCAGCAAGGACACCCTTATATTTCTTTTATGACAGACATTATGTACCTCAAGGTTCTCATACATGGTTGTCATCTGATATGGCCAATTGCAGTTGAACATTTAAAAAGATGTATGTCTATAGGAAGTTTGACTTCTGCAAACATCCCCTAGGCAGCAGATCTCTAGAGTTGAATTTGTACAGCAATAATTTTGTACTCCTAAATTGTAGGCTCTAACAAGCAGGGCCCTCTGTTTCCTCTTTTACCAAATTGTACTGTAACTATTATATCTACCTTCATTTTGTAAAGTGCTGCCCAAACTGTTAGCACTATATAAATCCTGTATAATAATAATAATAATAATAATACACCAACTGATTCCCCCAAGTAAGGCTTTGTAAAGGTCTCTTCTTAGTACATAAGTATAAACACCCAACCAGGGGCAGACTGACAACTCATGGGGCCCCCGGGCAATAGGGGATCATGGGGCCCCTGTGTCCTTGCCCAAAAGCCTATGAAAAAGGTACCAGGGGCATCTCATGGGGCCCCCTACTGACCCCGGGCCCTTGGGCAGTGCCCGAGTTTCCAAATGGTCAGTCCGCCCCTGCACCCAGCCAATACAATCACTATCACAATTATTATTATATAGCGCCAACAGTTTGCATAGTGCTTTATGATATAAAGAGAAACAGTACACTTACAATACAATAAAATACAAGAGGGTTAAGAGGGCTTTTCTCATAAGAACTTACAATCTAATAGGGTGGGGCAAGGGGTAGAAAACGTTATAACTGAGGGGATGAGATGATGGAAGTGATAAAAGTTTATTTGGAGGTGTGATAGGCTTCCTTGAAGAGATGAGTTTTCAGGGATCGCCTAAAGACTGCCAAAGTAGGAGATAGCTGGACAGACTGAAGTAGAGAGTTTCAGAGGATGGGAGAGGCTCTGGAGGAGTCCTGGAGACGAGCATGGGAGAAGGAGACAAAGGAGCTTGAGAGCAGGGGGTTTTAAGAGGAGCCGAGAGGATGGTTTGGCTTATATTTGGAGACAAGATTAGTGATGTAGCTTGGGGCAGAGTTGTGAATGGCTTTGCATGTTGTTGTTAGTATTTTGAATGTAATTCACTGGGCAATCAAAGCCAGTGGAGCAATTAGCAGTGAGGTATGGCAGATGCTCAGAAGTTGGTAAGGTTGATGAGTCTGGCAGCAGCATTCATGATAGAATAAATAAGGGATATGGAGCCTGTGGAGAGGTAGGCCTATGAGAAAGGAGTTGTAATAGTAAAAAAACCTTCTTTAGCAATATACACTAAACTGAGCATGTGCAGAATGGCTATGGGTTCAGTCTGTTTTATCATGAGATAAGACATGGACATTTGAACAAGAGGAGGAGCAGAGAAGACAGGATCTAATGGCCTTTTTACACAGTGCAGAAGAATAACCCCTTAGGTTTCACAGTGAGTATAACAAGCATGTTTTACTGCATATACAGAATGATTTTACTGTTGTTGGTTCAGTAACACTTTAGGTTGTTCAGGTTGGTGGAGACCAGTGAGGGCTTTTTAAGTACTGAAGTGATCTGTGCATGCTTTAGAGGGGAGGGGAAGGTACCAGTAGAAAGGAAGATTGAAGATGTGAGTGAGAGAGCATAGGACAGAATAAGAGGTTAACCATATAGGTTGTGTGGGAACAGGATCCAGGGGACAACTGGTTAGGTGGGTATCTGAGAAAAGTTTAGTAACCACTTCAGTAGCAGCCAGTTCAAAAGAGGAAAGTGTTGACTGTGTTGTTAGACAAGATATGTTAAATGGGGAATATATCTGCACAGTAGAGATGTCCTCATGACGTGCATCAATCTTGTTTTTGAAGTGATTGGCATTCTCTTGGGCAGTGAGTCAGTGAGTAGAGGGGGTGAAGGACAAAGCAGAGAGTTAAAGGTAGAGAAGAGCCAATGAGGACTGGATGACAAGGTATTAGTAAGAGAGAGTAAGTAGGTTTGTTTGGTAGCATGGAGGCAGAATTTGTATTTTAGGAGGGCAGATTTATATAGGATGAAGTCATGCCACAGTCATTTAAGAGCACAGAAATGTCTCTTAATAGTTCTTCTTGGTAGGATCAGGGCCGCTGTTATGGGGGTACCTCCAGTCTTCCTGTAGGGGGCCCGGGCGCCATCTCATCAGCATGGGGCCCGGCAACTGACAAACACATTTGCAGCTGCAAAATTCCCCTCCATTCTACAGTCTTCTGTCATTCTCCCACAATGTTGCTCTAATGTTAGCCATGCTCAGTCTGTCGCCTCTGTAACCTTGTTTCTCATCCCTGACATTCCCACTATTGCTCCAGATTCTTGCCCTATGTACTCTCTTTCCCCCTATACCTGCAATCATGCTCCGGTCTTTCCCCTTCTCAGTCCTATCAATTGTGGCTCGTTTAGTTTCCCTGCAGTCCTTCCATCCTGCACTCATTGTCTTGTCTCACCTTTCCTGTCTCTCTGCTTATCTTGGTGCTCCAACTGCCCAACCTGTATATTCTTTTGTACTTTCTCTTGTTGCTCTGTCTCCTCACAGTCACAGTCAATCAGCTAAATTCCCATAGGATGAAGAATGTACTGCTATACACCTGCTCCTGCCGTAGGCCTTTTATCTTGTCCCCGTGCAGCTATATACTGTATATATAGTACATCCACATCAGTCCCTAACCCTCAAGTGGCTTATAATCTAAAGTCCCTAACTCACATTCATACATACTAGGGCCAATTTAGACAGGAGCCAATTAACCTACAAGCATGTCTTTGGAGTGTGGGAGGAAACCAGAGTACCCAGAGGAAACCCACGCAGGCATAGGGAGAACATGCAAACTCAAGGCAGGTGGTGCTGTGGTTGGGATAAGAACCAACGACCCTAGTACTGCCAGGTGGAAGTGCTAACCATTAAGCCACTGTGCTGATCTGGTTAAAGCTGTAGTAAACTCCTCTTTTTTCTTGTACCTACAAGTGAGCCTATAATAAAGCTTACCAAAAAGGTTGATCACCACCAGTGTCAGTATATATGTATCACAGAACACTTATTAAACCAACATCATCGCGCCAATGTGCTTCAATTCAAAATATACACACTGTAGGAGCTGCTATTAATAATAATAGTAAACTGTAAATAATAAAAATGTGAGAAGACAACCAATATTGCTGGATATTTAAAGATACGCTGGTTTATCACCAGCACATGGTGAGTGTGCATTTTGATGGGGTGTTCTGAGCACTGGATGTCACATTGGTGAAGGAGGATCTCATTATTTCATTATTTCATTTATCAAAGGATCATTTGTGGACTTTTAATGGACTTATCGATTTTTTATGTGCACATATGTGGTGGTGGATTTATTCATTGATTTATTAATTTATTGATTTATTTTTTACCAATTCAGAGGAATATGTATTTAAATATTTACTTATTGATTGGTGTAGGGTTGCGCTATTATTTGTGGTTGGTTGTCTTCTCACATTTTTATTATTTACACTATAATAAAGCTTACCTGTAGGTACAGTGAAGACCTCCTAAACATGCACCATTTAGGAGATGTTTATATGTGTAACAGCTGGTGATGACAACAGTGTAGATGCATTACGCTCTCAATGCATGGCATGCTATCCATTGAGATGCTCCCATGAGTCCCGCTTGCATGCATTTCCAATAACATTTAATCATTTTGTGATATTTATATTCCTTAATGATTTTGTTTAGTTATATTTTTTTCATGTCTAAAGAAAATATGGATATGATTTGAGATCATTATTAAGCAGGTTCCAACACTAGCCCCCCCCCCCATTCTCCCTTCCCACAGCTGGCAGCTTCTCCTCCTCTCCCTCCTTCTAGCTGTCAGCTGCTGCAGGAACATAGGGAGATCATTTCAGGATGGAGAGTGGGAAGTTGGTAAAAATGTCATATTTACCTGCCCCTTCCTTTCCTGAGTTAATACAGTGAGTGATCGGCACAGTGTTTATTTGTGATTGAAGCATAGTAAACCATGTTTACTATGCTTCAGTTTGTAAATGAACAGGAGCCTCTGTATAGTGCAGTTCCTGTTCATTCATCTGCAGTTCTATATCTCTTTCTCAAACGTGAGACATCAGGGATCTGTTTACACCCCTGATATTGCAGCAAAGTCCCACCCCCCTTCCCAACAGGGTTGTTAGAAAAAATTGGTTAAAAAAATATACATAAGGGCTCATTCACTTAGGTTCTCTGGCTTTGTGAAGGAGGGGTTTGGACTGCAGCTGCCTGTCGCTCTGCTGTGGCTTTATGAACACAACCCTAGGCCCTAATTTGGCAGATGTGCAGGTGTGGGTGAATGCACATTGTATGTGTTTGGGCCATACACCCGAATCCGCACGCCTGTCATATTACGACCTGCGGCTGTGTTTGTACAGTCAGTGCGTTCCCATAGCATAACATATGCTGCCTGCACTCAGCTTTAGGTAGCTCCAGCCACATGCATGAACCACTGATTCACCCTGTACAGGCCACAGCACCCATGTGAATGAGCCCCAGACCTCCTCCACAAAGGAATTTTGTAAGTTATGTTGTGTTTGTGTTCACTATTAATGATTTTATTGTATTTTTATCGAAATATTGCTTTGATATTTTCCTGGGAAGGGGGGGGGCCCAGTTAGGTAGTCTGTATGGGGCCCCATGATTTTTATCAGAGGCCCTGGGTAGGATCTCATATCTATCTTTTCTGTTTTTAGGGTGGAACATGTAACATGTTCCCATAGCTGCAGCCACGCCTGCTATCCCCCCTCCCTCTGGCAGATAGTGCAGGGAGAAGTTTCCCCATACTATGTGTCAGATTTGAAAACAGTGTGGCCATGCGGGGCTCCACCCACACGGCAGCGTCACTCCTTCACAGAGTTCTGTGAATGAGTGTCTACAAGTCTTGGAAGCCTTAGAGGCTGTTTGCCTGTAGTTTTCAATGAACTAGCATGGCCTGTGGAGAGCCATAGTAGTTCATTGAAGCTTCCCGTCAGTATATCTGCTTGACCGTACATCCCGTAGAACAAGCAGATATTCTGACAGGTCTGCAGGAGACCTGCATGGCATCAGTGATCTACTGATCGCTGGTGAAATGCTTTACAGGCTTCTCCAGACAAAAATAATAACCACATTTTTTTTGCAAAAAAATGTGCATTTATTATGTTTGGCAAAAAGGTGAACGTATCCTGTAAATTAATTGGAATAACTCATATGGTTACACAGAATGATGCTGAACATATCTTTGTCATTGTTTTCACTCATTCATTTTCTCTTTTACAACAGCTTATTTTCATTAAAAAGTCAAAAGCTTGAGGGTTACAATTGTTAGAAATATTGCAGTCTATCATATATTAAATAGCACTTGATCCTTTGATCCCTAGTGAACTAAAACCCTTATCAATGAAATGTGAAATCTGTTTTTATGCTTTGGGGTACTATACTTTGCACATTACCCATTTCACATCACACCACATTATTATAAAACCAGCTGTAATGTATTTATTCTCAACATTCATACATTTTATAAAAAGAGCTGAGCAAAATTGACAAATTTTATTTCCCTCCATTTTTTTGAAAATCAGGATATTTCTGCAAAATTCTTAATTACATTTGAGTCAACAGGAAAGACAAAATTCCGATTTTTTCTTTTGGTGGAGTTTAAGGGTACAATGGGCTTTAAACAGCTCATGAGGGTTACAGAAGTTCCTTTCAACTATTCTGAACCTGCCGTTAAGGCAAAAAACAATCTTCATCAGTCTCCTCATTTTACATTTTTTCCACAGAATTAAAAAAAAAGTGAAAAAAGAATTAAAAATGTAAAGAAACAATCTACAAATACTGATATGGAATATACAGTATATACTGTGTAGGGCCTCACACTTCCAGATTTAATGCCTAGGCAAGAACAACTTAGTCCAGCTGCCCAAAGCCTTCTGGAATACCTTCCCAGTAGGCTTTGGGGCAACCTAAAACACAATGCACATGCACTGCTGCATGTAATCTGTGGGCCAGCTGCAAGAATCGGTTTGAGACAGCTAGCTCCCTATGGTGTAAGAAGAGAAGATGGCGGTGCAACACTATGTGTGCTGCAGTGGCTTAGACTGGACAGACTGGATTCAATGGGCACATGATTATATTGAAATGGGTAAGGGGAAATATACACTCGCCAGAGCTCAGAGATGTAATTGGTTGCTATATGTTCCTGCACATTACACACTGATATTTACCTTTTTCACTGTTTTATTCAGAAAATATAAATGGTGAAGTCTACAAAAAATGGCCAAAAATTCGGTTGGTTTCTTACAGCTTAGAAACACTTGCTGGTCGTTTATACAGTGTATTATTATTATTATACATTATTATACAGGATTTATATAGCGCCAACCGTTTGTGAAGCGCTGTACAAAATGAAGGTAGACATAACAGTTACAATACAATTTGGTCCAAGAGGAAAAAGAGGGCCCTGCTCGTTAGAGATTACAATCTAGGAGGAAGGGTTGAGTGATACAAAAGGTAATAGCTGTGGGGGATGAGTTGATAAAGGAAGAAAAGGCAGTTTACTAGATAGAAACAGGATAGGCTTCTTTAAAGAGAACTGTTTTCAAGAATCGTCTAAAGGTGGTTAAGTTAGGAGATAGTCGAATAGATTGGGTAGGGAGTTCCATAAGATGAGAGAAGCTTGGGAGAAGTCCTGGAGGCAGGCATGGGAGGAGGTAAAAACAGAACTAGAGAGCAGAAGGTCTTGGGAGGTTCGAAGAGAGCGGCTTGGTAGATATTTTGAGACCAGGTTAGTGATGTAGCTGGAGGCAGAGTTGTGGATGGCTTTGTAAGTTGTTAGTATCTTGAGTTTTATTCGTTGGGCGAGTGGAAGCCAGTGGAGGGATTGGCAGAGAGGGGTAGCACACACTGATTGGTTGGTAAGGTGGATGAGCCTGGAGGTAAGGTGGGTGAGCCTGGCGTAAGGTGGATGAGCCTGGTATATAACCTTCTCTCATTCCTACAAATATTACAAATATCACATGGGGTTTTTTATCAGTTTTACAGATATTCTAAACATCCTAGCAGAAATAACTCACAGTACATTACATGTATATCTGGCTAAATAGCTAAAGATCATGTGGCGTTCGGCTCATTGACTAATGTTATTGTGTGCCCAGATTTGCTTAATATCAATTCTTGTTAGATTTTTTTTTTTCTTCAGTATTAGAGTACCTGAACAATAGACTATGTTGTTGCTGCACTTGTGTTTTCTTCATTTACTATGGTAACTGTGGTGTGGGGATTCTGTGCCCGGGATGCATGGAATGTTTCATGTGAGGATGTGGAAAGAAGGCATGGCCTGTGACTAAGTATCTCAACCACTGAAGAATCATCATTCCTCTGTGAGTGCTCATAACCACAGTGGGTTGAAACGAACAATCAGTTAACGCACCAAAGAAAAAAAAACTGTGGGAAATTTCAAATATAAATGTTTTGCAACAATATGAACAGTTGTCATGAAGATATAAACATATGTAGATTTGAAAAAAGGAAACTAATGCCGTAGTCATAAGATTTGAGCAAGTGGAGGAGGAAGAGAGTATGCATCTGTCACATTTGTCACATGGTCTTCACCCCCACATTCACTTTGATGGCATCTTGATCGTCTGCATTATTAAACAATTGTGAAGCATTAAAGTGTATCTAAACACAAAAACTAAAAATGTAATATGATGCAGTTTACCAATGCTTAGATGTGGTGATTGCAGGGCCTGGCTGGAGGATGCCATGACACTCAGGGACAGTGGTGGGGTTTCCACTCAGTTACAGCCGAACTAAAGTCACAAAAACATACCTTTGTTCCAATGGTCCAAAGCCATTTTGATTGGCTGGTGTGGGACATTGCATGTCTCTTCTGCAATAAAAAGCCTGTTTGGAGTTCTGTAGATATTACATTTTGTTCTGTTTTAAGCTGTGCCCCTTTAATACCTCCAGTCAGTTTCCTATTCCACAGCACCTCATTTAATATTGTTGCTGCTGGAGATTTAATGATGTTGCTGGGGGATTTATTGTTGCTGCTGTGAGACTTGTTGACGTTGCTGGGGGATTTACTCATGCTGCTTAGAGATTTATGGTTGCTGCCGGCAGAGTTAATATTTCTGCTAGGGGAGTTATTGATGCTGACGTGGGATTTATTGTTGTTGCTGGGGAATGTATTGTTGCAGCTGAGGGTTTCTTATTGCTGTTGGGGGATTTATAGTTGCTGCTGGGGGGATTTATAGTTGCTGCTGGGGGGATTTATAGTTGCTGCTGTGGAATTTATTATTTCTGCTGGTATTTATTCTTTAAAAGGGGATGGTTCTATGAGGTAAGTAGATGCAGAAACAAGGGGTGTGTCGTAATTTATACTAATAAATAACTAATATTTTAATGTATTTATTAGTACTGTGGCAACAGGAGTGTGCAGAATGCAAATCCAATCCAAACAAATTTCCAGGCAGAAACTTTGGTTCTTTTCTAGAGGGAATATAGAGTTGTTTGGACTGAAGGAGTTTGCATTCTACACACTCTTTTTTTCACAATACTAATAATTACATTAAATTATTGGTTAATAATTATGGTTAATTACAACAGGGTTGTGCTGGGAGGTGGGTAGAGGAAGGAGACAAGGATGACCTAGGGATGGACCTATTTGCACCTATTCACTGAGAAAAAAAACCTCTGGTGGCTGCATTTGTTTTCTCTTTAAGGTGTTTTTCTTTTATTTTTACCTGTTAATACTGTATATAGCACACTTCCTGTCCTAGAGAGGCTAGGCTATGCTCACACCACTGTATTTAAAGCGGAGTTCCACTCAAAAGCGGAAGCCTTTTTTTTACCTCCTCCCCCCTCCACTGCCATATTTGGTACCTTTTGGGGGGGAAGGGGCAGCGGATACCTGTTTTTGACAGGTACCCGCTTCCATGTCCGGCTCACTTCGCTGTGGTGAAGTGAGCCAGAAGTTCATCCCCCTCCTCCCTCCAACAGTCACCTGGGAACGTTCACAGGTCTCAGTAGATTGTCGGACCAATTAGGAGGCACAGCGTGACTCGAGCATGCGCAGTGGGCACCAAGCTGTGAAGTTGCAAGCTGTCACAGCCTGGTGCCCACAGTTGAGATGCCGATGCCGTGGAGGAGAAAAGGGGAGAAGGGATGGTGCAGGTGAGTACATCGCTGGACCCTGGGACAGTTTTTGTAGCTGCTGACTTTTAATAAACACAAAAACGGCTGGAACTCCACTTTAAGGAGGGTCCATGGCTGTCACCCAAGCTGCTTTCATGATTTGGACTACAAACGAGTCTTCCTTTATTCATCTCCATTATTCATCTCCATTACTTGTAGATAAGATCTTTTGTGAAGTCAGTTCAGCTCACAGAAAGTGACAAGGAGCCTGCCTTTCTGGCAAGATCAACGGGTATTTCCTGTAGTTGCTTAAAATGTTCTTAGCCTAAAAACAAAAAGTACAATATTAAATATCTGGTTAGCTGCAAAGTATTATATTTTTTGTTCTTGGATTTAGATATCCTTTAACATAGTCTGTTAACACAATTTGCATTCCAGCAACTCTATACAGGACAGGATTTCCCATAGTTTTCACCATGTGTACCAGTTTATAAATAATTCTGGCAAGTCTGTTAGTGTATAAGGTGTAACAAAATCCAACAATTAACCTCTGTAGTGTTTCATAAACGAGAATATCCTTTGGGTTGTAAGTAGTGATGAGCTTGGGTTCAGGCTTGGGTTTGGACTGAACTCAAACTTATCCCTAATTGTAAGCTTTTAATTTGTCCTCCATTGTTGCATAAGAAGAGAATATTGAATGTCACACCCTTAACCAGTCTTTCTCAACCTTCTTACCACAGAAGAACCCCTAAACTAATTTCTAGGTTTTGGGGATCTCTTACTACACCAATTCAGTGGGAGCCAATGGAGAAAATGCCCCTTCCATTGTTGGCCCGTAGAAAAGAATGCAGTCCTTAGCGGTAAAAGATAATTAGGTCATGTTGCTGGTTTTGCCAAGTAATGTTGGCCCTGGAACTATGCAGACACCATCAGATGGAAGGTCAATCAACCACAGCTCAGGGAATCCCATGCAGCTCCTGAAGGATCCCTGGGATTCTATGGAACCTTGATTGAAATTACTGTCCTAGATTGTAGGAATAGGCAGGAAAATATAGCCTTTGCCATGAAGATTTTTCATTTTGTAAATACACCCAGTGTTCCATTTTGAGTGCACCTTTGTGGTAACATAGTGTACCACAAAGGTGCACTCAAAATGGAACTGTCATATATAGGTTTATATACTTGAGAGAGCAGAGAAGATTTAAAGTGAAAACTATAGGCAGATATAAAAAATGCACTTATATCAGTTATTTATTCATTAAAATCCATATAAAATGGTATTAGTGATACTGCCTGAAATGCAGTATATGTTTATATTTCCATCCTGCAATCTCTATCATAGCAGAAATCAGAAGGAAAGTGTGATATTATGCACTGTGAACTAGTTGGGGGCTTTATTCATTTGCACAGTGCCAGTAAAATTACTTGTATTCAGGCACTTGGAAACTGAAAATGTTTGGGTAGCTAACAGTGCACCATAGCAGAGTTGTGCAATTTAGAAATATTTCTGAAAACAATTTGTTGTTGGGCAAACAGAAGATCAGTGCTGAAGGCTGACAAATGGGAATCAATGACTAGGGGACAAGCTGAGTGAACAAGGTTCCCAAGTGGGACAGAAAATAAGTCAACTCTTTACCAGAGACATCAAAGTTGCAAAAGATATCAAAAAGACAAACCTAGTCATGAACAAATTATTTATTTATTACAGGCACTTATATAGTGTCGGCAATTTACACAGCGCTTTAAATATATATTGTACATTCACATCAGTCCCTGCGATCAAGGAGCTTACAATCTAAGGTACTTAATTCCCATTCATACATATACATACTAGGCCAATTTAGAAAGGAGCCAATTAACCTACAAGCATGTCTTTGGAGTGTGGGAGGAAACTGGAGTACCCAGAGGAAACCCAAGCAGGTACAGGAAGAACATGCAAACTCCAAGCAGGTAGTGCTGTGGTTGGAATTCACACCAATGACCCCAGTGCTGCTAGGCAGAAGTGCTACCCACTTAGCCACTGTGCTGCCCAGATTAAATTACAATTGCAGAAAAGAGATAAAACAAGTACTAACAAGCATTGCTGCTCGGGGATTGGAGTGCACTGAGCGTAATTTGCCACCTGGTGACATCACAGACATGAGGATGTCCACGCTGCAGTGTACAAATAAAATCTTGTAGGTTTAGTTACATCAGCGTTAGATATAGATGGACTAAATTTATGCCTTCATCCCCCTTATGGCAACTCTCTTTTGCCACCACCTCCTCTCCCATTCAAACTGATCAGCCTTAAGTTGGCCATATATGGAGTAAATCAACCCAAAGTCACTTAGTGGGTGGCACTGTTAGCACTCTCCCACCTCGCATCCTTCGAATGAAAAATTAAAGAAAGTGGAAAATTGTGGACTGAACAGTGCCTGCATCCAATTAGATGTAGGCACTGTTCGAGAATTTTGATAGTCAGCATATGTCAGAATATGAAAGCTGCATTGAGAAATTTGTCTATCTATGCTGTTTATCATGGATGGAGGAATCTGTTTGATGTATTTGTTCAGTCTGAATTCTAAACAAAAAATCTATGCATTTTTGACCAGTTTAGTATCACACTAGCAAGATTGGACATAATGGACATAATGGCCATACAAGGGACATAATTGCCATACAAGGCACATCAAGACTTGGATTGCTTTGTTATTTTTATTAACACTTCTAAGAATAATGATATACTGGTGGCGTTAATATTGTTATTAACACTGCTGCTACAATTACTGGGCTCTAGGGTCAACTAGGCAACTGGGGACTACAGATTTGTAGCCAATGGCTATATGGGAATACTCCTTGAACTGCTTGAACAAGTCCATCCTTTTTTCCATTTGAAGGGTTTTTCTTTTAATGTAAATAAAGTTTACCTTTCCCTTTACCTAAATAGCACCAGTTTTCCACACCAAGTATACAGGCTATTATTGCTGATATCAGCCACTTTGCATAGGATGAGTGCTTTGGAATGTGTGTCTAGAAAGAATTGACCCCCCCCCCCCCAGGTTGCTTCCCTTTGCTTAGTGACCTGTTGTGTGAATTTGTACCCTTTATCTATTCACTATGACCAATGAAATAGTTAAAAAAGCACACATCTTGGTATACAAATATATATTTTACATAATGGAAAATCCTTTATCCTTGAGGTTTAAATAATTAAATAATTAAAACCTTTGTTCAATGTAGTTATCCACTTCAGTAAAAGACCATCCTAACAGGTAAAGTTCTCTGGTCTTTACTGCAGAACATCTAGCCTAGCCTTTCTCAACCTTCTTACCCTGGAGAATCCCTTAAAATAATTTTGAGTACTCAGTCAGCCCCTGCTAAAAATTATGAAATCTGCTGAAACCTATTATATGAATAGCTCAAGGTACATTAGCATGAACAATAAGTTGTAGAAAGTTTTTAAAAAAGGAACAAATAAATGTGGCTTACCTAGAGTATTTGACACAGAGCAAATGATTTTACAGCACCCTCTTGCTTTATAGGAAAATAATAATCGTAATATAAAACAAATGATATTGATGAGCATGAAAGATACATGGCTGCCCCTTATATAAGTGCCCCTTATGTTTGTACTGAGTGGAGAAATGCACCCTTACATTGATGAACAGTGTAGCGCTCCTTACATTGGTGGTAAGTGGAAAAAGCCCCTTTACACTGGTGGTCAGTGAAAAATTACCCCTGATTTCTTTAGTAACATCCCCAAGGAGTAAACTCTTACATTGGATGTCAGTGAAAAATAATTCCCTAACCTTGGTAGTTATTGTAGATAGTAGATGAATCTGCCACTGTTCAAGAAGCACCTAGCAGCCTCAAGAGGAACACTAGGGTTCCAAAGAACCGGGGTTGAAAAAGCCTACACTAGTCCAAAAATGACTAGTTCTCATAGAGATTATGAGATCTGCCCATGTTTCACTGCTCATCTTGCCAGTCATATGGTAAACCTGTCATTATTTAACTTACTACAGGATAAGAACTCCAGAATCTAAGGGCACCTGCAGATATCTTTAAAGAAACTGTATTGCAAGAGAAGGGTATGAAGTGCAGACAGAAGAAGCAGCCTCCCAAACCTTCCCATCATTGCTAAATCTCTATGACAGTTGTGGGTGCACTCCAACATATGCCACATCTCTATTTTACTAAATCTAATATATATTGTTAAACCCCTTATGGGACTTTCAAGGCACTCAATATCACAACTTATGATAAAAAAAATCTCATGTACATTTTATTTATACAATTTTAAAAGGATGCCACACACAGATATATGACTTTTATTACATAACATCATATATGGGGTGTACATTATAGCTTGTCATAGACGATATGATCATTATGATGTGTTTCCATTTACCTTAAGAATTTCATAGATACACAACTCCTTCCTCAGGGATACCAGGAATTCCACATCTAAAGATTACAGCAATTGCATATGAAAAAGTCGTAGTGTCTCAAAACAACAGAAATAGATATCACCAATCCAATCAAGTGGACCAGGAGTCGTGTAGATGACCAGAGCCCATAGACAAAACAGGGGGACAGATTGCATCTAAAGACCACTAGAGCCTGGAGGATGTCAGTCCTATGAGCACAAAAGCATAGTGCAACATAGAGCATAAAGTAGCCACTGCAGCCTCTCCAAACAACAGTTACACGTAGGGTGAATGGAAACACATCATAATGATAATATCGTCTATGACAAGTTATAATGTACACTCCATATATGATGTTATGTACTAAAAGCCGTATATTTGTGTGTTTCATTCTTTTAAGGTTATATAAATAGAAATGTATATAAGATTTTGTATCATAAGTTGTGATATTGAGTGCCTTGAAAGTCCCATAAGAGGGTTTACCAATATATATTTGATTGCTAAATCTCTGGCCATTTTGACAGCCCAGATTTTAACAGTTCCTGATAATAAAGGAAGGTGCCACTAAATCCTACTTGAACACATTCCTATTGGCCCATCACTTTGATGGGCTGCCTCATTGGCATGTGCAAGAGGTAGGTACAAATCAGAATATCAGAGTGGCCCAAGAATCAGGAAAGTTTTAGAGGCTGCTTCAGAAATGTGTAGGTGCCTCTAGGCTTCTGCACGTCCTACCTACAGTATTACCCCCATCTCAAAGCACAGCTGCTTTAAATGCCTTTTTAAATGCCCAGGTACATTTAAATGCCCAGCACATTAAACATTTTCTTATGTTAATGTGTTCTTAGAGCAGGGCCCTCGATCCCCTCATGTTTTGCATTGTATTGGTATTGTTCTGTCACATGTTCTGTCCCCCTTTGTAATGTACAGCGCTGAGCGAACCATTGGCGCTTTATAAATACTGTATAATAATAATAAAATAATAATGTTGGGCATACTAATATGCAATATTTGGAGGTCTGAGCATTTTTTTGATTAATCACTCTGAGTGATGGGCAGATAGAAATAGGTGGAAGGTGAAAAAGGACAGGCCTGATTTCAACAGAGCTAGTAAGTTTTCAAGTGTGTTAAGATTTGAGGTTTCCATATTGCTTAAGAAGCCATCAAAAAATCATTTTGGCAACTTCAATAATTTCACTCACAAAGTAGCAAGCTTAAAAAGAGCAATTTTACTTTTAGATCAAAACAACCTAAATTGCAAGGAAATTAGCTTGTGTTTGGGTACTTTAAACCTTTCACTGTTTAAACCGTCAATTCTGGAATACTTGAAATATTACAACAGAGACTATTCAACTGTTCTTTCTTTGCAATAAATTGCAATGTAGCTTAAATGTTTGCGTTGGTGTCACACAGGGTTGCTTAATGAGAAGTAACAAAAGTTGACTTTCCCTTTTACCATTAAAGAGAATAAAGGTTATCAAGTTCTAGCCTAGTATTCATGCCCAGTTGTCTATCCTTTCAGGTCAATGTGCTGATAGATAAAGCTTTTACATTTTATTGAAAGACAAATTATTTCCCACTGTAAAAATATATACTACTCTTATGCACTATTATTTGTCTTGACTTGTCTGGATTAAGCTGTCTTTACTGAGACCTATGTTTAACCACTTGCCCTCCAAAAGATTTACCCCCCCTTCCTGACCAGACCATTTTGTGCATTAAGGTGCTGCGTTACTTTAACTGACAGTTGCGCGGTCATGCAATGCTGCACCCAAATTAAATTTACATCCTTTTTCCCCACGAATTGAGCTTTCTTTTAGTGGTATTTGATCTCCTGTGTTTTTTTAGTTTTTTGCGCTGTAAAAAAAAGACCAACAATTTTGAAAAAAAAATATACTTTTGACGTTTTGCTGTTAAACATGTCCAGTAAAAAAATTTTAAAAATCAAATTTTGTCATAAATTTAGACCAAAATGTATTCTGCTACATGTCTTTGCTAAAAACAAAATCCCAATACATGTAAATTAATTGGTTTATGTGAAAGTTATAGCATTTACAAATGGCGGTATATATACTGGGATTTTTTTTTTTTTTTTAGTAGTAATGGCAGTGATCAGCGACTTATAGCGGGCATTCTGACACTGGGGGGAACTGACTTGGTCTCACTGACATCCCCAGTAACACAATACAGTGATCAATGCTAAAAAAAAGCACTGACACTTTACTAAGGGCACTAGACAGGAAGGGGTTAACATGAGGGGCGATCAAAGGGTTAACTGTGTGCTGTGTGCACAGCCACCCAAAGCAGTGTGCATGAGCTGACAGGGAGGAGAACTGTATTGTTTACATACAGTTCTTCTCCCCATCAGAGATCCTCGGCAATCACCAGGTGCCGGCGAGTGATCACTGGCTGGGACCTGGTGATTGACAGCCAAGGAAGCTAACGGCAGCGTGGGTAGGGCGCATGCACGCCTCCTTCCCGGAAATGCAAAATCACATATATATTTTTATATAGTGTACAAAAGAAAATCTTTATATGAAATAAAAAAATATTAGGCTATGTAGACTAGTCATAGTCAAGTTAAATGATGCTACTAAATTTGGCCTGGGCATCTAGGCTTCAATGAACTCTGGTCACAAAAGGATTGTAGCCAGGTCCTGGCTTTTTTTTTTTTATCTATTTTAGAACTTTGTATACACAGTCAGCAGGAGGTCCCTGTACAGAAATGGCTAAGCTCTTACCCAGTGTGAACAGTTCTATGTTCTTGGTAAACTCTTTTCAAATATGTTAGAGCTGAAAAAAATAAAATAATAATTTGAGTTATAAAAATTAATATGCATAATATTAAATCTGTATGACTATGGTGAGAACATACAGTTTATGCTCCTCTGATATAAAAAATGGTGAAACATTCACAGCACAACACTGCACTAAACCCCAGAGCTATGTACACGTTCAATGAAAATACCAATAATAGTGACTGTTGGGGGTAATTAAAGAGTAAGCTTACTTGAGGGGACAAAGACTGATATGATTGGTTCTTAAGTACTCTCTCTACAGCAATGAAGAATAAAGGTTAACACACTGTGGAAGGAATTTGCACAGAACATGATTAATGTACTATAGCATAATATAAATGTAAACTGTGCTGTAACTTGGAGTATCACCATAATCAGTTAATATTAATCAAAATAAGTGCACTCCTGTGACTCAGAAGAGAAGTATGGTCAAACAAGCTTTGGCCATACTTCTCCTTTAAGCTTCCAGGCAGGGGCGGATTGACCATTTGGAAACTCGGGCACTGCCCGAGGGTCCGGGGTCAGTAGGTGCCCCATGAGATGCCCCTGGTACCTTTTCCATAGGCTTTTTTGAGTTTGGGCAAGGACATAGGGGCTCCATGATCCCCTATTGCCTGGGGGCCCCATGAGTTTTCAGTCCGCCCCTGCTTCCAGGCTTCAAGCTTCTTCTTTAAAGATGGAAACAACTTTCTTTTGGCAACTGGATATATAAATCAAAGAGGAGTGAAAAAGAATATCTCTAAATCATTGAATATACTGCACAGTATACTGTTAGGTAAACTAAGACTGGCCATAAAATATACAGTTTTCTTACACAATTTTCCTTTAGATTTACCAAAATCATATAATGTGAGGTCAAACCTAAGCACTTTCAATTTGTATGCAATCAGACAGGCCCTTTCACTACACAGTTGAAGGTAAATCTAATAAAAAAATTAATAATCTAATAAACTAATAGGAAATTGAATAAGATAATCATATAATGTATGGCCAACTTAAGGCAAACCATAGATGAATCGATTTTCTTTCCATTCACCTGGAGTGGAAGGAAAGAAAATTGCTTGATTCCCCTATCAACACAGTCAGTGTTAATGATTGTAAGCTCTCTTAGATTGTAAACTCCAAGGAGCAGGGCCCTCCTAACCCTCTTGTATTGAACTGTATTGTTGCTGTATTGTCTCCCATTATATTGTAAAGTGCTGAGCAAACTGTTGGCGCTATATAAATCCTGTATTATAATAATAATAATAATGAGGGAATGCCTCCTGCAGCGCTATTGTGTTCTGCCAGTAAGGGGGCATGGAACAGCGAGCTTTCCTGGCCAGCAGAATGTGATTACTGTTTGTGGCTATAGCTGCAGGCATTAATCTCATGGTAAAAATCCGACAGGATGGTCGTACCCAAATTGATCGAAGGATCGACTTGGTTTCATTTAGCCTGCCCATAGATGGATCCAATCTCAGCCGCTTCCTGCTCAAATGGCTGAGATTCAACCCATCTATTGTTGGCTTAAGTAAAGATAAATGAGGGGATAAAATAAAAACTTTACTAGGTAAGGGTACATAATTAAAATAGTTCAACATCTAAAACTCCGATTTTTGCATGCTTTGTTTGAAAAATATGTTACAGCTCTGTGTCTGGCCATTGGATCTATCTTCCACTATCTCCAATTAATAATTAATTGCATTAAGTTGTAATTACAAGTTATATCTTTAAGGTTTGCAACTGCAACATTGCTTTACATTAGTGGGATCTGTAAAAAGTTTTTTTTCAATGTATGTGCTAGCAATATGTTCTTGCTAAGCCTTCAGTAAAAGACATGCATTTATAGTGCAGTTCTGGTGTCTCCTTAAGCCCTGGTTCACACTGATGCAAATCTGTTGCAGTTCTAATGCATTCCAGAATGCATAGATTCTCATGTCAAGGGAGATAACAAGGCTTTCTATAGAGGTAGTCCACACCTATGCTTTCCATATGTGATGTGATTTCCAAAAGGGTCCTGTGTGTGTTTGGTGTGATGCGGTATGTTTTTGAGGCCCATATACTTGAAAATAAAACAGCAGTGAACACGCATAGGTGTTCAAATGCAATGCGATTCAGTGCGAGATACACCTATTTCTAATGTTACAAGTATAACCAGAACAGAAATTGCAGCTGTGTAAAATAGTTGCAGAATCACATTGCAACTGCCTCTGAAATCGCACTTGAAGAACAAGTGCTTAACCCTAGCTGACCAGAATCCACATTCTCTAGAGACATGGTATATCTTGTAGTAAGGTTCTATAAGTAGAAATGTTTACCAATTTCTAAATAAAATGCCAGTTTGCATTTTATGTGTATGTTTATGGTACAGGGAGAGGGTGGTGCTGTCCGCAGAGAAGCATAGCGATTGGCAAGGATACTTTATCTTGGCTGATAAACATTCAACTAAGTAGGCTCAGTTAGGGTCGTTGAGATACCTTCAAACATTCAGATGTTCCCCAATTTGATTGTCTTCAGTCAGATCAGGAGAATGTTCTCTAATGTCCCTGGTCACTTTGAGGTTGATTTACTAAATGAAAAGGAAAGCAAAGTTGAATTTTGCAAAGATATTTTCCCTGGAGCTTAGTGAATGAAGTGTAGCTATACTTACTTTCAACATCCAGTCTTGTGCAAGCAAAAATGCTTTTGTTTTTCATTTACTTTGCTTGTTATTGGGTATTTTTTGCAAAGTGAAATTTTATCACATTTATCAAGCTCTGAAGAAAATTCTCTTGCAAAGTGAATAGCCAATTGCCTTAACTAGATCAACCCCTTGAGTTTGATATCCAACTTTTTATCTGACGTACCAACTTTACTTATCAATATATCAAGGATACTACCACCAATACTGTATGCCTTCATTGATCTGATTTTTTTTTTGCAAGCTGTCTAACGCAGGGGTGTCACACTCCATTTCATTGCAGGCCATATCAGCATTGTGGTTGCCCTCAAAGGGTCGGTTGTATCTGTAAAACTAGATGTCCAGAGCACCCCCTCCCCGCACGCCCCATTACATCAGATGTCAAGAATCCTCCACCCTCCCGAACATCACCGTGCATCCACTTTGGGGGCAGAGCTGGAATACACAAGGTGCAGGGTCTGGAGGAGGAGTAGAGTCAGTTATCAGAGACTGCTGAATGCTGAGAACAGGGTATGAAAAGATGAGGGGATGCTGCAGCTGCACTGAGAGGTGCAGGATTTGGCAGAGGAGTTATATTCTCCTCTCTACTGCTGACTGCTGAGACAAGGTGGGGGCAGAGACAAGGGGGTACCTGCAGGAGAGGTGCAAGGGCCACATGTAATGGCCTGGAGGGCCGGATTCGGCCCTCGGGCCTTGTGTTTGACACCTGTGGTCTAAGGTATTCAAAGTAATCACATCTAAGCACTATACTTTGCACAGTTACCCAAAACAGCTTGTCAGAGTATGTATGGTTCATTTACAACTGTAAAGAAAACACAACTCCAAGGCTTTCCCTAATTAGGGCATTAGCAAACTTATCTCCATTGCATTAACTCCATTACAGAATGGTTTGTGACATGGCTACTTAATTATTCAGCCCCTTCCTAAATTAACAGATATCACTCAGTGCTAATTGGGTTACACAGGTGTCAAGTAGTTCACCAGGAGTTGTTTTCTAGCAAGTATTATCCTGATTTAACTGGTTTATGTGCTTTCCATGTATAATTGGTATTTTCCAGCATCAATTACTAAACTCAAAGAATCTAATGCTTATTGAATGCAAAATTTCTGAATGGGAAAAAAACCCTACGGATGTTATGATTTAAAAAAATTAACAACATGAAAGTGAAATGCAGTTTGATAAGTACCGAAGAGAGAGAGAAAACCAATGGGAATTCTGAAAAACACTATAATTATTTTTAGAAAGGTGGCAACAATGAGAAAAATTGACGTTCCCTGGGTCGTTCTTGTAATAAATGTCATCCATCACCAAGAGGGTGAAAAGGCCTATTTCAAAGCTGAATATGCTTAAATATACTTTGTTACGAAAAAAAATATGTTAGGTATAATGCTAAGGAAAGTACTTGTAGCAGCCTGCAGGTACCCAACGTTAGACTTAAATTCTGGTTATTATTATTATTACAGGTATTTATATAGCGCTGTCAATTTATGCAGTGCCTTACATATATTGTATATTCCAATCAGTCCCTGCCTCAAGGGGATTGGAACTAGGTGAAGTTTGATAAAATTAGGGTGCAAAATATAGACTCAAGTCTAAAAGATTGGGATTTTTTAGGTGCCAAAAACAACAAAAATGTTAAAACAATCAATTTTTATTAAACATTAAAAAAAGACTTAACTAAAACAAGGCTAATACAAAGCTAATATTAATTAGACCATCAGTCAATACACCTCATATAGATACATTCATAAAATCGATCAGATTTTGACCAATTTTTACATGTATGTCCAACAATTTCTACAGAATCTTCATCAGGGTCAGATGGGTGGTCAGTTTAAAACACAAGTGTAAATAATAAGTCCAACAATTTCTAAAGAATCTTCATCAGGGACAGATGGATGGACAATTTGAAACATAAGTGTAAATAACTAGAAAAGCTAAAATTTCTGGGGAAATTGTGTGAAGTGTTCTTGCCTCCACCAGTAGTCTACAACTGGAGTGGGCGGAGTAACTGGGTGGAGTGGCTTGAGTAACTGTTGTGTGGTTGGAGTGGCTGGAGTAAATGAATAGGTTGGACTGGGCAGACACCGAAGAGCTTTATATTGTGAGAATCACAAGACCCAGACCTACATTTTGATGCATAGTATGTGTCTGAAATATTAAAAATGAAGGCACAGGCGCAGTTTAGAAATTGCCCTTCAAATCTGATGTGGCTAGAGTGGAGTTTCAATGAATGTCAATGGGTGGCGTGAGTTGCAAACAAATGGTCATATTGTAAAAAGTATCAGGATTATGGCTTAGCCGTGGATATTTTTAGTGGCAGCAGGGATAGCTGAACGTTTTGATATAAGATTTGTGTAGGTGGGCTTGAAAATGAGGGAGTGATGGCAGTTTAGAAATCATGTCCTGATTTTTCAGCTCACACTCTAGCTTTTGTCAGCTCCCACTCTAGTTTTGAACATTCTGCCATTCATTCCTATGGGACCAATTTCACCACAAAAACGCTGATATTTCGTGAACCATTTGGCGAAATGTTCCACAAAGTAATAGCACACCAATCGGGAACAATCCGCACGTTTCGGTATATTAGTGTCTATGTAGTGTAAAAACTGTGGGAGGAGTTAGGGTGGTAAATTTGGCTATAATAATAAGAATATATATGTGAGATAATAGTAAGTAGTCTTGCCATGCAAGAACACTTAATAAGTCGAACAATTTCTGCAGAATCTTCATCAGGGACAGATGGATGGTCAGTTTGAAACACAAGTCCAACAATTTCTAAAGTATCTTCGTCAGGGACAGATGGATGGTCAGTTTGAAACACACATGTAAATATCAAGAACACACCATAAAGGTAAAACACAATAAGCACTCACACAGAATTCATAATTGATAGTGCTTCCTTAGCTTTTCCACCGTGTGGGTCACTGGCAACCTACTAACGCGGCAGTTCTGATTTTGGGCTGATTGTGTGTATGTTCTAAGTGGGTATTGTAAGTCATAATAATGAATATTGTGTGAGCATTATGCTCAGGTAATGCATATGTGCATTGACAAAGAGGATGGGCTTTAACATTCACACGCCTCACATATGCATTTATGGGCGACAGAGGGTGACAATGCTGACAGCACACCCACTGCTCATTCCCAGCACAAAGGCTGACAGCTCCTAATCTCTAGTAATGATCAGAAGGTGGTGGGATCCTTGATCATGTGACCACTGTGACAGTCAATCATAGGGGTCACGTGATCAGTCAGAGCTGCCCCAGACGTATTAATTCAGTTAAAGGGACACCAAGGCTAGTTGGGAAGGGGTTGACGAACATGTGCCCAGATCACGTGCACTAAAGTATTTGCCTATCTGGAGGAAAAGAAATGTAATCTCCAAATGCGGAAAGGTTTCTTCACAGTAAGTAAGTGAAAATGTGGAATAGACCCCCTCAAGAGTTGGTTCTGGCCAGCTCAGTATATTGCTTTGAATTCTTTCTTGGATACACAGAATATAACTGGATACTAACATTTATAGGTAATGTTGATGCAGCGAATATCGGATTGCCTCTCAGGGGATCAGGAAGGAATTTTTTCCCCTGCAGGAGCAAATTAGATCATGCTTTGCTGGGTTTTTTGCCTCCTCTGGATCAACTGTGGGTGTAGGATTATAAAATTTTTTTTTTGTAATGGTTGAACTGGATGGACTGTTGTCTTTTTTCAGCCAGACTAACTATGTAACTATATAACTATTGTAAACAAGCTGCAAAAACACTTTAAAACAAGCTCTCATTCATCTCTGTATCCATTGCACTGTGAAGAAATTTGATTTCAAAGTTCACAACACAGGCGCTATGTATATTCAATGAGAACATCATTTTGGCAGCCTTCCAGCCCTCTATATAAACAGGCAGCAGGTGTTCTAAGCTGTTAGAGACTAATGGAAACTGACTTTGAGCCTCATGCACACTGCAGCTACATGGGATGGCTTGTTTTAAAGCTTTTTCTGCATTCTAGGAATATGTAAATAGTTTCATGTCCACAGTCTGGGTACAGGTGCACTTTAACAGATATTCTATCTCACATACTCTACATAGTTCTTTGTAATTTGGCTGTGGTAAAGCAAGTCATGTTTGACATTGCATAGAAATACAATATAATTAAAGGTAAACAATTAACATTGACGTCAGTAATGCCCAATAATCACTTGCAGGGTTGTATTTATTACTGAACATTGTGTTACACAGAGGTATGCATGCCATGTTTCTCAATAGATATGCAACGTCATAAGCAGTGTAAATGCTAGCTGTACTATGAGCTGTAATATAGGAAATTTGGGATCACTTTCAGAGATACCATGGAACATATTTCATCAGGCTTCAGTTTCCTTTGTTGAAGAATATACTGTATAATCTGGTAGAAATAACACCTGAATAACATTCTATATATGCAAAGCTTGCTTGCTGACGGTAGTCTGTACACCTAATTATTTCTTATGCTTTGATAATTCGAAGGTTAAACCATTCATTATCAGTCTAACTTCATTAAAAAACATTTGCCTGTTACAGTATAAAGTTTGGTTCACACTGCTGCGACTTGGGATCCGAGTTGTGAGACCCCAAGTCACATGACATTTGAAATCCCATGTTAGTCAATGAGAGCCTTCTTAATTAGCACTACAGAAGTCGCTCCGACTTTAGAAAAGGTTCCTGTACTACTTCAAGGCGACTTCTATCCGACTTGTGCCCATAGACTTTAATAGAAGTCGCCTCCATCTGTGATTAGGATCCAAAATTACAGGAAGATTGCCCCGGCTTTCCCTGAAAGTTTCTTCAAAGTAGTACTCAAGTCGCCTGGCAAAGTTGAACTGCAAGTTGCTTGAATTTTTGGTAGCAGCAGTGTGAACCAAAACTAAAGCTGTATAATTCGGTGTGCATTCATTCATTTTAATTTCATTTGTGTTTTTCTCATGGTCATTGGTGTTATTTTTTTATGCATCCGTACCCATGCTTTTTGGTTTTGAGTTATTGCAGAAATTGAGAATGTTTATGGCATAATTGATAGCTACAAAGCGCCATTGCAGTGTGATTTTCTAGGTACTTGGTGCACAGACACACAAGGACATTTAGTCTGCGATCTTATGCCGGCCATACATGGGTTGAAATTCGACCGATTTTTCGTCTGAAAATCGGACCTAAGAATAATCGGCCGAATTTCACTCTGTCAGTGGGTCAATGGCACCGGCCGATTTTCGTGGTTCCTCCCCTTTTTGGTGATTGGGCATGTTGGCAACTTTGTGAAAAACTACCGATTTTCGACTCAATGATGGTCAAATCGTTTTTCTGAAAAGAATATGCACATGAGCCGTGACCTGGAAGGAACAGAAGTTTCACCTGTTATATGGGGTGAACTTTATGACTTGGTTGGCCGATTTTTGAAATCATTAATGGCACCATCGGATTACAAAGTGAACGTTTTTGATTTTCGGACAAAAAATTGTGTGGAATTCGACCCATGTATGGCCTGCATTAGGGTGGCCATGGACAGACAGATCTCACATTGATAATGACACAAAGAGATCTGCAATCACTGGTGCAGCTGCTGTCCTGCTATTACTCTTCTAACTGAGCCATGAGAATGAGGTAACACAATCATGTATTTTATTTATTTCAGGTACTTGTATAGCACCATGAATTTATGCACCACTTTACATATATATTGTATTCTCACATCAGTCCCTAACCCTCAAGGGGTGTACAATCTAAGGTCCCAAACTCACATTCATACATACACATACTGCCAATTTAGACAGGATCCAATTAACCTACCAGCATGTCTTTAGAGGAAACCCACACAGGCACAGGGAGAACATGCAAACTCCAGGCAGGTGGTGCCGTGGTTGGGATTCAAACCAATGACCCTAGTACTGCCAGGAAGAGGTGCTAACCATTTAGCCACTGTGTTGTCCAAAATGTTGGTGTCACTGCAGTTTTTACAGTTCACATATCTTTGCCAGATATCAGCCCCCAATGCACCTTCTCAACTTGCTACAAAGTTGCAGTGTTGATCACTATGGGAGAAGAGATGGAGAAAATGCTTCCATCAGCCTGCAACAGACTGATGATATTAGGTCACGCCACATGCGTGAAATAACACTGTTACTATATATTATGCCATGTCAGGAATTAATTCATGCAAACCTGGGAAAGTACTGAAAGAACCCCTCAGTGGCATACATGGGGGGTGGAGGGTGCGGTCCACACTGGGTGTCAACTCTCTGGGGGTGATGCAGTCACCCATTATTTCTTTTTGTGTTGCATGGTGCTGCAGTGCAGTATCACTTCTGATCCCCTAACAGCAGCAAGTCAGGGCCATGGGAAGATTCCTTTCCCTCACCCTGAACCAGCAATGCATGTTGTAGTTTTAAGAAAGGGGCAAATCTGTACTGAGAGATCTGTGCTGGGATGGGGGGGAGCTGTACTGAAAGATCTGTGCTGGGGGATGTCTGTACTGAGGAGCCTGAGCTGGGATGATGGGGGGTCTATACTAACACGTCTGTGCAGAGGGGGGTGTCTTTACTAAGGGGTCTGTACTGAGGGCTTTGTGCTGCGGGGGAAGTCTGTTACGTAGTTGGTAAGGTTGAATAAGGACACCAGTCCATCCCGCTCAACCTATCTTGGCGTGTGTGTGTATTTATAATAATACCATTTCCCATATCCCTGTATATAGTGTTCACTAAGATGCCCATGTAAGAGTAGATCTATACTGAGAGTATGACCTGGAAAAGGAGATTTAAAGATGTTAGGGGAAACCTGTACTGTGGGACTTGGTCTTGGGAGAAACTTGTACTAGGAAGAGGGGATGTTTTTGGTTGTACTTTTTAGAGTGGTCTATGCACTATGAGGTATACTTTCTAAAACTGGTGCAGCTGTACATGGCAGCCAATCAGCTTCTAACTTCAGCTTGTTCAATTAAATTGAGTTGCACCAGTTTTTTCACACTTTTAGTAAATAACCCCCTATGAGCCCTGTTGTACTTTTCATATTTCTGACTGCTACACTCTGTACACTGGGCTGTATATGACATTCTCCTGACCACTGCACTCTAAGTATATTATATACTCCTGAAGTTTTTCTTGACTAGTGCACAAGAGATAGGCTAATCAAGACCCCTACACCACCATCTCACTCTCTCACATACCCACCCCCTATAAACTATCATTAAAGAAAAACATAACACTGATTGGAGTAAAATGGCCAACAGGGCCTTTTATTAACACTTCAACTTTAATACACAAAACATTCCTTAAAACAGAAACACATAGGAAAAGTTGTTGGTCTTCGAAGGCACCAAACCAGAACCGATATCCACCTGCGGAACCAATGCTATAACTAGGCCTCCAGCCGCAACGCACCGGCTCGGAGACAAAACATACCATCCACAGTGCAGAATCACCACCTTCCAGTTAAACCTCGGTTAACTGGAATGCCCCCGGACACACCATACCGCCGATGGGTCCCAACCATTATCTTTAACTTCAAAATAAGTGCCGCCTCCAAAGACCAACAACCGCTCCCAAACCTGAATAAAACACCTCCCCCCCAGGGGAGTGACAATACATCCACACAAACGAGGGCGGGAGGGAAGCTCGCTCTCTGCTGTCTCCTACAGCACTGCCTAACGACCCTCCCCATCCACACCCAAAGGTGTAGAAGACACCACCTTCCATCCCCCAGTTACTAACCAGGTACTTAGCCATTAAACTAAAACCCACCTCATACTTTCTTTAACCCTTTCCTGTCTTTTTAACCCCTCTTGGCCTCGTCATGTCTGCTCTGCGCTATTTTCTTTTTTTTCTTTTCCTTTCACTACGGGCATCTCTTTACGGTAGGCTGTGTAGAAAAGCAAATCTAATGGAATAGTTTCATTTCTTAAAAATTAGTTTGCTGAGGTTAGTACGTGTCACTCTTGCTTGTAGAGTCAATAAAGCATGTTTTTTGGGTAAAAAGACTGTGGAATATCCGTGCGGTGCATAAGGGTCAGGTTTTTTTTATAGCATGCCATTTTAAGCCACTCCCCACTGTTAGCACAATTTGGTTGTTCAGTGCTGCATGATTTATTACTTTGGATCAGTTTTGTGTGTGTGTTTAGGGGAAGTTGTTAGAAAAATGATCTTTCCCCCGGTGCCAGATATGCTAGGTATGCCCCTGGGTCCACTTAAACTTTATTTAAATCAAAGCAATTTTTATAGTAATAATATCTGTTTCAACAAATGCTAAATCATACCACAAAATGGGTATTATGGTTGTTCTCAAAGATGTCCTAGATGTAAGTTTTGAAATTCCAAAAAAAGTAAAAAAAAATAAAATGATGAATCATCTTGTGTTAGAGAATCTACATTGGAGCAGAAACTAGAGCACTGCAGAAAAGCTGTTATGCCCCTTTGAGACCTACGTGTTGTTTGAACTGAGCTAAAAAATACTGCAGTATAAAAAAGCAGATGGTACTGATTGTTTATATGCTGTTTCTATGAGTAATTATGGTAAAGTAAAAGATACAAAGATCTTCTTTGTATTCTGAATTAGACCAGACCAGTTTAGAAGACAGCATTATGACCCATGGAAAACAACGCTTGGTATACAATCCCTAGGGTTTGTAGATGCTCCTTAGAATCTTGTCGTGCCTCCACATGATAAATGTCAATGCCTATAACAAATTCATGGACCTATCAAAAAAAGGTACATGTGTTGGCTGCATCGTGGGGGGGTGGCACTGAGACCATACTCCATACTGGACAATCCATGCTCAGTGCAGACTCACCTGCACAGCACCCCCCCTCCTCCCGAATATCAAAGTTAGTTACTAGGACTTTGTCAGCTGTGTTAACGACTCAATAATTACTCATTCCTGGCCCCATTCAGCTGCTTGTATTTGTCCAAATATGGTCATTGCAATATTTGGGTGCAGACCCCACCAACAACCTTCTGCCTATGTTTACATTCAGCTGTTGGCTAGGTCATCTCCTGGCCGGCAGATGAATGGAGCCAGGGATGAGTCATTGGTTGATATGGCTCCAACAGACCCTAGCTTAGGCCCTGTACAGACAATGAGAATATCGGACGAATGATCGTCAAGTTTTTTTGCATGCTAGTCTCATATTGAAAGTAAAGAGGTTACTAAAGTTGTGAAAATTCTTGTACAACAGAATAAAAATTTTAAAGTGATGTAATGTATTCTATTGTATTTGTATTGCATTTTTGGATGAAATCTGTATTGATTAAATTAAAATTGTGCAATCTGATATCATACGAGAAAAATTTTCATGCTTGTCCCTTCGAAAAATTTCATACGAAAGCTGTGTACTAACAATCACATTATCGTATGATCGCTTTGAGTCCTGGTTCACACTGATGCGATGCGGAATTCGCCGTGTTTTCAGTGGAAATTCCGCACCGCATCATGCGATCCACTGCGGCTGTGTATGTTAAGTTAACAACACCCCAAAAGCGGTCCGCAAAATGCGGTGCAATGTGCAGAATCGGATCGCATAGGTATGAATACCCATGTGATCCTATTCTAGTGCGGACCCAAAAAAGGGTCCTGCACCTTTTTGGTGCGGGTGCAGTGCTATTAGAGCCATACAAAATGTATGGCTCCAATTGCACCACACACAAATTGCATGTGATTTGCACAGGAATGTTCCTGTGCGAATCACATGCGAAATACCGCACCTCATATATGTGAACCCAGGCTGAAAGCGTTTTTTTTAATACGTACTAGGCTTTAGTGGCAACCAATGAGTCCTGTGCAGGAACCGGTCGCATCTATGACAGCTTTCCAGCATAGACATGCCCTTACTTTGCGCACAGACGTCTCTATGTTTGACAGCACAATTGGTCTTAATCGCAGCCAATTTGCTAATTTGCAATACTGTCACAAGGCTTTTCTGAATTTTAAAGGGGTCATACTACCCCAAAAATGTCATTACTACTGTAATAAATTCCCGTTGGTAATCAAAAATGTAACTAAAAAGGCTGTGGTGGGTAACTTGTCAAAAAGGAACATACCTTGGCTACTACTGTATAGAAACATGAATAGGTAGGTGCTAAAACAACTGTGCCACAAAATTTGAGAGAGAAATTTAGCTCTGCATCTATTAACGAATAAGTCCTAAACCAGATGTGTTATGAAAAAGACTCTCAACACCATCTATCAAATAAGAAATAATATACATAATATAGTATAAAGTGATCACAAAATATATGGTGACTGTCCCATGAAGATGCGTTTCTGGAAACCAAACATTGTGGTCTCCCACCACGTGCAGACAAAATAAATGAATTTCTCACTCACCAGAGACAACTGACCCCAATTAAGGTAGTCAAATAACACTTTGCGAAAATATGGATTTGAAGACCAGCAGCAGGCTCTCCTGGGATAAACCTCCCGGTCATCCGCACATCATAGATGTGGTTGGATGTAGACCCAGGTTGGATGTTCACAAAATTCCAGGTATGGCAGTAGTGGATGGACTCTACTAGAACTTCTAGCACCCAGCAACAATAAATTCGTCCCTCAACCATAGATCCCTCCCAGCAACAATTGACCCATTCAGCAAAATAATATCCTTCCAGTAAAAATAGATCCCCCACCAGCAACAATAGTCCTCCCCAACAACAAATAACCCTACAGTTAGAATAGATCCCCCAGAAACCCACTGAGTGCTGGAGGTGCCAGAACTGCGTTCCCCTACGTTACAAATGAAAACCCTGGAACATTGTGCATGCATGCATACTTGCAAAACTTTGCTGCCTTTTGCATTATCTATGTGTTTATATACCTTATTTAGTTGATTAGTGTGGAGCTACGATCTGAGGGAAGAGTTATTTGCAAAGAATTGGGACTGTAATAGGGCACTTATATTTCCACCCATTCTTCCATCTCTTCTGTTCCTTTACGCCATTTTTCATATGCCACGCTCTTCTGTGCAATGATGTGCTTTGTCCATTTTGCAAATATAGGAGCTTAATGACATACTAAAAGGAAAGTGTGGAAGGTCTATGACCTTTGAGCTGTGTTGTTTGCAGAACTGATGCCAATAGATCATGGAAAATCCTAGGTGTCTGCACAGCAGCTCAGTTACCCTTTGGATAAGCTATTTATTATTATGTTTTACAGGTGCTTATATAGCGCCATCAATTTGCGCAGTGCTTTAGATATATATTGTACATTCACATCAGTCCCTGCCCTCAAGGGACAATCTAAGGTCCATAACTCACATTCATCCTTACTAAGGCCTATTTAGACAAAAGTTGATTAACCTGACAGCTTGTCTCTACTGTCATGGATTCAAACTGACAACCTTAGTGCTGCTAGGTGGAAGTTCTAACCACTTAGCCACTGTGCTGCCCTGCTATAAGACTCATAAGGGTCCTTTTATACATATTTGTACACACAATTCATACAACTTTTACTCAGGAATCATGCATACATTTTTCAAACTGAATCCATGTCATGTGTGAATTTTGGGTGAAAATTATTTGATTCCTGTGTGAAAACACCTCCCAGCTTTCTGAGTTGAGAACAAAGGACGCCTATTACCAGGGCCGTTTATAAGGGGGTACCACCAGTCCTCCTGTACAGGCCCAGGCCTGCAGGGGGGCCACGCAGCTGGGTGAATCGGATGTGGGCAGGAAGAGTGAGAGGGGCAATTACTAGAACCAATCCCCTGTATGGTTCTCTATGCAGCAGCTGAAAGCTGGGTTCTTCTCCTCCCCCCGACCGGCTGGCTTTCAGCTGCTGCAGAGAGAAACATACAGGGGATCGGTTCCAGGAATTTAACAGCCCCTTCCGTTCCTGAATGAACACAATGAGTGACCGTTACTGACCACTCACTGTGTTCATTCATAACTGAAGCATAGTAAACTGTTTTTTTTGTGGGGATGGGGGGCCCTGTTAGGTTGGTTGTATGGGGTTCTGTGGTTTGGGGGGGGGCCTTGTCAGGTTGACTGTAAGGGGCCTTGTGGTTTCTAACAGCAGCCCTGCCTATTACCAAAAGTATGTAGGCATAGGAAACACCCCATGCCATGCTCACCTTAAAGGAGAATTGTACAAAAAAATGATGGGTTAAACCAACAAGTGTGTTTTTACCACTACTACTCCTTTATATTGGCTTTTGAAGTTTACAAATGCAACAACTTAGAGATTGGATGAAAGGTTTAGCACTGTGAAACACTTTTTGATAGCCAAGTAATGCATTTTATGTACAGCTGTATAGATAAGACCAAAATGAAGGACAAATGAGGAGGAAAGAGGGACAATCCCTTGAAATCAGGGACAGTCAGGAGGAGAGACCCCTTATGTCCTCACAATATTTAACTTGGAATGTTAGAATGTTTGCAATAAAAGAGAAGTATGGCCAAAGCTTTGTTTTGCCCATATTTCTCTTATGGGTCACAGAAAAGCACTTTTGTTTCTGCTCTCCTGTGACCCAGATTCAGCTAACACTGGGCTACAGCCCACCGTCTTCTGACATCACAAAGCTGCTCCAGTCTCTGGATATAAACCGATAATAATGTCAGGATTCACCTAAATGCCTGACTGGCAGCTGGCTCAACATCTTAGTGTGCCTATGAGAGCCTGAGCTAGCCACTCCTGCCTCTCTACAGCCCGGCATTCAAGTAAGCACTGGAGGGGCACAGCATAGAGCCACTCTGCTCAGTGGTCATGTGATCGGCCAGTTTTCTGACTTAGAGCCAGCGGGGGACAGCTGCAGGATCAGACCAATGCTGCAATCACATAGCTGAGTATAGATGTTTATTTTTTATATCCCCCACTTTTCCTTTAAAAATGTTGTTCTTCTTAAAATGGTCTGAGAATTTACAACAGAGCCTGTTAGTCATCCTTGCAAAATCAAACTTTTGCTAGTGTTTGGTGACTGACCCATGTATATACAGCATGCTGCTTCACCCTTTCTGCCGCAGGCTTTAAGCCGGCCCTAAATGGTTTAAATATCAAGAGTTTTCTCAGGATTGGCCGAAACTTGAGTCATGGGTGGGCCTGTTGCACCACCAGGCGCAACAAACTTTAACTGAGCAAACAAAGGAACAGAGTTGGGAAAACCCAGCCAAATAATGACTGCAGCCAATCAGATACAGTAATTTGGGTATTCTGCCAGCTGCTGGTGGCATCTGTCAGAACATAATATCCAGCAGTAGGAGATTCACAGTTTAAAGTGGATGGGGAATTCTACATATTTTGTATGACCAGCTTTAGGTGTGCCTGTGGCTATGCTGTGAGGATCTCGTGAGGAAGGCATGAATATGTGCTATACATCACCCAGCTCTTCCTCAGTACCACTGTCATAAACATTAAAAAAGGTTCATGCCTGCCTCACTGTAACCCCTGCCTCCACTGAACTAAAAAATATTTTACTCTACTTGTGTCTGGACCACTTGGTTACACAGGCAAGAGCAATAAGTGGCTCACAGGGAAGTCACTGGCTGGCTGTATTTCAACTAGATGGGCTTGACTGGCTCCGCAAATGAGGAAAGGCCTTGACTAATGCCATATGGCTCTGAAACATGAGTTAGAAATTTGGCAGATGACCATTGTAGCATGGATTGTTGAGAATAATATGCGAGCCTTGCTTAATAATGAGGTGATGGAGGCGGTGGCTAATGCATGGTGCTGAATGGCTCTGGAAAATGATGGGACCTGCCTGTTTAGTTCCTCATGCTCAGTGTTTTTATTAGTGAAAGCCACTTTAGAAACATTTCAACAAATCAACACTAAACACACCTGAGTTTCAGCAAATAGAATATCTGGGGAGCAATTAAAACTGACGTTTAGGCGTATGTGTGCATGCAATTGGCTAGGTGTTGGCGCCAAAGCCCCAGCCCCAATTATTCTCTTCCCTGACATCTATCCACCTGCTCGTAGTTGTAGCCTTTATCCATATTGTGTCAAACTCCTGGACATAGGCCCTCTCACGACATCCCTGACCATAGGCCTTAATATTTAATAATAAAGGAATGTCCACACATAAAATATATAGCTTACTCTAACTTCTGAAAGATGGTCGGGACATCTATCATCGCACTGACATACTGACAGCGCAGAATGCCATACAAAGGAGCATACATTCTATACTTGTCATTTAGGCATGGAACACCAGCACAACATTTGTAAGCCTCTTCTCTAATTGGAAGCACCACTGAGTTGGGAAGACATTCTTCATGTATACTAAGTTCACAGCTTTCAGCTTCCATCATCAAAGATAATCAAGATGTCCTCTAGTATATCAGTGTCTTCCAATATCCCATTCTATAGTTCTGTCCAGCACACTCTCAGATGACACATTCATTCCCAGGTGTACTAGTACATCATAGGACTCCTGCCTGGCCTAAAGGCTTTTTGCATCTTGCTCACAGCTTGCAACAGACTGTAAAAGAGTCAGGGTGACTACAGATGAATCTTCTGGATGTTGGACTGGGGTTGCAACCCTGTCCAGGGTCCTTGGCAGTAGCTGACTACATTCAACTAGCTTTGGGGTGTTTGGCTCTCATGCCCCATCTCCTAAGGCTTCTCACATCCTGGCACTTATATGGGCTCAGCTCCACCTATTACATCACTATAATGCAGAATGAATGCAAACTGTTCCCTGATTGAACAAGGGGTAGAGGCAGGGTGATGACTTCATGACTTCATCTAATCCAATCACAGAACACACTTCATTCATTGAGAAAATGCAAGGTGATCTATGAATAGTGCTCAAGCTGAGCGACCAATGGAAGTAAATTGTGCCACTTGGCACAAGACCCAGAAGCTATCGACAATCACAATAGCGGTGCCCACTACAGTGATTTCCAGTTTCCAAAGGGATCCCACAGGATCACACATACATACTTCAAGTTGGACCAATGTAGCTATGTAAAATTTGCATATCTAACCTTCAGCTGTAAAATGAACCTTTCCTCTTTCTTGCTTGGACAAAACGCAGGTTTGTTTCCAAAGGAAATTCAGGGAGTTCTGATTCTTACCTCCTGAATATCCTAATTGCCTGGCTGTTTTTGGCTTCATCACTGTCAGAATGGCAGACATCTAGCAACTTTTTAGCAAATGATTCCAAAACTTCTGAGCTGCATTCTTGTTTTAAGTCAGCGACTCAGAAATTTAGAAAACTTTGAAGCCGGGAGCAAATATGACAGTCAAACAAGGCAGCTGGCAAAGGCAGCCCGCACTGTTTCTCATGTTACATGTTTCCTTTAAATATTTGATTTCTGTGCATTACATGGCATCAGGGGTTTATTACTAAACAAAGGACTTAACTAATGCAGCATGATATTTTGGTGTTAATGGACTAGTTCCTGTCTGAATATAAATGAATGTAATTTGGTTCAGATTTGAATAGGGCTTTCCTTCCTGGGCAGAGTGCTTCTGCATTTTCCCCTGGGGGGTCAGCATTCTGAAGGATGACGGCCTTTCTGAATCATATAATTTGAAATAACTGCCTTTAAGTGTTGTAATGACAACAACTTTAGATTCCAACTACATCTGGCCGTCGGCCACTTTTCTGATTTCTTATGGTCACAGATCTCTGGAGCCACACAATTATTAACATCTGCAGTACAATATATCAGCATATGCACAAATAATTCTACAGTTAACATATATGTGTTTTATTTGCAAAAAGCGGAAGACAATGGTTAGTGTACAATGCAAAGGAAAGATTGCCACATGCCTAAAAACCGATACTCAATTTTGGAGATCTTTGCACAGCTGGTGACCATTTGGTTGCCATTACATTTTTAATATATAATTGTTTTTTTAGGAAATATGGGGCTGCCAATATGTATCTCCTACTGCTTTACCTGTTAGTTACCAATCTGGAACATATATTCAGATTAGGTAAACCGGATTAAGAAAAGAAGTCCTTTCCCTGCATACTTATTCTGGGCCTCTGATTTAAAATATGAGGAGAGTCAGAATGGCAGTCAGGCACCTAGCATTTTCAGAAGGAGAGGTTAACAATGACAGCCACCATGCTTTTCTTATGATAGGTATACTTCTATATATGCCGCTGTACTTTTGTACTCTTCAACGTGCAAAATTCAAAACCTACATTGAAGTATTAGGCCCCTTTCACATGGGGCAGATTCTGCTCCAATCAGCAGGGGATCTGCTCACAAGTCCCCTGCTGATCAGAGCAGTGCGGGCAAATGACACATCTGTGTCCACTCAGTTTAGGCAGAGTGCACATGGACAGAGCCTGCTCTGCCCTATGGGTGGCTGGGAGTAAATGGGCTCCACTGTCGATTTACACTTCACTACTACCCTCCAATCTGATTTGCCTACACAGAAGAGGACGGATACCCTTCCATTTTTTTCAGCAGACCAGATTGTACCAGAGGTAGGCAGGTGTAAACTGACACAAGTCCATTTACACCTGCCTGTCCATAGGGATGAATGGACCCTTAAATCAGGTCCGCCTGAAAAACTGACAGGTTGACCTGATTGGAAGGGTCATGTGAAAGGGCCTTAGCCTGGAAAAAGGTATCAATTTAGAAATGTTACAAGTGGTATTTTACAGTCAGGTCCATAAATATTGGGACATCAACACAATTCTAACATTTTTGGCTCTATACACCACCACAATGGATTTGAAATGAAACGAACAAGATGTGCTTTAATTGCAGACTGTCAGCTTTAATTTGAGGGTATTTACATCCAAATCAGGTGAACGGTGTAGGAATTACAACAGTTTGCATATGTGCCTCCCACTTGTTAAGGGACCAAAAGTAATGGGACAGTTGGCTTCTCAGCTGTTCCATGGCCAGGTGTGTGTTATTGCCTCATTATCCCAATTACAATGAGCAGATAAAAGGTCCAGAGTTCATTTCAAGTGTGCTATTTGCATTTGGAATCTGTTGCTGTCAACTTTCAAGATGAGATCCAAGGAGCTGTCACTATCAGTGAAGCAAGTCATCATTAGGCTGAAAAAACAAAACAAACCCATCAGAGAGATAGCAAAAACATTAGGCGTGGCCAAAACAACTGTTTGGAACATTCTTAAAAAGAAGGAACGCACCGGTGAGCTCAGCAACACCAAAAGACCCGGAAGACCACAGAAAACGACTGTGGCGGATGACCGAAGAATTCTTTCCCTGGTGAAGAAAACACCCTTCACAACAGTTGGCCAGATCAAGAACACTCTCCAGGAGGTAGGTGTATGTGTGTCAAAGTCAACAATCAAGAGAAGACTTCACCAGAGTGAATACAGAGGGTTCACCACAAGATGTAAACCATTGGTGAGCCTCAAAAACAGAAAGGCCAGATTAGAGTTTGCCAAACGACATCTAAAAAAGCCTTCACAGTTCTGGAACAACATCCTATGGACAGATGAGACCAAGATCAACTTGTACCAGAGTGATGGGAAGAGAAGAGTATGGAGAAGGAAAGGAACTGCTCATGATACTAAGCATACCACCTCATCAGTGAAGCATGGTGGTGGTAGTGTCATGGCGTGGGCATGTATGGCTGCCAATGGAACCGGTTCTCTTGTATTTATTGATGATGTGACTGCTGACAAAAGCAGCAGGATGAATTCTGAAGTGTTTCGGGCAATATTATCTGCTCATATTTAGCCAAATGCTTCAGAACTCATTGGACGCCGCTTCACAGTGCAGATGGACAATGACCCAAAGCATTCTGCAAAAGCAACCAAAGAGTTTTTTAAGGGGAAGAAGTGGAATGTTATGCAATGGCCAAGTCAATCACCTGACCTGAATCCGATTGAGCATGCATTTCACTTGCTGAAGACAAAACTGAAGGGAAAATGCCCCAAGAACAAGCAGGAACTGAAGACAGTGGCAGTAGAGGCCTGGCAGAGCATCACCAGGGATGAAACCCAGCGTCTGGTGATGTCTATGCTTTCCAGACTTCAGGCTGTAATTGACTGCAAAGGATTTGCAACCAAGTATTAAAAAGTGAAAGTTTGATTTTTGATGATTATTATTCTGTCCCATTACTTTTGGTCCCTTAACAAGTGGGAGGCTCATATGCAAACTGTTGTAAATCCTACACCGTTCACCTGATTTGGATGTAAATACCCTCAAATTAAAGCTGACAATCTGCAGTTAAAGCACATCTTGTTTGTTTCATTTCAAATCCATTGTGGTGGTGTATAGAGCCAAAAATGTTAGAAATGTGTCGATGTCCCAATATTTATGGACCTGACTGTATGTATTGGTGTTTGGCCGGTGTTACAATGATAAAAAGTAACAATTGCATGCTGTCTGTAGAAAAGAAAACTGTACCAAGAGAAATACAGTAGCCACCATTGGTGACACTCCTTCTGTAAATGCTAGTTTCAAGGCGGTTTCTGATTTTTTTTAGTTCTTTAACTAGAACAAATATACAGAAAGTGAAGTCTGAATGGAGTCAGAACTCAGGATGCTCATACCTATTCTGGATTGGTGCAACAGAAAGTATTGAGGACTTGTGATCAGCATTACAGCCAGGCAAATAGCATTTTCAAAAGGAGAGGTTTGCAGTGGTATCACACTGGCCCTGTCACTTTGCCCATTCAGCTCTCTCAAGGGCTTTTAAACTATCGCCTATGGACAGTTTTGGTTACCATAGTTCATTGTTGTTTCACAGGCATGCACAATTTTAGGGCTTGACATTTTTGGTACCTATTTACTCATTACAACCTGATCTTTTGTATTTTACAAAAAAAACAGTAATATTTTGGGGAGCACTCAGAATCTGGTGCGGCTGTGCATGGTAGCTAATCAGCTTCTACAGTTAGGTCTATATATATTTGGACACATACAATTTTCATACTTTTGACTCTGTATGCCACCAGAATAAATTAAAATTAAACAATCCAAATGAATTTGAAGTGCAGACTTTCAATTTTAATTCAAGGGGTTGAACATAAATATCAAGTACAAATTCTAGGAAATGCAGACATTTTTATACAAAGTCCCTCCATTTTCAGGGTCTCAAATGTAATTGGAAAATGAATACAAGCATAATGAAAATGTTCATTTTTAATATTTTGTTGAGAATCCTTTACTGGCAATGACTGCCTGAAGTCTGGAGCCCATGGACATTACCAAAGGCTAGGTTTCCTCCTTTCTGATGCTTTGCCAGGCTCTAACTGCAGCTGTCTTCAGTTGTTCTTTGTTTGTGGGTCTTTCTGCCTTTAGTTTTGCCTTCAGCAAGTGAAATGCATGCTCAATTGGGTTGAGATAAGGCAACTGACTCGGCCATTGCAGAATATTCTGCGTTTTTTCCTTCAAAAGCTCCTGGGTTGCTTTTGCAGTATGTTTTGGATCATTGTCCATCTATACTGTGAAGCGCCGTCCAATCAACTTTGCTGCATTTGGCTGAATCTGGGCTGACAGTATATCTCTAAACACTGTAGAATTAATCTGGCTGCTTCTGTCACATCATCAATAAACACCAATGACCCAGTGCCACTGGAAGCCATGCATGCTCATGCCATCACACTGCCTCCACCATGTTTTACAGATGACATTGTGTGCTTTGTATCATGAGCTGTTCCAAGCCTTCTCCACACTTTTTTCTTACCATCATTCTGGTACAGATTAATCTTAGGTTCATCCATCCAAAGAATGCTTTTCCAGAACTGGTCTGGCTTTTTATATGTTTTTTGGCAAAGTCTAATCTGGCTTTTCTATTCTTCAGGCTTATGAATGGTTTGTACCTAGTGGTGAACCCTCTGTATTTGCTCTCATGAAGTCTTCTCTTGATTGTAGACTTTGACAAGGATACGCCCACCTCCTGGAGAGTGTCCTTCACTTGTCTGGATGTTGTGAATCGGTTTTTCTTTACCATAGAGAGGATCCTGCGATCACCACCACTGTTGTCTTCCGTGGACGTCCATTCCTATTTATGTTGCTGAGCTCACCAGTGCGTTCCTCTTTTCTCAGAATGTACCAAACTGTTGATTTGACCACTCCTAATGTTGTTGCTATCTCTCTGATGGATTTGTTTCATTTTTGAAGCTTTACAATGGCCTGTTTCACTTGCATGGGCAGCTCCTTTGAACGGATGATGTAGGTTCATAGCAATATATTCCAAATGCAAATACCACACTTAGAATCAACTCCAGACGTTTTACCTGCTTAACCTCCTTGGCGGTATTCCCGAGTGTAGCTCGGGGTAACATTTCATTACCAAGAGCGGTAACCCCGAGCTACACTCGGGAATACCATGCGGCACTGCGGCATTTGTTCTTCACTTACCTTACCCTGCGCTCCCGCGATGTGTCCCCTGCAGCATCCCCGGCCATCTCCTTCGGCCGATGCCGGCATCCGGCTTCTGTGTCCTGTCCCTGTGACGTCGGGACGTACGGGCGCCGCCGCCGGCGGCGGGAAGTTTAAACATTTTAAATAATGTCATTTTTTTTTTTTTTTATTTTACATAGTAAAACATTGCTGTCTCAACCAATTTCACATACATTGTGTCCCGAGTGCTTTGTCCTGTGCCCCGCCTGCATTTTTACTGTTCTTTCTGCCTGGAAACTGAGAAACGTCCATGGCGTCCAAAAAGTGTCCCTTTAGGTCAAAAGCAGTTTAGATCAGCTAGAGAACAGCGATAGTAAATCAGAACCACTTGCAGAATTGAGTGATAATGATTCGTGGGGAAATTCGTCATCAGACACTGAAAACGATTTTGCGACTTTGCTCAGCAATGTGCGAACTTATTATGGCGCTATATTTCAAATTTCAGTGTTTTTGGTTTGATTATATTATTGAATTAAATGTATTATTATTATATTATTATTTTTTTATGATTATTTATTAAATTATAATTTATGATTTTGTGTTTCAAATTTTATCATATCCGGGATGTTTAATAGACTCTTGTTCGGACAGATTTCAGTGAGTTATTCCTAAATATTACAGCCTACAAAAAAAAACCTACATATTTCCATGCAAAATAATGGTACCGCTTTCAGCACCAAAAATCTGAAATAATCATACCGCCAGGGAGGTTAATTGATGAAGAAATAATGGAGTAGCTTACACCTGGCAATGAAACAGCTTTTGATTCAATTGTCCAATTACTTTTGGTCCCTTGAAAAAGGGGGGATGGCTACTCTTAAGAGCTGTAATTCCTAAACCCTTCCTCTAATTTGGATGTAATTACCCTCGAATTAAACCTGAGAGTGTGCACTTTCAGCCCATATCCAATATATAACTATAGCTTGAATATGTTTTGGTAAATACCTGAAAAAATCTAAAATTTTGCCTGTGTCCAAATATATATGGACCTAACTGTAAATCCAGCTTGTCCAGTTACGCTTTGCCAATAAAACCTGTAAGCTGATTGGTTTCTGTGCAAAGCCGCACCAGATTTGCAGTTTTAGTAAATCCCCCCCATGTGCACTAGAATTTACTACAATTAACTACATATAGTTATATCTTTTCCTGAAAATTGCGCAAATATCATGTGGCATAAAAATTTGCAGCTACTACCGCTTTATTCTCCAGGGTTTCTGCTTTCAGAAAACAAATAATGTTTTTGAAATTTTAAATTATCTTCAAGCTTGAAATGTGCAAAGAAAAAAGATGCAAAAACAGCTTTGGAAGTGAAAGGGCCAAAGAGATTCAATCGCTTTACCCTGAATAGGCATAGAGTATTACGTTTTCCTGAATGGGTAAAGTGAGCCAGTCTCTTAAGGCTGAATTCCAGGCACAAAAACTTTAAATTAACTATATTCCTCAATAACTGCAAAGGATATTAATCCTAATCCTTTAAAAACAAAGTGGATACCTTATAAAGGTGTCATAATCACTGTGCTGTACATAGCCTATGCAAATAGCAGAGGTATGGGAGGGACCCAACAGGTTCTCTCACTACAGGTTGCCTGCAGAAAATTAAAGGAGGGGGGAGGATACAAGACCAGTTCCCCTGAACATAGAGAGAGAGCAGCTATGACTGGTCATTCATAACAGGAAGCTTCTGCACAGCGGCAATATTTTACACTGGATTACTGTACAGATCTGAAAGAAATACACAAAGAAAACTAAGATTCAAGCAAGGGTACACGTCTTATATTTAGACAATATTTGCTTATTCCAGAGTTCAACTTTAAAGTGCTGTTTTACAGTTTCTTTTTCAACCACTGAAAACTGTTAGAGTGTAATCAGACAGTTTCTATGAGTCCAAATTGACTTGCTCTGTTTAATACTTTGTACAACAACATGCCGGAGAGGTCCAGCCAGGTCAGCATGAGTCAGATTTCTGGCCTGATGCCCCTGCAAGGCTTGAACATGGAAATGATTCTAAGCAAGTGGGATGCTGAATTTATAATGCAAGTGAATGTTTTCCTTCGCTTTCATTAATGATGCATATGCCCTTGTAAAAGTTTCCACTACTTCATAGAACAGAATAAAATATTGTAAAAACAGTGTAATCTGACATTTAAAAGAATAAATTGTGGAAGTGAAAGAATGAACATAAGCATCAGCTTGGAAAATTTGCAAACCTAAGTCAGAAATGAACATGTGCTAACAGTGAACGCACATTTTATTTTCCATTATGGTTTTCTACACACAGTTTTAGTGGAGTGCTGCGCCATGTTACCCATCGATCAATGGAGAAAGTTTGCATTCATCCCATAAAGGGTATCACCTGGATCTACAGATAAAATGTTCTCTTTATTTTACATTTTTTTTACAAAGTTTGAAACACCTAAGACATCAGTACATTTTTTTTTCTTCTTTATTTTCTAGATTTTTCAAATGTACATAGCAGTAATGAACAGCTAACAGATTAGAAGATCATATGATATGACATAAAGGGTTCAATTCACTAAGAGATAAATACGGCATTAATATTTTCGTTAAAATAATGATTGTGGTATTTATCTCAAAAGTTGCCAATTCAGAAAAAAAATGTGGTTTTTACAGAATGTGTTAAATATATATGTTTTGCGATATTTAGCTCTTACATTTTGCGTTATTTTTGTTTTTTTTCACAATTTTTGCAGGCTAACATTGTACCAGAAGGCACATTCTAGTATGTATTTCATCCTTGAGCTTAGAGGAGAACATTTTTTGTGTGTTTTTTTGTGAATTGACTTTAATGATTTATCTTATGTTTTTTTGCAGCATTTATCTCACTATTTTAACAAATGTGCAATCTTTAGCTCACATTCTATATTTTACTTTGATGAATTGACTCTTTTATCATCTCATGCAATAGTTCTGAAAAATGGGTCTTGTGACCTTCATAAAACATTGACCCCAAACTAGACACATATTTGTCATATTTTCTTAATTATTCCATTCATTAGTTCTCAAGGTGTAAAGTCATAATAGCCAGGTTTTAGTGCTGTTTGTGATACAGAATGTGTTAAGTATTTATGTTTCGCGTTATTTTTGTTTTTCCACAATTTTTTTTGCAGGCTAACACTGTATCAGAAGGAACACAGCAATATTGTGAAACTATGAAAATATTTTAGTATGTATTTCATTCTTGAGCTCAAAAGGAGAATATTTTTTTTGTGTGTTTTTTTGTGAATTGACTTTAATGATTTATCTTATGTTTTTTTGCGGTATTTATCTCACTATTTTAACAAATGTGCAGTCTTTAGCTCACATTCAATATTTGACTTTGATGAATTTACTCTTTTATTATCTCATGCAATAGTTCTGAAAAATGGGTCATGTGACCTTCATATCACATGCGGTAACCTTTAGTGAATTGACCCCAAACTAGACACATATTTGTCATATTTTCTTAATTATTCCATTCATTAGTTCTCAAGGTGTAAAGTCATAAAAGCCAGGTTTTAGTACTGTTTGTGATCCCCTTGGAGAGATTTTCCTTCACTTCTTATAGAGTTGTCACTGGAACTGGAAGTTAAGGAAAGTCTCTCTAGCAAAAGCACAATAGCTATGAAAACACTTTTAACGGTAGCGTGGAGAGGTTAGAACTTATGCCAGCCTTTTTTAGTCTATGTCCCTTTTGCATGTCCATAGCCTGGACCCTTAACTGTGGTGAGGCTGTGGACATTCAAATATTTACATATTTTAAAAAAACAGTAAATATTCTTTAACCACTTCCCATCCGACCCATGTACATAAACGGTCGGACGGGAGCAGTGCAGGAGCGGGTTGCCGTTCATAAACGGTGCCCGCATTTTTAGCCTGTGCGCATTCCCTGGGATTCAGTGCCTGCTGTGTCCAGAGGCTGTACAGGACCTCTGTGTGAGGTCCCGGTCATGTGATTGATCACTGATTGGCCAATCAGTGATCACATGAATAGTAGCAAGCAAGATGTCACTTCCTGAATGATCACAGAGATCACATGGTACAAGACTATTCACAACAGCCTTGTACCATGTGACAAGCTGTGACCAATCACAGCTCTCACAGTATTTCTCAATGGCTGCAAGAACGCAGCCAGAGAGAAGGAGAGATTATTGCTTTTACAGCTTTTATGGGTGTAAAAGCAATCAGTGTAAAAAAAAAAAATCTTCATTACCCCCCACAAGTAGTACAGTGTCACTTATGGTGACACCGTACTGCTAGGGTGACAGTATCTTAAAAACATAAATAATAATATAAAATAAATAAAATAAAAAAGTAAACAACATTTTTGAAAAATTATAATTTTTGTTTATAGACTAATTTGGTTTATTTATTTTTTTACTAAAACGATAGCTGAATACATTTTGGCCAAGATTTACGAAGAAATATTATTTATTTGCAAAATTTTATAAGAAAACTTTTTTTTTTTAATTTTTGGAGTTTTTCATTTATATAGTAAAAAAAAAATCCCAGTGGTTAATAAATACCACCAAAATAAAGTTGTATCTGTATAAAAAAAATGCTAAAAAATTCATATGGGTACAGTGTTTCATGACCGCGCAATTGTCATTCAAAGTGTGACAGCGCTGAAAGCTGAAAATTGCCCTGGACAGGAAGGGGGTGGAAGTGTCTGGACATGAAGTGGTTAAAATAAGCCCCTACTGACCTCTGTAGTTACAGCAACTGTGGGACAATTGCAAAATTGCAATAAAAACAGTGGAGTCTTAGCACTTTTTTCTTTCCTCTGACCCTGTGCACCTGCTCTGTGTTTACATTAGAGACTTGAATTGGGCTTTAAAGCAGTAATAAACCCAAAAGCAAACATATAAGATATTGCAGCTTACCAATTCTTAGATGCAATGGCTGCATTAGTTTCCATTTTAGACTTTCTTTCTTTTACTTTTATCTGGTGATCCTGCTTGTAAGTCTGTTGTTTTTCAACAGCACAAGCACTCCTGCAAGTGTATCAGTTTACATGGATAAGAAAAACCATTTACGACTGACAGGGGAGCTTGCAATGGTTAGCTTTTATTTATGTAAAACCTTTATTCCAATAGGAAAAAAAAATGTTTGCTGTAACTGCCTATAAAGTGAGAGCTGGAGTTTGGCTTCAATTTTTTTGTATATACAAATGTGCTAGTATATCTAACCCCCCCCCCCCAAATGACAATGCTGCTGTCCAAAGGTGCCTCCTATACTCCTTCATCCAGAGTGGGGGCACTTTAATACAGGTGTGTTACTAGCCAGATCACCAGGTGAAAACAGAGGGGATGAAACTAAGAATTTAAATCTAATGCAGCCACCACAGCTAATGATTGGTAAGCTGCAATATATTACATTTTTGTTTTTGGGTTTAATACCTCTTTAACGTATTGAAGGGAAGAGATTACATGTGGTGATCTGAGAATGCATAATATATTGACTAGTATCCTAGGAGCAAATGACTGTGCACAGATGCAGCTAGACCAGGGCTTTTGACTCATGTATACTCATATGTTTTGATTGATTTCCCTTTTTCCAATTCCTCTAGAAATAGGAGTGAGTGAACTCATGGTTTGGTCCTATAAACATCCCTAGCAACATGGTAATCATTTACAGGGCTTAAAATATGTAAGATACTGTATCTTTTTCCCATGATTAATTAGAATAGACCAAGCAAATACTTATAATGGCAATTTAATCTTTCCTGAAACCTGAATCATATAGGCTCAATAGTTATTGATTTTAGAAATCTATATGTGGAAACAGCAGTGCCTGATAACCTGTAACTTGCCGTGATTAATATATACATTATTATGATTCAATTTGTGGACTTGCGGCAAGATTTGTGTAACAGTTTTAGGTTATTGCCTGAAATCAGGTGCACTCCGGAGCATCGTAGGTACATTTGAGCTTTCTTATCTTCACCTGACATTAGGTTCATATGGATAACTAGGCACCCCATTGCCCTGATTTCCTTTGATCAGACTCATAATGATCTGATTATAGAAATCATGTGACATTCAGCACCTTGATGTCCCACAGGCTCTCACATCATCTCAGTTCACTGAATAATGTCAGTTTATTATAGCATCCAAATGGAAAACATTAAGAAAATGCAGGCTAACTTCAAACATTTTACCAACTTGGAGGCTCACGACACTCTAATATGCAAATCCTGACCCTTTCTGATCAAGCCCATAGCTAAGTTGCTTTCTTCCATCTATTGACCATCCTATTGGCCCATTGTTGTAACTGTCAACCTTGCTAGTCAATGGGAAGGGGGGGTTAACCCTTAACAAGAAGTGTAGAAAGTTACATATTATAGTTCCCCACGTAAGGCTGTGTGATAGGATCCTCATAGCAAATCAATCAAAGAGACACGTGTCTCTCTAATCCACATGTGTCAAACACAAGGCCCTTGGGCTGAATCCGGCTCTTCAAACCATTTCATGTGGCCCTTGCACCTGCAGGTACCTCCTTGTCTCTGCCCCCATCATGTCTCTGTAGTCGGCAGCAGAGAGGAGAATAGAACTCCTCTTCCAAATCATGCATCTCTCAGTGCAGCTGCAGCACCCCCTCATCTCCGCATCCCCTGGTCTCAGAATTCAGCAGACTCTGGTAACTGACTCCACTCCTCCTCTGGTCCTCCTCCAGACCCTGTACTTTCTGCTTTCCAGCTCTGCCCCGAAAGGGGGTGCACGGTGATGTTGGGGAGGGTGTGGGATTTTTGACATCTGATGTAAGGGGGAGGTGGGGTGCTCTGGACATCTAGTCTTACAGATACAATCGGCCCTTTGAGGGCAACCATAATGAAATGGAGTTTGACAACCCTGCTCTAATCCCTTTCTAATAGGCAATACCTCTTGTAGTACAAAATATATAATGCTTTCATAGCAATTTTAAAGAGATTCCCAATGTTAATGCACATGTATTGTTTCCCCAAATATATTTAACAAATGCTTTTTCTACTGGCATAAGCCACTGTGGAGCCCTGTATCTTTGGCTGCTCTGTGCTTTTTAGTCCAGAAGCAGTCATATGATTTGCTTTATTTTAACCATTAGCCACCCGGCCTATAACCGTTTGGCGGCCGCAAAAATGCTCTAGCTTTCCGGGGTGTACGCCATTTGGCGTCCTCCCACACATGCGCAGTTCGCGTGGTTGCAGAGCCGCGCAGTGGCGCGATCTGTCACCGGCCGTAAACCTCGGATGACAGATCTGAGTACCGGCCCCCGTTGCCGGTACCATGTGACCAATCACAGCAGGTCACATGACAGTTGTATACAAGTTGTATAAAAAAAATATATATATATTTTTTTTCATACTGTCACCAGTCAGTGTCCCTGTTCACCGCCATGCCAGTTATATGATGACGCTGTACTGCACTGGTGACAGTATGTATAAAAAAAAAATAGTGAAAATAATTTTTTTAATTTTTTCATTTTCCGAAAAATTATGACAAAAAAAATACAACTTCAAAAAATTCGCCATTCCTCTTATGAAGTACGTCGGACTGTCTACTTTGCAAAAAGGGGTCATTTGGGGGATATCTGTACTGTTCTGACATTCTTGGACCTCAAGAAATTAGATTGGCTGTCAGTACTTCAGGACTGATCAATATTCAGATCTATCCCATAGTTTGTGAACTCTATAACTTTCCTACAAACTAAAAAATACATCCTAATTTGGGTTATTTTCACCAAAGACATGTAGCAGAATACATCTCGGCCTAAATTTATGAAGAACAATTATTTATTTGTAAACTTTTATAACAGAATCAAAGAAAAACGTGGGTTTTTTTCAAAATTTTTGGTCTTTTTTTGGTAATTTAGCAAAAAATAAAAACCCCAGCAGTGATTAAATACCACCAAAAGAAAGCTCTAGTTGTGTGAAGAAAATGATAAAATTTTAGTTTGGGTACAATGTTGTATGACCGTGCAATTGTCATTCAAAGTGTGAGAGTGCTGAAACGTGAAAAATGGCCTGGGCAGGAAGGTGTAAAATTGCCCGGTATTGAAATGGTTAACACAAATCACCAGCGCAAAAAAATCATGAAAATTATATACCAAATAAACAAATAAATGCTGCTGCTCATTTAGTGTAAACACCCAAAAAAAAATCATAAAACATCAAAACAGCGTAAATATGTAACAATTATCAAATACACACTACAAATAAAAAATATATAAAATGAAAAAAAAAATTCATAAGTGGGACTTATTATGAATATTTTTTTCATTTTATATATTTTTTTATTTGTAGTGTGTATTTAATTATTTTTACATATTTGTGTTGTTTTGATGTTATATGATTTGCTTTGGTTATAGCTACACCCTTTACTCCAGATTTCCAGATTCACGGGGCACTTGTAAAGGCATTTAAGGACATGTGGTGCTGAATTTATTCATTCAATCAGTCTGTCAGCTTTGAGAAACTGATAGATGTACTTTAGCATTTTAATGCTGTGCACACTCAAAATGTGACTACAATTTCCTGGTTATTGTGGTTTTATTCTCTACTATTAGGATAGAGTGACACTAATATGATTTCAAGTATGTGTAAACCCCAGCAATGAATTTTATTTATTTGCTCCCTTTCGGTTTATATGACATTGAAAGATTTTTGATTTATCTCTTAGACAAGTGCTTAAAATATCCGCTGATCCTGACAAGCTTCCAGTGCTGGCCTTTGCACTTTGCAGCTTTATCTCGGACAGTGTTATGGAGTAGAGGGGGCAGTGTTCTTTAGTCACAGCAGATTTCCTGTCCTAGTGTACTCCCCCATAGATAATAGCAGTGAATAAGCTTTGTCAACCTAGCACAGAAAGAGTGTTACTGGTAGGATCAGCAGGTGAAAAAAAAAGGAAAAAACCTGAAGAAGTAAAACCAATGCAGCCGCTACATATAGTACTAATTGGCTGCATTATATTCCATTTTTGTTCTATGGTTTACATACACTCTAACCTAATGCTGGTCATGCACATATATGGATCAAAATCTATCGACAAAAGGATAAAAACAGTGACATTTTTATTATAATAAAAAAAAGAGGCACTTGTTTATGATACCCGGGGGAGGGGTTACTAGAATTGGTTCACACGGAACCTGGTGCAGCTGTGCATAGTACTCAATCAGTTTCCAAGTTTTAGCCCTCATGCACACTGGACCTTTTGATAACACTGACGTTAGCTGTGTAGTTCTGAAAAATGGGTCACGTGACCTTCATATCACATGCGGTAACCTTTTGAATTGACCCCAAACTAGACACATATTTGTAATATTTTCTTAATTATTCCATTCATTAGGCTCCATGCGCACTGGACGTTTTGACAACACTGGTAACGTTAGCTGTGTAAAGTCACGAGTTTTTCAGCTATTTTTAGCATTTTTGCATCAGCATTTAGTGGTGTTTTAGCAGCGTTTTCCCGCGTTTTTCCATGTGAGAGAGTTTTTACAGCTAAAAAACTCCTCTAGAAACCCACTAGTCCTGTTTTTTTTTTTTTCAGACAAAAAACATCCCAGCCAAAAAACCGTTGATTACGCTGGTAACATTAGCTGTGTAAAGTCACGTTAAAAATGGGAGTTTTTCAGCTATTTTTAGCATTTTTGCATTAGCGGTTAGTGGCGTTTTGCCGTGTTTTCCCGTGTTTTTCCATGTTAGAGCGTTTTTACTGCTAATAAACTCCTCTTTTTTTTCCAGCCAAAAAAACGTCCCAGCCAAAAAAACGAATACAGTCTACAGGTGAAACTCGAAAAATTAGAATACGATGCAAAAGTTCATTAATTTCAGTAATGCAACCTAAAAGGTGAAACTAATATATGAGATAGACTCATTACATGCAAAGCAAGATAGTTCAAGCCATGATTTGTCATAATTGTGATGATTATGGCTTACAGCTCATGAAAACCCCAAATCCGCAATCTCAGAAAATTAAAATATTACATGCAATCAATAAAACAAGGATTGTACATAGAACAATATCGGACCTCTGAAAAGTATAAGCATGAATATGTACTCAGTACTTGGTTTGAGCCCCTTTTGCAGCAATTACTGCCTCAATGCGGCGTGGCATGGAAGCTATCAGCCTGTGGCACTGCTGAGGTGTTATGGAAGACCAGGATGCTTCAATAGCAGCCTTCAGCTCTTCTGCATTGTTCGGTCTCATGTCTCTCATCTTTCTCTTGACAATGCCTCATAGATTCTCTATGGGGTGCAGGTCAGGCGAGTTTGCTGGCCAAACAAGCACAGTAATCCCACAGTCATTGAACCAGGTTTTGGTGCTTTTGGCAGTGTGGGTAGGTGCCAAGTCCTGCTGGAAAATGAAGTCAGCATCCCCATAAAGCTCTTCTGCAGAAGGAAGCGTGAAGTGCTCCAAAATCTCCTGGTAGACGGCTGCGTTGACCCTGGACTTAATAAAGCACTGAACAAAAGACCAGGTCTGTTTTTCTTTAACCCAGGTAAGACGCTACTGACGTTGTTTGTTGTTCAGGAGCGGCTTGACAAGAGGAATATGACATTTGAAGCCCATGTCCAGGATCCATCTGTGTGTGGTGGCTCTTGATGCACTGACTCCAGCCTCAGTCCACTCCTTGTGAAAGTCCCCAACACTTTTGAATGGCCTTTTCCTGACAATCCTCTCCAGGCTGTGGTCATCCCTGCTGCTTGTGCACCTTTTTCTTCCACACTTTTCCCTTCCACATAACTTTCTATTAATGTGCTTTGATACAGCACTTTGGGAACATCCAACTTCTTTTGCAATTACATTTTGAGGCTTTCCTTATGGAGGGTGTCAGTGATGGTTTTCTGCACAACTGACAGGTCAGCAGTCTTTCCCATGATTGTGATTCCTACTGAACCAGACTGAGAGACCATTTAAAGGCTCAGGAACCCTTTACAGATATTATGGCTTAAATAGCTGATTAGAGTGGGACACTTTGAGCCTAGAATATTGCAGCTTTTCACAATATTCTAATTTTCTGAGATTGTGGATTTGGGGTTTTCATGAGCTGTAAGCCATAATCATCACAATTATGACAAATCACGGCTTGAACTATCTTGCTTTACATGTAATGAGTCTATCTCATATATTAGTTTCACCTTTTAAGTTGCATTACTGAAATAAATGAACTTTTGCACAATATTCAAATTTTTTGAGTTTCACCTGTATGTGTGCATGGACTGATAGGATACCATGCTGGGGGGTTTACTAGCTGTAGAAAAAAACGTCAAAAGCCAAAAACAGCCGCTATAAAAATGTAAAGTGTGCATGAGGACTTATTGTTAAAGCTAATTTGAACAAGCTGAAGTTAGAAGACGATTGGTTACTATGCACAGCTGCACCAGATTCTGTGTGCACAGGTTTTACTAAATCCCCCCCGCACAGTGTTTCAGTAAACTAAATGTCATCCAGTTAGGGTTTCAATCTACTATAACTCACTAGCCTTAAGGAGAATATCCTTACCAGAGAATAAATGTCCACTGCTGTGATTTAATTTAGTAGGACACATGCAACAGCTTTGAAAAATAGATAGAGAAATGTGGCTTTAGTCTCAGAGAACCTAAAAGCTGATAAAATGAATAAAAGATTAAAATATCTGCTAAAGGAAGCCATAGTTATATTCAACAGCTAATATTTTACAAATATTTTGTCATTTCTTCTATTCAAGAAGAACTTTCACACACTAGAAAGGCATGAGATTAGTAATAATCCCCACAGGTCATCCCCCTGCCCCATAGTTTAAGAGCTTACGTGAGTGTGAGTTCTCCTCCCACCCACAGTTCCTTGCAATATGCCCCCAACAGCTGCACCACCAACATCATCGGTCCAGACTAGGGTCCCGCCTAAAAGGATTACTGGCCACTTGTACCTGGCCCATATGGAGAGTTTATAGTGCGCATCTGTCATGGAGACAATCAATAGGAAGATGACAGCTAGTATGTGTGATGAATGGAGACATGCACTGGGCAGCAGACTCTAGAATGAGGAGAGAAGAAACAAGAAGGCGCTTCTAAGTGCAGTAAGTCCAAAAAGGTCCATGTCCCTCCTGACAACTGAGATTTGTCAGATAGATGCAATAGAATTAATCAGGTCCCTCACTAAACATATTTTTGCCTATAGAGCAAAGGAATGGATACAAGACCTAACTTGCGTATGCACCTGACTTTAAGAAGTTGATACTGAGAGTATATAGAGGCAGCCATGGCTAACCCCTCCTTCTGAATATACTATTTACTCAAGCCAAAAATTATACAATTTTCCTTCCTTGAAAGGAAAGAAAATTGCTCAATTCCCTCATCAACACAGTCAGTGTTGGTGGGGGAAATCCTCTCACAGTGCTATTGTGTTCTGCTAAGAGGAATCCTTCACTGTCAGCAGAACTTAATGATCACTGCTAGTGGCTATAGCTGGCAGTGATCACATAAAAAAATTCCAACATGTGCATTATACTGAAGTTGATCAATTGATTGACTTCCGTACGATGAGTCTACCCTAGATGGATTCGATCCATCTATGGCCAGTTTTATTTGGCTGTCATGTTAAATGCTTTAAAGTGGTTCTAAAAACATAAACGTTTTCACCTTAACGCATGCTCTAAATAAAGGTGAAAAAACCTGCTGTTGGCAGCTCCCCCCCAGCCACCCCTTATACTTACCTGAGCCTGATCTCAATCAAGTGCTAGACATGAGAGCAGTGGCTCTCTCTACTCTCTCCCTCCTCACAGGGCAGATTGATAACAGCAGGAGCCATTGGCTCCTTTTGCTGTCAATCCTGTGATGAGGGAGCAGGGGGCAGGTCTATTTCTAAGGGAGGAAACAGTGTGCCTCATGATCAAGCCCAGAGGAAGAAGTTTCCTAAGCTGGAATACAAAGAAGAGGAGGAGCCTGGAGCAAAGGTGGGGGACCCTAGAAGAAGAGGATCGGGGCTACTCTGTGCATTACCAGTGCACAGAGCAGGTAAGTATAACGTTTATTATTTTTTAAATGATCCTGTACAATCACTTTATTTCATTGAATGTCCCCCAGAAGCTATTTAAAGCGGAGTTCCACCTGAAAAAAAAAACTGTAGCTGCCGACTTTTAAAATACAGACACTTACCTGTCCCTCGGTCCAGCGGTGTCCTCACCACCACTGGTTTCACCGGCCATCTTCTCTCCCTGGTGCTGGCATCTTCAGTGTGGGCACCTGGCTGTGACAGTTGAGTGCCCACTGCACGTGCGCGAGAAGCTCTGCGCTTTGCGAATGGCCCCGTAGTCTTCTGGGACCTGTCATGTGTCCTAGAAGACTACGAGGAGGGAGGGAGGACAACTTCCGTTTCCAATCGCCTAGGCAATCGCAGCGGAAGTGGGAGTGGGTACCTGTCAAATTTGGGTACCCGCTCCCCAAAGGTACCAATCCTTAATGGGGAGCAGGGGACAAAGACTTAAAACGGAACTTCCCCTTTTGGATGGAACTCTGCTTTAAGTTGCAAACAGCCAGACAACTAGTCTTCTGACAGAGGTTCACACTGAGGGACGTTTATTAATACCGTTGTTGCACCCTGCTGTATTTTGCATATCTGTTGTTGAAAGGAGACAGATGTATCATAATATTGCAGTTCAATGTAATATATGTGTTGAGGTCTTTTGTGCCTGATATTTTGTCTGACCATGCTAAGACTAGGTTCACATCTACGCATGTCAGGAATGCATTGTTTCCCAACATGCAGAGAAATGCGCTGCTCCATAGCAGATGTGGTGGTGCCATTGATTGTCAATGGCATCCCTACACATCTGCAAACGTGGTTTGTTGGGGTGCATTTTTGAAGAAAAGTCAGGGGTTAATTTTCTGCATTTTTCACTCGTAGAGTAGTCCATTGAAATGAATGGCCTTTCCTACACGCAAAGTACGACAGCACACTAAAAGCAAGCAGAAAAGTGTGTGTATTTGCTGCACTTTCACATTATGCAAAAGTGTGGGACAATTGCCCCAGGTTTGCCACAGAATAAACTTAGATGTGACAATTCGCCTGCATTCAGCCATCTGCATCTGTTGAGGAATTGGTCCACATACTACTTACCTACAATACACTAATATTCCATTCATGTGCATTACAAATGTCTACATACTTATGACTTGAGGTGTATTTCACTTTGGGGTTGATTTACTAAAGCTGGAGAGTGCAAAATCTGGGGCAGCTCTGCATAGAAACCAATCAGCTTCCAAGTTTTATTGTCATGGTAAATGCACAGTTCATTGCTGGTCACTTTATTATTTTTTTAAATTTAAAAAAAAAATTTGGATGTGCACATTTTGTGATGAACCTTACAGAAGTCCCAAAAGCAACAATACTTGAGTGTTACACATGCATGGTAAACTGGGACCCGTATCACACACATTGGAGAAGATTTACTATAACTGGAGAGTGCAAAATCTGGGGCAGCTCTGCATAGAAACCAATCAGCTTCCAAGTTTTATTGTCATGATAAATGCACAGTTCATTGCTGGTCACTTTATTATTTTTATAAATTAAAAAAAAATTTGGATGTGCACATTTTGTGGTGAACCTTACAGAAGTCCCAAAAACAACAATACTTGAGTGTTACACATGCATGGTAAACTGGGACCAGTATCACACACATTGGGGAAGATTTACTATAACTGGAGAGTGCAAAATCTGGTGCAGCTCTGTATAGAAACCAATCAGCTTCCAGTTTTTTTTTTGTCAAAGCTTAATTGAACAGCTGAAGTTAGAAGATGATTGGCTACCATGCACAGCTGCACCAGAGTTTGCAGTCTCCTGTTTTTAGTAAATTAACCCCATTGTGTTTGGTAGTATGACAGGCTTTGATGTACGCCATCATAAATCTTGCATTAGCCAAAGTTCAGTGCTCTAAGTTGTTCTATCTTTAGCAGCATTCCATGACTGATGTGAATTATTTAATCATCAGATCTGATTGTATTTGTGTGCCAAGCTTTGCTCGCTCTTAGTGACAGATCGTATTTTGCAACAGACACAGAGGTGGGGGATGTGTGAAGTTTGCTGGCTATTTGAGCTGGGTACATTGTGGCCTCTATTGGAACTATGCTATCTAACTCTCACTCTGACCTGTTATCGGCATTTATTCCCAGTAACTTGTACCAAAGCCAGTTCTACTAGATGGTTTGGCAATACTCCTCTATACTATTTGTATAATTAGAGGGTTACCAATCACTTATCATTGTCATTACACATTTTGTTTTAGCCTTTTTATTATTACTATTACATTACATGTTAAAATCACTGAACACAAGATTTATTTCACGTGTGTATCTAGTTAAAATGACCAGCCATTTAAAATGAATCTATGGCAATAATATATACTCATAGGCTGTACCAGTGTACCCATTTACTCAGCAGGCTCAGGTGCAGGCATAAGCCTCTTTAAATTCATTTTCCAAACTTCTATGGGTTTCTGGACATTCTCAGGAAGAAAAAGCCTTCATTTTCCTTCTCTATGCATCTCAGAGATGTGGCACTTAATGAGGCATAGGTAGCTGGGCAAGTGTTGTGCAGCTAGGTGAGCAGCCATCCACCATTACTACCGGCATGCGGCTGGACCTAATAGAACATAGCTTTTCCAGAAGAGCCATCTACTGCAAGGAATCAACCCTATTTTGCTAGTGCTCCTGTTCTAGGTGGGTAGCCCTTTGTCCTTGAATATTGGATCCTTCCAATTGTTCTCCTGTGTCATCAAAGCTACCCTGAACTTCACTGTGAAGGGTGCAGTTTAGGAGAACAATCACAAGTTGCTGTTTATGTTCTTAACTGTTTTCTTGAAGTAGACTCTTTGTTGTTAAAGACTCTTGTAGAGACTATGCCATGCAGCCACATTACACTGAATGAGACACATAGAGATCATTATGAAGAACCCATATTTGTGCAGCTTTCATTACTCTACAGCACAGGTGTCAAAAACAAGGCCCATGGGTGGAATCCGGACCTCCAGACCATTTCATGTGGCCCTTGCACCTCTCCTGTAGGTACCCTCTTGTCCCTGCCCCCAACTTTCCTCAGCAGTCAGCAGCAGAGAGGAGAATAGAACTCCTTTGCCAAATTTTGCACCTCTCAAAGCAGCTGCAGCACCCCCTCATCTCTGCCTCCCCTGGTCTCAGCATTCAGCTGACTCTGGTAACTGACTCCACTCCTCCTCTGGTCGTCCTCCAGACCCTGCATTTTCTGCTTTCTAGCTCTGCCCCCAAAGGGGGTGCGTGGTGATCTTAGGGAGGTTGTGAGATTCTTGACATCTGATGTCATGGGTGGTGGGGTGTTCTAGACATCTAGTCCTACAGATACAACCGGCCCTTCGAGAGCAACCATAATGCTGATACGCCCACGATGAAATGGAGTTTGACACCCCTGTTCTACAGCATATGCATGTTTGTTGGAATCCTGAACTTGTTTTGTATTATTAATTCTAACTTTGCACTGTCATCCTATCATTCGGTTGATTACATAGTCTGTTAAATGTCTAAATCATTCATAAATGTCTTACATTTTACAGAGATTGCCTATTTGGAGCCTCATTTCTATTTCAAGAGACCGAGACATTCTCTTTTTGCTGTATTCTTTTCAATATAAAATAAAATAAAATCCAAATGTTGTAGTAAGATATCAGCATCCATAAATGCACAAAACTGTATTCATGGCTTTGACATGCACCATACCCTGCGGGTAAGCTCCATTCATCACAAAGTTGAATAGATGCCCAGGGAGAGCCTTTGATGGTTGTCAAAGTCAGTATAGAAAGGATCTTAAATCTTCACAACTGTGTAATGGAAGTCTAAGTATTTCTCAGTAGATTTCTGTACAAACCGACTAAATGTCCCTTATATTGAGAGCCTGGTCATCATGTGGAACCAAATCACACTTTCCATCTCTCCTCCTCAATTGTCCCTCTCATTGATCTTATGTAAAATCCTCAAAAAGGAAAACTTTAATATTTAACTAACAATGCACTGTACTAAATGTTTCTTCCAACCTCTATATAACCAATCATGCAATCATTTTTTTGCTTGTTTAATCTTCATGGTTTGTGTAAATTGAGGGTTGGCAAGGGATATGTCTTTTTTTCTACATAAGTTGTACTAATTGGTTGCCCTCTTTCTCATCTCAGAAAGCTGGGAAGTGCACGATATTGCCAAAAGTATTGGGACACCTACCTTTACATGCACATGAAATTTAATGGCATCCCAGTCCTAGTCCGTAGGGTTCAATATTGAGTTAGTCCACCCTTTGCAGCTATAACAGCTTCAGCTATTCTGGGATGGCTGTCCACAAGGTTTAGGAGTGTGTCTATGGGAATGTTTTACCACTCTTCCAGAAGCGCATTTGTGAGGCTAGGCACTGATGTCGGACAAGAAGGCATGGTTCACTCTAATTCATCCCAAAAATGTTCTGTTGGGTTTAGGTCAGGACTCAAACTCGCTCATCCATGTCTTTATGGACCTTGCTTGTGCATTGGTGCACAGTCATGTTGAAACAGGAAGGGGTCATCCCCAAACTGTTCCCACAAAGTTGGAAGCATGAAATTGTCCAAAATGCCTTAAGAGTTCCTTTCACTGGAACTAAGGGGCCAAGCCCAACCCCTGAAAAATAACCCCACACCAAAATCCCCCCTCCACCAAATTTTACGTTTGGCACAATGCAGTCAGGCAAGTACCGTTCTCCTGGCAACCACCAAACCCAGACACATCCATCGGATTCCAAGACAGAGAAGCATTACTGGTCCCTCCAGAGAACACGTATTCACTGCTCTAGAGTCCAGTGGCGGCGTGCTTTACACCACGGCATCCGACGCTTTGCATTGCACTTGGTGAACATTAAGCTCTCTATGCACTGTTGTGCTAATCTCAAGGCCACACCAAGTTTGAAGGTCTTTAGTAGAGATGAGCGAAGAAATGAAAAATTCGATTCGACTGATTCGGCGAATTCGTGGACAATATTCGATTCGAGTCGAATAAATTCGCTGTGAATTTAACTTAAAAAAGGGTGTTTCTAGGCTTCAGAGAGACTTAATATTAGTGCAGAACACTGTACCTTTAATTTAAATGCCCTTGGAGTCTGCTGGGGAAGAGAAATAATACTGTCTGTCAGTATGACATGCAGATGAGTGCCGTCGATCTTAGAATCACTGCACACTTCACTCCTTTGGCCAGTCACGGGGCCAAAACCAGTGTTTGGAGCCACAGTGTGGCGGTGGAGGCAGCAGCAATGGGAGGCCATACAGCAACCTATGACAAAATGGAAACCAGCAGGAGCGTGAGGAGACCTGAAAGTGGCACATGGCAGAGTGGGAGCAATGGGAGGCGGTACAGGGACCCAGGTCACACTATGGGCCCAGCAGCAGCGTGACCAGGCGGTACGGGGGCCCATGGCCGATATGGGGCTTGGTGGCACCTATGGAAGGCCTGTAATCTGCCAGCAACCTATGACAAAATGGACAACCGCAGGAGTGTGAGGAGATTTCAAAGTGGCACATGGCAGAGTGGAAGCAATGGGAGACCGTACAGGGACCCAGGTCACACTGTGGGACCAGCATCAGCGTGAACAGGCGGTACGGGGGCCCATGGCCGATTTGACCTCATTCATCCCATAGTCCTGCCGACTCACGAATAGCGTGGCCTCCTCAAAGGGCCTGAGCAAGCGCAGGTGTCACACATGAGCTGACAATGGCTGACATCTAAGTTACACAGGGAGTACCTTTATCCGCTTTTAACATCAGGAAATCTGTGATGGCCTTTAGCTGTTCGTAAAGGCGGTCTAACATATGTAGGGTTGAATTACACCTTGTTGCAACGTCACAGCATGAGGAGTCGGTACGGGGGCCCATGGCAGATTACATGTCTGGCAGCAGCTATGTGAGGCCCGTAATCTGCCTGCACCCTATGTCAAAAAATTTAACACACCAGCAGTGTGAAGAGACCTGAAAGTGGCACATGGCAGCAGAGTGTGGCGATGGAGACAGCAGCAATGGGAGGCCGTACAGGGACCCATGAGAGACTCTAGACTTGGCAGCAGCATGAGGAGGCGGTATATAGGGGCCCATGGCAGATTAGGGGCCTGGCAGCAGCTATGTGAGGCCCGTAATCTGCCTGCACCCTATGTCAAAAAATTTAACACACCAGCAGTGTGAAGAGACCTGAAAGTGGCACATGGCAGCAGAGTGTGGCGATGGAGACAGCAGCAATGGGAGGCCGTACAGGGACCCATGACAGACTCTAGACTTGGCAGCAGCATGAGGAGGCGGTATATAGGGGCCCATGGCAGATTAGGGGCCTGGCAGCAGCTATGTGAGGCCCGTAATCTGCCTGCACCCTATGTCAAAAAATTTAACACACCAGCAGTGTGAAGAGACCTGAAAGTGGCACATGGCAGCAGAGTGTGGCGATGGAGACAGCAGCAATGGGAGGCCGTACAGGGACCCATGACAGACTCTGGACTTGGCAGCAGCATGAGGAGGCGGTATATAGGGGCCCATGGCAGATTAGGGGCCTGGCAGCAGCTATGTGAGGCCCGTAATCTGCCTGCACCCTATGTCAAAAAATTAAACACACCAGCAGTGTGAAGAGACCTGAAAGTGGCACATGGCAGCAGAGTGTGGCGATGGAGACAGCAGCAATGGGAGGCCTTACAGGGACCCATGACAGACTCTGGACTTGGCAGCAGCATGAGGAGGCGGTATATAGGGGCCCATGGCAGATTAGGGGCCTGGCAGCAGCTATGTGAGGCCCGTAATCTGCCTGCACCCTATGTCAAAAAATTTAACACACCAGCAGTGTGAAGAGACCTGAAAGTGGCACATGGCAGCAGAGTGTGGCGATGGAGACAGCAGCAATGGGAGGCCGTACAGGGACCCATGAGAGACTCTAGACTTGGCAGCAGCATGAGGAGGCGGTATATAGGGGCCCATGGCAGATTAGGGGCCTGGCAGCAGCTATGTGAGGCCCGTAATCTGCCTGCACCCTATGTCAAAAAATTTAACACACCAGCAGTGTGAAGAGACCTGAAAGTGGCACATGGCAGCAGAGTGTGGCGATGGAGACAGCAGCAATGGGAGGCCGTACAGGGACCCATGACAGACTCTAGACTTGGCAGCAGCATGAGGAGGCGGTATATAGGGGCCCATGGCAGATTAGGGGCCTGGCAGCAGCTATGTGAGGCCCGTAATCTGCCTGCACCCTATGTCAAAAAATTAAACACACCAGCAGTGTGAAGAGACCTGAAAGTGGCACATGGCAGCAGAGTGTGGCGATGGAGACAGCAGCAATGGGAGGCCTTACAGGGACCCATGACAGACTCTGGACTTGGCAGCAGCATGAGGAGGCGGTATATAGGGGCCCATGGCAGATTAGGGGCCTGGCAGCAGCTATGTGAGGCCCGTAATCTGCCTGCACCCTATGTCAAAAAATTTAACACACCAGCAGTGTGAAGAGACCTGAAAGTGGCACATGGCAGCAGAGTGTGGCGATGGAGACAGCAGCAATGGGAGGCCGTACAGGGACCCATGACAGACTCTAGACTTGGCAGCAGCATGAGGAGGCGGTATATAGGGGCCCATGGCAGATTAGGGGCCTGGCAGCAGCTATGTGAGGCCCGTAATCTGCCTGCACCCTATGTCAAAAAATTTAACACACCAGCAGTGTGAAGAGACCTGAAAGTGGCACATGGCAGCAGAGTGTGGCGATGGAGACAGCAGCAATGGGAGGCCGTACAGGGACCCATGACAGACTCTGGACTTGGCAGCAGCATGAGGAGGCGGTATATAGGGGCCCATGGCAGATTAGGGGCCTGGCAGCAGCTATGTGAGGCCCGTAATCTGCCTGCACCCTATGTCAAAAAATTTAACACACCAGCAGTGTGAAGAGACCTGAAAGTGGCACATGGCAGCAGAGTGTGGCGATGGAGACAGCAGCAATGGGAGGCCGTACAGGGACCCATGACAGACTCTAGACTTGGCAGCAGCATGAGGAGGCGGTATATAGGGGCCCATGGCAGATTAGGGGCCTGGCAGCAGCTATGTGAGGCCCGTAATCTGCCTGCACCCTATGTCAAAAAATTTAACACACCAGCAGTGTGAAGAGACCTGAAAGTGGCACATGGCAGCAGAGTGTGGCGATGGAGACAGCAGCAATGGGAGGCCGTACAGGGACCCATGAGAGACTCTAGACTTGGCAGCAGCATGAGGAGGCGGTATATAGGGGCCCATGGCAGATTAGGGGCCTGGCAGCAGCTATGTGAGGCCCGTAATCTGCCTGCACCCTATGTCAAAAAATTTAACACACCAGCAGTGTGAAGAGACCTGAAAGTGGCACATGGCAGCAGAGTGTGGCGATGGAGACAGCAGCAATGGGAGGCCGTACAGGGACCCATGACAGACTCTGGACTTGGCAGCAGCATGAGGAGGCGGTATATAGGGGCCCATGGCAGATTAGGGGCCTGGCAGCAGCTATGTGAGGCCCGTAATCTGCCTGCACCCTATGTCAAAAAATTTAACACACCAGCAGTGTGAAGAGACCTGAAAGTGGCACATGGCAGCAGAGTGTGGCGATGGAGACAGCAGCAATGGGAGGCCGTACAGGGACCCATGACAGACTCTAGACTTGGCAGCAGCATGAGGAGGCGGTATATAGGGGCCCATGGCAGATTAGGGGCCTGGCAGCAGCTATGTGAGGCCCGTAATCTGCCTGCACCCTATGTCAAAAAATTTAACACACCAGCAGTGTGAAGAGACCTGAAAGTGGCACATGGCAGCAGAGTGTGGCGATGGAGACAGCAGCAATGGGAGGCCGTACAGGGACCCATGAGAGACTCTAGACTTGGCAGCAGCATGAGGAGGCGGTATATAGGGGCCCATGGCAGATTAGGGGCCTGGCAGCAGCTATGTGAGGCCCGTAATCTGCCTGCACCCTATGTCAAAAAATTAAACACACCAGCAGTGTGAAGAGACCTGAAAGTGGCACATGGCAGCAGAGTGTGGCGATGGAGACAGCAGCAATGGGAGGCCTTACAGGGACCCATGACAGACTCTGGACTTGGCAGCAGCATGAGGAGGCGGTATATAGGGGCCCATGGCAGATTAGGGGCCTGGCAGCAGCTATGTGAGGCCCGTAATCTGCCTGCACCCTATGTCAAAAAATTTAACACACCAGCAGTGTGAAGAGACCTGAAAGTGGCACATGGCAGCAGAGTGTGGCGATGGAGACAGCAGCAATGGGAGGCCGTACAGGGACCCATGACAGACTCTAGACTTGGCAGCAGCATGAGGAGGCGGTATATAGGGGCCCATGGCAGATTAGGGGCCTGGCAGCAGCTATGTGAGGCCCGTAATCTGCCTGCACCCTATGTCAAAAAATTAAACACACCAGCAGTGTGAAGAGACCTGAAAGTGGCACATGGCAGCAGAGTGTGGCGATGGAGACAGCAGCAATGGGAGGCCATACAGGGACCCATGACAGACTCTGGACTTGGCAGCAGCATGAGGAGGCGGTATATAGGGGCCCATGGCAGATTAGGGGCCTGGCAGCAGCTATAGGAGGCCCGTAATCTGCCAGCACCCTATGTCAAAAAATTAAACACACCAGCAGTGTGAGGAGACCTGAAAGTGGCACATGTTTGAGGCATGATTCATGGCGGATTTAGTCAGTTGTGTCAGGAACTGGTGGTTTGAAATCCAGACTAATCCACGCCTGATTCATTTTCACAAACGTGAGTCTCTCCACACTTTGGGTGGACAGTCGTGTCCTCCGCGGAGTTACAATACCTCCTGCCGCACTAAACACGCGCTCCGATGCCACGCTACTGGCCGGGCATGACAGCCTTTCAAGGGCAAATTCAGCTAGTTGGGGCCAAAGGTCAAGTTTCGTTGCCCAGTAGTCAAGGGGATTGTCTACCTCGGTTGGCAGGGTGCTGTCCAAGTAGGCCCAAGCCTGTTGTTTGAGCTCCTGCTCCAGGTCCACCTGATGCTGCTGCTGCTGCTGCGGCTGGTTAGTAGTTTCCTCACTGCGCTGGTGAAGAAAGCTACTCATCATCGACTGCAGACTGAGGCAGCCACTGCTGGTGGAGCTGCCACTGCTCCTACCACCCCACCCCTCCCCTGCTGCCATGCCAGCGGAACGCGAGCGCACAGGGCCCACAGTGTCTGAGGATGGACGTTGGCGCACAAAGGCAGAGACCAACTGACTACATAGGTGGTTTTTATAGTACGTAATTTTGGCCTCCCTCTCAGCAGGTGTGAAAAAGGCCACCATTTTGGACCGGTAGCGAGGGTCCAACAAGGTGGACAGCCAAAAGTCATCCCTCTGTCTGATGGTTATTATTCGGCTGTCGCTACGCAAGCAACCGAGCATGCTATGGGCCATTTGTGCCAAGGAATGCGAGGGACTCCCTGCCTCCATCTCCACAGCATACTGCCACGGTGCGTCTGGGTCCTCTGTCTCCTCCTCCTCCTCCTCTACCAGATGCTCCTGCTCCTCCACTCCTGTCCGCTGAGTGGAAAAACCACCCATTTCACTCAATAATTCCTGAGCACAAATGTCCTCCTCTACCTCCTCCTCTTCTTCCTGTCCTGCCCCCACAGGGGTCATGTGGCGTTGAGATCTGTGCGCCACGTCTACCGCACCCTGACCAGCCATTGTTAACAGCATTTGTTCCAGGACGTGCAACAGAGGAATGACGTCGTTCATCCCATAGTCCTGCCGACTCACGAATAGCGTGGCCTCCTCAAAGGGCCTGAGCAAGCGGCAGGTGTCACGCATGAGCTGCCAATGGCTGACATCTAAGTTACACAGGGGAGTACCTTTATCCGCTTGTAACATCAGGAAATCGGTGATGGCCTTTCGCTGCTCGTAAAGGCGGTCTAACATGTGTAGGGTTGAATTCCACCTTGTTGCAACGTCGCAGATCAGGCGATGCTGTGGAATTCCGTTCTGCCGCTGCAGCTCAATGAGGGTGTTCTTTGCGGTGTAGGAATGGCTGAAATGCATGCACAGTTTACGTGACATTTTAAGGATGTCTTGCAGTGGGATGGTGGATTTTAGGAACCGCTTGACAACCAGATTGAACACGTGAGCCATGCATGGCGCATGGCACAACCTTCCTTGACGCAGAGCAGACACCATGTTCTTTCCGTTGTCAGTCAACATGGTTCCGATTTTTAGTTTGCGCGGAGACAGCCATCTGTCGATTTCTCTGTTCATTACACTCAGCAGTTCCTCCCCTGTGTGACTACGTTCGCCAAGGCATACCAGGTGCAGCACAGCGTGACACCGTTGCGCCCTGCACATGTGATATGCCGGTCGGGTAATGGGACTTGGCACGGGGGTGGCGGCTGAGGACACGGCGGAAAAAGAGGTGGTAGAGGCGGACATGCTTGCTGGACCAAGGACGTGCAAACGTGGAGGCAAAAGCGTCGTGACCTGTCCAAGTTGCTGGTGCGGCTGTGCCGGCACCACGTTCACCCAGTGGGCCGTAAATGACATGTACTGTCCCTGACCGTAGTTACAGCTCCACACGTCGGCGCTGCCGTGCACTTTGGCAGAGACCGACATGCTCAAAGACTGGCCCACCATCTCTTCTACATGTGAATGCAGGGCTGGCACTGCCTTTTGGGCAAAGAAATGACGGCTTGGCACTCTCCACCGCGGCGCGGCACAAGCCATCATTTCTCGGAAAGGTGCTGAGTCCACCAGTTGGAAAGGGAGGGACTGCAGCACCAGCAACTTGGACAGGAGGACGTTCAGCTTTTGCACCGTCGGGTGCGTGCTCGCAAACTGTTGTCTCTTGGATACGGATTCCAAGAAAGACTGTTGACGGAATCCGAGAAGAGGAGTAGCAGGAGAAGGAGCATCTGAACGAGCGGAAGATGCCAATGAGCGACAACTCCCCTCAGCAGAGGTGTTGGAGCCTTGACTGGCTGATAGAGGGCGATTGACGACGTCGGGTGACGGAGCAAGTAACGGAGCGGGTGATGGAGCGGGGGCTGGGGCAGGCAGAACCGCCATATGTTTATCACGGTTTTCCCAGGCCACCGAATGGTGACGCTGCATATGCTGACGCAACGCTGTAGTCCCAACATGGGCCCCCTGGCCACGCTTGCATTTCTGGCCACATAGTCGACATACGGCTACGTTTACTTCCTCGGGCGGCTTGAGGAAAAATTGCCACACCACCGAGTAGGAAACTTTGCCCCCGCTACTCTTCACTGGCTGACTGCTACTTCCTCCGTGCGCACCGGCACCACTACTGGCCGTGGTGGTAGGCTGCAGTGGAGCTGGTGCTCTACTCCGTGGACGTTTGGCTCCACTGACACTGATGCGACCCTGCTGCTGTCTCCTGGGCAACCCACCGACTGTTTTGCTCGCTGCCAAGCTGCCACCCTCTTCTCCTGATGATGCGGAAGAAATTGCCTGATGACGACGAGGCTGCCAAGTGCGATCAACCTCCTCATCATCAAGTAGGGTCTCCGCCTCACTACTAGCCCCCTCGGCTGCGTCTGGGTCAGGAGACAGACCTGTCTCTAGACCGGCTACCGAGCCACTCTCCTCGCCAGTACTTGTTCGCTTGGCTGCTGAAAAGGCCGATGTCTCCCCCCGTTCCTGACCGCCCTCTGTTAGCTCTTCCTCACTGTACAGTGGGGCTGAGCCCACAGCATGCGATACTTCGCTTGGTGAGGGAACAGCAAAGGACAGGGGCAGGTAGAGGACACGTGATTTCAGTGGGCTTGGTCCCGGGCCATGCCAACTAACGGTTGTGTCTGACGTACCCACCGACCGTTGGCTGTAGGTGTCAGAGGTGACCTGGGAAGAGGAAGACGACCGAGCCAACCAATCAATGACGGCAGGGTTGTCGGTGGAGACACGACCGCTGGATGACACCGGGAGCACTGGCCTCTGGCTGCGAATACTGCTGCCTCGACCCCTTCCTCTGCTGCCACGTCTGCTCGCTCCTAAAACATTGCCTCCTCTGCCACTCCTCTGCATGTTGTCTGACATACTATTTAATTCAACGATTAGGTGTCCCTGAGTAACAATTCTCTGGCACTCAGTAACAATTCTGTCTGTCCCTGAGTATGAATTCTGTGGCCCTGAGTAACAATTATGTGTCTGTGCGAGTAACAATTCTGTGTCTGTGCGAGTAACAATTCTGTGTCTGTGCAAGTAACAATTTTGTGTCTGTGCGAGTAACAATTCTCTGGCACTCAGTAACAATTCTGTCTGTCCCTGAGTAACAATTCTCTGGCACTCAGTAACAATTCTGTCTGTCCCTGAGTATGAATTCTGTGGCCCTGAGTAACAATTCTGTGTCTGTGCGAGTAACAATTCTGTGTCTGTGCAAGTAACAATTTTGTGTCTGTGCGAGTAACAATTCTCTGGCACTCAGTAACAATTCTGTCTGTCCCTGAGTAACAATTCTCTGGCACTCAGTAACAATTCTGTCTGTCCCTGAGTATGAATTCTGTGGCCCTGAGTAACAATTCTGTGTCTGTGCGAGTAACAATTCTGTGTCTGTGCAAGTAACAATTTTGTGTCTGTGCGAGTAACAATTCTCTGGCACTCAGTAACAATTCTGTCTGTCCCTGAGTAACAATTCTCTGGCACTCAGTAACAATTCTGTCTGTCCCTGAGTAACAATTCTCTGGCACTCAGTAACAATTCTGTCTATCCCTGAGTATGAATTCTGTGGCCCTGAGTAACAATTCTGTGTCTGTGCGAGTAACAATTCTGTGTCTGTGCAAGTAACAATTTTGTGTCTGTGCGAGTAACAATTCTCTGGCACTCAGTAACAATTCTGTCTGTCCCTGAGTAACAATTCTCTGGCACTCAGTAACAATTCTGTCTGTCCCTGAGTAACAATTCTCTGGCACTCAGTAACAATTCTGTCTGTCCCTGAGTATGAATTCTGTGGCCCTGAGTAACAATTCTGTGTCTGTGCGAGTAACAATTCTGTGTCTGTGCAAGTAACAATTTTGTGTCTGTGCGAGTAACAATTCTCTGGCACTCAGTAACAATTCTGTCTGTCCCTGAGTAACAATTCTCTGGCACTCAGTAACAATTCTGTCTGTCCCTGAGTAACAATTCTCTGGCACTCAGTAACAATTCTGTCTATCCCTGAGTATGAATTCTGTGGCCCTGAGTAACAATTCTGTGTCTGTGCGAGTAACAATTCTGTGTCTGTGCAAGTAACAATTTTGTGTCTGTGCGAGTAACAATTCTCTGGCACTCAGTAACAATTCTGTCTGTCCCTGAGTAACAATTCTCTGGCACTCAGTAACAATTCTGTCTGTCCCTGAGTAACAATTCTCTGGCACTCAGTAACAATTCTGTCTATCCCTGAGTATGAATTCTGTGGCCCTGAGTAACAATTCTGTGTCTGTGCGAGTAACAATTCTGTGTCTGTGCAAGTAACAATTTTGTGTCTGTGCGAGTAACAATTCTCTGGCACTCAGTAACAATTCTGTCTGTCCCTGAGTAACAATTCTCTGGCACTCAGTAACAATTCTGTCTGTCCCTGAGTAACAATTCTCTGGCACTCAGTAACAATTCTGTCTGTCCCTGAGTAACAATTCTCTGGCACTCAGTAACAATTCTGTCTGTCCCTGAGTAACAATTCTCTGGCACTCAGTAACAATTCTGTCTGTCCCTGAGTATGAATTCTGTGGCCCTGAGTAACAATTCTGTGTCTGTGCGAGTAACAATTCTGTGTCTGTGCAAGTAACAATTTTGTGTCTGTGCGAGTAACAATTCTCTGGCACTCAGTAACAATTCTGTCTGTCCCTGAGTAACAATTCTCTGGCACTCAGTAACAATTCTGTCTGTCCCTGAGTAACAATTCTCTGGCACTCAGTAACAATTCTGTCTGTCCCTGAGTATGAATTCTGTGGCCCTGAGTAACAATTCTGTGTCTGTGCGAGTAACAATTCTGTGTCTGTGCAAGTAACAATTTTGTGTCTGTGCGAGTAACAATTCTCTGGCACTCAGTAACAATTCTGTCTGTCCCTGAGTAACAATTCTCTGGCACTCAGTAACAATTCTGTCTGTCCCTGAGTAACAATTCTCTGGCACTCAGTAACAATTCTGTCTATCCCTGAGTATGAATTCTGTGGCCCTGAGTAACAATTCTGTGTCTGTGCGAGTAACAATTCTGTGTCTGTGCAAGTAACAATTTTGTGTCTGTGCGAGTAACAATTCTCTGGCACTCAGTAACAATTCTGTCTTTCCCTGAGTAACAATTCTCTGGCACTCAGTAACAATTCTGTCTGTCCCTGAGTAACAATTCTCTGGCACTCAGTAACAATTCTGTCTGTCCCTGAGTAACAATTCTCTGGCACTCAGTAACAATTCTGTCTGTCCCTGAGTAACAATTCTCTGGCACTCAGTAACAATTCTGTCTGTCCCTGAGTATGAATTCTGTGGCCCTGAGTAACAATTCTGTGTCTGTGCGAGTAACAATTCTGTGTCTGTGCAAGTAACAATTTTGTGTCTGTGCGAGTAACAATTCTCTGGCACTCAGTAACAATTCTGTCTGTCCCTGAGTAACAATTCTCTGGCACTCAGTAACAATTCTGTCTGTCCCTGAGTAACAATTCTCTGGCACTCAGTAACAATTCTGTCTGTCCCTGAGTATGAATTCTGTGGCCCTGAGTAACAATTCTGTGTCTGTGCGAGTAACAATTCTGTGTCTGTGCAAGTAACAATTTTGTGTCTGTGCGAGTAACAATTCTCTGGCACTCAGTAACAATTCTGTCTGTCCCTGAGTAACAATTCTCTGGCACTCAGTAACAATTCTGTCTGTCCCTGAGTAACAATTCTCTGGCACTCAGTAACAATTCTGTCTGTCCCTGAGTAACAATTCTCTGGCACTCAGTAACAATTCTGTCTGTCCCTGAGTAACAATTCTCTGGCACTCAGTAACAATTCTGTCTGTCCCTGAGTAACAATTCTGTCTGTCCCTGAGAATGAATTCTGTGGCCCTGAGTAAGAATTCTCTGGCACTCAGTAACAATTCTGTCTGTCCCTGAGTAACAATTCTCTGGCACTCAGTAACAATTCTGTCTGTCCCTGAGTAACAATTCTCTGGCACTCAGTAACAATTCTGTCTGTCCCTGAGTATGAATTCTGTGGCCCTGAGTAACAATTCTGTGTCTGTGCGAGTAACAATTCTGTGTCTGTGCAAGTAACAATTTTGTGTCTGTGCGAGTAACAATTCTCTGGCACTCAGTAACAATTCTGTCTGTCCCTGAGTAACAATTCTCTGGCACTCAGTAACAATTCTGTCTGTCCCTGAGTAACAATTCTCTGGCACTCAGTAACAATTCTGTCTATCCCTGAGTATGAATTCTGTGGCCCTGAGTAACAATTCTGTGTCTGTGCGAGTAACAATTCTGTGTCTGTGCAAGTAACAATTTTGTGTCTGTGCGAGTAACAATTCTCTGGCACTCAGTAACAATTCTGTCTGTCCCTGAGTAACAATTCTCTGGCACTCAGTAACAATTCTGTCTGTCCCTGAGTATGAATTCTGTGGCCCTGAGTAACAATTCTGTGTCTGTGCGAGTAACAATTCTGTGTCTGTGCAAGTAACAATTTTGTGTCTGTGCGAGTAACAATTCTCTGGCACTCAGTAACAATTCTGTCTGTCCCTGAGTAACAATTCTCTGGCACTCAGTAACAATTCTGTCTGTCCCTGAGTAACAATTCTCTGGCACTCAGTAACAATTCTGTCTGTCCCTGAGTAACAATTCTCTGGCACTCAGTAACAATTCTGTCTGTCCCTGAGTAACAATTCTCTGGCACTCAGTAACAATTCTGTCTGTCCCTGAGTAACAATTCTGTCTGTCCCTGAGAATGAATTCTGTGGCCCTGAGTAAGAATTCTCTGGCACTCAGTAACAATTCTGTCTGTCCCTGAGTAACAATTCTCTGGCACTCAGTAACAATTCTGTCTGTCCCTGAGTAAAAATTCTGTGGCCCTAATAACGTTTCTGTGGCCCTAAGTAACAATTCTCTGGCACTGAGTAACAATTCTGTCTGTCCCTGAGTATGAATTCTGTGGCCCTAACTAGCGTTTATTTGTCCCTAAATAACGATTCTGTGGCCCTCATTAACAAGTCTGTGTCCCTGAGTAATGGTTCTCTGTCCCTAAGTAACTTCTCTCTGTCCCCAATTCTCGTTTCTGTGGCCCTAACTCTGTCCCTGTCCCTAGTACAGAGCGGTCTTCCTCTGTTCAATGACTGCAGGCAAATGAAGATTTCCAAAATGGCCGCTATATATACCTCGACCATTACACAGTGCTGGCTGGCTGGCTGCTGATTGGCTGATGCGATCACATGTCGTTGAGGAATGCATTATGGGGCAGCGCGCCTTGTCTGCGCGCCTTCCCCGACATCCCCGCTCCGTCGCCGCACATGTCAGCCGCCATTTTCGGAAAAATTTCGATTCGCGCGTCCGAATTAGGCTGTTTTTCGGATTCGGCACGAATCGAAATTTTTCCGATATTCGACTCGAATTCCACTTCGGATACTTCGATTCGCTCATCTCTAGTCTTTAGCTAATGATTCTGCAGACAGTTGGTGACTTTTGCGCACTGTGCGCTTCAGCATGCGCTGACCCCGCTCTGTAATTTTACGTGGCCTATCACTTGGTGGCTGAGTTGCTGTTGTTCCCAGTTGCTTTCACTTTGTCATAATACCACTAACAGTTGACCATGGAATATTAAGTAGCAAGGAAATTTCATGGATGGACTTATTGCACAGGTAGTAAACTATCACGGTACTGCACCTGAATTCACTGAGCTCCTGAGAGCAACCTATAAGCCGTGTACCGGGGTGGGCTCCCCAGGATACAGTAAAGTCACGAACGAGGAAAGCAACCCCAACACCAGCTTTTGCCACAACAGAATTTTACTTAGATGTGGCAAATAAACACAACCACAAATGCTGGAAACATACAATAAATTTACATACACCCAGCCCAAAGGCCGAAACCCTTGTGCTGCACAGCATGGCGCCTTCTGATGGATGAAGGTAGAAAGTGAAGTAATTTACCTACTGGCGGGCACAACTAAGCTGCCACACCTTACCTGTTATTACCCTAAAAGAGCAAGAATCAGTGTATGGGTGTACGGTATGGGCTAGCCTGCGGTGCAGCACAACAGCTTACAATCTTACACAACTCTACAGTATTCCCCCTCCCATAACTGGTCCTGTAGCTTGTGCCTGAGTAGTCCTTCTGAGCAAAACGCCAGTCTGGCTTGAGCTTGTGGGATTTTATCAGGTCTCCAATGTGAAATGTCACTTTAAGTTGTGGAGTCCTTCCAATAATCAGTAACAACACTTGTGGCCTAACACAAACAGAGACCCTAACTAACTAACTATAGGCCTGGCCTCAGTCTCTAGGCGCCAACACTGAAATGAGGTGCGTGCAAGATCTTACCGACCCCGGGTCTGCTTTTCATCCGCTGGTGACTCTGAACAGAACAAATGTCTCTCCAACAAGCATGCGGTCTCGACGTATATGTTGCATAGTTCCTCTGCTCTCATCAGCATTCCTGGCAGCAATCTCATCAGCTTCCTTGCAGCAATCTCATCAGTTTCACTTAGCTGCAGCTCTGGTTATGGAGGGACACTCTCACACCTGGATGTGATCAGATTCTCAGCTCACACGGCCCCCCTCATTCACCATTCTCCAGAACATGGCTTCTCTTTCTCCTTCCTGTTCTCTCCAGCTTTGAGTGCAAAACCCCACCTCTTCATGAATATACAAATATCTATGCAGTCTGAGGCTGTGTTAGAAAAACAGTGACATCTTGTGGATAAACTGCAGAATGTCAGTCAAAACATTAATTTACTTCCACACAAACAGTGTTCAAACAATGAGAGCTGTTTCCCCATCTCACAAACCTATTCTTTCACAAATGGTTGTAGAATCCGTATACATGCCTAGGTGCTTGATGTAAAAACACCTGTGGTTGTGGAGGTGATTGGAACACCTGAATCCAATGATTTGGAGGGGTGTCCCAATACTTTTGGTAATATAGTGTATGCCTGTAGCCTGTGTAAGTAACTCTATGGCATTCACAAGGTACAAAATAGGTGTTTAGCCAAATAACCAGGCAGTAATTGTAACCTGCAGTTTAGTAAACAGAAGAAAAGATGTAAAGGGTCAGGGTGGCAAAGGACTTGCAAAAACTGCAGAATAATACAAAATGGTTATGAAAGCTGAACAAACATGGACTCTTCACAACCTTTGTGACTTAATCCAAGTATAATGTAGGTGCATCAACAGAGAATCTAGCTGAGAATAACTACTTTAGTAAAACAATACAGAAAACAAACAACTACTTGCATTTATCCTTATAAACAGTATCCCTCATGGTGAAATCCAGGATAGTTTTGGTACCACAGGAGAACAACTGGATGAATCCAATGCCCAATGATAAAGAGCCACCCCACTGGAACTGGAGTACTCTGGCAGCAATCAGGGATTGGAATCCCCACAGCATCTGGATGTTTTGGAGAAGCTGTGTGCTATTGGACTCCAGCCCAGTTCTACCAGTGGAGGGCCTCTCACCTGGCTGCATATCACTTGCCCAGCTACCTCTGCCTCATCAGGTTTGGCCTCTCTAAGCATCTGAGGAATGGAAGGAGAGGGATTTATATACCCTGGGCAGATCCAGGAACCCAAGGAGTTGTGTGAAATGGAGCTTAAGTGACCTGCACCTACATTTGAGCATGGTGAGTAAATGGGCACTTTGCTAAAATAGACTTCCACTTTTAAAAGAGGGTTTGCGGAAAATTAGAAGCTGCAAGTTACATACTGTTACTGCTTCAAAGTAAAAAAAACTTCCTGACAAATATTATACTCCTCATGCCATTACATATTCGACTTAGAATAATTTTAAGGACAAAAGCATCAAAAAGGTAGTAAAACTAATATTTGTTTTTTTATGTGTTAAACAAAGCCCACAGACCATTAATTCCCCTGGAAATTGATATTGTTCACGTCTTTGATCTTTTTTAATGGTAATAATCTCTAAAGCTTGCCAAAGAGCTCAAAAAATAAGTTAAAATCCACCTCCAAGGAAATGCATAAATCCTATGTTCATATTAATCAGAAAATAAAAAAGCATATGTGTCAAAATAAATGCAGGCTTTATTAAACTGAAATATGTAAAACATCCAGTCTCCATCACATAGCACACTATGAATTGCTCAAGCTTCAAAATCTGAGTTTTAAATCAGAAACAGGTTTCTGTAAGTGCATCATGGAAAATGTTTCCACAAAAGTCTATATTAAGCACATCTCCTTCCAAAGAAAACTAAAACAAATCACAGATCTGTCTCTGTGACTGCAGGGAAAAGTAAAGAAAAGGAGGTGCACTCTAGGTGTCACGTTATATATATTGTTTTAAGGAGGCCTAGTGTAGTGGTGCTGCTGGTTTACTAATCGCAATATATTTTGCTAAGGCCAAGGACCTCTCGGATTTTAGATTGTGATGGCAACTTTGGATTATATGCAGTGAAGGGATCATTTATCTTTCCAAAGTTTTAGTGAGCTGGAGAATGATTCAGCAAAAAGCCAAAGTGAATTTAAGCCTGAAAAACATTTTGACATACTGTATGCTGAGGTACAGTAGTGGTGACCTACATGTCCATGGCACCTTCAGGCTGTCACAACCCCTGGACTGTAATTTACAAAGGAAAGGTTTCTCAGTAGGTGCAAAGACATTGGGTCTGATTTACTTAAGCATATGTGTTTGTAGCGCTCACCCCCTAATGGGCCCACTGAGTAGTCCCAGGGTTCATTTCCAAGCTAGTGTATATGCAGCCAGGCACGCTGTCTCAGTTACTCTTCTGGCTCAATGAATAGTCTAGTGGTATCCTTTTTTGATGATTTATTATAACTTGAAGTTGGATGGGGTGTAGGGTAATTGTGGGATACTCCAGTAATGTAAAGTAGCAACTAGAGAACATTTGTCTCTTTCTCTAAGCCTCCTAGAACAGTCAAATAATGGACTGAACTACACAGGGACACCATAAAAAATGTCCACCTTTAACCCCTTCCCACCCAGCCTATAGTAGATTGATGGCCGAGCGGGACACTCCTCCTTTTGAGTGGGTGTCATACAACGTTCTGTCAGAAGGTGCAGCTCACGTGGCCACGGGACACAGCTGATGACAGATCAGTACACCAGCCCGCTGCCAATGTTATGTGACCACTGTGACCAATCACAGCAGATCATATGACAATTGTGTACAATGGATAGCTTGTGTTCATGCCATCCTTGTATACAATTGTGTTGTTAGCTGTGATTGGTCACAGCAGTCACATGGTACAGAAATGGCCAATTACAGCCCATGTGTACCATGTGATGAGCTTTGCCCAATCACAGCTAATCACAACAAAAGACTGAATGAATCAGTTTCATTCAGTAAAAATGGTTGCTAATATCAATGAAATACATTGGTATTAGCAATCATAATGCGTGAAAAAAAAAATCCTGATCATTTGCACAGAGTAGTACAATGTTACTATGGTAACACTGTATTGCTCTGGTCACAGTGTGTTGAAAAAAAATTGTAAAAAAAAAGAAAACAAATTTAATAAAAAAGAAAAAAAATGTAATCATTATTCTTATTTTTTTTACAACTGTCACCAATCAGTGTCCCTGATCATTAGAATGGATTAGAAATTATATTGGCCGTCAGTACATCAGGATTGATCAATTATTAAATATAAATAACATATTTTGTGGTCTCTATAACGTCACAACAGATATTTGGGGTATTTTCACCAAAAAATTCAGCAGAATACATTTTGACCTAAATATATGAAGAAAGGTTATTTATTTGCAAAATGTTAGAACAGAAATGAAGAAAAACGTGTTTTTTAAAAAAAAGTTTTGTTTTTTTTTTGTTTATTTAGCAAAAAATAAAAAACTCAGTGGTGATTAAATACCACCAAAAGAAACCTCTATTTGTGTGAAAAAATGATAAAAAATATTTATGGGTACAGTGTTGCATGATAACGCAATTGTCATTCAAAGTGCAACAACGCTGAAAGCTGAAAATTGGCCTGGGCAGGAAGGGGGTAAAAGTGCCCAGTATTGAAGTGGTTAAGCATTGGCTGATACGGATGCAAGAGGGATAGTAGGAGCACACAGTCACTGGAATCTCACACTCAGGTCTGCATTCACAAATGTCTCTGGATATTTGGATTACTCCTTCCAGTATCAGCCAGAAATGTCTTCTGTTAGCTCTTTTAGACCAGATCCCTGGATACATCCCTCAGTCAGCTCCAGCTGAGTTCAGTAGAGTAGGCCCCATAGCTAACACAGCTGGGACCTCGATGAGCAAATAAAAAAAGTGCAGCTGGATTGCCCAGAAGGGCAGCGGCCCTTAGGGCTGGGACGTTCTCCTCCTGGTCAAGAACACCTCTACTCCAGGCCTAAGGCTATTTATGCACTCTCCCAGCCACCTGCTGGGAATCTTCCCCCAGGGATTGTCTGGGCCATATAAATATTCAAACTGTAGATTTGACTCCCCCAGCCCATTGCCTTCCAGAACCCTCCAGAAGATAGCGGGAGTAGTCAAACCCACAACCAGGGAAACTTAGTGCAGCCCAAAGCAATTACAAAGTGCTCCACTGATTACAAAGGAGCTAAAGAACTAAATTTACCTAACCTAGTCGCCTGAGCTCCTACCTCACTGACAACAACCTTCTTGACCCTTTACAGTCTGGCTTTCGCTCACTCCATTCCACTGAAACTGCCCTACTAAAACTCACTAATGATCTACTAGCTACTAAAACCAATGGCCACTACTCCATACTCTTACTACTTGACCTCTCTGTGGCTTTTGATACTGTTGACCATCCCCTCCTCCTCAAAAAACTCCACTCTCTTGGCCTGCGAGACTCTGCTCTCTCCTGGTTTTCCTCCTATCACAGCGCTGCTTCAGCGTTACCTATAACTCTGACTCCTCCTCTGCACTCCCTCTTTCTGTAGGGGTCCCTCAAGTTTCTGTCTTTGGACCCCTTATCTTCTCCATCTACACCTCCTCCCTTGGTCACTTGATAAACTCCCATGGCTTTAACCTCCCTGGCGGTATGATTATGTCAGGAATTTTGTACCAAAAGCGGTACCATTTTTTTGCATGGAAATTTGGTGTTATGTATTGTAGGCCTGCAATTCTTCGTAATTACTTACTTAATAAATACTCATAAAAAATAATAATATAATAATAATAAATTTAATTCAATAATATAATCAAACCAAAAACACTGAAATTTGAAATATAGCGCCAAGTTCGCACATCACTGAGCAAAGTCGCAAAATCGTTTTCAGTGTCTGATGACGAATTTCCCCCATGAATCATTATCACTCAATTCTGCAAGTGGTTCTGATTTACTATCGCTGTTCTCTAGCCGGTCTAAAACCGATTTTGACCTAAAGGGACACTTTTTGGATGCCGTGGACTTTTCTAAGTTTCCAGGCAGAAAGAACAGTCAAAATGCAGGCAGGGCACAGGACAAAGCAGTAGGGACAAAATGTATGTGAAATGGTTTGATACAGGAATGTTTTGGTATGAAATAATCGTTTTTAAAAAATGAAAATTTTTTAAAATTTTCAAATTTGCCGCCGGTTCTGGCGCCCGTACGTCCCGACATCACAGGGACCGGAACACAGAAGCCAGATGCCGGCATCGGCTAGAGGAGATGGCCGGGGACGCTGCAGGGGATGCATTGCGAGAGCGAAGGACAAGGTAAGCGCTGTAGGGAATCCCTGTGCAACGCTGCATGGTAAGCCCGAGTGTAGCTCGGGGTTACCGCTTTTGGTACTGAAACTTTACCCCGAGCTACACTCGGGAATACCGCCAGGGGGGTTAAGTACCATCTCTATGCTGATGACACACAAATCTGTCTTTCTACTCCTCACCTCACCCCTTCAGTCTCCTCTCGCATTACTAACCTACTAAGCGACATATCGGCATGGATGTCACTCCACTTCCTCAAAACTCAATATTTCCAAAACTGAGCTCTTAGTATTCCCCCCCAGCCCGTGCCCCCTCCCCTGACTTCTCCATCACGATCAATAATACAACCATCAATCCCTCCCCTCATGCCAGGGTACTAGGTGTAATCCTAAACTCCCATCTGTCCTTTCAGCCCAAAATCCAATCGCTGTCCAAATCATGTAGACTTCACCTCTGCAACATCTCCAAGATATGGCCGTTGTTAACCTCTGAAACTACTAAGTAACTTATTCACTCCCTTGATATCTCTCGCCTTGTCTACTGTAACTCCCTCCTCATTGGCCTACCTCATCGCAGGCTATCCCCTCTTCAGTCTATCATGAATGCTGTTGCCAGACTCATCCACCTTACTAACCATTCCGTATCTGCCACCCTTCTCTGCCAATCCCTCCACTGGCTTCCCATCGCCCAACGGATAACATTCAAAACATTAACAATAACATATAAAGCCATTTATAACTCTGCCCCAAACTACAGCATCAATCTTGCCTCCAAATATCACCCAAACCTTACTCTCCGCTCCTCGCAAGACCTCCTGCTCTCTAGCTCCCTTGTCTCCTCCTCCCATGGTCGTCTCCAGCACTTCTACAGAGCTTCCCCCATCCTCTGGAACTCTCTACCCCAATTTATCAGACTATCGCCTACTCTGCTCACTTTTAGGTGATCTCTGAAAACCTATCTCTTCAGGGAAGCCTATCCTGCCCTCAGCTAATAATGGAATCTTCTATTCCTTCATACCAGTCCATCCCCCACAGCTACTACCTTTTGTACCACTAGCCCCTCCCTCTTAGATTGTAAGCTCCAAGGAGCAGGGCCCTCCTAACTCTCTTGTATTGAACTGTATTGTTGCTGTATTGTCTCCCGTTATATTGTAAAGCACGGAACAAACGCTCCGCTGTTGGCGGTGTTGGCGCTATATAAATCCTGTATTATAATAATAATAACCTAGCTAGCACCTTTCTAGGTGGGTGCTACATGTGTATGTCGACCAAGCAGATTGTATTCTACAGTATTTGTTATGTGCCTACAATGTCCATAAATACATGCTAAGGATTCAGCATACATACAGCAATTGGGGAGGCAAATCTTGTTAGTCAATTCAGGCCATTTTTTAAACCCCAAAACAAAAATGTAATATATTGCAGCTTACAGGTCCTGCATTTGTTTTTATTTTTTAGGCCTTTCCTCTTTATTTTCACCTGGTGATCTGGCCAATAACACTTTCTGTCTTAGGGTGGCTTTGCTCTAAATCAGGTGTGTCAAACTGGCGGCCCTCCAGCTGTTGCAAAACTACAAGTCCCATTATGCCTCTGCCTTTGGAAGTCATGCTTGTAACTGTCAACCTTGCAATGCCTCATGGGACTTGTAGTTTGGCAACAGCTGGAGGGCCACCAGTTTGATACGTGTGCTCCAGATGGAGGTGCAATGAAGACACCTTTGGACAGCAGTATTTTCCGTTTGGGATCTGCAGTTCCTCACAGGTCCCTTTTTAGGGGAAATTTAAATATTGGTGTTTTGTACCTTTTCACATGGAGATCCTACCTAAAAAGCCTTGTGAGACATAACAAAAGTAATTTAACTCTCCTGCATAAAGCAAAATATAACAGAGTGGTTTTGTACAGACAAATCCTTCAAACCACAGCTAATGTGCACTTTTTACAATTCATCTTTTTAAAATTAATATCTAATTTATTACACAAACAACAGTAACAAGTTTGTTTGTTATCAAAAATATTGAGGCAAATGAAACACAACTACTGTCAATGCTGCCATCTGAGGATATTCATTACCTGCTTTCCAAACTATTTCTGAGAAAGTACTGGAACATTGTTTGAATGTAATGAAATATCCAGGATGGTGGAGTTGTTTACAACTGTCAGAGATCCACATAGCTGAGCTTTCATGTTCACACTGGATTACAAGTTATTAAAGGACATAATCCACCTGGATAGCCAGATGGAAAATTGTTAGCTGAACAGCAGCTGCATCCAATGAGATGCAGCTGCTATTCAGGTTTTCTGATGGCCACTGGTGCCAGCTACCAAAATATGATAGTCAAAGTAGGAGATTTGTCTATCTGTATTATATGGAAGAATTAGGTAGATTTTTTTTCTTTCAGTCCGCAGGCTGAACAAAATTACTTAGCTATGTATGGCCAGCTTTACATGAGATGTCTGTGTGAGAAGGTAATATGGTGGGGTGAATTGCCAAAGAAGTGAACATGAGCAAGCATAAGGTGGTATTGTATGCTTGGATTAAGACCCACAAACAAGTGCAGCCATTCATAGACATAGCTATCAATATCCCTGAACTTATCTAGCTGATTGTACACTAATACTCAATGGGGTTGATTTACTAAAACTGAAGAGTGCAAAATCTGGTGCGGTTGTGCATGGTAGCCAATCAGCATCTAACTTTGGCATGTTCAATTAAGTTTTGACAAAAAAAACTGGAAGCTGATTGGTTTCTATACAGAGCTGCACCAGATTTTGCACTCTGCAATTTTAGCAAATCAACCCCAATGTGTGTGATACTGGTCCAAGTTTACCATGCATGTTTAACACGCAAGTAATGTTGCTTTTGGGACTTCTGTAAGGTTCACCTCAAAATGTGCACATCAAAATTATGTTTATTTATTTCAGGTAATTATATAGCGCTGTCAATTTACACAGTGCTTTACATGTATATATTGTACATTCACATCAGTCCCTAACCCTCAAGGGGTGTACAATCTAAGGTCCCTAACTTACATTCATGCATACACATACAAGGACCAATTTAGACAGGAGCCAATTAACTGTACAAAGTGGGTAAAACCAGCGTGTCAGATTTAGCGGCTATAGCCTCCAGTAATAATCACTGTGTTTACCCACCCCTGCCGGGAGAATACAAGAGCTCCGCAGGAGGGACTGTATCAATGGGGAAATCGAGCATTGTCTGGGGCCGGTTTAAGGGAATTTATTATTGAAATATCCATTAGCCCCACCAATTGGAATTCTATAAACTGGCTGATGCTTGAATTTTGGCATGTACACAAGGATCTGTGCATGTGAAGTACAGTAGTCCTCTATTTATGGTTCACTACACACTACTTTCTACAAATTACAGTCCCCTTTGATGAAACCCATGTGCACCTAATGTGGTTTTATTTCTCTATGGCATGTACAATTAAAATTGCTTGCAAGGGTTAGATAGATCAAAAAAAAGAGAGAGAAAATCACATTTTTATTTTAGGCATACCATGGCATAGCTGGTGTTTGTTTGGACACTGTAGACACATTAACTAAAGTTTGATTTACTAAGAACAAATAGGCTGTTAACCACTTGAATACCGGGCACCAGGGGTGGACTGACCATTCGAGCACTCGGGCACTGCCCGAGGGCCCGGGGTTAGTAGGGGGCCCCATGAAATGCCCCTGGTACCTTTTTATAGGCTTTTTTGAGTGTGGGCAAGGACACAGGGGCCCCATGATCCCCTATTGCCCAGGGACCCCATGAGTTGTCAGTCCGCCCCTGCCAGGCACTTATACCCCCTTCCTGCCCAGGCCAATTTTCAGCTTTCAATGCTGTCACACTTTGAATGACAATTACGCGGTCATGCAACACTGTACCCATATGACATTTTTATCACACAAATAGAGCTTTCTTTTGGTGGTATTTAATCGCCACTGGGTGTTTTATTTTTTGTGCTATAAACAAAAGAAGAGCAAACATTTTGAAAAAAAAAGTTTTTCTTTGTTTCTATTATAAAATTTTGCAAACAGGTCATTTTTCTCCTTCATCGATGTGTGTTGATAAGGCTGCACTGATAGGCAGCACTGATGGGCACTGATAGGCAGCACTGATGGGCACTGATGAGGAGGCACAAATAGGCAGCACAGATAGGAGGCACTGATATGAGGCACTGATGATGCCGCACTCATGGGCGGCACTGATGGGCAGCACTGATGGGCAGCACTGATTGGTGGTACTACTGGACACAGGTGGGTGGCACTGATCGGCACAGGTGGGTGGCACTGCAGGACACAGGTGGTTAGCACTGATGGGCACAGGTGGGTGGCACTGGGTACAGTTGGGTGGCACAGGTGGGCGGCACTGCTGGGCACTTATCATCAGTGCCCTGATGATCAGTGCTGATCACTTCTCTGACAATTGCCGGTTATCAGCAGTACTTTCCTCATGATGTGACAGCGTGAGTAAAAGTACAGCCAATAACCGGCAACTGTATTTACCTGGTGATCTGCTGTGTCATTGGACACAGCTGATCACATGGTAACAGGTTGCTGTGATTGGCCGTTTACCATATCACATGATCAGCTGTGTCCGTAGGACACAGCAATCACTGGCGGCACCTGGTGAGCGCTGCTGGGGGCACGTAGGGGGAGTGTTCTGGAATGACGTCTATGGATGTCGTCCCAGAACTAGACAACCGCGCTGTAGCCGTCTTTCGGCTATAGCGCGGTAGGGAAGAGATTAACTTTGCAAGGTAATTTGCCCCAGAGCTTAGTTAATGAGGTGAAGCTCAACTGACTTTCATCATCCAATAATGTGCAAGCAAAAACACTGTTTTTCTTTTTTATTTTCCTTGCACGTGATTGGATATTCTTTGCAAAGTGAAGCTTCATCGCATTCATTAAACTCTGAGGCTAATTCCCTTGCCAATTCCCTATTTAAAGTGAACAGCCTATTTGTCTTTAGTAAATCATCTCAATACAGTAGCTTATTTAGCAAACCACCATTGTTAGTGGATTCCACACTGTGAGTGCATGTTTGAGCATTCTGCCCTGAGTATACTATTTTCTCATTCGTGGACTATTAATCATAAATGCATTTACTTTAGTACATCAACTTCGATAAATGGATGGAAAGGAAAATATGGAGAGTTTTTAGAATTAAGACTTTTTGGGGAAAGTAAAAAAAAAAACAACAGCAAGGTCTACCTTGATTTATCAAACTTCACTTTACTTCATTAATGTGAATCAATTCAAGAGGCATTCTTTTTTTTTAACTGCACTGAATGCTTGACATGAACACAGGTTCACTTTGTTGGGAAAGAGAATTAATCCCTTAGCAAATTAACTCCTTTCATTTTGCAAAAGTGAAGTGGAAAATAAATCATTCAAAACATGTTTATTCTAGAACTCATACCACAGAGATGAGCAGAAAATACTGAAGAGCTTAATGCTGTCTGCAAATTAGAAAAGACCAGGCCTGACACAAACTGTTGTCAGCTGAGCATCTGGATCTGATCTGCCAAAATAGAACTTTCAACAAGGCACATTTGCTAAAGAGAATGAGCCCAGGAGTTCAACATATAATCTTTCCAACAACGCTGGTCAGCCATTTCTTATGTTAAGATAGATCGTACTCAGTATATTTTTTTTAATTTGAATAAAATTCACAAACAATTGGGCAAAAGTTGAATGTGTCTCAAAAACAATCCAGTTAGTTAAATCCAGTTAAACAGCATCCGTATTACAAAGTTTTTGGTAAAACTGGTTGAATTCTTGGCCAGTTTTTTTCTACATGAGATTCCCCAATCTCCAAACTAATACGGGTTATTCATAGTAAAGTCAGCACCATGATTTGTCTCACACTGAAAGCCTGGAGTCTTTTATCTGGCTAGAATAATGATAGCTATACAGTGGCATATCAGACTTCTCAACGCACTGGGGGAATTTTACTGAAATTGGTGCAGACAGAATCTGGTGCAGCTGTGCATGGTAGCCAATCAGCATCAAACTTCAACCTGTTCATTGAAGCTTTGACAATAAAACCTGGAAGCTGATTGGTTTCTATGCAGAGCTGCACCTGGTTCTGAGTGCACCAGTTTTAGTAAATCCCCCCCGTTGTTTGTATGGTCAAATTATTACCAAACTGGGCCTTCCAAAACTTTAGCGAATCTGACCTTGAGGACCCGGTTCACTTTATGCCCTGATATGAATGATATGAATATTCATATGCAGGTCTATGTGGTGCAGGGGCGGACTGACAACTCATGGGGCACCCGGGCAATAGGGGATCATGGGGCCCCTGTGTCCTTGCCCACATTCAAAGCACAGCCAACAAAAACCTATAATAGGTACCAGGGGCATTTCATGGGGCCCCCTACTGACCCCGGGCCCTCGGGCAGTGCACGAGTGCTCGAATGGTCAGTCCGTCCCTGATGCAGTGCGATTTCAAACCCATTTGAATGGGATGAATTTGCACCGCACCGCGCTAAAAGTAGTGCATGCACTACTTAATTAAAACGCACAGCAACCGTATCACATGGTACTTTGTTCCATGCGGTTTGGTGCGTGCCAGAGCGGGCAAATGCAATGCGGTTGCAACCTGTGTTTGAGGTGTCGTTAACTTTAACTTACCCCTGCAGAAGATTGCAAGAGCATTGCGCTTGGAATGTGGTGCGGTAAGCCACACGGGAACGAAGTAGAAGACAAGCCTAAGGCTAACTATTCTTAAAAATATTCCTTACCCTCCTACTACTTATCCTGCCCAAAATTTATAAAAATAGATATGTGTACCTGCCTACATTTACTTCACTCTGGTCCAGTTGTGTGATCCTGCAGCTGTGGTTCGGGAAATTCCAGAAGCTGTGACTCCCATGGCCCAGCTGTTGTCGGCAATCCCTCCTCTCCCCTGCAGCAGCCGCTCACTGATACAGGGAAGCCAGAGCTGCAGGATCACGTGGACAGAGCAGATCAAATATAGGTAAATACACACATCTTTTTTATATAGGTCAGGCATGAGAAGTAGGGGGAGGGGGAGGGGGTGGGAACATTTTTAAGTGTAGTTAGACTTATGCTTTTCTACCACTTTTTTTAAAACAATCATATTTTATTAATCATAGGGTAATGCAAAGGTAGGCAAGAATCGTTCCAAGTACAAATACAAGGTAGTTTATTAATAGAACTAATACAATATTTTCAACAAGCAATTGTCACTCTGAGTTACCCATGTACTTTCTGAAAAACCATGAGAATGAAATTCAAATATGCTAAACCGTTGTATTCCGAATTAGCTTCAACATCAACAAAAGGAAGGATGATAGAAATGCCAAGCTAGATGAAAAGGTACAACAAACAGAACAAGCAAACAATTGTTGGTCTCATGTGTTTTGGTCAAAATGGTCATCAGGATTTTCTACCACTTTTATTGTTTTTTTTTTAAGGTTTCTTAAAATTTATCTGAACCAAAAAAAAAAGTAATATAAAGCAGCTTACTAGTCCTTAAATGTGGTGGTTGTTTTAGTTTTCTTTTTTTTTAGTTGTTATTCTTGTTAAAGTAATTCTTTGCTATAAGCAAATTGTGTAAAAAAAAAAAAAAAAGAAATACTGATCACTTCCCCAAAGTAGTACAATGTTACTATGGTAACATTGTACTACTTTGGTCATAGTAAAATATGAAAAAAAATCTTAAAAATTTTTAAAAAAAATGTAAATAAAAAATTAAAAATAATAAAAAAATAAAAAGAATTAAAAAAAAAATATATATATATTTTTTTTTTCATACTGTCACCAGTCAGTGTCCCTGTTCACCACTATGCCAGTTATATGATGACACTGTACTGCACTGGTGACAGTATGTAAAAAAAAAATAGTGAAAATAATTTTTTATTTTTTTAATTTTCCAAAAAATTATGACAAAAAAAAATACAACTTCAAAAAACTCGCCATGCCTCTTATGAAGTACGTCGGACTGTCTACTCTGCAAAAAGGGGTCATTTGGGGATATCTGTACTATTCTGACTTTCTTGGACCTCAAGAAATTAGATTGGCTGTCAGTACTTCAGGATTGATCAATATTCAGATCTATCCCATAGTTTGTGAACTCTATAACTTTCCTACAAACTAAATAATACATCCTAATTTGGGTTATTTTCACCAAAGACATGTAGCAGAATACATCTTGGCCTAAATTTATGAAGAACAATTATTTATTTGTAAACTATTATAACAGAAACAAAGAAAAACGTGGTTTTTTTTTAATTTTTGGTCTTTTTTTTTAATTTAACAAAAAATAAAAACCCCAGCGGTGATTAAATACCACCAAAAGAAAGCTCTAGTTGTGTGAAGAAAATGATAAAATTTTAGTTTGGGTACAATGTTGTATGACCGCGCAATTGTCATTCAAATTGTGAGAGCGCTGAAACGTGAAAACTGGCCTGGGCAGGAAGGTGTAAAATTGCCCGGTATTGAAATGGTTAATAGCAATAAGTAAAAAATATTGTTTTTTTCTGTAAATTGTCAGTCTTTTTTTTATAGCGCAAAAAAATAAGAAACGCATAGGCGATCAAACACCACCAAAAGAAAGCTCAATTTGTGGGAAAAAAGGATGTAAATTTCATTTGGGTGCAGCGTTGCATGACCGCGCAATTGTCAGTTAAAGTAACGCAGCACCGTAACGCAAAAAATGGCCTGGTCAGGAAGGGGGGTAAATCCTCTGGAGGGCAAGTGGTTAAAATAGTTTCCTGGGCCAGTGGGTTGGAGAACAGAGGAAACCTAGCACTGCAGAACGAATACAAAAATGTACTGGATGTATGTCTGCATCCACTACCTGTGTGTGTGTGAACCCTAAATTTTGCAAAATGTGATAATCTAATATTAAAAATAGAGTGTTCTCATAGGTCAGTGTGCTAAATATTTTATGCATTTGCTGTGATTGCATTTTATACAAGGAAAATATAAATAAGTAATGTAAATGTACACATTTTATGAGTGGCTTTCATCTGATTTTCTAGGTCAGAAGATGGATAAAGAAGCCAACAGCCAACAAGGATAAACATCAAAATAAACACTTGAAATACACACCTGTACCTACTGTGATGCATATAGCAACTACCCAAGATGAGCCCGAGTACTCACTGTGTCACAGTTACCTGGATGACCCTACTTTTGAAAGTTTTAAATCTCCTCTTGACAAACAGGTCAACTACTGGGAAAGCCAAAGAAGCTGTACTACTGTAAGTACTTATATTTATAATATAGCACAATTATGGCACTGTATGTTCCCTTCATCAGTTATAGTTCATATTTAGTGTATATTTTTATTTGTGCTTAATTTTTGTTCATTGTCTAGTTATTTTATACATTGTATGTTCTCTCACATTCATAGATATAGTATATTCTAACACACTTAAAATAATTCTATTTAGGTACTCATACAAGCTCAGGTGCAGACAAATCTACACACACAAACACTGTCACTTCCAGCGCTCAGAGTTCCACCACTGTCGAAGGGGGTCAGGGATGATCAAGAGACACGTAGCTGGTGCAGCCCTCCTCAGATGGGGGAATCCTGTGTAACTACAAAAAGAATGAACAAGAGGGTGCAAATACCTAGTGCATTTGCTGTTTTTTTTTTTTTGCCTTCCTCTGGATCAACTGTGGGTATAGGATTATAACTTTTTTTGGTTGTTACTTTTTTAGTTGAACTGGATGGACTTTTGTCTTTTTTCAGCCAAATTAACTATGTACTATGTATTACCAGTCATTTATTGTTCATAAAATAAATAGATGCCAAATGAATACTCACAAAGGAAGAAGATAAAATAGCATAACACCACAAGATAATGCAGCAAGCAGGAGTCGGGTGTCAACATGTACCCTTGCTGTGCTGGCGAACTGACACGTTTCGAGGGTGCACTCCCTTCCTCAGAGCTAACCTGCAGAGAACTACAGGCAAAGCTACTATACCTATATATGACAAAACTACACCTAACTAAGAGTGTAATACCCCCTCAGACCCAATGCATAAATACCTCCCCCCAGAGGCCACAAATGTAGGTAACCTAAAAAAGCTACTATACACCCAACTGCAACAAGCAATAGAAGTTTTTGGGAGGGACTAGGAATAGGGTACCCAAGTTAAGGCATCCAAGTAATATATTCCCAATTAACACATTCCCATCATGGCTGTTAGGTAAGTGGTTGCTGCAGAGACCCCCGCCTGAGGACTGGAAATACTCACAGCAAAGGAAATGTCACCAGTACACCAAGGATCTCCAAAAAAGGATCCAAAGCTTTATTAAGCAATCACATCACAGCTAAAACAGTGAAATTTTTTAGGACCCCTTCATCAGGCACATTACACAAGTTCAGCTAGAAAACAGTAGGAGGAAGGGATTGCTGGGAAGGATAGAGGTGTCATGTACTGAAAAACAACAAAGAGAGGTTGCACCAACCTAGAAAAATTACCACTACAAAATTTTAATAATTAAATAAAGCAAATAATATACTCACAAATGCATGACAATAATGAGCAGCACAAAATGCAAATGAGACTGCCTCCAGGTCTGCACTCAGGGCCGTGAATACAGGGGTACTACCAGTTCTCCTGAACAGGGCCCAGGCCAGCAGGGGGCCCAGGCAGCTGAGCAAATTGGATGTGGGCAGGGAGGGTGATTTGCAAGGTGCAGGGGGGGATTCATGGAACCAATCCTCTCTATGGCTCTCTGCAACAGCTGAAAGCTTGCTTCTTCTTCTCTCCCTCCCGATGGCTTTCAGCTGCTGCAGAAAGTCATATAGGGGATTGGTTCCAGTAATTGCCCCCTCACCACAGCATATGTTTCCCCCTGCTGCCCAGACCCCCTGTTTGCCCCCACCCCCGCAGTGCTGCTGGCTTCCCTCCTCTCCTTCCCACCTGCAGCTGCAAGCACACAATATGGTCTTTCAGGATGGAGAGTGGGGGAAGGGTCCTGTAATCTGTTATATTTACCAGCTTTTCCTTTCCTGAATAAACACAATGAGTGATCTGTGCCGATAACTCACTGTGTTCATTCATAACTGTAGTTATGTAATAGTAAAATACATTTGGGGGGGGGGCTGTCAGGTTGGCTGTATGGGGCCCCATTGTTTCTAACAGCAGTCCTGTCTGCACTGCTCATCTGATGGCATGGCAAGGCCTTTCAGTGTCCAAAATGGTTTCCAGTGTCCAAAATGGAGGAGGGCTTCTCCCTCCTCCATTTTGGACACTGGAAACCAGTCCTTTTGGATGCTGAAAGGCCTTCCCATGTCATCAGTTGAGCGGTACGGACCTGGAGTCAGTCTCATTTGCATTTTATGATATGCTTGTTACTGTAATGCATTTGGGAATACCACGCAAATTAGTTGGCAGCTCAGAAAGTAAAAGACAATTTTATGAAAATAAAAGGCCATACAAGTGTGGCACATACACATCATGGACAGCAGATTCTTTGTGATCAGTTTTAGCCTTTTGTGATTTTTTTATTCTTCAGGAAAGTAAAACAAGCCAAATTACCTTTTTAAGTTTATTTAAAAAATTTCCTTCTTCCCCTATAAATAGATATAAATCTATCTATCTATCTATCTATCTATCTATCTATCTATTTATCCTCTATGTAGCTGTCTGTTCACTCGTGCTTTAGAGTATAGCCTAGTACACACAATCAGAAAATAGTACTAAAATACCATTTTCAAAGTGATTGTGCGATAATCTGATCGTTAGTACACAACTTTCATCTGATATTGTTCAAAGGGACAAGCACAAACATTTTTCTCGTAAGATAACAGATCGTAATCATTTTTGTTTAATCAGTACAGTGTTTGTCCAAAAATACAATACAAATATATACATCACTTTCAAATTTTTATATGTAGAAGAATTTTCACAACTTTAGCAACCTCTTCACTTTCAATATGAGACTAGCATCCAAAAAAAAAATTGGACCATCATTCGTCCAATAGTCTCATCGTGTGTACAAGGGGTTTAATTCTCAGTATGTCATATATTTAAATACTGATGTACTATGGCTTAACAGCTATGGTTTCCGGTCTTGCTATGGTTTCAAAAATGGGCACAGAACCAAATGCAAAAACAAGAAGGGCAATTTAAACAACATTCCCACAACATGCCTAGCAGTGAATCATTAAGACGAACGGAATGACTGGGTTCTATATATTTAGACAGACAGGCAGATGCTGAATGGTTTTAATTGCGGCTCTGGCTCCTGATCACATTAAAACAGCAAATTTAAAATGTAACAATGATTACATCAAAAAGAATGCAAATTAGCAGGTCCAACTAGTAAATGAAATACAGATGGTAGGAATCAGGGAAGTGGATTTGGAAAGAATTTGTACGACTGGACAGTTTACGTTCCCGTTTCTGAATCCTAACCTAGCCTATCGTGTCATCATACAGCAAGCTATAAACTATTTATCTGAACTTAGACAAACAAAATACATGCATGGAATACTACAACTAAAAATGTTACAATGCAGAACTAGTAGTGTGCAAATAATGTGCAGTATCTCACATGTGATTTTAATTCCTACACTGCAAATCGTTTTAAAAAAATTATTTCTATAATTCTATTCAAATGTTGAAAGCATAGTACTGGGTTATGTTAGATGAAAGTAGAGATTTTGGAAATAAAGCAACACCTCATAGGCATGACACAGTTTTGGATCTGAAAACCACATTATTTATCCACAGTACAAAAATAAACAATGAGATTTTATTATTTTACTGGTGCATGTGAATGGGATTAAAATCTTAGCCGTTTCAAATACGTCTCAGAAATGTTATTGGGGAACTGATTTTATAGTTTAAAGATAAGAAGTCCTAGTATTCTTTATACTAGAAGGTGCCCCCAGAAATTACAAAATGTTCAGTTTTCACTATCTAACCATATATAATTAGATAGAAAACCTTCATAGATTTCTAAGCACCTCAATGACCCTGGCTGCTGCTCCCTAGATGAGTTTGCATGGCTGAGAAAAGTTGATCAGCTAGGATGGATTGCTCTGGCTAATTATTTTTGTTTAGTTTTAGATAGGTCAGCTGTCTCCTCTACCTATTATATAGACATAAGCAACTATCATGTACCTGGTCTTGAGGCTGAGATGATGAGAGGGCTTCCCTTGTGGGGAGCGCACAACACCCCAGGAGATAGTGACAGTAGATGCTGAGCTCAAAGAAGCATGGGTTGCCAGTTTTATTGTAGTCAGATGGATCTGCAATGGTGATGCCTCTTCAGGTGGAAGCTGGGCATTGGAAGCAGCTGATTCTGGATGCCACACTGGGAAGTGCAGACAGTTCACAGCAGGCAGGATGAGGCAGGAGACATAGTAAGGAACAGAAGCTAAGGTCAGAGCATGGTGGTCAAGCAGAGCAGTAGACAGGAGCATGGTTGGAAGCAAGCCAGGCTCACACACAGAAGGTAATCAGGAACAGGTCCTTATAACAAGCCGAGGTCAGAGCCAGGAGAGAAGCAAAGGGAAGTCCAGAAGAAAGCCTGGCACATAACAGGAAATCCATAAGTAACAAGCACACAGGAACAGGGGTATCAGGGAGCTGAAGACCAGTCAGCAAAGTCTGTGAGAAAATGTCATCCTTATAAAGGCCAGAGGGCACCAAGATCTATCACACATGGTGTGCGTCAGTGCCCACAATCCTGGGCCATCAATGCACAGTAAACAAATGTGACCATTCTGGGTATTAACAAGCATTCTAGGCCTTTGAGCCAATCCTCTATGGCTTATCCCTTGACAGCAACTTTGTCCAGTGAAAACTTGCATCCTTGCAAAAAAAAATATACATGCTTGTAAAAAGATTTTGCATTAAAAGGACTTCTCCAACAGGGCACCACAATTTGGCACATCATGCAGTTTATAGAAGGTGAGGTTGGAAAGCATTTCAGATACTTCCCTGTGACAGTCGTGTCATTGCTCTCTGCACAGGGGCGGACTGACAACTCATGGGGCCCCCGGACAATAGGGGATCATGGGGCCCCTGTGTCCTTGCCCAAACTCAAAAAAGCCTATGAAAAAGGTACCAGGGGCATCTCATGGGGCCCCCTACTGACCCCGGGCCCTCGGGCGGTGCCCGAGTTTCCAAATGGTCAGTCCGCCCCTGTCTCTGCATATAACAGTATTTGGAGGATTGGTTAGAGATAGGGATGAGGGCTTTGCAAAAGACTTTTGCCTATAAGTAACCATAATATACCGTCATCTGTATATTTTGGGGAAAGAGTGAGTGCATTTGAGCAAATGGTGTGGAATAGGAAGAAAATCCTATATTGTCATGTTTGGTCAATGAAAAGGTTCATTTTAACATGATGTTTTTAGAAGAAAACAAAGGGAAGCACATCAAAATGGGAAGAGAATATACAAACTTCAATTAAGTGCTGTATTTAGTAGGAATAAAGCCCAAGTGTTTCAATTCAAACACCATTAATCATTGGTCTACCCAATTTCTCCAAATTGAAAACATACATATCATGCTGTCTTATGCATACCTCTTCTCATTTTATGTTTGCTTTGGCAAACATAAATTTCCCTGGAAATCATACCAGTTATGAAATAGTTCTACTACTCCTGACCAAATTGTATGTCCAGATTTTGGGAGATAGTGTATAACAGTTGAGCATGTTCCCCTTACAAAGTGAATTTCTTCTTAGCTTAGTGTATGAGGTAAGCTAAGTGAAAATTCAGTTAATGTCCAAAGAAGCTGATCTCCGACTTTAGCACAGAGCTGCCACAGCTAACCCCTTACAGGCTGCAAACTGCTGAAGTTGATCCCGTGGATCACTATGGGTTGCAATATCAGTAAACCCCATATAGGTTGAACCTATATGGAGTTAACTGATCTTGCAACCCATAGGGATTTGTGGAATCAGCTTCAGCAGTTTGCAGCCTGTAAGGGGTTAACTGTGGCAGCTCTGTGCTAAAGTCGGAGATCGGCGATCGGCTTATTTGGCCTGAAACCGACACATGCGCAGTTGTTTCAGGGGATACATATCTTCATGGGATACTCATTTTACCGCTACACCGGGGTAGCTGTCACTGTGCCGGGAATCTGGGATCACCCCAATAACTGGCCAGGACCTTCACAGAGCCCAGAAGCTCTGCTGGCATCCTGCTCCTACACCCCCTGTGATGGTGTCACCCAGTGCAGCCCGCACCCCCTAGGGATGCCACTGATGTCAGTGAAGGTAGTGATGATTTGGTAGGCATGTACAAGGCAAGAAGTTCTTCTTGTTGGGTAACCTTTAACTGAGAATGCCAAGGAAATCCACATTTTTATTTCAGAAACCTAGCAGGTCACAGCAAACTCATAACCTTGCAGAAACAGCTGCTAAATACTAAATAAGTATTCCAAGAAAAAGGCAATTTTTATTCCAATGTCCCACAGAGTAACTGACTCAAACTGGATAGAGCCAGTAATCTAACAGATCTATTGAGTGAACAGCTTTTAATAGCTACATACACTTATATATGGTATATATACATTCCTTGAATCAGAGGCAACTGATTGCAGTATGATTCTTGAGAGTGCAACTAACGGAGCAGAGAGTTGATCTACTGTAAGTCATCAATACATTGATATCCAAACACTAGCTTTCAAAATATTAATGTTAGCACGTACAAATCTAACTGCTGATTAAATCATTCTAGATGAACAAAAGATCCCACTGAACCAAGTTCCTCTAGCTTAGTATTAAATTAAAATATTGGTCTATGCACAACTTGCAAATGCAAATTTAACTCTGGCAATCATACAAGTGCCATACAGCTACATAAAATGTTTAATTTAGATAACATGGCACAACTAGTCATCATAAAGCAAGTCAGCAGTCATCTAACTGGTTATTTTCTATCTGCATTTAGCAGCATGTTGATTACTTTCCCTAACAATTTAAACGTTTGTATAACTTTTATAAAACATTCTGTATCAGTTGTAAAAGTCTATATAATTTAAATTGCTTTTGTGGAATTTTTTTCTGTATATACAGGGTCATCTGTGCTACTACTTTCCAGAGAGTTTACAGTAATTTATATATGTATATTTACTCTTTTATGTACATTTTTCTAGTAACCTCTAGTTTATACAGCTTAATTGAGCACAGGTGATTGAAATATGGTGTGTGCCAGATTGTGGGGACCTTTATTTTTTTTTTTTGCAAGAAACATTAAAGTTCTGCCTTTGCAGTTATTTCTTTCTTGATCAAATTGTCTCCTTAAAACTCCCTTCAATCAAGCATACTATGCCGTTTACTAGCCTATGACTATGACCAGATGGTTTCCATCCAGCATGACCGAGCATTTGTCAAAAACTAAGATTTGATGATGAAAGAATTCTGAGATCCCAGAAGTCTGCCAGCTGCAGGCTCCTGGTACCTACAAGGTGCTTAGTTGCACAAATTTCATGCATTCCTTTAAATCTCTAGAGGAAGAATCCTTAAATTTCAGTAATGGGGTACAGAAGGGTTATATAAACTTAACTACAACCACATGTCAACACACCTAGCAAAGTTATTTATAATGCTGTTGGGAATTTCCCCTTCCACTTACTTACACCAGTCTAAACTGTTGAAGTCCACTTGGTCTACCTATAAAGCCTGAGGTATTGGGTAGACCTAGAAAAGAATAAGTGGTTTTCATCCTCACCTATGTAGAAAATGAAATGATGTAGATAACCTACTATTGATCCTGTATTGTCAGTGGGTATCAATATTTCTCTTTGTTCTTGTTTTACTTGTAGTAAATATGGTGTATTTGGAAAATGTTCTTTTTACATTTTAAAGTAGATCTAAACCCTAACTGGGTGACAATTAGTAAAGCACTTTAAATGTTGCTCTAAGCTAAAAAGGAAACTTTTCCCTTGATCCTCAAAAGGTAGAGTGCCTGTGTCTTAGTACGCTTATTCAGGGGGTGACATAAACTATATTGCCAAAAGTATTGAGACACCCCTCCAAATCATTGGATTAAGGTGTTCCAATCACCTCCATGGCCACATGTGTATAAAATCAAGCAGCTAGGCATGCAGACTGCCTCTATAAACATTTGTGAAAGAATGGGTAGCTCTCAGGAGCTCAGTGAATTCAAGCGTGGTACCTTGATAGGTTGCCACCTGTGCAATAAGTCCATTTGTGAAATTTCCTTGCTACTAAATATTCCATGTTCATCTGTTAGTGGTATTATAACAAAGTGGAAGCAATTGGGAACAACAGCAGCTCAGCCATGATGTGGTAGGTCACGTAAAATGATAGAGCGGGGTCATCACATGCTGAAGCACACAGTGTGCAGAAGTCACCAACTGTCTGTACAGTCAATAGCTAAAGACCTCCAAACTTTGTGTGGCCTTCAGATTAGCACAACAACAGTGCGTAGGAAGCTCCATGGAATGGGTTTCCATGGCCGAGCAGCTGCATCCAAGCCTTACATCACCAAATGCAATGCAAAGTGTCGGATGCAGTGGTGTAAAGCATGCCACCACTGGACTCTAGAGCAGTGGAGACATGTTCTCTGGAGTGAGGAATCAAGTTTCTCTGTCTGGCAATCTGATGAATGTGTCTGGGTTTGGCGGTTGCCAGGAGAACGGTACTTGCCTGACTGCATTGTGCCAAGTGTAAAGTTTGGTGGAGGGTGGATTATGGTGTGGGGTTGTTTTTCAGGGGTTGGGCTTGGTCCCTTCAGTGAAGGGAACTCTTAAGGTGTCAGCATACCAAGACAATTTCATGCTCTTAACTTTGTGGGAACAGTTTGGGGATGGCCCCTTCCTGTTCCAACATGACTGCACACCAGTGCACAAAGCAAGGTCCATAAAGACATGGATGAGCGAGTTTGGGGTGAAGGAACTTGACTGGCCTGACCTCACCCCGATAGAACACCTTTAAGATGAATTAGAGCGGAGACTGCAAGTCAGGCCTTCTCATCTGACATCAGTGTCTGACCTCATAAATGTGCTTCTGGAAGAATGGTCAAACATTCCTAAACCTTGTGGACAGCCTTCCCAGAAGAGATGAAGCTGTTATAACTGTTATAGATGCAAAGAATGGGCCAAGTCAATATTGAACCTTACAGACTAAGACTGGGATGCCATTAAAGTTCATGTGCGCTTAAAGACAGGTGTCCCAATACTTTTGGCAATATAGAGTATATAGCAATAGAATGGATGCTGCTGCTGTGGCCAGCCTGTGTGAAATAGAAATGCAGAATGGCCTCAGACCACGCTTCTCTGCAAACCAATCCTTTGATGCATTTCACCCTGTCCACCAGGGCTTAGTCATAGAGTCATACCTCTATGACTAAACTCTGGTGGACAGGGCGACATGCATCAGAGGCAGTGGTTTGCAGAAGAGCCTAGGATGAGGTCATTCTTCATTTCTATTCCACTTAGCCTGGTCGGAAGAGTGGCATCCATTCTATTCCTGTATCTGTCAATCGCTGGGTGATAATCAGTTTGGTAAAATACTACTATAAACAGTTGCCCTTGATTTTTTGTTCATTCATTTACTTTTTTAGAAAGCACAGTTTTTACATTTATTGAAAGCTTTTTCGTATCCCAGTGCTGATGATCTTTTTCAGCTTCTTTGCATCTACTACTATATGCACATGCTCCATTGGTGGCAGCGTCTTTGCTCTATGCAGGCTTTCAGATGGTGACAGCAGTGGACCTTGCCTGAATGTTGAGCTTTAGTCTCCTCCAGAAGCGCATGCGATTGTGTGAGTAACTAGGATCACAATTGGTTGAAACGTACAAAGTGTTGTTGCCCCATAACTGGAAGTTCCTAAACAAGGACCTTCATAACAGGATCACCAGATATTATTTTAATGAAAGCTGTAGATTTTAAAATCTTAAAAATTGTTTTTGAAATTCCAATAACATGCTAAATATTATACTAGATTCAAGTAATTAGATGTACATCATTGTTATTATTCAAAATTAAAATGTATGCTTTATTTAAAATATAATATATGATCATAATATTGACAGATTCCCCACAGTTATTTTTTAGTTGTTAGAGGTTAAAATTTAAATTGTGCTCTTTTGGAAAGGATTAAATGTAGCTAGAAATGTGCAATATCAGCAAAAACCTTTGTAAATTAGTAATGGAAAGTTCCCTGAGAAATACCAGATTGCAACTTGATGCCCCCCACCATTTTTATTGATAGTTTTACAAGTCCTCATGGATATTCAAGAACATCAAATGAAGATGGTGCATCATTTTAAGATCGACTGTGTAACATCTGTAATGATAAACACACAGGGTTGACAGGCTATAATCCATACAGTCAAGAAGCTTTCCGACCCTGGCAGTAAAACTATTCATACCACAGTAGGAGACCTAAAACTGCTAACAAATATCCTGTTCGTATATTAACACTGACCTCATAAGCACATTATAAAATGTTATTTTAACAATATCTACTCCCATCAGCACCGAATCAAAGTAAAACTACGTGCGGACCCACAAGTGAGCCATACAGTCCTGTTGTAATTCATATAGTATAAAAAGAATTAAAGGAAATTTCAGTTTTGCAGCTTACCTTTTCAAAACACGTCTATGTCATAGGCCATTCAAAGCATGTTAAAGAATGACATTTTACAGTATACTAAGAAAATACAAAATTGAACAGATAAGTATGACATTTATGCTTTTATGCAGTGTTTTTATGATCACAATACTTGAAAACATTAGCATTATACAGTAGATATAAAAAGTCTACACACCCCTGTTAAAATGTCAGGTTTCTGTGATGTAACAAAAATAGACAAAGAAAAATAACTTCAGAACTTTTTCCACCTTTAATGTGACCTATAAACTGTACAACTCAATTGAAAAACAAACTGAAATCTTTAGGGGGGGGGGGGGCAAACTTAGAAAACTAAACAAATGTGGTTGCATAAGTGTGCACACCCTCTTATAACTGGGGATGTAGCTGTGTTCAGAATTAAGCAATCACATACAAAATCATGTTAAATAGGAGTCAGTACACACCTGCCATCATTTAATGTGCCTCTGATTAACCCCAAATAAAGTTCAGCTGTTCTAGTAGGTCTTTCCTGACATTTTCTTAGTCGCATCCTACAGCAAAAACCATAGTCCACAGAGAGCTTCCAAAGCATCAGAGGGATCTCATTGTTAAAGGTATCAGTCAGGAGAAGGGTACAAAAGAATTTTCAGGCATTAGATATACCATGGAAAACAATGAAGACTGTCATCATCAAGTTGAGAAATTATGGCGCAACAGTGACATTATCAAGAACTGGATGTCCCTCAAAAATTTATGAAAAAGACAAGAAGAAAACTTGTCTGGGAGGCTGCCAAGATTCCTACAGCAACATGAAAGGAGCCGCAGGAATATCTGGCAAGTACTGGCTGTGTGGTACATGTGACAACAATCTACCATCTTCTTCATATGTCTGGGCTATGGGGTAGAGTGGCAAGATGGAAGCCTTTTCTTACAAAGAAAAACATCCAAGCCTGGTTATATTTTGCAAAAACACATCTGAAGTCTTCCAAAAGCATGTGGGAAAAGCATGTTCTAATTTTGTTGACTGTACTGGAACATACTGCAATAGTTTGAACTGTGCCATTGGAGTCCATGTAACCTACTGTCCATGTGTTTTGATGCAGAAATAAAACACACCGGAGTGCATGTGGTGTGAACTGGCTCTTAGTTTTACAAAGCTGAACTCTAACTACACATATAACTAAATACACAACTGAAATACATACAGTATATGGGATTTGTATTGCTGTCCATAAGTCCTAAGATTAAGGACACAAGTACATGGATGATGTTTACCTGCATTTGACATGTATTTAAAATGTAATTATTTAAAAGCCATCCAGCTGGATTCTTATTATAGCTGTCCCAGAACAGTTTGTGTAATTAAAAACAAACAAACAATTAAAAAAACTGTTGGGCTCCTTTTGGGTATTTAAGGGATAGTAGACAGGAGATGGACGTCTTGAGAACGCCCTGAGGGAGGGGCAAAACGCGTTGACGCATTTCCGGTCTATACCCCGTACATCTGACGTCACTTCCGGTGAGTGGAACGCACGCCGAGCAGTGCGTTCCAGCAGCCATTTTCTGGGATCTGTGGAATGTCTTTCTCTGTGTAGCTGTTGCTGTATCCTGGGCTGTGATGTGAGAGTTCTGAGGAGGCAAAAATAGTTTCACTACTTGTCTGGAAGATGCTGGTTTTAAATAAATATGCCTTTTGAAAGAGGAAAAAAAATGTGTGTGGCAATAATCCTTAGTTTTAATAACGTCATTAAGTGGCAATATTACACTATGTACGTTTTTTTTCTCCCTGGTTGAACGGTGGAGCCTATTTGTAACGTTGAAGATCCCTTTAGAGTGAACAGCAAAGAGGGCTTAGGATCCCTTAAATTCCTAAAAAGCGTCTCATTCACCTAAATCTGGTGAGTGCATTTGATGTTGGTTTCACGGGTGGAAGGTGGAAGCTCTTTTGGTGTATTTGAAGATTCTTTGGGAAAGAAGAATTTCACTTGATAATTAGAGATGAGCGAATCGAAGTATCCGAAGTGGAATTCGAGTCGAATATCTGAAAAATTTCGATTCGTGCCGAATCCGAAAAATAGCCTAATTCGGACGCGCGAATCGAAATTTTTCAGAAAATGGCGGCTGACATGTGCGGCGACGGAGCGGGGATGTCTGGGAAGGCGCGCAGACAAGGCGCGCTGACCCATAATGCATGCCTCAACTACATGTGATCGCATCAGCCTATCAGCAGCCAGCCAGCCAGCACTGTGTAATGGTCGAGCTATAAATAGCGGCCATTTTGGAATTCTTCATTTGCCTGCAGTTATTGAACAGAGGCAGACCGCTCTGTACTAGGGACAGGGACAGAGTTAGGGCCACAGAAACGATAATTGGGGACAGAGAAAAGTTACTTAGGGACAGAGAACCATTACTCAGGGACACAGACTTGTAAATGAGGGCCACAGAATCGTTATTTAGGGACAAAGAAACGCTAGTTAGGGCCACAGAATTCATAATCAGGGACAGACAGAATTGTTACTCAGTGCCAGAGAATTGTTACTTAGGGCCACAGAAACGTTATTAGGGCCACAGAATTGTTACTCAGGGACAGACAGAATTGTTACTGAGTGCCAGAGAATTGTTACTCAGGGACAGACAGAATTGTTACTGAGTGCCAGAGAATTGTTACTTAGGGCCACAGAAACTTTAATTAGGGCCACAGAATTTTTACTCAGGGACAGACAGAATTGTTACTCAGTGCCAGAGAATTGTTACTCAGGGACAGACAGAATTGTTACTGAGTGCCAGAGAATTGTTACTCAGGGCCACAGAAACTTTACTTAGGGCCACAGAATTTTTACTCAGGGACAGACAGAATTGTTACTGAGTGCCAGAGAATTGTTACTCAGGGACAGACAGAATTGTTACTGAGTGCCAGAGAATTGTTACTTAGGGCCACAGAAACTTTACTTAGGGCCACAGAATTGTTACTCGCACAGACACAGAATTGTTACTCGCACAGACACAGAATTGTTACTGAAGGCCACAGAACTGTTACTTAGGGCCACAGAATTGTTACTCGCACAGACACAGAATTGTTACTCGCACAGACACAGAACTGTTACTGAGGGCCACAGAACTGTTACTTAGGGACAAAGAAACGCTAGTTAGGGCCACAGAATTCATACTCAGGGACAGACAGAATTGTTACGGAGTGCCAGAGAATTGTTACTCAGGGACAGACAGAATTGTTACGGAGTGCCAGAGAATTGTTACTCAGGGACAGACAGAATTGTTACTGAGTGCCAGAGAATTGTTACTTAGGGCCACAGAAACTTTAATTAGGGCCACAGAATTTTTACTCAGGGACAGACAGAATTGTTACTGAGTGCCAGAGAATTGTTACTCAGGGACAGACAGAATTGTTACCGAGTGCCAGAGAATTGTTACTCAGGGACAGACAGAATTGTTAATGAGTGCCAGAGAATTGTTACTTAGGGCCACAGAAACTTTAATTAGGGCCACAGAATTTTTACTCAGGGACAGAAAGAATTGTTACTGAGTGCCAGAGAATTGTTACTCAGGGACAGACAGAATTGTTACCGAGTGCCAGAGAATTGTTACTCAGGGACAGACAGAATTGTTACCGAGTGCCAGAGAATTGTTACTCAGGGACAGACAGAATTGTTACTGAGTGCCAGAGAATTGTTACTTAGGGCCACAGAAACTTTCATTAGGGCCACAGAATTTTTACTCAGGGACAGACAGAATTGTTACTGAGTGCCAGAGAATTGTTACTCAGGGACAGAGAGAATTGTTACTGAGTGCCAGAGAATTGTTACTTAGGGCCACAGAAACTTTAATTAGGCCCACAGAATTTTTACTCAGGGACAGACAGAATTGTTACTGAGTGCCAGAGAATTGTTACTCAGGGACAGACAGAATTGTTACCGAGTGCCAGAGAATTGTTACTCAGGGACAGACAGAATTGTTACTGAGTGCCAGAGAATTGTTACTTAGGGCCACAGAAACTTTAATTAGGGCCACAGAATTTTTACTCAGGGACAGACAGAATTGTTACGGAGTGCCAGAGAATTGTTACTCAGGGACAGACAGAATTGTTACGGAGTGCCAGAGAATTGTTACTCAGGGCCACAGAAACTTTACTTAGGGCCACAGAATTTTTACTCAGGGACAGACAGAATTGTTACTGAGTGCCAGAGAATTGTTACTCAGGGACAGACAGAATTGTTACGGAGTGCCAGAGAATTGTTACTCAGGGACAGACAGAATTGTTACTGAGTGCCAGAGAATTGTTACTTAGGGCCACAGAAACTTTAATTAGGGCCACAGAATTTTTACTCAGGGACAGACAGAATTGTTACTGAGTGCCAGAGAATTGTTACTCAGGGACAGACAGAATTGTTACCGAGTGCCAGAGAATTGTTACTCAGGGACAGACAGAATTGTTACTGAGTGCCAGAGAATTGTTACTTAGGGCCACAGAAACTTTAATTAGGGCCACAGAATTTTTACTCAGGGACAGACAGAATTGTTACTGAGTGCCAGAGAATTGTTACTCAGGGACAGACAGAATTGTTACGGAGTGCCAGAGAATTGTTACTCAGGGCCACAGAAACTTTACTTAGGGCCAGAGAATTTTTACTCAGGGACAGACAGAATTGTTACTGAGTGCCAGAGAATTGTTACTCAGGGACAGACAGAATTGTTACGGAGTGCCAGATAATTGTTACTCAGGGCCCCAGAAACTTTACTTAGGGCCACAGAATTTTTACTCAGGGACAGACAGAATTGTTACTGAGTGCCAGAGAATTGTTACTCAGGGACAGACAGAATTGTTACTGAGTGCCAGAGAATTGTTACTCAGGGACAGACAGAATTGTTACTGAGTGCCAGATAATTGTTACTCAGGGCCCCAGAAACTTTACTTAGGGCCACAGAATTTTTACTCAGGGACAGACAGAATTGTTACTGAGTGCCAGAGAATTGTTACTCAGGGACAGACAGAATTGTTACTGAGTGCCAGAGAATTGTTACTTAGGGCCACAGAAACTTGAATTAGGGCCACAGAATTTTTACTCAGGGACAGACAGAATTGTTACTGAGTGCCAGAGAATTGTTACTCAGGGACAGACAGAATTGTTACGGAGTGCCAGAGAATTGTTACTCAGGGACAGACAGAATTGTTACTGAGTGCCAGAGAATTGTTACTTAGGGCCACAGAAACTTTAATTAGGGCCACAGAATTTTTACTCAGGGACAGACAGAATTGTTACTGAGTGCCAGAGAATTGTTACTCAAGGACAGACAGAATTGTTACCGAGTGCCAGAGAATTGTTACTCAGGGACAGACAGAATTGTTACTGAGTGCCAGAGAATTGTTACTTAGGGCCACAGAAACTTTAATTAGGGCCACAGAATTTTTACTCAGGGACAGACAGAATTGTTACGGAGTGCCAGAGAATTGTTACTCAGGGACAGACAGAATTGTTACGGAGTGCCAGAGAATTGTTACTCAGGGCCACAGAAACTTTACTTAGGGCCACAGAATTTTTACTCAGGGACAGACAGAATTGTTACTGAGTGCCAGAGAATTGTTACTCAGGGACAGACAGAATTGTTGCGGAGTGCCAGAGAATTGTTACTCAGGGACAGACAGAATTGTTACTGAGTGCCAGAGAATTGTTACTTAGGGCCACAGAAACTTTAATTAGGGCCACAGAATTTTTACTCAGGGACAGACAGAATTGTTACTGAGTGCCAGAGAATTGTTACTCAGGGACAGACAGAATTGTTACGGAGTGCCAGAGAATTGTTACTCAGGGACAGACAGAATTGTTACTGAGTGCCAGAGAATTGTTACTTAGGGCCACAGAAACTTTAATTAGGGCCACAGAATTTTTACTCAGGGACAGACAGAATTGTTACTGAGTGCCAGAGAATTGTTACTCAGGGACAGACAGAATTGTTACGGAGTGCCAGAGAATTGTTACTCAGGGCCACAGAAACTTTACTTAGGGCCAGAGAATTTTTACTCAGGGACAGACAGAATTGTTACTGAGTGCCAGAGAATTGTTACTCAGGGACAGACAGAATTGTTACGGAGTGCCAGAGAATTGTTACTCAGGGCCCCAGAAACTTTACTTAGGGCCACAGAATTTTTACTCAGGGACAGACAGAATTGTTACTGAGTGCCAGAGAATTGTTACTCAGGGACAGACAGAATTGTTACTGAGTGCCAGAGAATTGTTACTCAGGGACAGACAGAATTGTTACTGAGTGCCAGATAATTGTTACTCAGGGCCCCAGAAACTTTACTTAGGGCCACAGAATTTTTACTCAGGGACAGACAGAATTGTTACTGAGTGCCAGAGAATTGTTACTCAGGGACAGACAGAATTGTTACTGAGTGCCAGAGAATTGTTACTTAGGGCCACAGAAACTTGAATTAGGGCCACAGAATTTTTACTCAGGGACAGACAGAATTGTTACTGAGTGCCAGAGAATTGTTACTCAGGGACAGACAGAATTGTTACGGAGTGCCAGAGAATTGTTACTCAGGGACAGACAGAATTGTTACTGAGTGCCAGAGAATTGTTACTTAGGGCCACAGAAACTTTAATTAGGGCCACAGAATTTTTACTCAGGGACAGACAGAATTGTTACTGAGTGCCAGAGAATTGTTACTCAGGGACAGACAGAATTGTTACCGAGTGCCAGAGAATTGTTACTCAGGGACAGACAGAATTGTTACTGAGTGCCAGAGAATTGTTACTTAGGGCCACAGAAACTTTAATTAGGGCCACAGAATTTTTACTCAGGGACAGACAGAATTGTTACGGAGTGCCAGAGAATTGTTACTCAGGGACAGACAGAATTGTTACGGAGTGCCAGAGAATTGTTACTCAGGGCCACAGAAACTTTACTTAGGGCCACAGAATTTTTACTCAGGGACAGACAGAATTGTTACTGAGTGCCAGAGAATTGTTACTCAGGGACAGACAGAATTGTTACGGAGTGCCAGAGAATTGTTACTCAGGGACAGACAGAATTGTTACTGAGTGCCAGAGAATTGTTACTTAGGGCCACAGAAACTTTAATTAGGGCCAGAGAATTTTTACTCAGGGACAGACAGAATTGTTACTGAGTGCCAGAGAATTGTTACTCAGGGACAGACAGAATTGTTACGGAGTGCCAGAGAATTGTTACTCAGGGACAGACAGAATTGTTACTGAGTGCCAGAGAATTGTTACTTAGGGCCACAGAAACTTTAATTAGGGCCACAGAATTTTTACTCAGGGACAGACAGAATTGTTACTGAGTGCCAGAGAATTGTTACTCAGGGACAGACAGAATTGTTACGGAGTGCCAGAGAATTGTTACTCAGGGCCACAGAAACTTTACTTAGGGCCAGAGAATTTTTACTCAGGGACAGACAGAATTGTTACTGAGTGCCAGAGAATTGTTACTCAGGGACAGACAGAATTGTTACGGAGTGCCAGAGAATTGTTACTTAGGGCCACAGAAACTTTAATTAGGGCCACAGAATTTTTACTCAGGGACAGACAGAATTGTTACTGAGTGCCAGAGAATTGTTACTCAGGGACAGACAGAATTGTTACGGAGTGCCAGAGAATTGTTACTCAGGGCCACAGAAACTTTACTTAGGGCCAGAGAATTTTTACTCAGGGACAGACAGAATTGTTACTGAGTGCCAGAGAATTGTTACTCAGGGACAGACAGAATTGTTACGGAGTGCCAGATAATTGTTACTCAGGGCCCCAGAAACTTTACTTAGGGCCACAGAATTTTTACTCAGGGACAGACAGAATTGTTACTGAGTGCCAGAGAATTGTTACTCAGGGACAGACAGAATTGTTACTGAGTGCCAGAGAATTGTTACTTAGGGCCACAGAAACTTTACTTAGGGCCACAGAATTGTTTCTCGCACAGACACAGAATTGTTACTCGCACAGACACAGAATTGTTACTGAGGGCCACAGAACTGTTACTTGGGGCCACAGAAACGTTAATCAGGGACACAGAATTGTTACTGAGGGCCACAGAACTGTTACTTAGGGCCACAGAATTGTTACTCGCACAGACACAGAATTGTTACTCAGGGACACAGAATTGTTACTCAGGGACACATAATCGTTTAATTAAAGAGTATGTCAGACAACATGCAGAGGAGTGGCAGAGGAGGCAATGTTTTAGGAGCGAGCAGACGTGGCAGCAGAGGAAGGGGTCGAGGCAGCACTATTCGCAGCCAGAGGCCAGTGCTCCCGGTGTCATCCAGCGGTCGTGTCTCCACCGACAACCCAGCCGTCGTCGATTGGTTGGCTCGGTCGTCTTCCTCTTCCCAGGTCACCTCTGACACCTACAGCCAACGGTCGGTGGGTACGTCAGACACAACCGTTAGTTGGCATGGCCCGGGACCAAGCCCACTGAAATCACGTGTCCTCTACCTGCCCCTGTCCTTTGGTGTTCCCTCACCAAGCGAAGTATCGCATGCTGTGGGCTCAGCCCCACTGTACAGTGAGGAAGAGCTAACAGAGGGCGGTCAGGAACGGGGGGAGACATCCGCCTTTTCAGCAGCCAGGCGAAGAAGTAGTGGCGAGGAGAGTGGCTCGGTAGCCGGTCTAGAGACAGGTCTGTCTCCTGACCCAGACGCAGCCGAGGGGGCTAGTAGTGAGGCGGAGACCCTACTTGATGATGAGGAGGTTGATCGCACTTGGCAGCCTCGTCGTCATCAGGCAATTTCTTCCGCATCATCAGGAGAAGAGGGTGGCAGCTTGGCAGCGAGCAAAACAGTCGGTGGGTTGCCCAGGAGACAGCAGCAGGGTCGCAGCAGTGTCAGTGGAGCCAAACGGCCACGGAGTAGAGCACCAGCTCCACTGCAGCCTACCACCACGGCCAGTAGTGGTGCCGGTGTGCACGGAGGAAGCAGCAGTCAGCCAGTGAGGAGTATCGGGGGCAAAGTTTCCTACTCGGCGGTGTGGCAATTTTTCGTCAAGCCGCCCGAGGAAGTAAACGTAGCCGTATGTCGACTATGTGGCCAGAAAGTCAAGCGTGGCCAGGGGGCCCATGTTGGGACTACAGCGTTGCGGCAGCATATGCAGCGTCGCCATTTGGTGGCCTGGGAAAACCGTGATAAAGATACGGCGGTTCTGCCCGCCCCAGCCCCCGCTCCATCACCCGCTCCGTTACTTGCTCCGTCACCCGACGTCAATCGCCCTCTATCAGCCAGTCAAGGCTCCAACACCTCTGCTGAGGGGAGTTGTCGCTCGTTGGCATCTTCCGCTCGTTCAGATGCTCCTTCTCCTGCTACTCCTCTTCACGGATTCCGTCAGCAGTCTTTCTTGGAATCCGTTTCCAAGAGACAACAGTTTGCGAGCACGCACCCGACGGTGCAAAAGCTGAACGTCCTCCTGTCCAAGTTGCTGGTGCTGCAGTCCCTCCCTTTCCAAGTGGTGGACTCAGCACCTTTCAGAGAAATGATGGCTTGTGCCGCGCCGCGGTGGAGAGTGCCAAGCCGTCATTTCTTCGCCAAAAAGGCAGTGCCAGCCCTGCATTCACATGTAGAAGACATGGTGGGCCAGTCTTTGAGCATGTCGGTCTCTGCCAAAGTGCACGGCAGCGTCGACGTGTGGAGCTGTAACTACGGTCAGGGACAGTACATGTCATTTACGGCCCACTGGGTGAACGTGGTGCCGTCACAGCCGCACCAGCAACTTGGACAGGTCACGCCGCTTTTGCCTCCACGTTTGCACGTCCTTGGTCCGGCAAAGATGTCCGCCTCTACCACCTCTTCTTCCGCCGTGTCCTCAGCCGCCACCCCCGTGCCAAGTCCCATTACCCGACCGGCATATCACATGTGCAGGGCGCAACGGTGTCACGCTGTTCTGCACCTGGTATGCCTTGGCGAACGTAGTCACACAGGGGAGGAACTTCTGAGTGTAATGAACAGAGAAATCGACAGATGGCTGTCTCCGCGCAAACTGAAAATCAGAACCATGTTGACCGACAACGGAAAGAACATGGTGTCTGCTCTGCGTCAAGGAAGGTTGTGCCATGCGCCATGCATGGCTCACGTGTTCAATCTGGTTGTCAAGCGGTTCTTAAAATCCACCATCCCACTGCAAGACATCCTTAAAATGTCACGTAAACTTTGCATGCATTTCAGCCATTCCTACACCGCAAAGCACACCCTCCTTGAGCTGCAGCGGCAGAACGGAATTCCACAGCATCGCCTGATCTGCGACGTTGCAACAAGGTGGAATTCAACACTACACATGTTAGACCGCCTTTACGAACAGCGAAAGGCCATCACCGATTTCCTGATGTTACAAGCGGATAAAGGTACTCCCCTGTGTAACTTAGATGTCAGCCATTGGCAGCTCATGCGTGACACCTGCCGCTTGCTCAGGCCCTTTGAGGAGGCCACGCTATTCGTGAGTCGGCAGGACTATGGGATGAACGACGTCATTCCTCTGTTGCACGTCCTTGAACAAATGCTGTTAACAATGGCTGGTCAGGGTGCGGTAGACGTGGCGCACAGATCTCAACGCCACATGACCCCTGTGGGGGCAGGACAGGAAGAAGAGGAGGAGGTAGAGGAGGACATTTGTGCTCAGGAATTATTGAGTGAAATGGGTGGTTTTTCCACTCAGCGGACAGGAGTGGAGGAGCAGGAGCATCTGGTAGAGGAGGAGGAGGAGGAGACAGAGGACCCAGACGCACCGTGGCAGTATGCTGTGGAGATGGAGGCAGGGAGTCCCTCGCATTCCTTGGCACAAATGGCCCATAGCATGCTCGGTTGCTTGCGTAGCGACAGCCGAATAATAACCATCAGACAGAGGGATGACTTTTGGCTGTCCACCTTGTTGGACCCTCGCTACCGTTCCAAAATGGTGGCCTTTTTCACACCTGCTGAGAGGGAGGCCAAAATAACGTACTATAAAAACCACCTATGTAGTCAGTTGGTCTCTGCCTTTGTGCGCCAACGTCCATCCTCAGACACTGTGGGCCCTGTGCGCTCGCGTTCCGCTGCCATGGCAGCAGGGGAGGGGTGGGGTGGTAGGAGCAGTGGCAGCTCCACCAGCAGCAGCTGCCTCAGTCTGCAGTCGATGATGAGTAGCTTTCTTCACCAGCGCAGTGAGGAAACTACTAACCAGCCGCAGCAGCAGCAGCAGCATCAGGTGGACCTGGAGCAGGACCTCAAACAACAGGCTTGGGCCTACTTGGACAGCACCCTGCCAACCGAGGTAGACAATCCCCTTGACTACTGGGCAACGAAACTTGACCTTTGGCCCCAACTAGCTGAATTTGCCCTTGAAAGGCTGTCATGCCCAGCCAGTAGCGTGGCATCGGAGCGCGTGTTTAGTGCGGCAGGAGGTATTGTAACTCCGCGGAGGACACGACTGTCCACCCAAAGTGTGGAGAGACTCACGTTTGTGAAAATGAATCAGGCGTGGATTAGTCTGGATTTCAAACCACCAGTTCCTGACACAACTGACTAAATCCGCCATGAATCATGCCTCAAACATGTGCCACTTTGAGGTCTCCTCACACACTGCTGGTGTGTAGATTTTTTTGACATAGGGTGCTGGCAGATTATGGGCCTCCTATAGCTGCTGCCAGGCCCCTAATCTGCCATAGGCCCCTATATACCGCTTCCTCATGCTGCTGCCAGGTCCAGAGTCTCTCATGGGTCCCTGTACGGCCTCCCATTGCTGCTGTCTCCATCGCCACACTCTGCCATGTGCCACTTTCAGGTCTCCTCACACACTGCTGGTGTGTAGAATTTTTTGACATAGGGTGCTGGCAGATTATGGGCCTCCCATTGCTGCTGCCAGGCCCCTAATCTGCCATAGGCCCCTATATACCGCTTCCTCATGCTGCTGCCAGGTCCAGAGTCTCTCATGCCATGTGCCACTTTCAGGTCTCCTCACACTGCTGGTGTGTAGAATTTTTTGACATAGGGTGCTGGCAGATTAAGGGCCTCCCATAGCTGCTGCCAGGCCCCTAATCTGCCATAGGCCCCTATATACCGCCTCCTCATGCTGCTGCCAGGTCCAGAGTCTGTCATGGGTCCCTGTACGGCCTCCCATTGCTGCTGTCTCCATCGCCACACTCTGCCATGTGCCACTTTCAGGTCTCCTCACACTGCTGGTGTGTTGAATTTTTTGACATAGGGTGCTGGCAGATTAAGGGCCTCCCATAGCTGCTGCCAGGCCCCTAATCTGCCATAGGCCCCTATATACCGCCTCCTCATGCTGCTGCCAGGTCCAGAGTCTCTCATGGGTCCCTGTACGGCCTCCCATTGCTGCTGTCTCCATCGCCACACTCTGCCATGTGCCACTTTCAGGTCTCCTCACACACTGCTGGTGTGTAGAATTTTTTGACATAGGGTGCTGGCAGATTATGGGCCTCCCATTGCTGCTGCCAGGCCCCTAATCTGCCATAGGCCCCTATATACCGCTTCCTCATGCTGCTGCCAGGTCCAGAGTCTCTCATGCCATGTGCCACTTTCAGGTCTCCTCACACTGCTGGTGTGTAGAATTTTTTGACATAGGGTGCTGGCAGATTAAGGGCCTCCCATAGCTGCTGCCAGGCCCCTAATCTGCCATAGGCCCCTATATACCGCCTCCTCATGCTGCTGCCAGGTCCAGAGTCTGTCATGGGTCCCTGTACGGCCTGCCATTGCTGCTGTCTCCATCGCCACACTCTGCCATGTGCCACTTTCAGGTCTCCTCACACTGCTGGTGTGTTGAATTTTTTGACATAGGGTGCTGGCAGATTAAGGGCCTCCCATAGCTGCTGCCAGGCCCCTAATCTGCCATAGGCCCCTATATACCGCCTCCTCATGCTGCTGCCAGGTCCAGAGTCTCTCATGGGTCCCTGTACGGCCTCCCATTGCTGCTGTCTCCATCGCCACACTCTGCCATGTGCCACTTTCAGGTCTCCTCACACACTGCTGGTGTGTAGAATTTTTTGACATAGGGTGCTGGCAGATTATGGGCCTCCCATAGCTGCTGCCAGGCCCCTAATCTGCCATAGGCCCCTATATACCGCTTCCTCATGCTGCTGCCAGGTCCAGAGTCTCTCATGGGTCCCTGTACGGCCTCCCATTGCTGCTGTCTCCATCGCCACACTCTGCCATGTGCCACTTTCAGGTCTCCTCACACACTGCTGGTGTGTAGAATTTTTTAACATAGGGTGCTGGCAGATTATGGGCCTCCCATAGCTGCTGCCAGGCCCCTAATCTGCCATAGGCCCCTATATACCGCTTCCTCATGCTGCTGCCAGGTCCAGAGTCTCTCATGGGTCCCTGTACGGCCTCCCATTGCTGCTGTCTCCATCGCCACACTCTGCCATGTGCCACTTTCAGGTCTCCTCACACACTGCTGGTGTGTAGAATTTTTTGACATAGGGTGCTGGCAGATTATGGGCCTCCCATAGCTGCTGCCAGGCCCCTAATCTGCCATAGGCCCCTATATACCGCTTCCTCATGCTGCTGCCAGGTCCAGAGTCTCTCATGGGTCCCTGTACGGCCTCCCATTGCTGCTGTCTCCATCGCCACACTCTGCCATGTGCCACTTTCAGGTCTCCTCACACACTGCTGGTGTGTAGAATTTTTTGACATAGGGTGCTGGCAGATTACGGGCCTCCCATTGCTGCTGCCAGGCCCCTAATCTGCCATAGGCCCCTATATACCGCCTCCTCATGCTGCTGCCAGGTCCAGAGTCTGTCATGGGTCCCTGTACGGCCTCCCATTGCTGCTGTCTCCATCGCCACACTCTGCCATGTGCCACTTTCAGGTCTCCTCACACTGCTGGTGTGTTGAATTTTTTGACATAGGGTGCTGGCAGATTAAGGGCCTCCCATAGCTGCTGCCAGGCCCCTAATCTGCCATAGGCCCCTATATACCGCCTCCTCATGCTGCTGCCAGGTCCAGAGTCTCTCATGGGTCCCTGTACGGCCTGCCATTGCTGCTGTCTCCATCGCCACACTCTGCCATGTGCCACTTTCAGGTCTCCTCACACTGCTGGTGTGTTGAATTTTTTGACATAGGGTGCTGGCAGATTAAGGGCCTCCCATAGCTGCTGCCAGGCCCCTAATCTGCCATAGGCCCCTATATACCGCCTCCTCATGCTGCTGCCAGGTCCAGAGTCTCTCATGGGTCCCTGTACGGCCTCCCATTGCTGCTGTCTCCATCGCCACACTCTGCCATGTGCCACTTTCAGGTCTCCTCACACACTGCTGGTGTGTAGAATTTTTTGACATAGGGTGCTGGCAGATTATGGGCCTCCCATAGCTGCTGCCAGGCCCCTAATCTGCCATAGGCCCCTATATACCGCTTCCTCATGCTGCTGCCAGGTCCAGAGTCTCTCATGGGTCCCTGTACGGCCTCCCATTGCTGCTGTCTCCATCGCCACACTCTGCCATGTGCCACTTTCAGGTCTCCTCACACACTGCTGGTGTGTAGAATTTTTTAACATAGGGTGCTGGCAGATTATGGGCCTCCCATAGCTGCTGCCAGGCCCCTAATCTGCCATAGGCCCCTATATACCGCTTCCTCATGCTGCTGCCAGGTCCAGAGTCTCTCATGGGTCCCTGTACGGCCTCCCATTGCTGCTGTCTCCATCGCCACACTCTGCCATGTGCCACTTTCAGGTCTCCTCACACACTGCTGGTGTGTAGAATTTTTTGACATAGGGTGCTGGCAGATTATGGGCCTCCCATAGCTGCTGCCAGGCCCCTAATCTGCCATAGGCCCCTATATACCGCTTCCTCATGCTGCTGCCAGGTCCAGAGTCTCTCATGGGTCCCTGTACGGCCTCCCATTGCTGCTGTCTCCATCGCCACACTCTGCCATGTGCCACTTTCAGGTCTCCTCACACACTGCTGGTGTGTAGAATTTTTTGACATAGGGTGCTGGCAGATTATGGGCCTCCCATTGCTGCTGCCAGGCCCCTAATCTGCCATAGGCCCCTATATACCGCTTCCTCATGCTGCTGCCAGGTCCAGAGTCTCTCATGCCATGTGCCACTTTCAGGTCTCCTCACACTGCTGGTGTGTAGAATTTTTTGACATAGGGTGCTGGCAGATTAAGGGCCTCCCATAGCTGCTGCCAGGCCCCTAATCTGCCATAGGCCCCTATATACCGCCTCCTCATGCTGCTGCCAGGTCCAGAGTCTGTCATGGATCCCTGTACGGCCTCCCATTGCTGCTGTCTCCATCGCCACACTCTGCCATGTGCCACTTTCAGGTCTCCTCACACTGCTGGTGTGTTGAATTTTTTGACATAGGGTGCTGGCAGATTAAGGGCCTCCCATAGCTGCTGCCAGGCCCCTAATCTGCCATAGGCCCCTATATACCGCCTCCTCATGCTGCTGCCAGGTCCAGAGTCTGTCATGGGTCCCTGTACGGCCTCCCATTGCTGCTGTCTCCATCGCCACACTCTGCCATGTGCCACTTTCAGGTCTCCTCACACTGCTGGTGTGTTGAATTTTTTGACATAGGGTGCTGGCAGATTATGGGCCTCCTATAGCTGCTGCCAGGCCCCTAATCTGCCATGGGCCCCTATATACCGCCTCCTCATGCTGCTGCCAGGTCCAGAGTCTTTCATGGGTCCCTGTACGGCCTCCCATTGCTGCTGTCTCCATCGCCACACTCTGCCATGTGCCACTTTCAGGTCTCCTCACACACTGCTGGTGTGTAGAATTTTTTAACATAGGGTGCTGGCAGATTATGGGCCTCCCATAGCTGCTGCCAGGCCCCTAATCTGCCATAGGCCCCTATATACCGCTTCCTCATGCTGCTGCCAGGTCCAGAGTCTCTCATGGGTCCCTGTACGGCCTCCCATTGCTGCTGTCTCCATCGCCACACTCTGCCATGTGCCACTTTCAGGTCTCCTCACACACTGCTGGTGTGTAGAATTTTTTGACATAGGGTGCTGGCAGATTATGGGCCTCCCATTGCTGCTGCCAGGCCCCTAATCTGCCATAGGCCCCTATATACCGCTTCCTCATGCTGCTGCCAGGTCCAGAGTCTCTCATGCCATGTGCCACTTTCAGGTCTCCTCACACTGCTGGTGTGTAGAATTTTTTTGACATAGGGTGCTGGCAGATTAAGGGCCTCCCATAGCTGCTGCCAGGCCCCTAATCTGCCATGGGCCCCTATATACCGCCTCCTCATGCTGCTGCCAGGTCCAGAGTCTGTCATGGGTCCCTGTACGGCCTCCCATTGCTGCTGTCTCCATCGCCACACTCTGCCATGTGCCACTTTCAGGTCTCCTCACACTGCTGGTGTGTTGAATTTTTTGACATAGGGTGCTGGCAGATTATGGGCCTCCTATAGCTGCTGCCAGGCCCCTAATCTGCCATGGGCCCCTATATACCGCCTCCTCATGCTGCTGCCAGGTCCAGAGTCTTTCATGGGTCCCTGTACGGCCTCCCATTGCTGCTGTCTCCATCGCCACACTCTGCCATGTGCCACTTTCAGGTCTCCTCACACACTACTGGTGTGTAGAATTTTTTGACATAGGGTGCTGGCAGATTAAGGGCCTCCCATAGCTGCTGCCAGGCCCCTAATCTGCCATAGGCCCCTATATTACGCCTCCTCATGCTGCTGCCAGGTCCAGAGTCTGTCATGGGTCCCTGTACGGCCTCCCATTGCTGCTGTCTCCATCGCCACACTCTGCCATGTGCCACTTTCAGGTCTCCTCACACTGCTGGTGTGTAGAATTTTTTGACATAGGGTGCTGGCAGATTAAGGGCCTCCCATAGCTGCTGCCAGGCCCCTAATCTGCCATAGGCCCCTATATACCGCCTCCTCATGCTGCTGCCAGGTCCAGAGTCTGTCATGGGTCCCTGTACGGCCTCCCATTGCTGCTGTCTCCATCGCCACACTCTGCCATGTGCCACTTTCAGGTCTCCTCACACTGCTGGTGTGTAGAATTTTTTGACATAGGGTGCTGGCAGATTAAGGGCCTCCCATAGCTGCTGCCAGGCCCCTAATCTGCCATAGGCCCCTATATACCGCCTCCTCATGCTGCTGCCAGGTCCAGAGTCTGTCATGGGTCCCTGTACGGCCTCCCATTGCTGCTGTCTCCATCGCCACACTCTGCCATGTGCCACTTTCAGGTCTCCTCACACTGCTGGTGTGTTGAATTTTTTGACATAGGGTGCTGGCAGATTATGGGCCTCCTATAGCTGCTGCCAGGCCCCTAATCTGCCATAGGCCCCTATATACCGCTTCCTCATGCTGCTGCCAGGTCCAGAGTCTCTCATGCCATGTGCCACTTTCAGGTCTCCTCACACTGCTGGTGTGTAGAATTTTTTTGACATAGGGTGCTGGCAGATTATGGGCCTCCTATAGCTGCTGCCAGGCCCCTAATCTGCCATAGGCCCCTATGTACCGCCTCCTCATGCTGCTGCCAGGTCCAGAGTCTGTCATGGGTCCCTGTACGGCCTCCCATTGCTGCTGTCTCCATCGCCACACTCTGCCATGTGCCACTTTCAGGTCTCCTCACACACTGCTGGTGTGTATAATTTTTTGACATAGGGTGCTGGCAGATTACGGGCCTCCCATAGCTGCTGCCAGGCCCCTAATCTGCCATGGGCCCCTATACCGACTCCTCATGCTGTGACGTTGCAACAAGGTGGAATTCAACCCTACATATGTTAGACCGCCTTTACGAACAGCAAAAGGCCATCACAGATTTCCTGATGTTAAAAGCGGATAAAGGTATTCCCTGTGTAATTTAGATGTCAGCCATTGGCAGCTCATGCGTGACACCTGCGCTTGCTCAGGCCCTTTGAGGAGGCCACGCTATTCGTGAGTCGGCAGGACTATAGGATGAACGACGTCATTCCTCTGTTGCACGTCCTGGAACAAATGCTGTTAACAATGGCTGGTCAGGGTGCGGTAGACGTGGCGCACAGATCTCAACGCCACATGACCCCTGTGGGGGCAGGACAGGAAGAAGAGGAGGAGGTAGAGGAGGACATTGGTGCTCAGGAATTATTGAGTGAAATGGGTGGTTTTTCCACTCAGCGGACAGGAGTGGAGGAGCAGGAGCATCTGGTAGAGGAGGAGGAGGAGGAGACAGAGGACCCAGACGCACCGTGGCAGTATGCTGTGGAGATGGAGGCAGGGAGTCCCTCGCATTCCTTGGCACAAATGGCCCATAGCATGCTCGCTTGCTTGCGTAGCGACAGCCGAATAATAACCATCAGACAGAGGGATGACTTTTGGCTGTCCACCTTGTTGGACCCTCGCTACCGTTCAAAAATGGTGGCCTTTTTCACACCTGCTGAGAGGGAGGCCAAAATAACGTACTATAAAAACCACCTATGTAGTCAGCTGGTCTCTGCCTGTCTGCGCCAACGTCCATCCTCAGACACTGTGGGCCCTGTGCGCTCGCGTTCCGCTGCCATGGCAGCAGGGGAGGGGTGGGGTGGTAGGAGCAGTGGCAGCTCCACCAGCAGCGGCTGCCTCAGTCTGCAGTCGATGATGAGTAGCTTTCTTCACCAGCGCAGTGAGGAAACTACTAACCAGCCACAGCAGCAGCAGCAGCAGCAGCATCAGGTGGACCTGGAGCAGGACCTCAAACAACAGGCTTAGGCCTACTTGGACAGCACCCTGCCAACCGAGGTAGACAATCCCCTTGACTACTGGGCAACGAAACTTGACCTTTGGCCCCAACTAGCTGAATTTGCCCTTGAAAGGCTGTCATGCCCGGCCAGTAGCGTGGCATCGGAGCGCGTGTTTAGTGCGGCAGGAGGTATTGCAACTCCGCGGAGGACACGACTGTCCACCCAAAGTGTGGAGAGACTGACGTTTGTGAAAATGAATCAGGCGTGGATTAGTCTGGATTTCAAACCACCAGTTCCTGACACAACTGACTAAATCCGCCATGAATCATGCCCCAAACATGTGCCACTTTCAGGTCTCCTCACACTGCTGGTGTGTTCCATTTTTTGTCATAGGGTGCTGGCAGATTACGGGCCTCCCATAGCTGCTGCCAGGCCCCTAATCTGCCATGGGCCCCTATACCGCCTCCTCATGCTGCTGCCAAGTCCAGAGTCTCTCATGGGTCCCTGTACGGCCTCCCATTGCTGCTGTCTCCATCGCCACACTCTGCCATGTGCCACTTTCAGGTCTCCTCACACTGCTGGTGTATTCCATTTTTTGTCATAGGGTGCTGGCAGATTACGGGCCTCCCATAGCTGCTGCCAGGCCCCTAATCTGCCATGGGCCCCTATACCGCCTCCTCATGCTGCTGCCAGGTCCAGAGTGTGTCATGGGTCCCTGTACGGCCTCCCATTGCTGCTGTCTCCATCGCCACACTCTGCCATGTGCCACTTTCAGGTCTCCTCACACTGCTGGTGGGTTCCATTTTTTGTCATAGGGTGCTGGCAGATTACGGGCCTCCCATAGCTGCTGCCAGGCCCCTAATCTGCCATGGGCCCCCGTACCGACTCCTCATGCTGCTGCCAGGCCCGTAATCTGTCATGGACCCCTGTTGTCGCTTGTTGGCATATTCCGCTCGTTCAGATGCTCCTTCTCCTGCTACTCCTCTTCACGGATTCCGTCAGCAGTCTTTCTTGGAATCCGTTTCCAAGAGACAACAGTTTGCGAGCACGCACCAGACGGTGCAGAAACTGAACGTCCTCCTGTCCAAGTTGCTGCTGCCAGGCTTGTAATCTGTCATGCGCCCCTGTACCGCCTCCTCATGCTGCTGCCAGGTCCAGAGTGTGTCATGGGCCCCCGTACCGACTCCAAATGCTGCTGCCAGGCCCGTAATCTGTCATGGGCCCCTGTACCACCTCCCCATGCTGCTGCCAGGTCCAGATTGTGTCATGGGTCCCTGTACGGCCTCCCATTGCTGCTGCCAGGCCTGTAATCTGCCATGGGCCCCCCTACCGACTCCTCATGCTGCTGCCAGGCCCGTAATCTGCCATGGGCCCCTGTACCGCCTCCTCATGCTGCTGCCAGGTCCAGAGTGTGTCATGGGTCCCTGTACGGCCTCCCATTGCTGCTGTCTCTATCGCCACACTCTGCCATGTGCCACTTTCAGGTCTCCTCACACTGCTGGTGGTTTCCATTTTTGTCATAGGGTGCTGCATGGCCTCCCATTGCTGCTGCCTCCACCGCCACACTGTGGCTCCACACTCTGGTTTTGGCCCCGTGACTGGCCAAATGAGTGAAGTGTGCGGTGATTCTAAGATCGACGGCACTCATCTGCATGTCATACTGCCTGACAGTATTATTTCTCTTCCCCAGCAGACTCCAAGGGCATTTAAATTAAAGGTACAGTGTTCAGCACTAATATTAAGTCTCTCTGAAGCCTAGAAACACCCTTTTTAAAGTTAAATTCACAGCGAATATATTCGACTCGAATCAAATTTTTTCTACGAATTCGCCGAATCAGTCGAATCGAATTTTTGAATACTTCGCTCATCTCTATTGATAATAATAATAATAATCATTTTTTTCACTAAAAAAGTTTTTATAACAAAAAAATTTTTTTAATTTTTTTTTAATTGTTTCACTTGATATATATATATATATATTTCACGGACAAAAAAAATTTTTTTGGTGTTTTCTGTGGACTTTCAATATTAATTTTTACTATTATGATGCACTTTATATATTGATTGTGTGTAGAGGTCTATGTTTGCGCTGGTTTATTTATTATATATTATATATTATTAACCTTACTTTCATATAATGAGCTAAACAAATGTTCTATAAAACTCAGAGGTGGAGCTGCACCTGCAGGGGAAGGTAATGTCTGTGTGAGTGTGCCCTGGCCAGCCGGCCATGCATCATATGTGCAATGTGTCAGTGAGTGATGACATCATCACGATCCCACAGCATGCTCTTCTAGTTCCTGCTGGGCCTGCTGATCTGTGTCAGTGTTGGTGGTGGTGTGATGTGTCAGATCTGTCATTGTGTGGGATTGCTCAGTTCAGGTGTTCTCTCTGTGTGTGTGGGCTGGGCTGCCTGCTGTCACATAGTTTTATCTCCCTCCATTGCCTAAAGAATTCCAGCCTGGGATCTGTCAGAGTGTGGATCCATCATCCTCCACTCACTGCTACTGTCACCCTGCCACTGCCAGCCACAGATACAGTCCATCCGTGACACTGATTTTATCTTTAATATTGGTGCTGGTGGCATCTTATGGCACTTATTTTTGTAAATTACATATTTTTAGTAGTTTCAAGTTTTGTTGATTTAATATTTTCTACTGTTGTTTAATTTTTTTTGGGGGGGCGGGAGAGGGGCACAAGTAGCTGGTCTTGCCTAGGGTGCAAAATAGTCTAGCACCAGCCATGTCCATCCTCCATGCTAGGAGCAGGTGCAGTTGAGCTTTGAAAGCTACATGCAGCTTAAGGTGTTACTAAACCCCCAACAGTAAAATCGGTCTGTATATGCAATAAATCATGCTTGTTATACTAACTGTGGAACCTAAGGGGTTAATCCTCCATATTGTGTTAAACGGATGTTTGATCCTCCATTTTCTGATCCTCCCCTGCTTCTACTGTTCCCAAACCACCTGTTGATAGAAAAGAGCCTTGGAGGCAAGCTACATATGCTCAGTTTGGTGTGTATCACTAGAGAGTTTTTTTTCCTGGGAGGGTGCCTGTGATCAGCATAGGATCTATCAGTCTGTCCAGACAGAGGGTCAGAGATTATGTAGTCTCATAGGATACTCATAGTGAGAGGAGAATGAAAGCTCCTCCAACAAGCTTTAACTAGTGCTCAGCTGGACACTGAAAGAAGTCACAAGACTGCTATATACTGCTGATAAGAAAAATGATTCAGATGATGAGAAAGCAGTTTATATTTACTAAAATAATTGCACTTCCGTGTCCCGTGTACTGTGGGAGACCAGATATAGTGGATGCAGGGTCCTGGGTTTAGTAACACTTTAAGCTGTAGCTTACACAAGGCTATGGATTGTCCTTGTGATAGTTCTCATGTTTAGCAAATGGCATACCACTGTCACATGGAGCCAGTCACATGCTCCTCCATATCAGAAGTTCCAAATGTTTCCTTGCCCCAGCAGCTAAATTGATTAGGGAAAATCAAACAAGGGTATGACCTGCTGGGTAGTGTTCATGAAAACCTGTGAGATAAGCAGAAGTTTTTGATCAGTCAGCCATCATGATTCAGAATTTAACAGTCAAAAAATGTTCTGCTAGGCACAATTTAAATTGTAATTGTAATTTGACATGGTCCATTTATATTGGTGAAACTGATATGTGAAGTGAATAAATTCTGGAACCTATACCTCCAACAGCCATATATGTGAACAATATGTACTTCTCCTAAGCATAATATGTTGTGTAGGTCTGGATTCGAAAAAAACCTACCTCCCACAATACAACTAGAGTTTTCCATGCTGTGTTTGGTATATACTGAAGATCTAATGAGTATGATGTAGTGAATGGGTTGGATTCAAGTACTGAGTTTGGGAGGGTAACAGATGAGTTTGCATATTAGTTGCTCTACCATAGGCGCCAGGTACAAAAAAATGTTAATTGGTTAAAAAAAAAAAAAGCTCCTGTCTTTTGTTAGACAACAATTTTCTTTTCAGATGCATATGCAACTTTCCCACATATATTATAATGAATATTTTTGTAATATAGAAAACCAGGCATTCCATGTACATTTGAATTTTTGATGGGATTCAAATTGTTCCCAGAGATGCATCTAAACATGGGAACCCTCCTGTAGCTTTCATTTACCAAAAACCTCCAGACATGCACACTTTAGTCACTTTAACTGGCTTCCCGTTATGAATGCTATAGCGCAAAAAGCTACTGTGGACTTTCTTATTTGCGAGTTTTTTTCAATGATTCAACAGTTTTTGATGTCTGAACAGAACTGCTCTCATTGTTTTTTTATTTTCGTTTCTTATGTATATCTTGTTAAAGTAATTGTAAAAACTTACATATACTAAGTGAAGTGACTAGCCTCCGATGATGCATAGGGGTTAATTTACTACAGCTGGAGAGTGCAAGATCTGGTGCAGCGCTGCATGTTAGCCAATCAGCTTCTAACGTCAGCTTGTTCAATTAAGCTTTGACAAAAACACCTGGAAGCTGATTGTTTTCTATGCAGACTTGCACCAGATTTTGCACTCTCCAGTTTTAGTAATCAACCCCATAGAGAGGAAACAAATCTTACTGCATAAGTTGTACTTGTTTATCTGTTGCCCCCTCTCCTCTACAGCTGTTCAACATGCACATAATTTCTGAGCTTCAGTAGACAGGAAGCAGGCATATGATGTCACACCCTGCACAGCGCAAAGAGGAGAGCTGGATGTAATCTGAGACCTGAGTAGGGGCAACTAACACACCTCCCTCTACAGTCTCATAGGGAAACATGCACAGCTGAGGCTGTCATCACCTGCTGTGTCCTGGAGGGGGCACAGGCTGACTCTTGGGATTGCCTGGTGTTGATATTATAGGAGAAGTACAGCCAAAGCTCTTTTGGCTGTACTTCTCCTGTGGATCACAAGAGTGCAGTTTGTTCTGCACTTCTGTAACCCATTGTCAGTCAACAGTGGACTGAAGCCTGCAGTCGACTGACATCACTCAGCCAATCCAGGCTGGGGAAAAACCTTAAAGTCGGGATCCACCCCAGAGTCTAGAGAGGCACCTGGCTGAGCCCTCAGTGAGCTGCTGAGAGGGCAGGGGGGCAGAGCAGACAGCAATGAGTGACAGTCACAGCTCTCTGCTCACAGTGGCAGTGAGAACTCAGCAATCAGTGGTCATGTGATTGCTGACCTCTAACATTTAGCACCGGTGGGGGACAGATGCAGCATCCACCTAGGTAAGCATGTAAGTTAAAAAAAAATCAAAATCTTCTGTTTTAACTGGCAGAATTGACTCATGCAGAGAGCAGAGGAAGGAGAGAGTAGACAGAAATGACACTTGGTGCTTTTGATTGGGGCAAGTAAACACTATAGAAGGATATGTTTTACTCATTTTTTCCTTTTAGAGGTTTGTAGCAAAAAAAAAGAAAAGAACAAAAAAAAGATTGTATTCTTTACACAGTGCTTCAATTGTAACAAGATTATTTCTAATCCTTTTATTTTGTGTTTTGGCAAGGGATAAAGTGTAAATGAATATTATAATTTGCTTTATAAACTTTATTATAATAAAAACACGGGAACCCTCATATTCTATTCAACCACAGGTTGACTGTCACAGAAGAATTAACAAAAGATTACTTGAATCAATGTCCATCATAATAAGCTAATTTAGAGAATTAAAAACCAAAGAACAGAGTGAGAAATGGAATGTAAAAAAACCTGCTTTATTTCTTTGCATAGTGGAATATGGAGAGTAAGTAAGTAATCCTATCCACATCCATAACAACAAACCCAATGCATTACATTCCACTCAAGTCTACCAAGGTCATCAGTTTATTGCACATTAGATATCTATATGCTATACCTGTAAATGTTTTCTGTGTCTGACCTTTCGTTATAGTATGTATTTTTATCCTTGAAATGTTAGATAATGCTGCTAAAACCAAAGTCCATCTGTAAATAAGTATGTTGTGTAACAACTATTAAAAATAAAGCCATAGCTGACCTACAGTTCTATGTCAGAATAACCTCTAAACAGAACGCATCTTATCTAATGTTATATCAGGACATCAATGTGACTACAATTTAAGCAAAATACTATTAGAAACTAAAAGGAAGAATTATAGAAGAAGCAGTGGCTGGGTCTGTATGTTTATTCACATACACTGTATACTTTGGGGGGGATTTACTAAAGGTGGTGCACACAGAATCTGGTGCAGCTGTGCATAGTGACCAATCAGCTTCCAGGTTTCATTGTCAAAGCCTCACCCCTGGTTCACATATATGTGGCGGTGTGGGCTGCGTTTTGCATGGGCACGAGAGCCTATTCATTTGAATGGACTCCCGTGCCCGTGACACGCAGGTAAGAAGTCCCTGCACTTCTTTTGAAAACGCAGCCCACACGGGAACCTCGGTTGCCAGTACGGTTGCGTTTTCCAGTGCGGGTGGCGTGCCATTAGAACTAATGGCACCTGCCCGCGGGTCCGCGTTTCTCTCTACGGGTGGTGCGGCTGCACGGATTTTCATGTGGATCCGCAGCTGCACCACCCGCACAGATGTGAACCTAGGGTAATTGAACAAGATGAAATTAGAAGCTGATTGGTTACTATGCACAGCTGCATCAGATTCTGTGTGCAACAGTTTTAGTAAATCTCCCCTATATATAGTTATACAATATTTTCTATATGCAAGAAAGTTATTTCCCTGATTCTAGGGTCAAGTTATATAGGTATGCACAATACTGTAGGGCCAAGGAGGTAGACTGTATCATATACAGCAGAGGTGCTCAACCTGTGGCCCTTGGAGCCCTCTGATGTAGCCCTCGATCTCAAACCAGGGAAGCGCATGCCCGGGGTTGGCAACCCATTGATCGTGATCAGGGCTTGCCAACCCGCCATCCCAGAGCATTAGGGTGCATCAAGCCAGCGCTGGCAGCAGAGGCTCCTGTCCAAGGTAGAGTGATAACAAGTGCACTTCACCTGGCACCTTTCTAGCAGTCTGGAGAGCAATGCCAGCAAAAGCTGGAAGAAGAAAAGAATGTCAGTGTATTAAACAACACATACACTGCACTTTTGCAATGGGCATATTATCACCTATAAAAGGGTTAACAACTATTAGGCTGCTTTCACACTGATCCACAGGTACAGCTCAGTGAACCTGCGGGTTAGAGGCACTGAGTCATAGACTCCTATTATATCCTGCAGGTTTGGTGCACTTTCTAAAAATGGTGTATTACACTTGGACATGTGGGATAGCAGGGGCACCATGTACAGGAACCAATCCTCTCCATTTTCCTCCTGCAACAGCTGAAAGCTGGCTTCTCCTCCTCTCCCTCCCACCCGCATTCACAGGCTACAGGAGGAAAATGTTCATTATGCTATTCAAAATAAAAAATTCAAAATTCAGAACGATTTATTTTCATTGTAACCTGTGACCAGTTAACAAAATCACTTTAGTGGCCCTTGCTCTTCAAAAGGTTGTGCACCCTGATCTACAGTATAATTTTGAACCCTGGAAGCCATTCTGTTTATGACAATGAATACTATACCCCAAAAGTGCTGTATGTAAGTGTGAACCTCTGGGATGATACACTGTCTTAAAGTATATGTTAAGGCAAAAAAACAAAAAAACAAAACATAAGCCATACATATCAGCAATACATTTCCCACTGTTTTGTCACTTTGCAAAAAACTGCAGGTTCACAAGATACCTATTGATCCTGCCAGAAATGTACTCTTTTATAGTATATGTGAACCCTTACCATTTAAAACAACCCAAAATAGAAATGAAAGAGAAAACATCTGTGTGTTTTATATATATATATATATATATATATATATATACACTATATTGACAAAAGTATGGGGACAACTGCCTTTACATGCACATGAACTTTAATGGCATCCCAGTCTTAGTCCGTAGGGTTCAGTATTGAGTTGGCCCACTCTTTGCAGCTATAACAGCTTCACCTCTTCTGGGAAGGCTGTCCACAACAGGGGCGGACTGACAACTCATGGGGTCCCCAGGCAATAGGCGATCATAGGGCCCCTGTGTCCTTGCCCACACTCAAAGTACACCCAAAAAAGCCTATAAAAAAGGTACCAGGGGCATTTCATGGGGCCCCCTACTGACCCTGGGCCCTTGGACAGTGCCCGAGTGCTCGATCGGTCAGTCCGCCCCTGGTCCACAAGGCTTAGAAGTGTGTCTATGGGAATGTTTGACCATTCTTCCAGAAGCGCATTTGTGAGGTCAGACACTGATGTCTGACGAGAAGGCCTGGCTCGCAGTCTCCGCTTTAATTCATCCCAAAGGTGTTCTATTGGGTTGAAGTCAGGACTCTGTGCAGGTCAATCAAGTTCCTCCTCCCCAAAAGTTTCCCACTCAATGTCTTTATGGACCTTGCTTTGTGCATTGGTACGCAGTCATATTAGAACAGAAAAGGAACATCCCCAAAACTGTTCCCACAACGTTGGGAGCAGGGGCGGACTGACAACTCATGGGGTCCCCGGGCAATAGGGGATCATGGGGCCCCTGTGTCCTTGCCCAAACTCAAAGCACACCCAAAAAAGACTATAAAAAAGGTACCAGGGGCATTTCATGGGGCCCCCTGCTCCCCCTGGGCCCTCGGGCAGTGCCCGAGTTTCCAAATGGTCAGTCTGCCCCTGGTTGGGAGTATAAAATTGTCCAAAATGTCTTGGTATGCTGACGCCTTAAGAGTTCCTTTCACTGGAACTAAGAGCCCAAGCCCAACCCCTGAAAAACAAGCTCACACCATAATCCCCCTCCACCAAACTTTACACTTGGCACAATGCAGTCAGGCAAGTACAGTTCCCCTGGCAACCGCCAAACCCAGACATGTCCATCAGATTGCCAGACAGAGAAGCATGATTCATCACTCCGGAGAACGTCTTCACTGCTCTAGAGTCCAGTGGCGGCATGCTTCAAACCACTGCATCTGATGCTTTGCATTGCACTTGGTGATGTAAGGCTTGGATGCAGCTGCTCGGCTGTGGAAACCCATTCCATGAAGATCTCTATGCACTGTTGTTGTGTTAATCTGAAGGCTACATGAAGTTTGGAGGTCTTTAGCTATTGACTCTGAAGACAGTTGGTGACTTCTGCGCGATGTGCTCTTCAGCATGTGCTGACCCCACTCTGTCATTTTATGTGGCCTACCACTTCGTGGCTGAGTTGCTGTTGTTCCCAGTTGTTTCCACTTTGTTAAAATACCACTAACAGTTGACAGTGTAATATTTTGGTAGCAAGGAAATTTCACGCATGAACTTATTGCACAGGTGGCAACCTATCACAGTACCACGCTTGAATTCACTGAGCTCCTGAGAGTGATCCATTCTTTCACAAATGTTTGTAGAAGCAATCTGCATGCCTAGGTGCTTGATTGTATACACCTGTGGCCATGCAGGTGATTGGAATGCCTTAATCTAATGATTTGGAGGGGTGTCCCAATACTTTTGGCAATATAGTGTATATACCTTTTATTCTTTATTTATATATATATATATATATATATATATATATATATATATATATATATAAAACTGATCACATAAGCTCTGTTCTCAGCTGAAAAATAATCTTAGAGAACTGAGGGAGAAGAAACAGCAGTACACTGATCTTCCCAGTGAATGGCTGTGTGTGTGTGTGGGGGGGGGCAAGTCAGCAGAAGTTTGATCATTGGAGGACATACAGATTGTTCTCCCGGCACATCCAGAAACCTAACTACACTAGAATGGATATGCATTCATGCCTAGCGTGGTCAGTTTGTTTTACAAAAACAAGGACTGGAAAGAGCACCAGGTATTTCATGCAAAGGATTCAATACAAAGAAAACAGAATTATTTTAATACAAATACATGGTAGAACAGACACATATCCAGAATATGACATTTTGGGGAAACATAATCTTTAACCTCTTGCATGAACTGACAGTGGTTCCTCTGCAGCACTAAAAACCCAAGTAGTGGTATCAGCCCTGCCCTGCCTAAGCTCTCCCCTGCTGGGCTATAGAACACCATCCTCTTGTGTTATGGAGATAAAGTAAGGGACCTATAGTCCAGCAGAGAACTCCGGAAGGTGGGACTAAGACCATTGCTTTGGATTAGTGCAGCAGAGAGCTATGATCTTTCTGGTTTTCTTGTGGATGAACAGGTATTCTTCCATACTTGTAGCATTTTAAACAAATCATGGAAAATATGAATATATTGCAGAGTTGTACTGCAAATATATTTATTTTTGCTCTAACGTGCTATGGCTATGCAAGTGTAACTGCAACCAACACATGTTGATGGGATTCGGTGCCATTCATTCTAAATGGCATCCCAATGCACCTTCTCAACGCAGCACAACAGTGTGAACAGATCTTAAATGATGCATTTTTATTGTAAAGCCACAAAAACACATTACAAATTTAGCTTTATTGTTTTGTATTGTATTTAGTGACCTGTGTTTTCCAAAGTATCTAAAATAGCATAGCATTGCTTGCTCATAGGTCAAACCTTACCTAGCAATGAGTTTGCTGCAGGTCAAAACCTAATTAAGGAAAAATGTTCACTAATCATATAATTCAGTTTGGTAGCTTTTTTTCAGAGAAACAGGAGAAGCTCTGCATTCATTAAGTAGTTAGTTCTGTCTCATATCTTTTTTCACAGTATGGTCAACTTGATTTTTCCACTAGTAATTGCATAATGGAAGAATTAAAGGGATTTTTTTAGGTGCCAAAAACATATTACTAACACCACATACAATTTACCAATTTTATTGTATGACAACATATAAAACCAGACACCAAAAGTATGGTATTATTAAAAACAGCATTTAGATTACTGAGTCTTTTTTGCAAATTGTTCCGCTCAACATCTTTCACCATAAACTGGCTTCTTCAGGAGTACTGCATATGTTGTTACTATCACATAAGCCAAAATTTGTTTTTTTATTATATTCATATGGAAAAATATACAATATTACCTCATGGGAGATGGAAATTAGCATACAGCTGATTAGTTTGTAAACATCCCATAATGGTCCTACATGTATGCAAGAATCCCCTTATGGGGGCCTTTATGCTGAAGTTGGTAAAGGATCTCTCACTTATGTAGATGTATGGAAACATTTTCCAAAAGGACAACATATTCCCAATCACTATACTAGAAAGGTTCAAGGATACACTTTCCCCTTAAAAAACAAGAGAGCAAAAAGCCACAGTAATAATTGCCAAATCCAAATTACCATCAAAGTACACATATCTAAATTGTGACTGCCTTTCCTAGGTCAGGGGCCAGCTGTCTCATATAACACGCAAAACCATGTTTTATTAGGAAAATATTTCCCATTAAGGGATGTCTTGGAGTCAAAGATGAAAGTGTCACACTCCCTTGAAGTCAAAATATAAAAAGACAGAGGGCCAACTATAGTATTTAGTTTCCAGTAATAGATTCTTGGTACATGCAAATAGACCACATAAGCTCCTAGCTTATTACAGTATACTTATGTGACTGAGTGACCAGAAGAGAAAACTATAGGCATATTACAGCCAACTATGCCAAAGACTTATTAGAATTTTTGTTTGTTTCTTAGTTTTACTGCTACCTGAAACTTCATTAGAGATGTAGTGCACCCCTGAAAGAGGCACTGGTGATCTTGTTTCCTTTCCCCTTAGCTAAAACACATACAGCATTTTCTTCATTCTTCCACTGGCTTGAAAGAACAGTCTAGGGATGTCTTTTTTAGGGTTTTATTGAAACTATTAACTTGGATGGGGTAAAGGGAGCATGGGATACCCCAGGACTGCTGAACTGAACACTTTGAGGACTCTGCTCTATCTTTCTGAGCTTAAAAAAAAATGTCCCGCAGAATCTCTAATGTTGACAGGTGACTAGGACTATTCCCAAATGACCAAAAACTGTACACAGTCACAGACCTCCAGGACTGGGGTCTTTTACTCACACCGCTACAGGATCATCTGTTGCCTAGTTCTGATACCCACCAGGCACTTTCTAGTGAGGGAGATACGAACTCACACCACCATAGGACATCTGGACACTTTTCCCCCAAATTCCTCCTATTCTCCACTGAACTACTCCAGACCCAAATTAACTCCAGGACAAGTCTTTGTGACTAGCCCCCCCCCCCCCAGCTGAAGCCTCAGCTGGGACCTCAATTTCTTTTAGATGGCACCTTCATAAATCCTGTCCCAGGGGTGGAGCTCCTGCACAGGGGTCTCCTCCAGCAGATCTGGACCCAGGAACTCTCCTGTTCCTGTCTTAGGCCCCATTCTATTTATGGCTCCCCCACCACCTACTGGGCACACCTCCCCAGGGATTGGCTGGAGTCATATAAATATTCAGGCTGCCTACTCTGTTCTTTCTCCCACTATGATTCTAGAATGCACGGGGGAGCAACCAGAGCAGCAGCCTGTGAGCCACTGAGCAGGTCTGAATAGTCAACCCCTGTTCCTCTGATTAAAGAGAAGCTAACTAGATTTTGTTAACAATCTATACTACACCAGGGGGGTGTTACAGAGAGATTCCCCCTCACATTCTGCCCTGCTGACAACATTTTAAATAAAAAAGGAAGTGAGGGAAAAATCTGCAACAGGGACACAAACATAAATAAAAATATTCTCTATATTGAATATTCTGAGGACAGGAAGGAGCTGTGTTTGGTCCTGTTGGCACCACCCGGCTCAATAATTGTTGATTTTTCAATCAACTTTTGTCAAAGAAGCAAGGTGGAAAATTGTCAGAGAAATCATGACTGTGTCCAATCAGATGTTTAGCAGCCAGGGTGGTCCCAAATGCTGCCGAATATAATAGTCAGATTCCTTCATCCATGATGTTTAGTCTTGATTGAGGAATCAAACCATTTGTTTCATTCAGCATGTGGAGTTGAACAAGAGAACCTAAAGTGTGTGGCTAGCTTGACGTAACTTTACTGGATAGAACAGTTAGGTCCCCTGCCCTGCCAGACAGGGCTGTGCTGTATGGCAAAGCTGTGCAAATCTCAGAACTGGATGTACACAAAATTTATTTTGGCAGATAAAACGGCTTACTTAAATGTATTTTATTTGTGATTTGATAGTTTGCCTGGAGTTCAACTTGAAATGCAAGGAACAATGACAAAACTAACCTACAAATAATGTTCTGTAATTCTTCCAGATAAAATATAGGCAATAAAACCTTATGAGAATAAAATATTACAAAGACCCTGGTCTCCATTATATTTCCTTCTATAATTGTTATAAAGTTAATACTAATCTCATTTATAGCTGCTCTGGTACAGTCATTGTAATAACCAGTAATGTATTGCTGTCCTACTTATCACGTTATCCTTGTTCAATCTGATCACAAGGCAGCAGGCTTCGATTTCCGACTGGCCATAGCATCATTCTTTCCATTTACAATGGGTTCTTTCCACAGGACATGAGAGTGTAATTCACAGGAGGATATGCCCTCTTTTTAATGAGTTGTGGAATGTGTTGGCACTATTACAAACATGCTGTAGTGGACACAAAGGAAACTTGACACAGCAACTCATTACTTTAATTAATGAGATAATTGTACCAATGACAGATGGATTTGCTATCACTGAAACACTCTGGACAAATGCAAAATGTAACACCAGTATTAATAATACATATCTTAACATTGTACAGATCCCAATAAAAAATACACAAACATTGACAGTTCAGGACTAAGAACTCCAAGATCTCCAGTTTCCAGCATGTTTTGAAAGAGTGCCAGGAAGGACTGTGCCTGCCAAAAGCTGTGTCTTTTAATAGTCAAAAGTGTAATTAATGCAAGACAATGATACAGGGCTGCCCTGATAAACTTTAGACACTGAAAGTTTTTGTGCTCAATAACTTGCTTGAAGGTTTTCCATTTTTCTCTTCCAAAATTTTCATTGCTCTCACTGTTTTGCATTCTTGGGTTTCTTGTATATAAACTGTACAGTAAGAATATAGAAGTTTGCTCACAGCAACCAGTGGAAGTGCAATTATTCCACTGCAAGAATGAAAATGAGCTGGCCATAGATGAGCTAGTTTTTTTTTTTTGTTCAATTAGTGGGTTGAAGGAAAAAAACTGACTCAATTTCCCCCATCTACACATCTGTGGTGGATGGGGAAATTCTCCCACTGTATTATGACAGCAGGGAGGCCTCTCTCTCATCAGAATACACAAATCAGCGCTGCAAGCTATAGTCTGCAGTGTTGACTGGAGAGGAAATTTTCCAGCAGGGCGATTGAACAGAAGTCAATCAATAGATCGACTTCTGTACAACCACAGTGCCCTAATATGGATTGAAAATTGTCCTATCACTACTGAATCACCTGAATTTCAATCCATCGTTCGACAGATTCACATCTAAATGCGTGCTATGGAAACACCTAAACACCTTCATTCCTTCTTGGCTGTATCAGTCACTGAAAATCCAACCAAAGAAATGTATATATATATATATATATATATATATATATATATATATATATAGTGCTCAGCATAAATGAGTACACCCCTTTTGAAAAGTAAGATTTTAATCAATATCTCAATCTCAATGAACACAAGAACAATTTCCAAGTTTTATTGAACATTTGTTCAGCTCATTACATGAAAGTAAAGTTAATATTATAACTTAGATTACAAAATCTTCAGTTTTACTCAAATTAGTTGATGCAAAAATGAATACACCCTACAATAAAAACTACTACATCTAGTATTTTCTATGACCTTCATGATTTGTAAGGACAGCACCAAGTCTTCTAGGCATGGAATGAACAAGCTGGCGACATATTGTAACATCTATCTTCTTCCATTCTTCAAGAACGACCTCTGTTAGAGCCTGGATGCTGGATGGAGAGCGATGCTCAAGTTGTCTCTTCAGAAATCCCCATAGGTGTTTAATTGGGTTCAGATCAGGAGAAATACTTGGCCACTGAATCACTGTTTTTCTTCAAGACTGCAACAGTGGCCTTAGATGTGTGTTTTGGATCATTGTCTGTTGGAAAAGTGCACCATGACCAAGGGCACGGAGTGAAGGTAGCACCTCCTCTTTCAATATAGTGCAGTACATCTGTGAATTCATGATATCATCAATGACATGCAGCTCCTCGACACCAGCAGCACTCATGCAGCCCCACAGAAGGACACTGCCACCACCATTCTTCGCTTTAGGCAATATGCATTTTTCTTTGTACTCTTCATTTTTGCGACAACCATACAGTTTTGAAGCCATCAGTTCCAAAAACATTTATCTTGGTCTCATTACTCCAGAGTACAGAGTCCTAGTAGTCTTCTTCTTTTTCAGCATGGGCCCTGGCAAATTCTAGGTGGTCTTTTTTTGTGCATGGGCTTTAGGAGAGGCTTCCTTTGTGAATGACACCCATACATGCCATTCCACTGCAGTGTACGCCATATTGTGTCACAGGAAACAATCACCCCAGTTTGGTTCTCTACTTTAGCTAATTGCAATGAACTTCCATGGCAATTTTCTTCAACCCTTCTCATCAGAAGACACTCCTGTCAAGGTGTTAACTTTTGTGGAGTGCCTGGATGTCTCTGTGAGATGGTTGCAGTTCCATCTTTGTTAAATTTGTGGATACATTTTGCTACAATATTCTAACTGATAAGTAAAAATTTGCTGATCTTCTTGTAGCCTTTACCTTTCTTGTGTAAAGAAACTATTTTCTTTCTCAGGCCTTAGGACATTTATGACACCAAGTGGTGCCATTGCTGACAGCATGAAATAGGAAAGGGAACGCCATATTTAACTGTCTGCTGGACACCTGTTTAATGAATAATTAGACTCACCTGTAGTTGAATTCTAGGAGTTGGGTCTTCCTCAGAGGTTATGGGTCTTACAGAAGGACAATGACCCAAAGCACACGTCAATAAGCACCCAGAAATGATTTAGGACAAAGCGCTGGAGAGTTCTGAACTGGCCAGCAATGGTCCAGATCTCAATCCCATACAGCACATGTGGAAAGATCTCAAAACAGCACTTGGGAAAGGGAACCATTCCAATCAAAGACCTGAGCAGTTGGTGAAAGAAGATTGGTCCAAATTCCAGTAGAAAGGTGTAAGAAACGAATTGATGGTTACAGGAAGCGATTGATTTCAGTTATTTTTTCCGAAATGATGTGCTACCAAATATTAAATTGAGGGTACCAATAATTTTGTCCAGCCTATTTTTGGGGTTTTGCGTGGAATGTGTCAGATTTGGCTTTTTGTTTCTCCACTGGTATACCAATACAGATAAAAGAAATAAACATGAGAATGCCTAAACATTTCTAATTGCAACAATTAAAGATTTTCTGGGCAAAGTGGTGCATTATCTGACAGAAATGCAGGGGTGCCAATATTTTTGGACAAGTAAATATATATATATATATATATATATGTATATATATATATATATACACTATATTGCCAAAAGCATTGGGACACCTGCCTTTACACGCACATGAACTTTATTGGTTTCCCAATCTTAGTCTGCAGGGTTCAATATTGAGTTGGCCCACCCTTTGCAGCTGTAACAGCTTCAACTCTTCTGGGAAGGCTCTCCACAAGGTTTAAGAGTGTGTCTTTGGGAATGTTTGACCATTCTTCCAGAAGCACATTTGTGAGGTCAGGCACTGTTGTCGGATGAGAAGGCCTGGCTTGCAGTCTCCACTCTAATTCATCTCAAAGGTGTTCTATTGGATTGAGGTCAGGACTCTGTGCAGGCCAGTAAAGTCCCTCCACCTCAAACTCACTCATCCATGTATTTTATGGATGTTGCTTTGTGCACTGGTGCGCAGTCATGTTGGAACAGGAAGGGGCCATCCCAAAACTGTTCCCACAAAGCTGGGAGTATGAAATTGTCCAAAATGTCTTGGTATGCTGATGCTTTAAGATTTCCCTTCACTGGAAAGAAGGGACCAAGCCCAAGCCCTGAAAAACAACCCCACACCATAATTCCCCCTCCACCAAACTTTATACTTGGCACAATGCAGTCAGGCATGTACCGTTCTCCTGGCAACCGCCAAACCCAGACAAGTCCATTGGATTGCCAGACAGAGAAGCTTGATTCCAGACAACACGTCTCCACTGCTCTAGAGTCCAGGAGCAATGTGCTTTACGCTACTGCGTCTGACGCTTTGCATTGCACTTGGTGATGTAGGGCTTGGATGCAGCTGCTCGACCATGGAAACCCATTCCATGAAGCTCTCTATGCACTGTTGTGCTAATCTGAAGGCCACATGAAGTTTGGAGGTCTTTAGCTATTGACTCTTCAGACAGTTGGTGACTTCTACACACTGTGCGCTTCAGCATGTGCTGACCCCACTCTGTCATTTTACGTGGCCTACTACTTGGTGGCTGAGTTGCTGTTGTTCCCAGTTGCTTCCACTTTGTTTTAATACCACTAACAGTTGAATATTTAGTAGCAAGGAAATTTCACGGATGGACCTATTACACAGGTGGCAACCTATAACGCTACCACGCTTGAATTCACTGAGCTCCTGAGAGTGACCCATTCTTTCACAAATGTTTGTAGAAGCAGTCTGCATGCCTAGGTGTTTGATTTTATATACCTGCAGCCATGGAAGTAATTGGAACACCTGAATCCAATAATTTGGAGGAGTGTCCCAATACTTTTGGCAATATAGTGTATATATATATATACAGTGAGGAACAGAAGTATTTGAACACCCTGTGATTTTGCAAGCTCTCCCACTTAGAAATCATGGAGGGGTCTGAAATTCACATTGTAGGTGCATTCCCACTCTGAGAGACAGAATAAAAAAAAAAATTCAGGAAATCACATTATATGATTTTTAAAGAATTTATTTGTCTTGCACTGCTGAACATAAGTATTTGAACGCCTAAGAAACAGCAAGAATTCTGGCTCTCAAAGACCTGTTACTGTGCCTTTAAAAAGTCCACCGCTACTCCACTCATTATTCTAACTTAGTAGCACCTGTCTGAGCTCTTTAAAGACACCTGTCCACCCCACAGTCAGTCAGACGCCAACTACTACCATGGGCAAGACCAAAGAGCTGTCAAAAGACACCAGAGACAAAATTGTGGACCTCCACAAGACTGGAAAGGGCTATTGCCAAGCAGCATGGTGAAAATAGATCAACTGTTGGAGTAATTGTTGGAAAATGGAAGAGGCTAAAGACGACTGTCAGCCTCCCTCGGACTGGGGCTCCATGCAAGATCTCACCTCGTAGGGTATCACCGATGATAAGAAAGGTGAAGAATCAGCCCAGAACTACAAGGGAGGAGCTGGTCAATGACATGAAGAGAGCTGGGACCACAGTTTCAAAGGTCACTGTCAGTAGAACACTACGCCGTCATGGTTTCAAATCATGCATTGCACGGAAGGTTCCCCTGCTCAAGTCATCACATGTCCAGGCCCGTCTGAAGTTTGCCAATGACCATCTGGATGATCCAGAGGAGGCATGGGAGAAAGTCATGTGGTCAGATGAGACCAAAGTAGAACTTTTTGGTCTAAACTTCACTCGTCGTGTTTGGAGGAAAAAGAAGGATGAGTAGCATCCCAAGAACACCATCCCTACTGTGAAGCATGGGGGTGGTAACATCATGCTTTGGGGGTGCTATTATGCGAAGGGGACAGGACGACTGCACTGTATTAAGGAGAGGATGAATGAGGCCATTTATTGTGAGATTTTGAGCAACAACCTCCTTCCCTCAGTCAAAGCATTGAAGATGGGTCGTGGCTGGGTCTTCCAACATGACAACGACCCGAAGCACACAGCCAGGATAACCAAGGAGTGGCTCCGTAAGAAGCATATCAAGGTTCTGGAGTGGCCTAGCCAGTCTCCAGACCTAAATCCAATAGAATATCTTTGGATGGAGCTGAAACTCCGTGTTGCTCAGCGACAGCCCCGAAACCTGACAGATCTAGAAGAGATCTGTGTGGAGGAGTGGGCCAAAATCCCTGTTGCAGTGTGTGCAAACCTGGTCAAGAACTACAGGAAACGTTTGACCTCTGTAATTGCAAACAAAGGCTTCTGTACCAAATATTAACACTGATTTTCTCAGGTGTTCAAATACATATGTTCAGCAGTGCAAGACAAATAAATTCTTTAAAAATCATACAATGTGATTTCCTGAATTTTTTTTTATATTCTGTCTCTCAGAGTGGGATTGCACCTACAATGTGAATTTCAGACCCCTTCATGATTTCTAAGTGGGAGAACTTGCAAAATCGCAGGGTGTTCAAATACTTCTGTTCCTCGCTGTGTATACATATATATATATATATATATACAGGGGTGGACTGACCATTTGGAAACTCGGGCACTACCCGGGGGCCCGGGGTCAGTAGGGGACCCCATGAGACGCCCCTGGTACCTTTTTCATAGGCTTTTTTGAGTTTGGGCAAGGACACAGGGGCCCCATGATCCCCTATTGCCCGGGGGGCCCCATGAGTTGTCAGTCCCCCTGTATATATATATATATACTGTACATATATCTAAGAGGATATTGGAGTGTTAGATGGGAGTTGTGTTTCCCTGATCAGTGGTAGTGATTCTAACATGATGTTGACTCAGTATCATGTAATTACTAAGTGCAGCCTGTTCTGATTTACGGTTACAAAATAACATTCTTTAAAACACATCAAATGATGCATTATGGAAGTAAAATTGTTCATCAGTCTACATGTTGGTTCCCGGTCTCCAAGATGAATCACAAGCATTGCAAAAAAGTGTTACCAAGTACATAATATCAGAAGTCAGTGATGTAGAGACCTAAATGTTACAGTCTGTGTCAGGTCCTACAAGAACATTTCAATCTCAGCTCCAAGAACAAGCATTCATTGTTCAAGGCACAATTCTGCAAACTTACCAGCTTTCTGGTCAGGGATTGTTCATTGTAAAAATAATAAGATAGGATTATTAAGCGAAGTATTAATGTGTTATCTACAAGGTACTTTCAAGAGGACATTACAAGTGTATGGTCAGCTCACTTCATCTGTGTCATTTTTATGCCGACTTCTGTATTTTAAGCCAATCTGCATAAAAATATAATATAAAAATACTATGTATTATAATACATAATAAAAAATGCCAATGAATACAATATGTATGTTTTAAAACTTTTTCTAATGTATTTTTCAAACGCAAATAGTGTAAATACTTGAATTCCATCACATCTAAAACTGGCCATACTCTATGTGAAATTTACTTAATAAGCAGCCCTGTTGGCAAACTGCCATCTGATATTTTCCAGTTGAAGGAGTCAGGCAGAAAATTGTCAGCCAAACTTTGCTTGGCGGGTAGTCCTGTCAGCCACCTCCTGCCTGACATTTTTTTATTGAAAAATCAAAGCAGCCAGGCAGAAAATTGGTGGCCGAACAGTGGGTGCTTCCAATCAGATGCAACCACTGTTTGGGTTGGGTATTTTGACAGCCAGTACCCAGTGGGAGACATATCCTTGGACTGATTATATTTTTATTATTCAGCCCGCAAGCTGAATGAAAAAAAAAAACTATCAGTGTATGGTCAGCTTTAGTCTCTTGTAATTAGCAGCACTTGGAGTGGGAGAGCGACAGTGCCAAATTACCAAGTAGGCAGAGTAGGCACCGACCTCTAGGCCTCACACTCTTTAAGGGATCAAAATGATATTGATTTGATCTTGAAAGAAAATCACATGAAGCTTTCTTGAATTGTTTATGAAAGGTAGAAAAATAAATCAGAAACAATAACTGTACACTAAAGACTCCATAGAGGAAATACTGTATTAATGCATTAATGTAGTGTACCCCAAAACAACTTGTGATACTAAACATTCAGCTTTAAAAAAAAAAAACACACACATGCCATACTTACCTGCTCAAATGGTTTTGCTTTGAGCAGACCTGATCCTTCCTTTTTCGTGTCCCCCACTGTGCTCCTGGTTCCTCCCCCCTACTATCTGCCTCCATAAGACACACAGAGTGTGGCTGTGCCCTGCTCCCCGCTCCCTCCTCACTGGCCATGATTGACAGCAGCGGGAGCCAATGGCTCCAACTGCTGCATCTCAGCCAATGAGGGAGAGACCCGGGAGAGCTGATGCTCTCGTGCACATGGCTGGATCGAGATTGGGCTCAGGTAGTTACTGGGGGGGCTGTACACTGAAAGTTTTTTTACCTTCATACATAGAATGCGTTAAGGCAGGTCCAGACTGGCCATAAGGCGAACTGGGCATGTGCCCAGTGGGCTGGGGTCGCTGGGCCGCATGACCTAACAGAGCAAAAACCGAAGCCTGTCACCGTCTGCTAGCTTCTTCCAGAGCCTCCTCCTAGGCCTAATCACCTGCACCAGGCTGTGCTCTCTCTCATAGCTCACTAGGCCGCCGAGCCCTCCACACACAGCGAAGCAATGTCCTAACCATGCAGCTTTACAACACAGCAGCCACCATGTTCTTTGACACGGCTGCGGCCAAAGGCAGTTACAAACAATCTCCCTTTCCGATTGGCAGATTTCACATCCACTACAGGAACAGATGTCTCAGTCTCCCGGCCAATGCCAATTATAGTCGGAATGTAGGCTTGACTTGCCTGTCAAGGTGAGTGCGATAATGCCACTGAAAAGGATGATTGCTGAGAAGTGTGCGGGGACAGGTTTGTTGCTAAGTGACCACACACTTGGTGTTCTATCAGTGTGTACACAGTGCGGGGTCACCAGCTATGTTTTACAGAGCGCTTGGACTGCACCATTTATGTTTTGGTAAATAGCAGTTGTTTTTACATTGAATGCAAATATGTTTTGGAATGTAAAATGAAATCTATACTCAGAGATTTGTGAGGCTGCCTTTACTGACCTCTACTTGAAAGTGCTAGTTGATTGGCTGTGTCTGGGTTCTATACTTGGCATCACTGACCCAGCTCAAGCATTCAGCAAGTGAAGGCTGAGAACCTGAATGCTCAGTTAAAGTGGTAGTAATGTCTCATTAAGAGACTAAAAAAGTGTCCCCTGCAGGTTTAGGTCATAATGTACTAGTATGCACGCCCTGTGAGAACGCCCTGGAGGAGGGATGAAACGCGTCAACGTAATTTACGGTTTTGGCGAAGATTGTGTTACGTCACGTCCAGTGAGTGGAGCGTACGCTATTAGCTATGCTCCGGAGACATTGTTGCCGATTAAGTACCAATTGATGTGGGAAGTCACAAAGTACAAACCATTTTTAAAGCCAATATTATTTTTTAACATGTGAGTGCAATATTACTTTGGTTTTATTTGAATAAAGAAGTATTACACTATTAGTGTCCCCCTTGTTTTTTGCATCTCATCTGCTTACTTGATAATCATTGGAGAGTATTGAGCAGGCATTTCCATTCTAAATCCTGTTTATTCCTAGGAACACACTTCACCTAGAAAAGGCTTTTTGATTCTTATGCAGGCCATAGACAGGTCGTTTATCGGCCGAATTTCCATCCACACGAAAAATCGGCCGATATTCATACCGTTAGTGGGGCCAGCCCATCGGCCGTTTTTCGTTGGATCTTCACATTTATTTATGGAAAATCCATGAAAAACGGCCGTTTTTCATGGACATTGGTGGCAGCATCGGCAACGGGGCTGACCGATTTTTCTTTTATGGCCTGCCTTAAGCCCTACAAGATAAGAGTCCATCTAATCTGGTGAGTGTGGGTTGTACTGGAAGGTGATCACAGAGCATGGTGTGGGGATATCATTTAAAGAACACATTTAGTTTTGGCACCGTTTTTTATTGGAGCACTTGGAGCACCATTTATTTGGGACAGTGGGCTTTTTATCACTTTATCATTAATTTGTTTGATTTCTGATTTTTGCGCTGTATTATTTATTATATTTAATTATGAGAGACTTTCCTACAGATGGAGCTGTCCAGCACTGGGCTGTTACGGCTCTCTCTAGTCTGTACTATGTTAACCTGGTGTTCCTACCAGACTCCAAATATTCAAGCTGCTTGAATGACCAGGCTGCAGTGACATCACTCCCACGCACGTGCACAGGAGGCACTTCACCACGGCACGCAGAGCGAGCCGTAAATGCGGTCTGAGCTGTGCATGCACGGCTTAGATCACATTAACTGCTGACAGGCAAAGGTGTCATATATGACAGAAGAGGCCTCTAGGGCCTCTACTGTTATAAAAACCTTGCCTGTCAGCAGATTTTTACAGAAGACAGTTTACTACCACTTCAAAACATTCTCCTCCTCTCACAGTAAATTTGTGAGAATCACCTTCCCTGCCCACAGTGACTGAAGCACACTAAGTATAACTAAAAGACATCCATAAACCAGTAGTTGTCATTATTTGTAATTTGGTATAAAAAAGAAAAAAGAAAAAATGGGCTGCCAAGTCTAAAATGCCCGGGCCTATTTTTTGGCGCAGTCCAGGCCTGCGTGAAGGTAAAAAAAACCTTCAGCCCTTAGAACCTGACCATAGGCAGTAGGTTCACATTACAGTTTGTCTCTTAAAAGCTCATCTTATTTCAGCTGTCAGTTTGTAAAAACTTTTGGTGCAACCTACGTACATGTAACGTGCAGTGATGATGGTCATCCCTCTTTGTCAGTTGGCATGCACACTAGTTAGTTCAATGCTATCCCATTAGAGCACATGCACTAGAAACCTTCAGAAACCTGAGAGAGGGGCCCCAAGGTTTCAACTGTCTAGGGGCTTCCACAGAGCACTGGAGAGGGAGGGGCTGTACCAGGAGATAATCAGGCTTTGCAGCATGCATGTGTGTTGGCAAAGAACATGTTGACAGGAGAGGGAGCACTGAGATGATCTGGTAAGCCTGTTGCTGCTCCATCACTGTCCAATCTGGGGGCAGGGAGGAAACGTAACTGTGCTTCTTCAATGCAGCAGAAACAAGTAAGGACACTAGGCTGGCTGTGATGTTTGGCAAGACTGCGTAAATCTCAAAACTGCATGGACAGAAATTCAAAACCTTTGGTAGGTAAAACTGCTCCCATATATGCATTATAATGATGCAGTTATCCATTTGTCCGAAGCTGAGCTTTAAATTTCAATCCAGGTAACCAAAAATACTCAAATTAATAGGTGTGATATAAAAGGTTGTAAATCTTCATGATGAGATAGTGTAAGAGCACAGGGCCCTTAACTGTGAAAGAGATCTACTTACCATTTGATAGGCATTACCGAAACCAGGTTGAAACAGCAATTTGGATGTTTTGTAGCTCTACACTGCACAGCATGTGAGCTTGGTGGTTTTCCACTGGGGTATCTGTCTGGATTAAAAATGTGTTTATTTTTTCTTGTTAGAGCTATACATGCTGAGATTTCTCTAATTCTGTCCCGCAGGCTGAATAAGGAAAATCTATAGATCTCCCCATCCACCCCAAATAGCATGGATGGTGGAATCTCCCCTACCAGCTGTTGTATTCTGACAGCCGACACCCATGGCTGTTAGAATACCTGTACAGTGGCTGCGACCAGTGGCATCCCTAGGGGGGTGCGGGCTGCACCTGGTGACACCATTACAGGGGGTGCAGGAGCAGGATGCCAGCGGAGCTTCTGGGCTCTGTGAAGGTCCTGGCCAGTTATTGGGGTGATCCCGGATTCCCGGCACAGTGACAGCTGCCCCCAGCGTAGCGGTAAAATTAGTATCCCGTGAAGATATGTATCCCCTGAAGCAACTGTGCATGTCCCGGTTTCAGGCCGAAGAAGCCAATCTCCAACTTTAGCACAGAGCTGCCACAGTTAACCCCTTACAGGCTGCAAACTGCTGAAGCTGATTCCATGGATCATTATGAGTTGCAAGATCAGTTAACCCCGTATAGGTTTTACTGCTACACTGGCACTGCTCCTTCCTCTCTGGAGGGGTGACACCATGTGTTACCGCACCAAGTGACACCAACCCTAGGAATGCCTCTGGCTGCAACTGATTGGATGCAGCTGCTATTTGCCCAACAATTTGCCACCCAAGTCTGATTTTCAGATTGAAGGATGTGGGGCCAGTTTAAGAGTTTGGTCACAACTGTTTACATACAAAGTCATAAAACTGATTTCACCATTATCCAATACCAACATGAGTCTATTATTTATTGATTTATTTATTAATTTCATTCATAGAGCATATATCTGGCAAATTCTGAAATTTTAAGCTTTAAGGTCAATAATATCAGTGTCAGGGATCCAGGTATGACCAGAGATGTGTGGACTGACACAGGGAAACAGCAGGCTTCAGAAATGATTAAATAATAATAATAATATTTATTATGAGCTGCACAAAATAAACAAACACAGTGCAAAACAAAACAAACCTTAAACTAATAGGTACAGGTGCAGTCAGGGCTGGAAAGGTGGAGTGGTCAGGCAGGCCGGGTCAGGAACAATCAGGCAGAAAGGTACAACGGGAGCAGGCAGAAGAATGGTCAGGAATAGCCGGGGTCAGTGCAGGCGGAGTTCTATCAGAGTCAGAGTCAAGCAGTAGAGTCAAGCAGGCAGGAGACAGGATACAGGAAACAGGGCACATGGGAAACAAACACCAAGGCACTGACTGCAGGTCTGGCCATTCCTAAATACACCTCCTGCAATCAGCCTCAGGTGATGGCTGACTGCAGGAGTGAGCTTCTGGTTGCTGAGAGCACCCGCTGGCCAGCCCTGGTACTGCAGCCCACAAGGCAGGTGAGTCCCACCACCATTGGCGAGTCCATTCCTGACAATCAATCTTCACCTCATAGAAGTTCACAATTTAACTAATTTTTAATGGAAGCTCGATAACCTACCAATGAATTTTGGACTGTGGGAGGAAAGAAGAGTATCCCAATAAAGTAAAAAAAAATGAAGAGAATCAAGCGACTACATACAGATAGGAGATAATTGACTCTTGTTCCCTATGGATAGGCAGAGATTTTACTGAGATAACTTCTGTGCTGCCCTCTATGGGCTATTTCACTTTGTAGCTAAGGAGCTATTTTGTGTTATCTGCACTGGGGTCCTTGCAAATTATCTGAAAGTGGTGAAAGTCAGACCTGAACACAATATTATACTGCTGGAATACATTTGATGCTATCCCTATTACACTCACTTTTCTTTTTAAAATGCTCAGCATGTAATTATTTTATACGTAATTATTGCTTATTTAATACAAGTTCATAACTGTTAATTAAATAATGCCATTTTGATAGAGGTTTAAAAAACACACACACCACTACTTTGCCTTTACTTAGAAATGACTTCCAATGACTTACCTCAAGGTCAGTTCCGCTAATGATCTCAACTGCCATACATCAAACTGTTTCTATTCTTGCAGAAGCCAGTTATGTTGAAAAACGCTGTGTCTGTATTATAAAATAGGGATGTTAAAAGACTGATAATATGAGGAAACAAACCAGAAATAGATCAAAGAACTATGCTGAAAAAGCTGCAAGGTCTTATTTTATATGATTATTTGATCCTGCTTAAATTTTTTTCCATTGGTTGTGGCTTCTGCAGATGTCCAGCAAAGACTTTCATTTCATAGACCATTTTCTTTAAACATCTTTTGTGTAAATTTCAATACTAGCTACCAGCATACATCTGCCATAAAGCATAGCATGGCTAAAACTAAATTAAAATAAGTTAATTGAAAAAAATTAGATGTAATAACATTTGCATATTCTTGTCGTACAAGATCTTCAAGGGAAATGTGTAGGCAGAAACAGTTGTGCTCAAAAGTTTTCATACCCTGGGAGAAATTGTGAAATTTTGGCATTGATATTGAAAATATGACTGATCATGCCAAAAAATGCTCTTTTATTGAAGGATGATGATCATATGAAGCCATTTATTATCAAATAGTTGTTTGGCTCCTTTTTAAATCATAATGATAACATAAATCACCCAAATGGCCATGATCAAAAGTTTACATACCCTGGAATGTTTGGCCTTGGTACAGACACACAAGGTGACACACATGGGTTAAAATGGCAATTAGAGGTTAATGTCCCACATCTGTGGCTTTTTAAATTGAAATTAGTGTCAGTGTATAAATAGTCAATGAGTTTGTTAGCTCTTATTTGGAAGCACTGACTAGGCTAGATACCGAGCCATGGGGATCAGAAAAGAACTGTCAAAAGTCCTGCGTAACAAGGTAATGGAACTTTACAGCTGGGTACCCACTGCGCATGCGTGAGTAGCGCTGCACTTCATGAATGGTCCGGTAGTCTTCTGGGACCTGTCAGGCGGACACTTTCCATTTCCAATCGCCTAGGCAATCGGACCAGAAGTGGGAGCGAGTACCTGTCAAATTCGGGAGCAGTCCTTAAAGCGGAACTTCCCCTTTTGGGTGAAGCTCCGCTTTAAGCAAGGCAGCTAATAGGAATAGGGGAGAGCATTTCATTCATATGTTCCTGCTCTTCACTATCCCATCACAAGCCAGGGTGGTCCTTGACCGAGCAGTGTGGCTTTAGTCTACTCTAGTTGCATTTGAGTCAGAACCTGGTTGAGCCGACTGAAAAACTGGCTAAACAGAATTAAATTTTTTTGCCAAAACATATATTTCACACTTACATATTTCTACTGGTAATGTAATTGTTTAGTGGCATAGACAGGAATTGTTCCTGAAACATCAACATGGTTGCACCCACAACATGTTCCCTTTGCATGAGCGCTGGGCAGATTACATGAGGGCTCTAAAATGTCTCCTTGGACATGAAAGTTATGTAATAAAATAATGGAAGACCAAATCACAGTAGCCATTAACACCTTCTAGCACTAGGATAAAAGAAATGTTAACTATCCAACGTTGACATGTGCTAGTAAAACTGTACATATCATCACAACTACTTTGCAGGGGCGGACTGACAACTCATGGGGCCCCCAGGCAATAGGGGATCATGGGGCCCCTGTGTCCTTGCCCAAACTCACAAAAGCCTATGTAAAACGTACCAGGGGCATCTCATGGGGCGTCCTACTGACCCCTGGCCCTCGGGCAGTTTCCAAATGGTCAGTCCGCCCCTGCTACTTTTTGTATCCAGGTGGATTATTCCTTGTTTTTACTTATGGTGGTAAATGCTAACAAATATCTCCTGATTATTTTTTTTATTATCAAAGGAAAACTGGCCCAAAATAGTAAATAAAAATTTTTTTTTAGATTTAGCTGTATCTGTTTCTTGCTGTTACGATAATTTAACATCAAAGAGCAACTAAAAATAAATTCTCCTGCTCCTGACGATCACAGCAATACCACATATGTGTATATTAGTTGTCATTTGTACCCATAGTAGGGCCCAGAAACAACAGTGCACATTTTGCATGTTTTTCAATCCTGCCTAGTACACACTGACACTTACTGATGCTGATACTAATTTTAAACATTTTTTTTTTAATTCTATCCAAAATATGCTGTCTGTGACCTTTTCACCACGACCTTGAGCCTAACACTAATCCTGGCAAACCTTGATCTTGTTATTTTTTTTCCTTATTTTTTTCTTTATTTTTTATTCTTTATTTTTAATTAATTTATTAATTGTGTATTTATCTATTTTTATACTCACTTTTGTTTGTGTATACCTTCCTCTCCTGTGAGAAGAGAAGAATACAATGTATATTTCCCTTCATTCAGAAGAGGAAGTTGTCAGGGCTGGACTCCTGCTACTCTTTTCTTTCAGTGATCAGAAGCTGCCCAGCTGTTTGTTAATTACCAGACACTCAGTGACTCACCTGGATACCATTACCTGCCTATTAGTCCAGCCTACATCCAGCCCTTTGTGCTATTTTAGCAGCTAAGCTCATTTCCTCCTTGCCCTTGCATGGTCTATGATCTCTAGTGTGTTCCTGCCTGAGTTCCTGAGTACAACTTGGTCTGGCTGACTTCCCTTTCCATTCCTGTTCCTGATTTTTGCTCCTGACTACATTTATTTCTGGTTTCCTGGCCCCAGCTCATCTGATTACATGCTCTGGCATCCAAACCCTGGCTTCTGTTTTTGACTACATTCCTGAACTGTGTTATTTTTGCTATTTCATTAAAGGTGTGATTTTAACTGCACTTTATGTCCCCGCCTGGTTTATGGTTCCTGACAGAAGTAAACACAGGGACTGATCACTGTGTTAGCCAATCAGAGACTATCAGGTGACCCGGAACCAATGCAAGGTTCACTTTTCCATAGGACCTCCACTCTCATGCAAAAAAGCACAACAGAGAGGGTCACATCTTGTGACTTCCAAGGATAGTCTAAGAAAGTAAGTAAATGTAATTTTATAACCATCATTTGTATCTAACATACTTCCCCTCCCCTTACTTGCTCTCTTTATTTTTTCTGTAAGTTATAAAAAAATAAAAACCTAAATGTGAACAACTAATTACATAAAAAATCTCCAATTTCAAATAGCCTTCAGTTTTTAATGTTCCTCCCCTTCTTAAAAAACAGATGGGTTTATAGGAAAAAAGATAATAGCAATATAACCAAGCTAATAAATGAAAGAGATAAATCGCATTTACAATGCTTTCATTTTTACCCAATTCATTGCTAAATAAAGAGGAACAGAAAACAAGGACCAGCTGTAAGGGAATCTTCTATTTTGGCAGTTTTATTTTTTATTCATCTCAAACCGATCTTTCAACAAAAAGAAATCATGAAGAGGGTTTCATATGAATGAGGCCATTGCAAATGGCATCTAGAAGGCATTCATTCATGTCTGAAATTAGTAGAAGGCAAAGCTGCTTGTATGAATATGTATCAATAAAGTATTGTTTTACAGTGGCCTGGCACACAGGAATGGGATTTTGACAGGAAACACAATAAGTATTAATGGTACAAGGACTCTACTTATAGGAAGATGGTTTAAGGACGAATTGCCAGCATCTGTATCATCAAAACGATTCAGTGTAATTTGTAAAGTAAGTTACATTTGTTCTACAGCTTTAGACTTGTCAGAGAATAAATAATAAACACAAGTGGTAGAATGCCAAATTAAGTTTTAGCTTTCACAGAATATTCTGATGGAATGTGGGAGGCTGCAGTTGCAGCTACTATACTAAGATTGGATATCATACCCACACTGAGGCTAGGTGGGGAGAGGCTGGAAGTTACAGTTTGCCAGCTTTGTATCAGTACACATTGAACCAATGACTTGAGGAGCAGGGTGTAAGCAGTGCCCTGATTTGCTGCCAACAATGGTCATGATGGCTGAGGCAGGGGAGGACTGAAAACTCATGGGGCCCCCGGGCAATAGGGGATCATGGGGCCCCTGTGTCCTTGCCCAAACTCAAAAAAGCCTATGAAAAAGGTACCAGGGGCATCTCATGGGGGCCCCTACTGACCCCGGGCCCTCGGGCAGTGCCTGAGTTTCCAAATGGTCAGTCCGCCCCTGGGCTGAGGACCCCTCCCATAATTTATCTGCAACATGTTTGAGGTAGAGTATCACACACCTGTAATGTGAGGGAACTCCACCATCTGGGTTATTCAGATTCTCCCACATGAGGCCCACCTTCAGAAATAAAGGAATGTCCACACATTCAGCATTTTTAATCTTTACTGTAGTAGGAACAAAGTATACAGTTCTTTGTCAAGGTACTCACTTCAGTCTTAATTTCCTCTTTACACCCAACATCAGTAACACTGTATTGTCCAAAGTCAACTTTAACAGAAGAATGCTGACCAGCACTCCCAGTTCCTCCTCCTTAGGTGGGTTTTCCATGCAACCTATAAGAGGTCTACTGAGAAGGGTTCACTCTTAGGGCTACAATCTTACATAGTAGTATGCTGAATGTAACCTCTTTCTATCAACTTCTGCTCCAAGCTATTCTGGTTCTAGCTTATAAATTACTTTGCTAACCCCAACCACAGTATCTACCCAGGGAAGAAGGTTTCCCTAAAAAGGTACTAACCCCTGCTTACAAGGGGAACCCATAACCAAATTATACTATTAGTTTGATCATGGGTATATGAGCCCAGAATGGGAAAAAGTATGTGAACCCCTTGGGATTACGTGGAGTTTTGCATGAATTGGGCATAAAATGTGCTCTGAACGTCATCTAAGTCACAACAATAGAAGAACACAGTCTGCTGAACATAATACTACACAAACATTAGATGTTGCCATGGTTTAATTGCACATAACATGTAAACATTCACAGTGCAGGGAGGAAAAAGTATGTGAGGCCCTAGCTTAATGACTTCTCCCAGAGCTAATTGGAGCCAGGAGTGAGCCAACCTTTACTCCAATCAATGTGATGATATTGGATGTGTTGCTGACAGCTGTCCTGCCCTTAAAAAATACACACCTGTTTTGGGTTTACTGGTTTCAAGAAGCACTGTCTGATGTGAACCATGCCTCGCAGAAAAGAACTCTCAGAAGACCTACGATCAAGAATTGTTGACTTGCATGAAGCTGGAAAGGGTTACAAAAGTATCTCAAAAAGCCTTGATGTTCATGTGTCCACAGTAAGACAGACTGTCTACAAATGGAAAAAGTTTAGCACTGTTGCTACTCTCCCTAGGCGGGGTCGTCCTGTAAAAATGACTGCAAGAGCACAGCGCAGAATGCTGCATGAGGTAATGAAGAATCCCAGAGTGTCAGCTAAAGACCTACAGAAATCTCTGGCACATGCTAACATTTTTGTTGACACATCTACAATAAGGAAAACATTAAGCAAGAATGGAGTACATGGGAGGACACCACGGAGGAAGCCATTGCTGTCCAAAAAGAATATTGCAGCACGTTTGAAGTTTGCAAAAGAGCACCTGGATATTCCACAGCACTACTGGCAAAATATACTGTGGACAGATGAAACCAAAATTGAGTTGTTTGGGAAGAACACACAACACTATGTGTGCAGAAAAAAAGGCACAGCACACCAACATCAAAACCTCATCCCCACTGTAAAACATGGCGGAGGGAGCATCATGGTTTGGGGCTGCTTTGCTGCCTCAGGGCCTGGACGGATTGTTGTCATTGATGGGAAAATGAGTTCCAGAGTTTATCAAGACATTTTGCAGGAAAACGTACGACCATCCGTCCGCCAACTGAAGCTCCGCAGAGGATGGGTGATGCAACAAGACAATGACCCAAAGCATACAAGTAATTCAACAAAACAATGGCTGCAACAGCACAGAATACGCCTTCTGGAGTGGCCCAGTCAGAGTCCTGACCTCAACCCGATTGAAATTGCTGTGGCCTGACCTTAAGAAAGCGATTCACACCAGACATCCAAAAAATATTGCTTCACTGAAACAGTTTTGTGAAGAGGAGTGGTCCAAAATTACTCCAGATCGTTGTGCAGGTCTGATCTGTAACTACAGGAAACGTTTGGTTGGGGTTATTGCTGCCAAAGGAGGGTCAACCAGTTATTAAGTCCAAAGGTTCACATACTTTTTCCTCCCTGCACTGTGAATGTTTACATGTTATGTGCAATTAAACCATGGCAACGTCTAATGTTTGTGTAGTATTATGTTCAGCAGACTGTGTTCTTCTATTGTTGTGACTTAGATGATGTTCAGAGCACATTTTATGCCCAATTCATGCAAAAGTCCACGTAATCCCAAGGGGTTCACATACTTTTTCTTGCAACTGTAGCTACATTATATAGTAGTACCCAGGAAAATTTCCAAAACAGTGCAGGAACAACAAAGAGGACCTAGCTGAATTGTGCTGGACACAAGGCATCAGTCACTATACACTGAAATATGTTTTTGACAGACTGCAACATGATATGTGAGTAGCCTTGTGTTGCACCTAACAGCCCTGAAGCTTCAGGCCAAAGCTCATGTTGGCTATACAGAAATCTGACCCTGTTAACAGTGCCATGTAATTGAATGATGCTGAATTACCAGCTGCTAGATTGAGTTAGGAGAGTAATTAACAGGAAGACAACAGCAGAAAAATACAATTTCCTTAATAGTAGTTATTATCTATAGTTATATTAAATAGTTTACACTTTAAGGACTCCATTATAAGGCAGTAAATATTCACTAAAAAGTCACTGTGTGAATCTTAACCATTTGTAGCTATTTGGTGAATGTCAAATTCACTGCTTTATAAATATGACCCTAGGATATCCAGAAACAGCAATCTATATTTCCACCCACCAATGAATGCCTTAAGTAACATATATGGCTGCATAGCATAGTTTCTAGAAGACTATATAACCACAGTCTGTCTGAGAATCACTACTTCATTAAAACAGTTCAGAACATAACTGAAGCGCAATTATCCCCATAAACAGCACCCCCCCTAGTGAGGTCCAGGTAAGCTCTGGTAACACAGATGAACAGCTGGAGGCATGAAAAGCCTGAGGATAAAGAGCCACACACTGTAAGTAGCAATCAGAGAGGTGTTCCTCACAGGAGCTGGGTCTTCTGGAGAAGCTGTATGATATTAGGCCTGGCTGCCCTAATGCTAGTTATAACAGTGGAGGGCCTCACACCTGGCTGCAGATCAGTTGCCCACCTACTTCTACCTCATCAGAGTTGGTCTTTCTGAGCTTCTGAGGGAAAGAAGCTGAGGAATGAATGCTGTACCTGAACATGTCCAGAAACCCAGGGAGTTGTGGGATATGAAGTTAAAAAGATCTGTGTTTGTATCTGAGCACAATGTGCAAAATGCGCAAAATGGGGATTCTGCTACAGTTGTACCCAAAATGTTAATTTCAAACAAATAAAGAACAGGATTATAACAGCCCTCTCCAAAAAAAAAGTATTCTATAATTTTATATATATATATATATATATATATATATATATATATATACAGTTGTGTTCAAAATAATAGCAGTCAGACATCACTAACCTGATCAATCACTGTTTTTGGTAGAAATTATATTTCTACATGGCAAATAATTTACTAGCAGGTGTAGTAGAGTAATAGAAATCCAACAGACCCAACAGTCATGACATGCATGCTGCTGATTCTGTGTAATTGAATCACTAATTGAAAGGGCATGTTCAAAATAATAGCAGTGTGGAGTTCTATTAGTGAGGTCATTCATTCTTTAAAAAACAGGTGGCAATTATTGCCCTTATTTAAGGAAGGAAGGCAGCAAATGTACATGCTGGTTACAGTGCATTTCTCTCTGAAATTCTGAGGAAAATGGGTTGTTCCAGACATTGTTCAGAAGAACAGCGTACCTTGATTAAAAAGTTGATTGGAGAGGGGAAAACATATAAAGAAGTGCAGAAAATGATAGTCTGCTCAGCTAAAATGATCGCAAATGCTTTAAAATGGCAACCAAAACCTGCAAGACGTGGAAGAAAGCGAAAAACTACCATTTGAATGGATAGAAGAATAGCCAAAATGGCAAGGACTCAGCCAACAATCAGCTCCAGGAAGATCAAAGAAGGTCTAAAGTTACCTGTGAGTACTGTTAGAATTAGAAGACGCCTATGTGAAGCCAAGCTATCTGCAAGAAGCCCCCGCAAAGTCCCACTGTTGAAAAAAAGACATGCTGAAGAGGTTACAATTTGCCAAAGAGCACATTGACTGGCCTGAAGAGAAATGGCGCAACATTTTGTGGACTGATGAAAGTAAGATTGTTCTTTTTGGGTCTAGTGGCCGGAGACAGTTTGTCAGATGACCCCCAAACACTGACATCAAGCCACAGTACACTGTGAAGACAGTGAAACATGGTTGCGCAAGCATCATGATATGGGGATGTTTCTCATACTACGGTGTTGTGCCTATTTATCGCATACCAGGGATCATGGATCAGTTTGAATACATCAGAATACTTGAAGAGGTCATGCGGCCTTATGCTGAAGAGGAAATGCCCTTGAAATGGGTGTTCCAACAAGACAACGACCCCAAACACACCATTAAACGTACAACATCTTGGTTCCAAAAAAACAAGATTGACGTTATGGAGTGGCCAGCCCAATCCCCGGATCTTAATCCAATAGAAAACTTGTGGGGTGACATCAAAAATGCAGTTTCTGATGCAAAACCAAGAAATAGAGAAGAACTGTGGAATGTAGTCCAATCATCCTGGGCTGGAATACCTGTTCACGGGTGCTAGAAGTTGGTTGACTCCATGCAACACAGATGTACAGCAGTTGTCAGAAACAGTGCTTATACAACTAAATATTAATTAAGTGATTCAAAGGAAAGCAAAATCTTCAAACATTTTTCAGTTTATATAGTGAATGTTTGAGTTTGTAAAGTAGAATACAAACTGCTATTTTTTTGAACAGTCTAATATTCGCTTTTCTTCAATTTCAGAGGAACAACACAAATTTGATATATTTTTCTTCATGTTTTGATTTTGAATAGAATGTGTAGTGTTCCCAATGCATTTGTGTGTATGGAAATAAAAGCTATTAGAAGGATTTTGAGCTTTATTCACTTTTTTCAACACACTGCTATTATTTTTAACACAACTGTGTATGTATGTATGTATATATATATATATATATATATATATATATATATATATATATATATAAAATGTATATTCCCATAGTCATCCACCATAAACCTTCTGTTGTACATTTCCACTGCCCCCCTAGGCCATCACAGACCCTCTAGCAGCCATCCATAAATTCCATTGACGCCATTCACTGTTCTCTTTATATTCATCGATATAGACAATGATGTCTGTAGCAAGAAATACTGACCTCCAATAGCTTTCCATAGTCCCTTTAAAGCAATTCACACTTTCTTATTGCAAAGAAAATGATGCTTTGGTGTAGAAAAGATGGCTGACACTACGCTAATACTTATGTCACTGTGCCCTCAGCATTATACTACCTTAAAGAGGTGCCAAGCACCAGGTTCATATTTTGCATTGAAAGTGGAAACCTTTCATGGTTTTCACATTCCCAACCCAAGTGCTTGGCCTAATGAGGCCAGTGAGCAATCACCGGCCACTTTATTAGGTATACCTGTTCAGTTGTTTAGTAACACAAACTGCTAATTAGCCAATCACATGGCAGCAACTCAATGCATTTAGGCATATAGATGAGGTGAAAATGACTTGCTGAAGTTCAAAGCAAGCATCAGAATGGGTAAGAAAGGGAATTTAAGTGACTTTGAATGTGGAATGGTTGTTGGTGCAAGACGGCTGGTCTGAGTATTTCAAAAACTGCTGATCTACTGGGATATTCATGCACAACCATCTCTAGGATTTACAGAAAATTGTCCAAAAAAGAAAATATCCAGTGAGCAGCAGTTGTGTGAACGAAAATGCCTTGTTGATGTCAGAGATCAGAGGAGAATGGGCAGACTGGTTCGAGATGATAGAAAGGCAACAGTAACTCATGTCAATGTTTCCAACACCTTTTTGAATCTATACCATGAAGAATTAAGACAGTATTGAAGGCAAAAGGGGGTCCATCCCAGTACTAGCAAGGAGAAATTACAGTACGTGGAGCTGAAAATGTCTTTTGCACCTAGGTTCCTTGCCTCATGGGCTGCCATCACTTTAGTTATGCCTCTGAATTTCCACCTTATAGTGCACTAAAGCCTACAGCTCACACATAGTTCACAAAAGAACACTTTTTTCTAACACAAATACAGTGGGGCAAAAAAGTATTTAGTCAGTCACCAATTGTGCAAGTTCTCCCACTTAAAAAGATGAGAAAGTCCTGTAATTGGCATCATAGGTAGACCTCAACTATGAGAGACAAAATGAGAAAAAAAATCTAGACAATCACATTGGCTGATTTGGAAAGAATTTATTTGCAAATTATGGTGGAAAATAAGTATTTGGTCACTTACAAACAAGCAAGATTTCTGGCTCTCACAGACCTGTACCTTCTTCTTTAAGAGGCTCCTCTGTCCTGCACTCATTACCTGTATCAATGGCACCTGTTTGAGCTTGTTATCAGTATAAAAGACACCTGTCCACAACCTCAAACAGTCACACTCCAAATTCCACTATGGTGTAGACCAAAGAGCTGTCGAAGGACACCAGAAACAAAATTGTAGACCTGCACCAGGCTGGGAAGACTGAATCTGCAATAAGCAAGCAGCTTGGTGTGAACAAATCAACTGTGGGAGCAATAATTAGAAAATGGAAGACATACAAGACCACTGATAATCTCCCTCGATCTGGGGCTCCACACAAGATCTCACCCCATGGGGTCAAAATGATCACAAGAACGGTGAGCGAAAATCCCAGGACCACACGGGACCTAGTGAATGACCTGCAAAGAGCTGGGACCAACGTAACAAAGGCTACCATCAGTAACACACTATGCCGCCAGGGACTCAGATCCTGCAGTGCCAGACTTGTCCCCCTGCTTAAGCCAGTACATGTCTGGGCCCATCTGAAGTTTGCTAGAGAGCATTTGGATGATCCAGAAGAGGATTGGGAGAATGTCATATGGTCAGATGAAACCAAAATAGAACTGTTTGGTAGAAACACAACTCGTTGTGTTTGGAGGAAATAGAATGCTGAGTTGCATCCAAAGAACACCATACCTACTGTGAAGCATGGGGGTGGCAACATCATGCTTTGGGGCTGTTTCTCCGCAAAGGGACCAGGACGACTGATCCATGTACAGGACAGAATGAATAGGGCCATGTATCGTGAGATTTTGAGTGCAAACCTCCTTCCATCAGCAAGGGCATTGAAGATGAAACGTGGCTGGGTCTTCCAACATGACAATGATCCCAAACACACCGCCCAGGCAACGAAGGAGTGGCTTCGTGAGAAGCATTTCAAGGTCCTGGAGTGGCCTAGCCAGTCTCCAGATCTCCACCCCATAGAAAACCTTTGGAGGGAGTTGAAAGTCCGTGTTGCCCAGCGACAGCCCCAAAACATCACTGCTCTAGAGGAGATCTCCATGGAGGAATGGGCCAACATACCAGCAACAGTGTGTGCCAACCTTGTGAAGACTTACAGGAAACGTTTGACCTCTGTCATTGCCAACAAAGGATATATAACAAAGTACTGAGATGAACTTTTGATATTGACCAAATACCGTATATACTCGAGTATAAGCCGAGTTTTTCAGCACATTTTTTGTGCTGAAAAACGGCCCCCTCGGCTTATACTCGAGTCAACGTCTGCGGGGGGGGCACGAGGCTCCGTCAAGGGGGGCGCGTACAGGGGTGGGCAGAGGGCTGCTGTCTCTTACCTGGCTCCCACGATGATCCATCCAGGAAGCGCTGCTCCTTCCGTCACTCCGGCCACTCCCTCACTCCTGCCGCTCGGCTCCGCCTCCTCATCGGTGATTGGCCGCCAGAACTGTAGCTCAGGAAAGGTACACAGGCGGCCAATCACGGGCGAGGAGGCGGAGCCGAGCGGACCCGCGAAAATCGAGTGAGGGAAAAGCCGGTAAGTGTGCAGTGCAGAGGTGCTGCTGCAACCACATATGCTGGCTGCAGCAGCACCATACTGCAACAGGGGTCAGCAAGTGTCATTGGTGTCAGTGGGAGGAATAGTGCCGCATCATTGGTGTCACTGATGCTAATGATGGGGCATTATTCCTCCCACTGACACCAACGATGGGGCACTATTCCTCCCACTGACACCAATGATGGGGCACTATTCCTCCCACTGACACCAATGATGGGGCACTATTCCTCCCACTGATACTAATGATGGGGCATTATTCCTCCCACTGACACCAATGATGGGGCACTATTCCTCCCAGTGATACCAATGATGGGGCACTATTCCTCCCACTGACACCAATGGTGGGGCACTATTCCTCCCACTGACACCAATGATGGGGCACTATTCCTCCCACTGATACCAATGATGGGACACTATTCCTCCCACTGACACCAATGATGGGGCACTATTCCTCCCACTGATATCAATGATGGGGCACTATTCCTCCCACTGACACCAATGATGGGGCACTATTCCTCCCACTGATACCAATGATGGGGCACTATTCCTCCCACTGACACCAATGATGGGGCACTATTCCTCCCACTGATACTAATGATGGGGCTTATACTCGAGTCAATAGTTTTTCCCAGTTTTTTGTGGTAAAATTAGGTACCTCGGCTTATATTCGGGTCGGCTTATACTCGAGTATATACGGTACTTATTTTCCACCATAATTTGCAAATAAATTCTTTCCAAATCAGCCAATGTGATTGTCTGGATTTTTTTTCTTATTTTGTCTCTCATAGTTGAGGTCTACCTATAATGCCAATTACAGGCCTCTCTCATCTTTTTAAGTGGGAGAACTTGCACAATTGGTGACTGACTAAATACTTTTTTGCCACACTGTATGTTTACCACTGCTCAAGGTAGGGAGACTCCCAATCTCCAAGCACAACTCCTCCTGTAGGTGCTAGCCAAGCTCATGTGATGCATAGATGAGAACAAAGGACATCCAATCAGCTGCACTCCCAACAATCCACTTTTTTGAACCAAGATAAAACCAATACAGACATTGGAAACACAGTGGGGGACTGGCAGGTAAACCTGTTTCACATTAAAGACAGCACTTATTCATTACCCGAATGATGGGTTTTATCTTGGTTCAATAAAGTGGATTGTTTGGAGTGCAGCCCTCCGGAAGTCCTTTTTTTTCTAACACAGTTTCAAAATCACTGCAGATCCCCCCCCCCCCCTTCTTGTGATTTTTTTTGATTATTTAGACTAGACAGTCAGTCCAGCTATGAAAATACTATTAAATCAGGAATTATGAATCCTTAGAAGCTGGGGAAATACAATGATATTCAACTAGATGCCTTTTCATTGTTTTTGTGTACTGCAGTAACCCTTCCAAATTGTCTTATATTGCTTCTGCAAAAATTATAATAAAATAACTCTAATCAGTACCAAATGGCTTGTAGGTCATTCCAAAAAATACTTCTATTCTGATAACTTTATGTGGTCCATACATGTTTTATTGTATTCAGTGGATTATTATTATTATTATTATACAGGATTTATTTAGTGCCAACAGTTTTCGCAGCACTTTACAAAATGAAGGTAGACATTACAGTTACAATACAATTTGGTACAAGAGGAAACAGATTATCCCCTTTCCTCTATTTCACATGCCTTTATTTGTGTTTTCCTTCATATTTAAAAACAGACAAAACAGAAACATGACAACTGCTGTATGACACTGGTAGGGGTGCTTACATTGGACCCCTTCTACTTATGGTCTATGTTTTTAATACTTTTGCTGCAAGTGGTTAGCTATTCTGTCCGTGCCATGATCTGTCCCAGTCATTGTCATTTCACTAAAAAAGTACAAAGTGCTTTAACCTATATCTACCAAACATAATTAAAATCCTTTATCTCATTGCTGTAACCTGTTGTTTTTCTACCAGTTATATTCAATACAGCATTGTAAAAAGCAATAAGGATGTTCAAAGTGCAGTAACCTATTCAAGATATCCACCAATTAACAACAATCTAATATTTGTACCGACTGATCTTTTCCAATCTCATTTGGCTGTGTTGTTTAGTGCAGTTTGGCGTCCAGTACCCTGCCTTATTGTCACCCAGTGCCTTGCCTCACCAAATACATCCTATGGATTACTACAATTTGAATATGATTGTGTGACGGAGGGTAGACAGGACAGAACACACAGAGCAGATGGCAAACGCACAAAGCTTTATTGAGACAAAAATGACAGTCACTCAATGGGGAGATTGCAGGGAGGGTGACCTCGACAATAGGGGAACAGCAAGGAGAGGGCTAAAACACTTCCAGTCCAGCCCCAAGGGCAAAGGAAAAGTCTCTGTAGCCGATTGTAATACAACGGGGGGGGGGGGTACAGCGCAGGAACAGTTCAGGTAAAACAGGGAAAAACATACGCTCATGGATCAAACAGGGTGCCCAGTCTCCCAGGGATAAGATAGTAGGACACAGGTACCTGTTGGGGTCCGGAGTAGGCGAGTGGTCTCTCTCTTAGCTGGGTCTCAGGCAGGCTGGTGTGGGCGGTCTCCCCCCCTTTGGCTGGGGGTCTCAGGCAGGCTGGCTTGTGCGGTCTCCCCCCCTTTGGCTGGGGGTCTCAGGCAGGCTAGCTGGTGCGGTCTCCCCCTTTGGCTGGGGATCTTTGGGCAGGCTAGCATGTGCCCCTGTATCCTTGGGGGCTCTAGCAGGGTTAGCCATGAGGGTCCCGCCGCAGCTGGGATCCCTCGATGGCTGAGCAGCAGAGAAGGATGACTGGAGAGCCCGGCATCAGCCTCTTAAACTGATGCAGGATGCTCTCTGGTCGTCCTGGCAACTGGGGGCGGGCCGGGGCCAGCAACAAGGCACGCCCCCTGAACACGGGCCACGCTCTCGTGAGCGTGACCTTTGTCCAGGGACATCCACAAGCGCGGGAACTCCCCGTGCCCGCGCTGCAGATGACAGGGCCGGGGTGGCGTCAGTCTGTCGCTGCGGCCCGATACATCACCGCAGGAGGTTCACACCTCTCCACGGAGAGGTGTGAACCTCGCTACCTTCTCCTCTCCGGCCACGCCGGAGGAGGAGAAGATAGTGACAGGGGTGGTGAAAGCCGCACCTCTCGTCCTGCGCGGCAGGATGAGAGGTGGAGGGGGGTCATTCAGCTGCATGGAGAGAAATGCAGCTGGAGACAGGGGATAACAGTGGGGGGCCATGTGACAATGGAATTTGGGGACATTTGGCAAGAGGACATGGAGGAGGAAATACGTAAATGGAATTTGGGAACATTTGGCAGGGTGACACGGAGGACATACATTAATTGAATTTGGGAAACATTTGGTACAAGACAGTAAGGGATGTATTAAGGATGTACTTCATTTGGGCACAAGGGATTAATGTGGGGATTAAAGCAGAAATTATTAATTGGCAGAGCACCTATACTGTGACAATTGCTTTTTGCAAATAGTTTATAGTTTATTGCCACTAAACCTTTATTGTTGGAAGATTCTATGCTTTAGTATGAATGCCTGATGCATAATGAACTTTAATGAACTTAAAAATAACTAAAAAAATGGTAGATAAATATCTAGATAAGTAAGAGAAAATCATACTGAATTAAATGCTGTATATTAGATTTGAATTGTTTCAAGTTGTTTTTTTATGAAGGGGATGTAACGGATATCTGCTGTATTTCCTTCCTGCATATTCCATACTTGCTGTGTCATATGGCTCTATAGTTTGTTGTTGTGTTGCTACCGTTACATGACCTAACATGTGCCCTTCACAGATATCTCGAAGAATTCCATTTGTGAGACTGCATAAATATAACTACCTCCTGTGAGATAACTAAGAAGACTTTGGATTGCATTTTCTACATATAACATTTGTTACAGATAACATTTTATAGACACCTCATTCTGTTTATCATAAACTTTTTTCCTGTTCTGTACGGAGGATTCTCTTTTTTTCAAACTAATTTGTTCTAGTTAGATGGTATCTTTTAGGACAAATTCATAAATAAATAAACAGCATTTTTAGTTTACAATGAAAAGTCAAAGTGGGCCCTAATGATCAATGTTTATGTAACAAAAACAATCTGTATTGCTGTATAGCAGTAAGAATTACATTTTTATTCTTCCAACTTTCAATTTGCATGAAAAAAGTTTAAATCTGATTAGTTGGCATATATTATTTTATTACAGGTACTTATATAGTGCCGTCAATTTACACAGCACTTTACATATATATTGTACATTCACATCAGTCTGTAACCCTCAAGGGGCGTACAATCTACGGTCCCTAACCTACATTCATATATACAGATACTAGGGCCAATTTTGACAAGAGCCAATTAACCTACCAGCATGTCTTTGGAATGTGGGAGGAAACTGGAGTACCCGGAGGAAACCCACGCAGGCACAAGGAGAACATGCAAACTCCAGGCAGGTGGTGCCTGCTAACCATTTAGCCACTGTGCTGCCCTAAGGAAAGATTTACTTAAATTGGAGCACCCAGAATCTGGTGTCACTGTGTATAGTAGCCAATCAGCTTTTAACTTCAGTTTGTCCAATAAAAGTGTTGTAAACCTCAGATATGAAATATGAACAAAGCCTGCCCCTCTATAATATGTGCTTGTCTCAATCCGGAGCACTAAGTGTCATTTCTGACCACTGCATAATTCCTCTGCTATCTGCATGAGTCACTTCTGTGGAGTTTTTCTGACACCAAGAGAAAAATGGTGACGTAGAGGGCACAGCCTGTGATTGGCAGCCTCAGCTCTGTTTCTGTGAGCTGTGTGAAGGGGTGGGTTTGCTTCCCACCAATCATTTCTCAGACCTCTCCTCACTGATGTTACTTCAAATCCCTGCCCCCTGCTTTTTAAAGCTGAGGGATAATATTTAAATTCTGCACTTTGAGTGGATGTAGGAAAAAAGATAAAACAGCTCCTGAAAAGTTCCTATGTGTCAACAAATCAGATTCCAATGTTCCTTAATTCAAAGCAAATAGCAGCACCTTCTCATGGCACTTGTATGTACTAGGTTACTTTATAAAAAATATATAATTATATGTATATTAAAGTATTTGATGCATGATGCATTTATATTTTCTTGGGGTAATAGTGACCTATATTCATTTACTTACTATCCCATCTAATAGTAGCTGTGCAGAGAAGCTGTTTATTTCAGGCATTTTTTGATACCTCTCTCATGTCACCACTGTCTAGCAATCCCTTGATAGCAGTTGTGAAAGCTGTATGTAAAAATAAATTAAAATATCCACTTCCATTGTATTGGCTTATTTTGGCCACAGTGCTTCATTGGGGTTTAATAGTTATTAATATATGTAACAGCCATACTAATTTAGAAATAATAACATCACATAAAAAACTAGAATCTGGAAATTTAAGCTCAAGCCCAACTAAAACTTTCATAATAGATAAACCATGGTTCAGGTATCTCAACTTAAAAATCAGCCACTGCAAGATACTGTATATAACACTAATTCCATAATTGTAATTTGTCCATTCACATAGTAAGCAACATTCCCTTGATAAAGTGTAAACTGTGACAGCTAGATGAAGACGGATGACACTGGAGCAGGGGCGGACTGACAACTCATGGGGCCCCCGGGCAATAGGAGATCATGGGGCCTCTGTGTCCTTGCCCAAACTCAAAAAAGCTTATGAAAAAAATACCAGGAGAATCTCATGGGGCCCCCTACTGACCCCGGGCCCTCGGGCAGTGCCTGAGTTTCCATATGATCAGTCCGCCCCTGCACTGGAGATATTTAAAGATAACGGCACTGGCCTACTGGATGACATTTCTCCTGAAAGCAGTCTAAGTGGGTGAATTTTTCTTCCCCCTATCTACAGCAGTATATAGCAACCACTAAACGTATGCAATAAAAACTTCAGCGCAAAAAAAACAACCTCCTGCGTACACTAGTGCTGCTGACACTTACATGTGTTTCCATATATGCACTAACATAAGATATCAGTATATAGCAACCACTGCCCAGCAACTTTATCACCTTTTCACCTAAAAAACATAACAAAGACTCCAAGCAACTGAATTTACAGTGATGGAGAATCCCCACATAAAATTAAAATAAATGGGGTTGAACTCAAGAAAAAATTGGAGAAGGGCCAATATAAATAAAAGAGAAGTTAAGGTGCATGTGTGTGTTTTTGTGTGTGTGTGTGTGTGTAGGTAGGTATCCCTATGGGGCCAAATATCAAAGCCCATAAGTTCCTTCAGTTTTAGTCTATAGCAGAAATTTCAGAATATTATTAAAAACAGCCATGGCACATTAGGCATTTAACAAGATAGGTAATCCTCCAAATGACCAGGCAGGGAGTAATGCAGGCCATAGACGGGTCGTTTATCGGCCGAATTTTTGTCTGAACGAAAAATCGGTCGATATTCACGCCGTTAGTGGGGCAATGCCGTCAGCCGTTTTTCGCGGATCTTCTCGTTTCTTTTTATCGGTCATGCTGGAAAATCCACGAAAAACGTCCGTTTTTCGTTAGCATTGGTGGCAGCATCCATGGCAGCAACGACCGATTTTCCGTTTATCGGCCGACAATTCGGACGATAAACGACCCGTCTATGGCCAGCCTAACTGTAACTTGCAGTTACCAAAACAGGTGCAAAGTTAGAAGCAATAATGCAAAACAGGTTCAGGATGATAAAGAGCATGGGTACACTGCAAAAAAATTAAAGTTGCACAAACATTGACTCTTCACAACAATGTCTCTGTGGCTCAATTAGGGTAACATAGCATAGTCTCTATAAGTCTCTATAATGATAGAGACTCTAACTGCAAATCAAGAATTCAGTAAAACAGTTTAGAACACACACAGCTACTTGCAATTATCCTCATAAACAACATTCCTCTCGGCCTTTTGGCTAAGATCAAGTGTAGTATCTGTTCTTATCAGTGTCCAGTAGGGGTGATCCGCCATCATTCTTGCCTTTAGGCGAGGATGGCTGGCTGTATAGTACCCTTGCTGGTATGAGAACTCTGAAGGTTAGTACCAGCTGAAAGAGAAACTGAGGTGCCCACAGACTGTTGGGGCCTGGGAGTGCCCTCAGGGGTGCTGTTAGTAGCACATGGGGATGGGATCCCACGTGTGAAAAGTGCACATGATCACTGCTCCAAACACTTTTTTTAGCACTGCGCCTTTTAGGGCTAGGCCTTTTGGCTAAGTCCAGGGCAATTTGTTTGGTACGGGCCTCAGGGCCTAGCCAGTGCAGAATTGCATGGCCACTTGTTTATTTATTTATTTTTCCTCACTGTTTGTCACCTTTCACTTTTATGTGTATTTTTTTTCTCTTTTGGATGGAGGGTGTGGGTCCTTGGGCCTGTCCTGCAGTCTAAGGGGAGGATGGCCATTAAGATCCTTCCTCCCCTGTTCCCCGGGGGTCTCTCTTCGGGACAGCTCCCTGGCCTAGTACTTGGTGGTTGGCTTTGGCTAGCCACAAAGAAAGGCCTTTTGGGTAGGTGGACCATGTTGGAAACCATTTGTCCCTGTCAGGGGCCTTGCACCCTGGGGGTTCAGGGTAGAGGTCCTATCCCTTCGGGGGGTGGACAAAACCACGCCCTTAAGTACACTTTTTTGTGCTTGTGTTTTGCACTTGCACGTTTTTTGCTCCCTTATGGGTTTGTTTTTTCCACATCTCGGTGGGCTTAAACAAAAAATAATATCTCTCTCAGTGAAATCCAGGGTAGCTCTGGTAACACATATAAAAACAGCAAGGTTCTGGTGCACAGATAAGGCTTATCCGAAATAACTGGTATCAATATCAACAAGTTATACATTAGCCAACCGGCTGTAATGGCTCTAAAAGGAAGGACTGTAACTCTTAGATTCTATAGAAATATATTAGTTCTTGAAACACTTGGGATTCAAGAAGTGGCAGTCATCCTTGTAGCCAACTCTAAGTATTTGAGATGAGAGAGATTGAAAGAGGCTCCAGCTAACTGCATTCAGTTAAGAATTAATTTATTCCATAGAATTAAAAACACTCACAAAAAATCAGGAGAATACAAACCTCATCTGTGAGTATGTATAGGGCCACTACTCTCCATCCCGCAGGTACTGCCAGTAGTGGTCTCAGAGCGCCATGGAGATGGTGTGTAGACTAGAGATGAGCGAAGAAATGAAAAATTCGATTCGACTGATTCGGCGAATTCGTGGACAATATTCGATTCGAGTCGAATAAATTCGCTGTGAATTTAACTTAAAAAAGGGTGTTTCTAGGCTTCAGAGAGACTTAATATTAGTGCAGAACACTGTACCTTTAATTTAAATGCCCTTGGAGTCTGCTGGGGAAGAGAAATAATACTGTCTGTCAGTATGACATGCAGATGAGTGCCGTCGATCTTAGAATCACTGCACACTTCACTCCTTTGGCCAGTCACGGGGCCAAAACCAGTGTTTGGAGCCACAGTGTGGCGGTGGAGGCAGCAGCAATGGGAGGCCATACAGCAACCTATGACAAAATGGAAACCAGCAGGAGCGTGAGGAGACCTGAAAGTGGCACATGGCAGAGTGGGAGCAATGGGAGGCGGTACAGGGACCCAGGTCACACTGTGGGCCCAGCAGCAGCGTGACCAGGCGGTACGGGGGCCCATGGCCGATATGGGGCTTGGTGGCACCTATGGAAGGCCTGTAATCTGCCAGCAACCTATGACAAAATGGACAACCGCAGGAGTGTGAGGAGATTTCAAAGTGGCACATGGCAGAGTGGAAGCAATGGGAGGCCGTACAGGGACCCAGGTCACACTGTGGGCTCAGCAGCAGCGTGACCAGGAGGTACGGGGGCCCATGGTCGATATGGGGCCTGGCGGCACCTATGGAAGGCCGCTAATCTGCCAGCAACCTATGACAAAATGGACAACCGCAGGAGTGTGAGGAGATTTCAAAGAGGTACATGGCAGAGTGGAAGCAATGGGAGGCCGTACAGGGACCCAGGTCACACTGTGGGACCAGCATCAGCGTGAACAGCGTGAATTCGTGAGTCCTGCCGACTCACGAATAGCGTGGCCTCCTCAAAGGGCCTGAGCAAGCGCAGGTGTCACACATGAGCTGACAATGGCTGACATCTAAGTTACACAGGGAGTACCTTTATCCGCTTTTAACATCAGGAAATCTGTGATGGCCTTTAGCTGTTCGTAAAGGCGGTCTAACATATGTAGGGTTGAATTACACCTTGTTGCAACGTCACAGCATGAGGAGTCGGTACGGGGGCCCATGGCAGATTACATGTCTGGCAGCAGCAATGGGAGGCCCGTAATCTGCCAGCACCCTATGTCAAAAAATTTAACACACCAGCAGTGTGAAGAGACCTGAAAGTGGCACATGGCAGCAGAGTGTGGCGATGGAGACAGCAGCAATGGGAGGCCGTACAGGGACCCATGAGAGACTCTGGACTTGGCAGCAGCATGAGGAGGCGGTATATAGGGGCCCATGGCAGATTAGGGGCCTGGCAGCAGCTATGTGAGGCCCGTAATCTGCCTGCACCCTATGTCAAAAAATTAAACACACCAGCAGTGTGAAGAGACCTGAAAGTGGCACATGGCAGCAGAGTGTGGCGATGGAGACAGCAGCAATGGGAGGCCGTACAGGGACCCATGACAGACTCTAGACTTGGCAGCAGCATGAGGAGGCGGTATATAGGGGCCCATGGCAGATTAGGGGCCTGGCAGCAGCTATGTGAGGCCCGTAATCTGCCTGCACCCTATGTCAAAAAATTAAACACACCAGCAGTGTGAAGAGACCTGAAAGTGGCACATGGCAGCAGAGTGTGGCGATGGAGACAGCAGCAATGGGAGGCCGTACAGGGACCCATGAGAGACTCTAGACTTGGCAGCAGCATGAGGAGGCGGTATATAGGGGCCCATGGCAGATTAGGGGCCTGGCAGCAGCTATGTGAGGCCCGTAATCTGCCTGCACCCTATGTCAAAAAATTTAACACACCAGCAGTGTGAAGAGACCTGAAAGTGGCACATGGCAGCAGAGTGTGGCGATGGAGACAGCAGCAATGGGAGGCCGTACAGGGACCCATGAGAGACTCTGGACTTGGCAGCAGCATGAGGAGGCGGTATATAGGGGCCCATGGCAGATTAGGGGCCTGGCAGCAGCTATGTGAGGCCCGTAATCTGCCTGCACCCTATGTCAAAAAATTAAACACACCAGCAGTGTGAAGAGACCTGAAAGTGGCACATGGTAGCAGAGTGTGGCGATGGAGACAGCAGCAATGGGAGGCCGTACAGGGACCCATGAGAGACTCTAGACTTGGCAGCAGCATGAGGAGGCGGTATATAGGGGCCCATGGCAGATTAGGGGCCTGGCAGCAGCTATGTGAGGCCCGTAATCTGCCTGCACCCTATGTCAAAAAATTAAACACACCAGCAGTGTGAAGAGACCTGAAAGTGGCACATGGCAGTAGAGTGTGGCGATGGAGACAGCAGCAATGGGAGGCCGTACAGGGACCCATGAGAGACTCTGGACTTGGCAGCAGCATGAGGAGGCGGTATATAGGGGCCCATGGCAGATTAGGGGCCTGGCAGCAGCTATGTGAGGCCCGTAATCTGCCTGCACCCTATGTCAAAAAATTAAACACACCAGCAGTGTGAAGAGACCTGAAAGTGGCACATGGCAGAGTGTGGCGATGGAGACAGCAGCAATGGGAGGCCGTACAGGGACCCATGACAGACTCTAGACTTGGCAGCAGCATGAGGAGGCGGTTTATAGGGGCCCATGGCAGATTAGGGGCCTGGCAGCAGCTATGTGAGGCCCGTAATCTGCCTGCACCCTATGTCAAAAAATTTAACACACCAGCAGTGTGAAGAGACCTGAAAGTGGCACATGGCAGCAGAGTGTGGCGATGGAGACAGCAGCAATGGGAGGCCGTACAGGGACCCATGAGAGACTCTGGACTTGGCAGCAGCATGAGGAGGCGGTATATAGGGGCCCATGGCAGATTAGGGGCCTGGCAGCAGCTATGTGAGGCCCGTAATCTGCCTGCACCCTATGTCAAAAAATTAAACACACCAGCAGTGTGAAGAGACCTGAAAGTGGCACATGGCAGCAGAGTGTGGCGATGGAGACAGCAGCAATGGGAGGCCGTACAGGGACCCATGAGAGACTCTGGACTTGGCAGCAGCATGAGGAGGCGGTATATAGGGGCCCATGGCAGATTAGGGGCCTGGCAGCAGCTATGTGAGGCCCGTAATCTGCCTGCACCCTATGTCAAAAAATTAAACACACCAGCAGTGTGAAGAGACCTGAAAGTGGCACATGGCAGCAGAGTGTGGCGATGGAGACAGCAACAATGGGAGGCCGTACAGGGACCCATGAGAGACTCTGGACTTGGCAGCAGCATGAGGAGGCGGTATATAGGGGCCCATGGCAGATTAGGGGCCTGGCAGCAGCTATGTGAGGCCCGTAATCTGCCTGCACCCTATGTCAAAAAATTAAACACACCAGCAGTGTGAAGAGACCTGAAAGTGGCACATGGCAGAGTGTGGCGATGGAGACAGCAGCAATGGGAGGCCGTACAGGGACCCATGACAGACTCTAGACTTGGCAGCAGCATGAGGAGGCGGTATATAGGGGCCCATGGCAGATTAGGGGCCTGGCAGCAGCTATGTGAGGCCCGTAATCTGCCTGCACCCTATGTCAAAAAATTTAACACACCAGCAGTGTGAAGAGACCTGAAAGTGGCACATGGCAGCAGAGTGTGGCGATGGAGACAGCAGCAATGGGAGGCCGTACAGGGACCCATGAGAGACTCTGGACTTGGCAGCAGCATGAGGAGGCGGTATATAGGGGCCCATGGCAGATTAGGGGCCTGGCAGCAGCTATGTGAGGCCCGTTATCTTGCAGCACCCTATGTCAAAAAATTAAACACACCAGCAGTGTGAAGAGACCTGAAAGTGGCACATGGCAGCAGAGTGTGGCGATGGAGACAGCAGCAATGGGAGGCCATACAGGGACCCATGAGAGACTCTAGACTTGGCAGCAGCATGAGGAGGCGGTATATAGGGGCCCATGGCAGATTAGGGGCCTGGCAGCAGCTATGTGAGGCCCGTAATCTGCCTGCACCCTATGTCAAAAAATTAAACACACCAGCAGTGTGAAGAGACCTGAAAGTGGCACATGGCAGCAGAGTGTGGCGATGGAGACAGCAGCAATGGGAGGCCGTACAGGGACCCATGAGAGACTCTGGACTTGGCAGCAGCATGAGGAGGCGGTATATAGGGGCCCATGGCAGATTAGGGGCCTGGCAGCAGCTATGTGAGGCCCGTAATCTGCCTGCACCCTATGTCAAAAAATTAAACACACCAGCAGTGTGAAGAGACCTGAAAGTGGCACATGGCAGCAGAGTGTGGCGATGGAGACAGCAGCAATGGGAGGCCGTACAGGGACCCATGAGAGACTCTAGACTTGGCAGCAGCATGAGGAGGCGGTATATAGGGGCCCATGGCAGATTAGGGGCCTGGCAGCAGCTATGTGAGGCCCGTAATCTGCCTGCACCCTATGTCAAAAAATTAAACACACCAGCAGTGTGAAGAGACCTGAAAGTGGCACATGGCAGTAGAGTGTGGCGATGGAGACAGCAGCAATGGGAGGCCGTACAGGGACCCATGAGAGACTCTGGACTTGGCAGCAGCATGAGGAGGCGGTATATAGGGGCCCATGGCAGATTAGGGGCCTGGCAGCAGCTATGTGAGGCCCGTAATCTGCCTGCACCCTATGTCAAAAAATTAAACACACCAGCAGTGTGAAGAGACCTGAAAGTGGCACATGGCAGAGTGTGGCGATGGAGACAGCAGCAATGGGAGGCCGTACAGGGACCCATGACAGACTCTAGACTTGGCAGCAGCATGAGGAGGCGGTATATAGGGGCCCATGGCAGATTAGGGGCCTGGCAGCAGCTATGTGAGGCCCGTAATCTGCCTGCACCCTATGTCAAAAAATTTAACACACCAGCAGTGTGAAGAGACCTGAAAGTGGCACATGGCAGCAGAGTGTGGCGATGGAGACAGCAGCAATGGGAGGCCGTACAGGGACCCATGAGAGACTCTGGACTTGGCAGCAGCATGAGGAGGCGGTATATAGGGGCCCATGGCAGATTAGGGGCCTGGCAGCAGCTATGTGAGGCCCGTAATCTGCCTGCACCCTATGTCAAAAAATTTAACACACCAGCAGTGTGAAGAGACCTGAAAGTGGCACATGGCAGCAGAGTGTGGCGATGGAGACAGCAGCAATGGGAGGCCGTACAGGGACCCATGAGAGACTCTGGACTTGGCAGCAGCATGAGGAGGCGGTATATAGGGGCCCATGGCAGATTAGGGGCCTGGCAGCAGCTATGTGAGGCCCGTTATCTTGCAGCACCCTATGTCAAAAAATTAAACACACCAGCAGTGTGAAGAGACCTGAAAGTGGCACATGGCAGCAGAGTGTGGCGATGGAGACAGCAGCAATGGGAGGCCGTACAGGGACCCATGAGAGACTCTGGACTTGGCAGCAGCATGAGGAGGCGGTATATAGGGGCCCATGGCAGATTAGGGGCCTGGCAGCAGCTATGTGAGGCCCGTAATCTGCCTGCACCCTATGTCAAAAAATTAAACACACCAGCAGTGTGAAGAGACCTGAAAGTGGCACATGGCAGTAGAGTGTGGCGATGGAGACAGCAGCAATGGGAGGCCGTACAGGGACCCATGAGAGACTCTGGACTTGGCAGCAGCATGAGGAGGCGGTATATAGGGGCCCATGGCAGATTAGGGGCCTGGCAGCAGCTATGTGAGGCCCGTAATCTGCCTGCACCCTATGTCAAAAAATTAAACACACCAGCAGTGTGAAGAGACCTGAAAGTGGCACATGGCAGCAGAGTGTGGCGATGGAGACAGCAGCAATGGGAGGCCGTACAGGGACCCATGACAGACTCTAGACTTGGCAGCAGCATGAGGAGGCGGTATATAGGGGCCCATGGCAGATTAGGGGCCTGGCAGCAGCTATGTGAGGCCCGTAATCTGCCTGCACCCTATGTCAAAAAATTTAACACACCAGCAGTGTGAAGAGACCTGAAAGTGGCACATGGCAGCAGAGTGTGGCGATGGAGACAGCAGCAATGGGAGGCCGTACAGGGACCCATGAGAGACTCTGGACTTGGCAGCAGCATGAGGAGGCGGTATATAGGGGCCCATGGCAGATTAGGGGCCTGGCAGCAGCTATGTGAGGCCCGTAATCTGCCTGCACCCTATGTCAAAAAATTTAACACACCAGCAGTGTGAAGAGACCTGAAAGTGGCACATGGCAGCAGAGTGTGGCGATGGAGACAGCAGCAATGGGAGGCCGTACAGGGACCCATGAGAGACTCTGGACTTGGCAGCAGCATGAGGAGGCGGTATATAGGGGCCCATGGCAGATTAGGGGCCTGGCAGCAGCTATGTGAGGCCCGTTATCTTGCAGCACCCTATGTCAAAAAATTAAACACACCAGCAGTGTGAAGAGACCTGAAAGTGGCACATGGCAGCAGAGTGTGGCGATGGAGACAGCAGCAATGGGAGGCCGTACAGGGACCCATGAGAGACTCTAGACTTGGCAGCAGCATGAGGAGGCGGTATATAGGGGCCCATGGCAGATTAGGGGCCTGGCAGCAGCTATGTGAGGCCCGTAATCTGCCTGCACCCTATGTCAAAAAATTAAACACACCAGCAGTGTGAAGAGACCTGAAAGTGGCACATGGCAGCAGAGTGTGGCGATGGAGACAGCAGCAATGGGAGGCCGTACAGGGACCCATGAGAGACTCTGGACTTGGCAGCAGCATGAGGAGGCGGTATATAGGGGCCCATGGCAGATTAGGGGCCTGGCAGCAGCTATGTGAGGCCCGTTATCTTGCAGCACCCTATGTCAAAAAATTAAACACACCAGCAGTGTGAAGAGACCTGAAAGTGGCACATGGCAGCAGAGTGTGGCGATGGAGACAGCAGCAATGGGAGGCCGTACAGGGACCCATGAGAGACTCTAGACTTGGCAGCAGCATGAGGAGGCGGTATATAGGGGCCCATGGCAGATTAGGGGCCTGGCAGCAGCTATGTGAGGCCCGTAATCTGCCTGCACCCTATGTCAAAAAATTAAACACACCAGCAGTGTGAAGAGACCTGAAAGTGGCACATGGCAGCAGAGTGTGGCGATGGAGACAGCAGCAATGGGAGGCCGTACAGGGACCCATGAGAGACTCTGGACTTGGCAGCAGCATGAGGAGGCGGTATATAGGGGCCCATGGCAGATTAGGGGCCTGGCAGCAGCTATGTGAGGCCCGTAATCTGCCTGCACCCTATGTCAAAAAATTAAACACACCAGCAGTGTGAAGAGACCTGAAAGTGGCACATGGCAGCAGAGTGTGGCGATGGAGACAGCAGCAATGGGAGGCCGTACAGGGACCCATGAGAGACTCTAGACTTGGCAGCAGCATGAGGAGGCGGTATATAGGGGCCCATGGCAGATTAGGGGCCTGGCAGCAGCTATGTGAGGCCCGTAATCTGCCTGCACCCTATGTCAAAAAATTTAACACACCAGCAGTGTGAAGAGACCTGAAAGTGGCACATGGCAGCAGAGTGTGGCGATGGAGACAGCAGCAATGGGAGGCCGTACAGGGACCCATGAGAGACTCTAGACTTGGCAGCAGCATGAGGAGGCGGTTTATAGGGGCCCATGGCAGATTAGGGGCCTGGCAGCAGCTATGTGAGGCCCGTAATCTGCCTGCACCCTATGTCAAAAAATTTAACACACCAGCAGTGTGAAGAGACCTGAAAGTGGCACATGGCAGCAGAGTGTGGCGATGGAGACAGCAGCAATGGGAGGCCGTACAGGGACCCATGAGAGACTCTGGACCTAGCAGCAGCATGAGGAGGCGGTATATAGGGGCCTATGGCAGATTAGGGGCCTGGCAGCAGCTATAGGAGGCCCGTAATCTGCCAGCACCCTATGTCAAAAAATTAAACACACCAGCAGTGTGAGGAGACCTGAAAGTGGCACATGTTTGAGGCATGATTCATGGCGGATTTAGTCAGTTGTGTCAGGAACTGGTGGTTTGAAATCCAGACTAATCCACGCCTGATTCATTTTCACAAACGTGAGTCTCTCCACACTTTGGGTGGACAGTCGTGTCCTCCGCGGAGTTACAATACCTCCTGCCGCACTAAACACGCGCTCCGATGCCACGCTACTGGCCGGGCATGACAGCCTTTCAAGGGCAAATTCAGCTAGTTGGGGCCAAAGGTCAAGTTTCGTTGCCCAGTAGTCAAGGGGATTGTCTACCTCGGTTGGCAGGGTGCTGTCCAAGTAGGCCCAAGCCTGTTGTTTGAGCTCCTGCTCCAGGTCCACCTGATGCTGCTGCTGCTGCTGCGGCTGGTTAGTAGTTTCCTCACTGCGCTGGTGAAGAAAGCTACTCATCATCGACTGCAGACTGAGGCAGCCACTGCTGGTGGAGCTGCCACTGCTCCTACCACCCCACCCCTCCCCTGCTGCCATGCCAGCGGAACGCGAGCGCACAGGGCCCACAGTGTCTGAGGATGGACGTTGGCGCACAAAGGCAGAGACCAACTGACTACATAGGTGGTTTTTATAGTACGTAATTTTGGCCTCCCTCTCAGCAGGTGTGAAAAAGGCCACCATTTTGGACCGGTAGCGAGGGTCCAACAAGGTGGACAGCCAAAAGTCATCCCTCTGTCTGATGGTTATTATTCGGCTGTCACTACGCAAGCAACCGAGCATGCTATGGGCCATTTGTGCCAAGGAATGCGAGGGACTCCCTGCCTCCATCTCCACAGCATACTGCCACGGTGCGTCTGGGTCCTCTGTCTCCTCCTCCTCCTCCTCTACCAGATGCTCCTGCTCCTCCACTCCTGTCCGCTGAGTGGAAAAACCACCCATTTCACTCAATAATTCCTGAGCACAAATGTCCTCCTCTACCTCCTCCTCTTCTTCCTGTCCTGCCCCCACAGGGGTCATGTGGCGTTGAGATCTGTGCGCCACGTCTACCGCACCCTGACCAGCCATTGTTAACAGCATTTGTTCCAGGACGTGCAACAGAGGAATGACGTCGTTCATCCCATAGTCCTGCCGACTCACGAATAGCGTGGCCTCCTCAAAGGGCCTGAGCAAGCGGCAGGTGTCACGCATGAGCTGCCAATGGCTGACATCTAAGTTACACAGGGGAGTACCTTTATCCGCTTGTAACATCAGGAAATCGGTGATGGCCTTTCGCTGCTCGTAAAGGCGGTCTAACATGTGTAGGGTTGAATTCCACCTTGTTGCAACGTCGCAGATCAGGCGATGCTGTGGAATTCCGTTCTGCCGCTGCAGCTCAATGAGGGTGTTCTTTGCGGTGTAGGAATGGCTGAAATGCATGCACAGTTTACGTGACATTTTAAGGATGTCTTGCAGTGGGATGGTGGATTTTAGGAACCGCTTGACAACCAGATTGAACACGTGAGCCATGCATGGCGCATGGCACAACCTTCCTTGACGCAGAGCAGACACCATGTTCTTTCCGTTGTCAGTCAACATGGTTCCGATTTTTAGTTTGCGCGGAGACAGCCATCTGTCGATTTCTCTGTTCATTACACTCAGCAGTTCCTCCCCTGTGTGACTACGTTCGCCAAGGCATACCAGGTGCAGCACAGCGTGACACCGTTGCGCCCTGCACATGTGATATGCCGGTCGGGTAATGGGACTTGGCACGGGGGTGGCGGCTGAGGACACGGCGGAAAAAGAGGTGGTAGAGGCGGACATGCTTGCTGGACCAAGGACGTGCAAACGTGGAGGCAAAAGCGTCGTGACCTGTCCAAGTTGCTGGTGCGGCTGTGCCGGCACCACGTTCACCCAGTGGGACGTAAATGACATGTACTGTCCCTGACCGTAGTTACAGCTCCACACGTCGGCGCTGCCGTGCACTTTGGCAGAGACCGACATGCTCAAAGACTGGCCCACCATCTCTTCTACATGTGAATGCAGGGCTGGCACTGCCTTTTGGGCAAAGAAATGACGGCTTGGCACTCTCCACCGCGGCGCGGCACAAGCCATCATTTCTCGGAAAGGTGCTGAGTCCACCAGTTGGAAAGGGAGGGACTGCAGCACCAGCAACTTGGACAGGAGGACGTTCAGCTTTTGCACCGTCGGGTGCGTGCTCGCAAACTGTTGTCTCTTGGATACGGATTCCAAGAAAGACTGTTGACGGAATCCGAGAAGAGGAGTAGCAGGAGAAGGAGCATCTGAACGAGCGGAAGATGCCAACGAGCGACAACTCCCCTCAGCAGAGGTGTTGGAGCCTTGACTGGCTGATAGAGGGCGATTGACGACGTCGGGTGACGGAGCAAGTAACGGAGCGGGTGATGGAGCGGGGGCTGGGGCAGGCAGAACCGCCGTATGTTTATCACGGTTTTCCCAGGCCACCGAATGGTGACGCTGCATATGCTGACGCAACGCTGTAGTCCCAACATGGGCCCCCTGGCCACGCTTGCATTTCTGGCCACATAGTCGACATACGGCTACGTTTACTTCCTCGGGCGGCTTGAGGAAAAATTGCCACACCACCGAGTAGGAAACTTTGCCCCCGCTACTCTTCACTGGCTGACTGCTACTTCCTCCGTGCGCACCGGCACCACTACTGGCCGTGGTGGTAGGCTGCAGTGGAGCTGGTGCTCTACTCCGTGGACGTTTGGCTCCACTGACACTGATGCGACCCTGCTGCTGTCTCCTGGGCAACCCACCGACTGTTTTGCTCGCTGCCAAGCTGCCACCCTCTTCTCCTGATGATGCGGAAGAAATTGCCTGATGACGACGAGGCTGCCAAGTGCGATCAACCTCCTCATCATCAAGTAGGGTCTCCGCCTCACTACTAGCCCCCTCGGCTGCGTCTGGGTCAGGAGACAGACCTGTCTCTAGACCGGCTACCGAGCCACTCTCCTCGCCAGTACTTGTTCGCTTGGCTGCTGAAAAGGCCGATGTCTCCCCCCGTTCCTGACCGCCCTCTGTTAGCTCTTCCTCACTGTACAGTGGGGCTGAGCCCACAGCATGCGATACTTCGCTTGGTGAGGGAACAGCAAAGGACAGGGGCAGGTAGAGGACACGTGATTTCAGTGGGCTTGCTCCCGGGCCATGCCAACTAACGGTTGTGTCTGACGTACCCACCGACCGTTGGCTGTAGGTGTCAGAGGTGACCTGGGAAGAGGAAGACGACCGAGCCAACCAATCAATGACGGCAGGGTTGTCGGTGGAGACACGACCGCTGGATGACACCGGGAGCACTGGCCTCTGGCTGCGAATACTGCTGCCTCGACCCCTTCCTCTGCTGCCACGTCTGCTCGCTCCTAAAACATTGCCTCCTCTGCCACTCCTCTGCATGTTGTCTGACATACTATTTAATTCAACGATTAGGTGTCCCTGAGTAACAATTCTCTGGCACTCAGTAACAATTCTGTCTGTCCCTGAGTATGAATTCTGTGGCCCTGAGTAACAATTCTGTGTCTGTGCGAGTAACAATTCTGTGTCTGTGCGAGTAACAATTCTGTGTCTGTGCAAGTAACAATTTTGTGTCTGTGCGAGTAACAATTCTCTGGCACTCAGTAACAATTCTGTCTGTCCCTGAGTAACAATTCTCTGGCACTCAGTAACAATTCTGTCTGTCCCTGAGTAACAATTCTCTGGCACTCAGTAACAATTCTGTCTGTCCCTGAGTATGAATTCTGTGGCCCTGAGTAACAATTCTGTGTCTGTGCGAGTAACAATTCTGTGTCTGTGCAAGTAACAATTTTGTGTCTGTGCGAGTAACAATTCTCTGGCACTCAGTAACAATTCTGTCTGTCCCTGAGTAACAATTCTCTGGCACTCAGTAACAATTCTGTCTGTCCCTGAGTAACAATTCTCTGGCACTCAGTAACAATTCTGTCTGTCCCTGAGTAACAATTCTCTGGCACTCAGTAACAATTCTGTCTGTCCCTGAGTAACAATTCTCTGGCACTCAGTAACAATTCTGTCTGTCCCTGAGTATGAATTCTGTGGCCCTGAGTAACTATTCTGTGTCTGTGCGAGTAACAATTCTGTGTCTGTGCAAGTAACAATTTTGTGTCTGTGCGAGTAACAATTCTCTGGCACTCAGTAACAATTCTGTCTGTCCCTGAGTAACAATTCTCTGGCACTCAGTAACAATTCTGTCTGTCCCTGAGTAACAATTCTCTGGCACTCAGTAACAATTCTGTCTGTCCCTGAGTATGAATTCTGTGGCCCTGAGTAACAATTCTGTGTCTGTGCGAGTAACAATTCTGTGTCTGTGCAAGTAACAATTTTGTGTCTGTGCGAGTAACAATTCTCTGGCACTCAGTAACAATTCTGTCTGTCCCTGAGTAACAATTCTCTGGCACTCAGTAACAATTCTGTCTGTCCCTGAGTAACAATTCTCTGGCACTCAGTAACAATTCTGTCTGTCCCTGAGTAACAATTCTCTGGCACTCAGTAACAATTCTGTGTCTGTGCGAGTAACAATTCTGTGTCTGTGCAAGTAACAATTTTGTGTCTGTGCGAGTAACAATTCTCTGGCACTCAGTAACAATTCTGTCTGTCCCTGAGTAACAATTCTCTGGCACTCAGTAACAATTCTGTCTGTCCCTGAGTAACAATTCTCTGGCACTCAGTAACAATTCTGTCTGTCCCTGAGTATGAATTCTGTGGCCCTGAGTAACAATTCTGTGTCTGTGCGAGTAACAATTCTGTGTCTGTGCAAGTAACAATTTTGTGTCTGTGTGAGTAACAATTCTCTGGCACTCAGTAACAATTCTGTCTGTCCCTGAGTAACAATTCTCTGGCACTCAGTAACAATTCTGTCTGTCCCTGAGTAACAATTCTCTGGCACTCAGTAACAATTCTGTCTGTCCCTGAGTATGAATTCTGTGGCCCTGAGTAACAATTCTGTGTCTGTGCGAGTAACAATTCTGTGTCTGTGCAAGTAACAATTTTGTGTCTGTGCGAGTAACAATTCTCTGGCACTCAGTAACAATTCTGTCTGTCCCTGAGTAACAATTCTCTGGCACTCAGTAACAATTCTGTCTGTCCCTGAGTAACAATTCTCTGGCACTCAGTAACAATTCTGTCTGTCCCTGAGTATGAATTCTGTGGCCCTGAGTAACAATTCTGTGTCTGTGCGAGTAACAATTCTGTGTCTGTGCAAGTAACAATTTTGTGTCTGTGCGAGTAACAATTCTCTGGCACTCAGTAACAATTCTGTCTGTCCCTGAGTAACAATTCTCTGGCACTCAGTAACAATTCTGTCTGTCCCTGAGTAACAATTCTCTGGCACTCAGTAACAATTCTGTCTGTCCCTGAGTAACAATTCTCTGGCACTCAGTAACAATTCTGTCTGTCCCTGAGTAACAATTCTCTGGCACTCAGTAACAATTCTGTCTGTCCCTGAGTATGAATTCTGTGGCCCTGAGTAACTATTCTGTGTCTGTGCGAGTAACAATTCTGTGTCTGTGCAAGTAACAATTTTGTGTCTGTGCGAGTAACAATTCTCTGGCACTCAGTAACAATTCTGTCTGTCCCTGAGTAACAATTCTCTGGCACTCAGTAACAATTCTGTCTGTCCCTGAGTAACAATTCTCTGGCACTCAGTAACAATTCTGTCTGTCCCTGAGTATGAATTCTGTGGCCCTGAGTAACAATTCTGTGTCTGTGCGAGTAACAATTCTGTGTCTGTGCAAGTAACAATTTTGTGTCTGTGCGAGTAACAATTCTCTGGCACTCAGTAACAATTCTGTCTGTCCCTGAGTAACAATTCTCTGGCACTCAGTAACAATTCTGTCTGTCCCTGAGTAACAATTCTCTGGCACTCAGTAACAATTCTGTCTGTCCCTGAGTAACAATTCTCTGGCACTCAGTAACAATTCTGTGTCTGTGCGAGTAACAATTCTGTGTCTGTGCAAGTAACAATTTTGTGTCTGTGCGAGTAACAATTCTCTGGCACTCAGTAACAATTCTGTCTGTCCCTGAGTAACAATTCTCTGGCACTCAGTAACAATTCTGTCTGTCCCTGAGTAACAATTCTCTGGCACTCAGTAACAATTCTGTCTGTCCCTGAGTATGAATTCTGTGGCCCTGAGTAACAATTCTGTGTCTGTGCGAGTAACAATTCTGTGTCTGTGCAAGTAACAATTTTGTGTCTGTGCGAGTAACAATTCTCTGGCACTCAGTAACAATTCTGTCTGTCCCTGAGTAACAATTCTCTGGCACTCAGTAACAATTCTGTCTGTCCCTGAGTAACAATTCTCTGGCACTCAGTAACAATTCTGTCTGTCCCTGAGTATGAATTCTGTGGCCCTGAGTAACAATTCTGTGTCTGTGCGAGTAACAATTCTGTGTCTGTGCAAGTAACAATTTTGTGTCTGTGCGAGTAACAATTCTCTGGCACTCAGTAACAATTCTGTCTGTCCCTGAGTAACAATTCTCTGGCACTCAGTAACAATTCTGTCTGTCCCTGAGTAACAATTCTCTGGCACTCAGTAACAATTCTGTCTGTCCCTGAGTAACAATTCTCTGGCACTCAGTAACAATTCTGTCTGTCCCTGAGTATGAATTCTGTGGCCCTGAGTAACAATTCTGTCTGTGCGAGTAACAATTCTGTGTCTGTGCAAGTAACAATTTTGTGTCTGTGCGAGTAACAATTCTCTGGCACTCAGTAACAATTCTGTCTGTCCCTGAGTAACAATTCTCTGGCACTCAGTAACAATTCTGTCTGTCCCTGAGTAACAATTCTCTGGCACTCAGTAACAATTCTGTCTGTCCCTGAGTAACAATTCTCTGGCACTCAGTAACAATTCTGTCTGTCCCTGAGTAACAATTCTGTCTGTCCCTGAGAATGAATTCTGTGGCCCTGAGTAAGAATTCTCTGGCACTCAGTAACAATTCTGTCTGTCCCTGAGTAACAATTCTCTGGCACTCAGTAACAATTCTGTCTGTCCCTGAGTAAAAATTCTGTGGCCCTAATAACGTTTCTGTGGCCCTAAGTAACAATTCTCTGGCACTGAGTGAAAATTCTGTCTGTCCCTGAGTATGAATTCTGTGGCCCTAACTAGCGTTTCTTTGTCCCTAAATAACGATTCTGTGGCCCTCATTAACAAGTCTGTGTCCCTGAGTAATGGTTCTCTGTCCCTAAGTAACTTCTCTCTGTCCCCAATTCTCGTTTCTGTGGCCCTAACTCTGTCCCTGTCCCTAGTACAGAGCGGTCTGCCTCTGTTCAATGACTGCAGGCAAATGAAGATTTCCAAAATGGCCGCTATATATACCTCGACCATTACACAGTGCTGGCTGGCTGGCTGCTGATTGGCTGATGCGATCACATGTCGTTGAGGAATGCATTATGGGGCAGCGCGCCTTGTCTGCGCGCCTTCCCCGACATCCCCGCTCCGTCGCCGCACATGTCAGCCGCCATTTTCGGAAAAATTTCGATTCGCGCGTCCGAATTAGGCTGTTTTTCGGATTCGGCACGAATCGAAATTTTTCCGATATTCGACTCGAATTCCACTTCGGATACTTCGATTCGCTCATCTCTAGTGTAGACCTGGAAGAGACCACGCTGACCAGCAAAGAGCACACTAGCAGAAGTGACGTTACTGGAAGAGTCAAAGGACCGGAAGTCAACCACAGAGAGATAGAGACTATGCTCTTAGAGCCTCTAGCTCCTTCTACAGGTCTCTAGATCAAGGAGAGGAGTGGCCCTATACATACCCACTGATGAGCTTTGTATTCTCCTGATTTTTGTAAGTGTTTTTAATCCTATAGAATAAATTAATTCTTAACTGCTGCACTTGGCTGGTGCCTCTTTCTCTCTCTCTCTGGTACCACATATAGCTGACCACTTGGTGTACTCTCCAACCTTAAAGTGGTTGTAAAGGCTCAAGGTTTTCTACCTTCATGCTTAGAATGCATTCTAAAAAAACCTTCTGTGTGCAGAAGCCCCCTCAGCCCCCTCCTGATCCAGCGATCTGGAGTCTCGGCTATCCAGGAACTCCCTCTTCTCATTGGCTGAGACAGAAGCAGGAAACAATGGTTCCCACTGCTGTCAATCACAGTCAGTGAGACAATGAGAAGAGAGAGGGGGCAGGGCCAAGCCACAGCTCTGTGTGTGAATGGATACACAGATCAGCAGGTGCCCCCATAGCAAGCTGCTTGCTATGGGGGTATCCGACAGAAGTAGGGGCCAGGAGATCCCCGAGAAGAGGAGGATCTGAGCTGCTCTGTGCAAAACCACTGCACACAACAGGTAAATATAGAAATTTTTGTTATTTTTTTCTTTTAAACAAAAAGGCTTTTAGAATCACTTTAATCTTTTTGGCTACATAACAAATGACACCATATACAAGCTGCTAACGTGTTTTGGCATATAATATTTATGCTATGAGAAAGGCTGTGTGGCTGAAACACGTTGCTAGTTTGTATACTGTGTCATTTGTTATGTATCCATACAGATTAAAGTTGGAGAGTACACTGAGTGGCCAGCTTTACTTGTTATGGGGGGGCACCGCACTGGATTAGAAGAGCTCTGGTAGCAATTGGGGAGGTGCTTCCCACAAACTGGGATTTCCAGAGACGCTATGTGCTAGTAGACTCTGACCTGACTGCTGGCACACCAGTTCTGGCAGAAGAGGGCCCTTCACCTGGCTGCAGATCACTTGTCTAACTACCTCTGCCCCATCAGGTGTGGCCTCTCTGATCTAGGAATGAGGCAGAGACCTTTCTTCCCTGGGCACATTCAGGAACCCAAGAAGCTGTAGGAATAGAGTTAAAGGAACATACATCTGAACATGGTGAGTAAATGGGTGCTCTGCTACAATCAGATCAGACCACATTTGTGTTCATAGACAGTCTTTAATCTGAGCAAATGAACAACACCCTTGAAGACTGAGTCATGCAGCTCATGGTTTCATTAAAACATTGATAACTTAGACTGAGCAGTCCCAGTAGTTTAGATGAACTCCGGAGCTGCCAGACCAACAAAGCAGTCAAAGCAGTCATTTTGAACATAACTACTATTTTCTGTATATTGTATAACGGTAAAGGAAAGGTTTGATCAGAATATCCTTGTTTTTCCTAAATATCATTTCCTATGATACCAAGGATTGATTGGCTCAGTGGAATATACATGAGTTCATTTGTGGCCTATATTCGGGCATCTGCAGAAGGTATAGTTTAGAACCAGTTGCACCTTTCTGCTTTTTGAATCAGTAATCAAATCCTAGACACAAGATGTAATGCCCTGAAAATAGCAGTTTGAGTGTCGATTGCATGTTGAGTTCAATATGCAGTCAGCAATGTAGCTTCTCTATTTCTTGTTGGCGTGCAGGCCTGGAGCTGTACACCTGATACCACAGGGAGAGCTCCCCGCTTATGTGTCTACATTTACCTTGTTTGTGTTCACGGGAATGAGCACATTCCTGAGTTCTGCACAGCACCTGTATACTTCGCTGACACTAAACTGCTATATTAAGGATGTTTACGACTTCCAAATTTTAATTTGAAATACTCATTGAATATGACCTTTCATATGTAATTTTATTCAAGGTCTTTCAAAACCCTGTGCTTAGCACAGTGGGGTTGAGTTACTAAAACTGGAGAGTGCAATATCTGGTGCAGCTCAGAAATGTAGCCAATCAGTTTCTACAGTTGTGACCAAAATTATTCAACCCCCAATGCTGTAAAGGGGTTTAGGGACTATAGTGTACATTTGGAATTGTATTCAGAATCAAATCCTACAAGGACGTTGTAGCTACCCAAATGCAACTAAAATGACATCAATTGTTTATGTAATACAGTAGTAAATGGTTCTTATGTGGTTTCTTCATTGCCACAATTATTCAACCCCTTAAAGACTACCACTCTGAAGAACAGAGGTTCATACAGGTGCTTTCCATCAGGTATTGAAAACACCTGTGGATGTCACCGAGCAGCAATCAAGCATAATAAGCACCAATTAGGCAGCTTTAAAATGACTGTGATACTCAGCTCCTTCTAGACATTTACTGGTGTGGTTACAAACATGGTGAAGGCAAGAGAATGGTCCAGGAAGACAAGAGAAGAGGTGATTTCTCTTCACAGGAAGGGCAATGGCTATAAGAAGATTGCAAAGATGTTAAACATACCAAGAGACACCTTAGGAAGCATCATTCGCAAATTCAAGGCAAAGGGCACTGTTGAAACGCTACCTGGTCGTGGCAGAAAGAAGATGCTGACTTCGACTGCTGTGCGCTACCTGAAGCGTAGAGTGGAGAGAAGTCCCCGTGTGACTGCTGAGGAACTGAGAAAAGATTTGTCAGATGTGGGTACAGAAGTTTCAGCCCAGACAATAAGACGCACACTGCGTAATGAAGGCCTCCGTGCCAGAACTCCCAGGCGTACCCCCTTGCTGTCTCCAAAGAATAAGAAGAGTCGACTGCAGTATGCCAAAAGCCATGTGGACAAACCACAAAAGTTGTGGGATAGTGTTCTGTGGACTGATGAAACAAAATTAGAACTGTTTGGGCCCATGGATCAACGCTATGTTTGGAGGAGGAAGAACAAGGCCTATGATGAAAAGAACACCTTGCCTACTGTGAAGCATGGTGGAGGGTCAATCATGCTTTGGGGCTGTTTTGCTTCTGCAGGTACAGGGAAGCTTCAGCGTGTGCAAGGTACCATGAATTCTCTTCAGTACCAGGAGATATTGGATGGAAACGTGATGCAGTCCGTCACACACCTGAGGCTTGGGAGACGTTGGACCTTTCAACAGGACAATGATCCCAAGCATACCTCCAAGTCCACTAGAGCATGGTTGCAGAGGAAAGGCTGGAACATTTTGGAGTGGCCATCGCAGTCACCAGACTTAAATCCGATTGAGAACCTCTGGTGGGACTTAAAGAAAGCAGTTGCAGTGCGCAAGCCTAAGAATGTGACTGAACTGGAGGCCTTTGCCCATGAAGAATGGGCGAAGATACCCGTAGATCGCTGCAAGACACTTGTGTCAAGCTATGCTTCACGTTTAAAAGCTGTTATAACTGTAAAAGGATGCTGTACTAAGTACTAAGATTGAATGTCACTTGGGGGTTGAATAAAACTGATAATGCTGTGAGCACAGAAAAGACATTTGTGGTTATTTCATTATAACTGTTATGTTATATTTGTCTGACCTACAAGTGCCTCTTTAATGTAAATGTAAGCAAGATGACTGAATGATCAAAAGCAATGTCAAACTGGCCAAAACACTCAATTTCAGTGGGGGTTGAATAATTTTGGTCACAACTGTAAGTTCAATTACGCTTTGACCAAAAAAATCTAGAAACTGATTTGTTTCTATGTAAAGCTGCCCCAGATTTTGCAATCTCTAGTTTTAGAAAATCGTCTTTCCTGTTTTGCCATGTTAAAGTGTATGTGTCGTTCATACACAATGGAGGTAGCCCAGGTCTAGAGTAAACTAACATTTTTTATTTAATTTACACAAATTCCAAATGCAACATTGATCTCATATCCTTATGAACTGATACACGGTATCACATATTACTCTAGTACATATAATGGGTGCATCAAGTGTATCTACATGACATGGACAAGTTGTTAAATCTCCGAACTCTCATCCTTACCCACAATATGATTTTACTTTCAGTACAGTCACTGCAGGATGACGCACTTGGAGACAAACACAACAGTGTGAATGTGTTCACTCTAGTAATTAATGTTTGAGGAGAACTTAAGCTGACAGCTAGTTATTGACCTATCTGCTGTACTTCTGCTGACATAATAGTCACTGGAGGAGCCTGCAGATGATGAATGGTATCTGTGTCACATGCATGTCTGCCTATGACAGTGACTTTTCTTAAAGGTGAACTTGTGACTCCATCTAATACAGTATACTTTTTAATATTTGCCTCATATACCTTTCTTTTTGAAAAAAGAATTTCTGCCCACCTTCCAGGTATCCCTAAACCTGTACAAGTGTCATACTTTCCCATTCCATGTTCCAGAGCTGGTTCTTTCCCTCTGTGTGTAGCCATCGGCTTGCTAAATGTTTGTGAAACGCGTCCAGCTGGCCCTCCCTGCATTCTCTTAGTGTGTTTCTCTGCATCTCTTGTGATCCCCAGTGTTCCAATTCCTTACAGCTTTTCTCCTAGTGTGCCCCAACTTGTTTCCCGCCTTGCTCCCAATGTGTTCCAGTTAATTTTCAGCCTTACTCCAAGTCTGTCTTAGCCTTCTCCCAGCCTATTTCTCCTAGTGTGCCGAAACCTGCTCCCTGCCTTGCTCCCAGTGTGCCTCATTCTTGTCTTCTTCAGTCTGTATCCTGCTCTTGTCAATGTGAATCCCTACCTGCATTTCCTCTTCCTTCACCTCCATGTCTCTCTTTGCTCATATGTTTGTTACTTATTTCTCTTCACCAATTTGTTTCCCTTGTGAATTCCAGCCTGCCTTTTTACCTGCACCTGTTCACTCCCAGCCTGTGTTCCGCATTTGTCTCTCGGTGAGTCCAGTAGCTCAGGGCTGCAAGAGACATTTTTGTGGTCTGCTCGGGTGAGCCAGAGCACTGCAACCTGGATACTACCTGCAGTGCAATATCTCCACCTCTAGTTGAAGTCCAGGTAATATCTTATACTCTGTGCCATGGCCCTTCTCAGGGCTCTCACTTACGCTAAGCAAACAGCCAGCCACGTCCTCTGTGTCCACTCTGTGGCTTTCACCACCATCATCCTAGCTGCCATCCTAAGTTCTGGTCAGTCAGTCCACCCCTGGTAACAGTTGTGACAGCAAGTGCGACACATAAATCTTGACCTGCAGCAGAATCAGCAGCTTTGACATAGCCCCATTTTGTAAGGTTCACAGCCCCTGACTTTCTAGAAGTCATGCTAACAGGCAGAGAGGCACATGCTTTCCATTGTGAAGGCCTGTCAAAGATCTTGACTTTGCCTCTGTTTCAATATATACACTCATCGGCAACTTTATTAGGTACACCTGTTCAATTGCTTGGCAACACAAATTGCTAATCAGCCAATGACATGGCAGCAACTCAATGCATTTAGACATGTAGGTGTGGTGAATATGACTTCCTGAAGTTCAAACCGAGAATCAGAATGGGAAAGAAAAGGGATTTAAGTGACTTTGAACATGGCATCGTTGTTGGTACAAGCCGGGCTGGTCTGAGTATTTAAAAAACTGCTGATCTACTGGGATTTTCATGCACAACTATCTCTAGGGTTTACAGAGAATGGTCAGAAAAAGAGAAAATATCCAGTGAGCGGCAGTTGTATGGCCGAAAATGCCTTGTTGATATCAGTGGTCGGGGAAGAATGGGCAGACTGGTTGCTGTGACATTCAGATGGTAGGGTCAGAATTTGGCATAAACAACCTGAAAGCATGGATCCATCCTCTCTTGTATAAATGGTTCAGGCTGGTGGTGGTGGTAGTGGTGTAATGGTGTGGGAGATATTTTCTTGGCACTAGCAAGGAGTACCTAATAAAGTTGTTGGTGAGTGTACATAGCACCAACAAGCACATGGGCCTATGGGCCTCAAGGGTGTGCAGATGTGTTTATGTCAAGAAAGTAAGTGTATGCAGGCAATTCTACCGGGGAATACTAAACATTAGTACATTGAATATGGAAGCTAGTAACTTTTGGGAATGGCATATTATAGTATTTCTGCTTTTGCAGAATCCATTTGATTCCTGAATAATTTGCATTTGACTTGGGACAATATTTGAAAAACAGTGTTGTTGGAATAAAACTACAAGAACTGAAGAGCTATGCTTGCTCTACTTCACCAATCATGAATGGTTGTGTCAAGTATACCAATAGATATATTTTGTAATATGTAAGTCCAGCCAAAATTGTAAGGTAAATGTATAGCAAAACCTTCTTTTTATATAGAGTATGGAAGGACTGAAAACCATGCCAATTCAGTTTTGCTGTCTGTGTCCCAGAAACATAGCAAGAAATCTCCCAAATTGAAGGGAATTCCTTTCTTATACAGCTGTCCCTAAAACAGGTGTCCCTATTCGGAGACTTCCCCTTACCTCTTGTTTTGGGGACAGCTCTATTATTTTGGGTTTCCTCTAACTTTTACTCCCGGAGACAATGGTTACGAGCAGAGAGAGGTGAATGTCCCCAATAGGGAAATAATAACTTGATGGGGGGTCTAACCCAGTGGTGTCCAGTGTTTTGACTTTCCTGGGCTGCGTTGGAAGAAGAGGAATTGTCTTAGGCCACACATAAAATACACTAACAATAAGGATGGTCGATGAGCAGAAAAAGTCAGACAGATCACAAGTTAACGATCACTGATATAGATAATATACCTATCTGAGTAATAAATCTTCATTTTTTTATATAATGTTTTATTATAAAAGTAAAAGAGGGCAACATAAAACTAGTGCGATATTTGACACTCTTTTTGACAAACTAACACATCAATATCTGGTGGGATGGATGGAATAGCAATTCTCAATGAATTCTCAAGGTGTTCATCAGATATTCTGATTCCAATTTTGCCTTTTGTGTGCTTCATCCTTGAAAATAGTTGCTCACAAATATAGGTACTGCTGAAAACTGATGACATGAATAGGGCATGATTGTGAAGAGTGGGATATTTTTCTTTGGGAAGATAAAACTCATAAAAGTCCAGTTAAGGAATACTGTCAATTTTTTCTTCAGCTGCATGTATTTACTAAGTGTAACATTTTTTTACCAAAAATCAACATTTTAAAGAACGTTTATGATTTTGTGTTGGGCCACATTCATGACCATCTTGGGCCATAGGTTGAACACCCCTGGTCTAACCATTCCCCACTATATTCAAAACTAAAAAAAAAGTTTTTCCTAGCAATACATATTAACTCCTTATCTTGGAGTCATTCACAGGAAGAAAAATCTTCCAACAATGAAAAAAGTCCCATGTTTAATAGCTTATACTAGAACAGGTGTCCTCATTGGCAGATTTCCCTTCACCTCCTTTTCCAGTGACTCATATTGGATATTCTTTCATTTTCAGTTCTGATATCAACTGTCACCAAAATGGAAAGCAAAGAGGAATCTTCCCTGTGAAGAAAGTCCCATGATCCAGTTCTACTGAGTCATTTCCATAAACTGTTCCACTAGAAATGCATCATGTGTACTTTCTGATACTTTATCATCTGACTGTCTTTTTTAACGTCTCTGCCTGAATTTTCTCTACATATATATCATATAGGGAAGACCACCAAGTCTGATTCCATATTTCTGGATTATACTTATTATAGTATCAAGGAGATCAAAGACTGACTAATTTTGAGAATATTTGACAACCCGCAACATTTTCAATGTAAGCCAAAGACATAGCAACATTGTAAGTATAAAAACAATCACTGAGGACAGATAAAATGGGATATATCAAACAAAATGATTTTATAACATGTCGGGAAAACCATTGCATGAAGACATTCATTCAAGTAATTTTGAAAAACGTTATCAGTACAAAAAATGGTTTGGCACAGAGGGCACTTACAGCTTAATAGTGAAGGCTAGTACACACAGGTAGTTTTTTTCTTTTGTTTACCCCGTGGGCTGAGGAGCTTGCGAAGAACTCACTGTACTGACATCACATAGTTCTTCCCACTGAGCAATTGTGTTCTGACAGTGAGACTGCCCACTCTGCCAGAGCACAGCAGTCAGTGCTGATCGGATAATTTTCCAGTATGCCCGTCTGACAGGCTGCTGTACACACTGGCTGAATGTCGGACAGTTTTTGTTGACGATATTCGGCCCATGTGTAACAGCGTTTCCTAGTATAAGCAATCAGAAAGGATGACCAGCTACATTGGAATCAGTGGAATTATACTAAAAACTTTAAAATTACTATAAAGACTATTCAAAGAATGTTCCTTAAATCTTGAAAATCTTCGCATTTATAGCCACCTGCCATATACCAAGGAGTAACAATACATGGGATCATTCATTTCTTTTTCACTGTTTATAATGACAGCCTAAAAGTATCCACAGTTATTAGGTGATCAATTTGACAGGTTTATTTAAGCATGCATTTGTATTCATCTTTCAAAAAAAAGGAACCCTCACTAATAAGTAGTAACGTAAAACTTTAGAAACTATTGCCTCTAAAGCCCCATACACAAAATGAGAATATTGGATGAATTATCGGCCATTTTTTTGGCATGCTATTGAAAGTGAATACTGAAAATTCTTGTACGACAGAATAAAAATTTGAAAGTGATGTAATGTATTGAATTTGTATTGGATTTTTGGATGCAAACTGTGCTGATTAGATGCAAATTGTACAATCTGGTATTACGAGAAACATTTTGTGCTTGTCCCTTTGAATAATTTCAGACGAAAGCTGTGTACTCACAATCAGATTATCACACAATCACTTCGAAAGCGATATTTTTCATACATTTTTCTAATCGTGTGTAGTAGGCTTTACTAAAGTCTGTCAGGATATTTAGTATCTGTTCTTGATTTATCTTCTAATCATTAGGTATTGTCAATCATCCAAAGCTATTGGTGAAAATAGTATTATGTCTAATGAGAAGAATTCAACAGTTATTATGCTGTGGGTGTTTTTGGTTGGTTTTGGGAACCCTAATTACTTCATCTGCAAAGTCAAGATCATTTATACATTAATTTTAGTAACAATACACAAAAAAGGTTTTGTGACGACATAATGTCATTAGAGCGCTTTAAAAAAATTCCTTTCATTTTATGGCATTGGGGGCTGTGAGGGAAGTGAGAGTTGATCTTTAAGTGAATTTTATAATTTACAGATTTCTAATTGTTTGGGATTGGGTTAAAAATTATGCAGTTACACAACAGTTTCCAAGGTCTATTGTGACAGCTTATATGTAAACTTATCTGTGTCACACACTGACTGAGTACAATAAAATACTAATAGAAATGGGTTCCTCTAGTTAATAACTTTATATGGAGGGTGTGGTTGGAGCGCTAGACTTGGCATATTGTTACATAGGTATTTTTACCAAATTTGGATGAAAAACTTTTGTATTCAGCTGGTTCAGCCAAGTCTGACAACCAAGGTCAATTTTCAGACCATAAGAAGGACAAACACAAAATAATTGCCAAAAATGCTGCTAAACGGATCTGCTTCAGCATGCAACTTACTGATTTTGCCACGAAAAGAAAGTTAAAAATATAGTATTTTACACCCTCTGACTCCTGTCCTTGTTATAACTCTTAGGCAGACTCTAACTCCCCACTACCTAAAACCTAACCTAAACTCTTAAAAACTCTTAACCCTTAACACCTAATTTCTGACCTGTAGACCTTAGTCATAAAACTGAACCCCCAACACTAGCCCTAACCTAACCCTTAAAAGGCAACTCTTTATTGTTGTTTGCGATCTTCTATTGAATGTACACAGAGCTGCACATGTGCATCAAAGTGAACATTCCTATCACATTGCTATGGTGCAGGAACGAATGACTTCCTTGCACATGCGCACGAGTCATGTCATCCACTCTAGGCCAATCAAGAGACCGAAGACCCAGCACCCACAAGATGCCTGTGGATAATATTCCAGAGGCCGGCGATGAATCTAATGGTTGCATTGATGGAGGGTGGAGGTGAGTATTCTGACTATGTTAGTTCCTCTTTAACTATTATTTAACTCTAATTAATCATAATTAACTCATTCCTAACCATCTGCTGATTTTTTTCTTATTTCTATTTTTTTAGGCAGAAATATTTGATATTTTTCATTTGTATTTGATTTGTTTGATAAAATATATAAAACAAAAAAAAAAGCCTTTAATTCACTGTAAAAAAAAACCTTGTTTCAGAATCTTTATTTTAGTATATTTTAATCAGGGAAACTTATAGAACACAATTTATAGTTTTTATTTGCAGCCACTGGTCAAAGTAGCAAAAAGTGCATTTTTTAGGTTGTGTTGCCTTTTTGGCATTAGGTTCCTCTTCAGAATACTTAATAAAACATGCTTACCAGAGCAATTTGACCTTCTATACAAGACAAGTCCATATGCATTTTATTGTAATGGGTCCTCCGTGGTAAGATGTAATACTTATTATATTCACTTCTTCTTTCTGGTCACCCTCCATTTCTCCAAAGTGTTCATAAAATGAAAAGCCAAGCATAGTGTAAAACCATTCAAATAAAATTTTGTTTAAAAAGTACCAAAACACTCACAAAGAAAGAAATATATAAGCTGGTCCCAGGAATCAAACGGTCCATTTCTGGGCTCCTATTAAGTGATGGCTTCACAAACATCAGCTAGGTCCTACGCATTTCGTTATAAATGACGTCTTAACTGTTTCACATATTATTGGATGGTAGACATATATATTTTCATGTATATTTGAGTGAATTTGCTTGTTTTTATTATTTCTCTGTACACACTGGATTTTATTTTTTTTTTCACTTGACTTTATTTGTTTGTCTAAGCACAGCACCTATTTTTAAGGATTGATTAAACAATTAATATCTGTTGGTGAGCTAGCAGCTGAGATTGTATAGGACCTGGTAGTGCGATTTCACCTTTATTACTAAAATAGTTACTGAATACATTGAGTGGAATGTTATTGGCAGAGTACAACCTGCATCCTAACAGATGCAGTCATAGTTTTGCAGTGCTATTGTATTCAGATAGGAATGGCATCCATGATAATAATTGACAATGAAGATTCCTCCATCTACGCTGTTAGCTTGGATAGGGCATTTGATTGATTTTTGGTGCAGTTAACTGACTGTAGTCACATGAGGTCAGAGAGGAGCTTGCATTTTGTTATTATGTCACAGTAGGATTAAGTGTTAACTGTTAGGGAATGTTAATTGTTAAAATTACATTTTAAGGCTCAGGTGTAGGGGGACTAAGTGTTACAGCAACCTTGACGCAAACATTATATAGCCAAAAACTGACCCTTTCCTGCTGCCTGCATCACTCAGTTGAAGAGGAATCTTTTGCTGAAGTCTGCAGTAAAAACTATATTTCCAGGAGTGTTGATCTCCTATGTCCCCTGCTATACTCAATGGTTCCTTCCTCTGTCCTCCACATCACAATTGTGTCCTGTAGTGATGTGAAGGTTGGCTGGGGAAACCATGAGTGCAGCAGGGGAAATACAGGAGATGTACAACCACCTTGTTGGAAAATTTCAGCTCAATCAGCACCGCTGGCTATATCTGGCAGCACTGATCAGTGTATTCTGATGGCAGAGAAGGCAGAATACAAAGACTCAGTGGGAGGATTCCCCCTTTAACTTTGAGTGTGTGGATGGGGGAATCAAGTAATTTATTCAACCAACGAGCTGAATGAAAAAAAAAATGAATCTTCTATTGACTATCATACTCTCTTATTTTACTTTGAACAAGTTTTTGTTTATCTCAACAACCTATTACTTAACCTCTTCATGTCAGGACACTTTTACACCCTTCGTGTCCTGGCCAATTTTCAGCTTTCAGCGATGTCACATTTGAATGACAATTGCGCGGTTATGCAACCCTGTACCCGTATGAATTTTTTAGCATTTTTTTAGACAGGTAAAACTTTTTTTGGTGGTATGTATTCACCACTGGGATTTAAATTTTTTTTTTTGCTATATAAATGAAAAAGTCCAACAATTTTGAAAAAATGTGTTTTTCTTATAAAATTGTGCAAATAAATAATCTTTCTTCATAAATCTTGGCCAATATTTATTCAATTATCTTTTTAGTAAAAACAAATAACCCTAATTAGCTTATAACCAAAAATTATCATTTTTAAAAAAAAATTTACATTTTTATTTTATTTTCTTATATTATTATTTGTTTGTTTTTTTTGTTTTTTTTAACATACTGTCACCCTAGAAGTACAGTGTCACCATAGTAACACTGTACTACTTGTGGGGTGTGATGAAGATTTTTTTTTTTTTTTTTTTTATACACTGATTGGCTGTAAAAGCAATCATTTGCAGCCATTGAGAAATACTGTGTGAGCTGTGATTGGTCACAGCTTGTCACATGTATAAGGCTGTTGTGAATAGCCTTGTACCATGTGATCTCTGTGATCATTCACAGATTACACAAGTAGTAAGCAATGATGTCAGTGACATCTTGCTTACTACTATTTATGGGATCACTGATTGGCCAATCAGTAATCACATGATCTGGACCTCACATAGAGGTCCCGTGCAGCGATCGGTGTTCCGCTGTGTCCTCCGGGAGTGCGCACAGGCTAAAATGGCGCTGTTTATGAACGGCAACCCGCACCTGCACTGCTCCCGTCCAGCCGTTTATATACATGGGCCAGACGGGAACTGGTTAAGCTAAGGCTAAGGGTCAAGGCATGTTGGCACTTTTGGAGCTGAAAAACTCATGCTAAACAGTGCTAGAACCCAATAAACCAGCTATAGTAGTTGGCTTCAACACATATACCTGTTATGTTGATTATTGCCAGATTAAGTCTAAAGCAGCCTAACATGGTCGACAGACATTATGCAATAGATATGTAGTTATCAACACATAAAAATGCTTGGAATATAACAGACAGAACATACTAGATGGATGAGAAACACACAGACCAAATAAAATGTGTGTACAAGGCAAACATATAAGTGCGTCATCGTGTAAATTGTGGAAAATAAAATTCTATGAATGAGGGAAAAATAAACTGAGTTTGACAGAGAATCACATAGCAGGAGAGATGCACTGTTTAAAGATAGTTTTGGTTTACTGAAAATAAATAGGATTATTTGCGTCATAGGAGAAATATTGGAAGCAGCTTTTTTTTTAAAATTTCTTCTGACCAATGCAATACCTTCACAAAAACGCTCAGCGTTATAACAGTGTAAAGTGGAACTGCTTAAAATTGATTTAGATACAGTATATATGTATATGAGACAGGGGCAGACTGACCATTTAGAAACTCGGGCACTGCCCAAGAGCCCGGGGTCAGTAGGGGGCCCCATGAGATGCCCCTGGTACCTTTTTCATAGGTTTTTTTCAGTTTGTGCAAGGACACAGGGGCCCCATGATCCCCTATTGCCCGGGGGCCCCATGAGTTGTCAGTCCGCCCCTGGTATGAGATCAACATAAAGTGACTCTGTCAGCACAGGGTCACTTGTATATACAATAATGTATATGTGTTAATAGAAGACTGCATATACGTACCTTTCCCGTGGCCTGTTTCTTGCAAAGCTGCCACCAAACTGGTTTCCCAGTAGCTGCAAGTACTTACAGATATCTGGGAGTGTGAATATCTGCTCCCCTGCCACTCGGTGTGGTATCACCTGCTGGATTGTACATCACTACAGGTCTTTAAAGCCACTAAAGGGAACCACTGCAAACAGTGGGGGGAACAAGTATGCATTCAATCTGACTGTAGATGGCTGTGAGTAATGAAGTGGTGGCTTTTCAAGAAACAGGCTAACGGAAGGGTAAGTATTTGCAAACTTCTTTTTTCAGGTATGTTGTACATATAAGTGACTATGTGCTAACACCTGTACTGCTGTCATTGCTAACCCACTTTTGAAATTACCAGATAGAAAATATTGGTCATTATCATCCAATGGCTTTGATAGTGGTTCAAAGCAATTATGCGGGTCAAGAGATCAAACTTTACTCTGATTTTCCTTCTTTTTTTTTTTTTTGCATGCTTGTTCTAGACTAGTGACTCAGTGTATTTCAGCATGAGAAAGCCCGGCACAAAGCATATTGAGCAAAAGATGGCCATGGGCCACTTCCATATGTGCCTAAGTTAGAATAAACTATGATATCAATGCATGTAAGGCTGGATTTACCCTCTTTCAGTGCATTAACGTGAGTTGAGTTGTCAGCCCATTTCATTGAGAAGGCTACTTAACATAAAACAACATACCAAAAAAAGGTGAATGCACTGCTGTTTTGTGAAGTAATGCACTACAACACATGGTAGTGTTTTGCCATGTGTTGTGATGCATCACAGGTGTATTAGGAAGGCACCCTGGGTGCCATTAATAATAAATGACCTAGACCTAGACTCTGACCTCTCCTTTGGGCCCCACATCTACTCACTGGCTAAATCCTACCGCCTCAACCTCCGGAACATTTCTAAAATCCGTACCTTCCTTACCAATGACACCACAAAACAACTTTTCCACGCCTTGGTTATATTCCGCCTCGATTACTGCAACTCCCTCCTCACTGGTCTACTGTTACACAGGCTATCCCCCCTTCAGTCTATTATGAATGCTGCTGCTAGACTCATACACCTTACCAACCAATAAGCGTCTGCTGCCCCTCTCTGCCAATCCCTCCACTGGCTTCCAATAACCCAACATATAAAATTAAAAATACTAACCACAGCTTACAAAGCCATCCACAACAATGCCCCTAGCTACATCACCAACCTCATCCACAGATACCCCCCAAATCACCCACTCCGCTCCTCCCATGATATCTTCCTCTCTAGCTCCCTCATCACCTCCTCCCACGCTTGCCTCCATGACTTCTCCAAAGCCTCTTTCATCCTCTGGAACTCCCTACCACAGCATGTCCGGTCAGCCCCCACCCTGTCTGCCTTTAGGCGATCTTTGAAAACGTACTTTTTCAGGGAAGCCTACCCCACCTCCACCTAAGAACTGTACTTGAATCACCAGATCATTCCCCGCAGCTATCACCTTTTGTATCATCTCCCCCTTCTTTTAGATTGTAAGCTCCATGAGCAGGGCCCTCACATTCCTTTTGTACTGAAATGTATTGTAATTGTACTGTCTCCCTTATATTGTAAAGCGCTGCACAAACTGTTGACGCTATATAAATTCTGTATAATAATAATAATAATAATAATAAAAAATGGCACTGCAGTGTACCAGAATTCATAATGAGTGTTACAGTAATGAGCATAATACTGATGTTCAATAGGGTGAGCCAGATCTTAGAAAATGAAATGCTTATTATTTGTGCATAGTTTTCAGTTATTTATGTACATTGGGCAGCCATATTTGCTCATTACAGACTTTGCTGCCTACTTAATACTGCTGCACACGAGTTGGGTTTTGTTGTTGGTCCTATCCCTCTACAAGTTAAAAACATGATTTACATATATAAATTATAACATCTTACAATCAGTGATATATCTCGATGTTCCTTCAAGATCAGTACCGTAAAGCAAATCATTATAACTCAAAGCACCCTATAACACAGTTTATTCAGATATCAAGATAACCAATTTCCTAATGATCCAAAGGTTAGATTGCTTTAGTGTTTAAATGGTGCACACGTGAACGCACACATTATATCATGCTAACATAGTATAGATGCAAACCACACCATTAGGCATATTTCTGTAATGATATTGGAAAACAATATACAATTAATACAAAAAAAATGTCAAATGGTGGTATCACAATCTGTCAATCTGAGTACCTCTTATACACATCAGAGGAAGCATAACCCAATTACTGGAAGGATAAATTGCCACATTTTAGGTATATGCATGTGTCACGTACCTGATTGGAGACTGAAATGACAAGGTCGGCCTCACTTGTGTCACTAGCCCTGACTCCACTGGAAGTGGAACAGAGGGTGTCTAGGGACCAGGGGGACAAGAGTGCCAGCAGATGTTGTTTGCAGCACTTGCAGCTGGAGTCCTTAAAAGACTGATGGACCACCGATGCAGAAACAGTAGTGATATGCAGAGCTGGTATGGTAGGTCGCCAGGTGTGCACCAGAGCAAGGCAGGAAGCTGGGATGGGAGACAGAAGCAATGTCATAGGAATAGCTGGGGTCATCAACGGGTGGAGAGCGAGGTACCAAATCATAAGCAAGCCAAAGTCAGGAGCAGAGCCAAGGTCAGGAACAAATATCAAGCAGGAGAGTAATCAAGAGTCAGGTCAGGAACAAGCCCGATCAGCAACAAGGAAATCACACAGGAACAAGCAGGAAACAGGGAACAGCTGAAGACCAGTCAGCACTCAGCACAGGCAGAGGCACCTTTTAAATAGTCCGTCTGGTGCCAATTTTCGCCGCGCACATGTGTGTGCGCATTCGCGCATTTCTGTGCGCATGCGCACGTCTATTCGCCAGCCGTCTCACTTACTTGTTACATGTATTTATGCCATGAGATTTGCTTATGATATTTATGATATTACAAGAATGTAAACTGTTCCGTTCTCAAAATAAAAGTTTCAGTTGTCAAGCTCAAAAAGGTGTATAACATGCTTTATTTGGCTTACTTTCTAAGTAGGATTTTACCATTGCTAATGCATTTATAACACTGGGTTATTTTAACTATTAAAAAAAAAGATGTTAAAGTCAATTCCAGAAGATTAGAACACAGGTTATTGCTCCTTTAAAGTGATTTTGTCATGAGAATATATTCTACTGCTGAACTCACTTTTGAGATTGTTAGTTTCCTAGCTGTCATGTTGAAGCTTTGGCTTTAATGCCTTCTATTTCAGCAACCTGGAACAATGATCATTTTGTAAAGGGCTGCGCAAACTGTTGGCGCTATATAAATCCTGTATAATGATAATAATAAAAATAATAATAATAATAGAGATAATGATTTCTGACACTTTTCTGACACTCATTTGCAACATGCTTGTTCCAGGTATGTGATTTAAAATTAAAGCTAGGCAATAGGCATTTTCAAAAAGTGTCAATAATCGCGGGTCTCATAATTGTTTATGACAGAGTCACTTTAAAATAACACTTGCCTCAGGTTAGAGATAACTGTGAGTTTCAATAGCTGTCTATCAAGGAGAGGAGAAACCGGTGCCTTTAAGGTGGTGATAAAAAAAAATTGGGTTTTCTTTTTCTCCATTTTCTTTCAAGAATTTGATACATTTTTCCAGTCTTTTATTGCTTCTGTTGACTCAATGGATGAAGATAAAACAATAGGTTACACACAGCACAGTATATACCAAAGTATAGGAAGGGTATAGAAGCATCTGCATACAATTCTTTTATGGCAGTATCTTCCATAGGAGTTTTCCATAAGAGGATTTCTGTTTTATGGATATTAGGACTTACTGTCTTTTCTCTTGTGTGCCTGTTTTGATAACTTGTATTTTGATATTTGTATAAATAATACAACAAAATATTGTGCATATTGGAAAACAGTTAAATAATGCCTATCAACTTTTTTTCATAGGGAATGAAAGCATGCAAACAAGAGGTTGTGAGCCCTTCAGAAGACAAGACATTTTGGAGTAGCAATGAAACAGGTAACACAAGAATAAGGTTTCAGAAAAGCATACCTAAAAGAGACAAATACCGGTATATTTTTGGAGGCACTAGCACATTTTCACACAGTCCAAGAACATAATAAGTATGTAAGAGTAATAACTTTTTCACATAGTGAAAGATAGTGGAAACAACCTCTTGAACTCCCTCTTGCCATCTCCTGCCATGAACTTAGAGCCCCAGAAAGTTTGTCCACTCTTTTATTGGAGCTTTGATTCTCACCCATTTGTTGATGGAAATTAAGTGTTCCTCGTCTTTCAGCCCTTCTCATTATAAGTAACAACCTGGTCATACAATTATTAAACATCCATATATGGGCAAATTGCAATAGCTAGTTATAATTGGTCTAAGTTGGTGGTCTAATAAAATTGTTCCAACATTTACTGTTCTACCAATATCAAATTGGCAAGCAAAATTATGTAACTAGAATTCACAGAGCTCCCTGCAAAACACCATAGAATTAAAAAATGCTTTTTCACATACTTTATGATGCTTTTCAAATGTACTAAAGTCTAAACATATGCTAAAAAGATACTAAACTATCGCCAGTATGTGTTTGACAGCACAGCATTTTTGTAAATGCTAGAGTATAAATGGTCTTCAAGACCTTTTTCTGTTTGTGGTCATTGGAATGCTTTGTAAGGGCCTGTTTATATAAATGGTATTTGAAGAGTCCAATAGTATTGGAAATTCCTTAGCATTGGTGGCTAGTGGAAAGGTTCTCTAATAGTAGGGCCAAATTTAGACCTTGGGGGGCCTGAGGCTCTTCAGGTTTGGGGGGCCCCTCATACACAGAGTTGGTTTACATTATAAATAACAGTCACAAATTTTCAAAATGCATGACACAACAAAATTCCGAGGTCACGCGTGCACACACATATGCATAGACCACCTTCCTTAAGAGAGTAAGCACTCTATGTGTGTTTGGCTTGAGCCACCAAAATCCTTTTTTTTTTTTAAGTTATATTTATGGAGGGTTTTTTTAAATGCAGAAAACACACCCCAAAGGGGGGGGGGGTAGACAAAAGAAGGGAAGACAAAAAAGAACTCTCCTCAACAAACACAGCCTCAGTTTGGCCTTCATAAAAGGTATCATACAGTATACAGAGAAGACAGTATAATAAATGGGGACATTGAGCAACTAGGGTTCTGGATCTGCATAGGTAGCCATATGTGGACTGTCTATCCATCGGCTCCAAGCATTGTTAAAGAACCTAGGGCATTTGCGGAGCTCACCCTCAGGGGTAGGATACTATTGACCATAGCCATCCAAGCTCTTAAAGATAGGGAGGAGCATCCTTCCATGACATAAGTATAATTTTCTTTGCATAGAAATAGAGTAGCCGTAAGAGCCTTTTATCATACTTAGAAATAGGTAAATCTCCAAAAATGCCCAAAAGTAATTGTTGAGGTGCAAAATATTGGGCAGTTCCAAAGAAGAGGAGAGAAAAGTATTGACAGAGAGCAGGGACTTTTGGGCAGTGCCATAAGCAGTGAAGGAAGTCCACGTCCACTCCACAGCCCCAAAAACAAGCTGGTGAGGGAGGCCCAGTCTGTGTAAAAATATTCATTTTTAAAAACAATACAATATAGCAGTCCAGAGTAAAAACTTTGACAGATATATTTTATATTATTTTATTATTACTTTTTTAAAATTATTTTATATAATTTTTTATATTGTTTTATATAATTTTTGTATAGAAGGGGCACTTCTGTCTGGGAGCCCAGGCCAGCTGGACCTTTTCCCCCTTATAAATCTGACACTGCCTAACGGAACCCCCTTTTCTTTTAGTGGACAGTGGAAATTCCCTCTTTTTTTATATTAGAGATCATTCATTGGCACTCCAAAGCCGCTGCAACTATAGCGGTCAGGGGAAATCCTACCTAGCAATAAACTCTCACATAACATTAGTGGTCAAGGAACCACTTAATAAATGATCCCATTACTTATTATTTAGTATTCTTACGTCACTGCCTGTGTAAACTCTGTATTGGATGGTGATGAACATTGACAGTTGCAGGTGATTGGCTGTTAAGGCCTGAGCCTGCAATATAGGAGGAAGTCACATGCTTCACCATACCAAGATTTTCACAGAGGCTTGGATGGATCAATAGAGGAGTACAGTGAAGGTAAGTATCAGTGGGTCAATGGTGCTCAAATCCAGCATGGTGTACTTTAAAAAAAAATAAATCCAAAACATACCTGCTAATCAACTAATTTAATTCCTAGAAAAAATATTTTTTTAAAACATGTTATACTTACAGCTTTTCTAAAAGAACCTACTGTATATCAACTAATGACAAGCACATACAGATAGAGAGTGCTCTGAAATATTTCTAAAGGGGAAAAAAAGCATTGCCTACGATCATTCAGCAGTGGACAGAAGGATTTTAGACCTAATGTACCATGAAATGAACTTCCACGAACAATAGAGACCAGGATTAAAATATCAGGCTTGAAAAATGAAAGGCAATGAATAAAAATGTGGTAAATGGAGACGTTGCCTGCTAGGTATTAAGGAGTTTTGTGTCACTGAATTTTATGTCAGATAAATAATTATAGCCTGCAATGAAAATCACCTGCGATTTTGAAGGGTTAGGTAGGAAGATTTCTGTGGTATAGTTCCTTTTGAATATTTCAATATATAACTTGGACCATGCAAAAATATTGGTGACAGAATATAAGAATATATTAGGGTCCTTTCACACAGGTGTTCTGTTTTGTTTCAGTCGTATTTTTTTTCTAAATTGGAGCTAAACGGATCAAGACTTCACTTTTTACCTCCATTTTCATATCCATTTTTGATCCGTTTACATCCATGTTTCACCCATTTCCATCAGTTTTTCATCCGTTTACATCAGTTTTTTCATCTGTTTCTCGTCATTTTCTTGTCAGTTTCTCATCAGTTTTTCCATCTTTTTTTTCCATCCTTTTTCAATGCAAAAACAGATGCAAAAACGGACTGTATGTCCGTTTACATCTGTTTTTTCATTAAAAAAGCGGATGTTAATGGATGTGAACATAAACGGATGTAAACAGATGATTGTCCGTTTACATCTGCTAGTCCATAGAAATGCATGGGTGTCCGTTTTTCATCCGTAAAAGGACAGATGAAAAACGGACATGCAGAACGCCCGTGTGAAAGGACTCTTAGATAGTTCAATATGAGGCTACAAAATTTAGCAGACCATTAAATATCGAATCATAGGGGTGTTCATCTAACAGTGTCTATTGAGAAGACAGAGCAGGGGGGGCCTCCTTAGCAGACAGATCCCAAAAATTTGAATAGAAAGCAACAAGAATAGTCAAATGGCAACAATGTGCACCACGTGATACATATATTATATCAATTATGTTGGCCAAACCATATCTATAGACTTGTGAACAGATATAAATGATTTTTGCCAGGATTTTATCTTCATATGAACATATTATTGCAGATTCAACAGATTAAGCTTGGTATGATCAGCCTATAACATCTCAGGATCTGTCAAGTTTGAAATATAACTGTATCAAAGAGGTTCAAAGCTGCCTCAATGTGCAAGTCAAACTATTTTATTTCAACACCTGATATCTGTTACTTAAGGTGGGCTTCCTACAAGTACCCAACTTAATGCAGATTCCACTGCAGTGTCCTAACCTTTTAACTAATGTTTATCAGCGGTATGGGGGGGAATTAACCAAAATAGATGTGACATCTTACCAGCTACTTTCAATGTCCAACTGTTTAATATGTTAAAAAAATCTGAAGAATATATTTTAAAAATATATATTAAAAAAAAATGTTTTTTAATATATTCTTCAGATTTTTTTTAACATATAAAAAAGTAATTTTAACATATATTTTTACACATATTTGTAAATGCATTCCAAAAATGTAGATTTGTATTTTTAAAGACATACAGTATATTTAAAAATATTTTTCATATATTTTGGAATAAAAACACATTTCAACCAGGCGGACTGACAACTCATGGGGCCCCCGGGCAATAGGAGATCATGTGGCCCCTGTGTCCTTGCCCAAACTCAAAAAAGTCTATGAAAAAGGTACCAGGGGCATCTCATGGGGCCCCCTACTGACCCCGGGCACTCGGGCGGTGTCCAAGTTTCCAAATGGCCAGTCCGCCCCTGATTTCAACACACAGTATATATATATATATATATATATATATATATATATATATATTTTTTTTTTTTTAATATATTGAATATGGCCAAAATTGTAGCATTTCAAATATATGGCAATATATTTGGGAAGAATATTTTAAAAATATATTTCAAATATATTTTTCTTCCACATGGGTTGACCCATATTAATAGCAGATAATAGGCAGCCCCATCCAAAAACCTCCAGAATCCTGAAATGACTAATTTCAAATGAATGTACTGATCAAATATACTCACTTCATTGTGATGTCAGTTGCTATATTTATTTATTATGGGCAAGTGATTCAAAGTATTGCAGTATAGGGTTCAGTACATCAGTCAGGCAAGTAGCATTATCAGACATAGGATAGGAATTGGAGCCTAGGCTTCATTTAAATGTGTATTTCACAGCCATTTATGTATTTAAGTTGTTGTGGTGATGGAACATGTAAGGTTCAGAAGTACACTGGATGACTTTGCTCACAGGTGCTGGATAACAATTGTTTTTGCCAGCTTGTGTAGCTGAGTAGGTGGCACAGCTTTTTGTGATGACAGTAATAGCTGAGCCACAGCCAAAGCTTTCCTGGTGCTTGATTACAGTCACAGTGCTGCTCTGTTCTCCTGGAAAGAAAAGGGGATCTACATAGACTTTATTAAGAACAAAGTGGGCTTCAGGCACTACATTGTGTGCATGTGTAGTATGTGTTTAGTGCTTTTCATTTTTTGCAGTCCTTTGCACATATACTGTAATATTTATTTTGTGCAAATACTGTAATGTAAGTGCTGTTAGCAACAAGAATTTGTGTTATTTCAACACAATTATAAAATGTTAATTTGGCAACTTTTCTGCATTTTAGCATATTTTGGATTTTCAAAGTTAATAATAGAGGTAATAATAAAATAAAATAAAGTAAAAATAAATTAAAAGTTAATAATAAAAAAATCACACAGCCTTTAGTTCACTATTTATTTAGAATCCATGCATTATTTTTTTCTCCTATACTAATTCTGTAACGTGACAGTAGCACTGAACCTGTACAGTACAAGACTTTTAAAAGTTAACACATTTGTTTTTTTTAGGTTGTTGAATTTTTTTTCACTCAGTAATGTTTCGCTTTTAATGCATCAGCTCTTTTTTTTTTAATTCAAGTGGATTGAATCTTTCAAAAGTGGTGTCAATCATCAATAACATGCAGGCAAAATTCTTCAGATTATTCACCCCTGAAACTTTCTTTCTTTCATTAATACAGTTAGCTATATATGGTTACATTTCTTTTATTCGGTCTGTGGGCTGAAGGAGAGTACCGTATTTTGCGCTCCATAAGACGCACCTGACCATAAGATGCACCTAGGTTTTAGAGGTGAAAAACAAGAAAAAAAATATTCTGAAGCAATGGACTGCAGACACAGTACAGGAGATGACCAGAGACTGCGGACACAGTACAGGAGATGACCAGAGAGTGCGGACACAGTACAGAAGATGACCAGAGACTGCGGACATAGTACAGGAGATGACCAGAGACTGCGGACATAGTACAGGAGATGACCAGAGACTGCGGACACAGTACAGGAGATGACCAGAGACTGCGGACACAGTACAGGAGATGACCAGAGACTGCGGACACAGTACAGGGGATGACCAGAGACTGAGGACACAGTACAGGAGATGACCAGAGACTGCGGACACAGTACAGGAGATGACCAGAGACTGCGGACACAGTACAGGAGATGACCAGAGACTGCGGACATAGTACAGGAGATGACCAGAGACTGCGGACACAGTACAGGAGATGACCAGAGACTGCGGACACAGTACAGGAGATGACCAGTGACTGCAGACACAGTACATGAGATGACCAGAGACTGTGGACACAGTACAGGGAATTACCAGAGACTGCAGACAGTACAGGGAATGACCAGAGACTGTGGACACAGTACAGGGAATGACCAGAGATTGCAGACAGTACAGGAGATGACCAGCAACTGCAGACACAGTACAGGAGATGACCGGAGACTGCAGACACAGTACAGGAGATGACCAGAGACTGCGGACAGTACAGGGGATGACCAGAGACTGCGGACACAGTACAGGAGATGACCAGAGACTGCAGACAGTACAGGAGATGACCAGCAACTGCGGACATAGTACAGGAGATGACCAGCAACTGCGGACATAGTACAGGAGATGACCAGAGACTGCGGACACAGTACAGGAGATGACCAGAGACTGCGGACACAGTACAGGGGATGACCAGAAACTGCCGACTCAGTACAGGGGATGACCAGAGAATGTGGACACAGTACAGGAGATGACCATAGTCTGCAGACATAGTACAGGGAATGACCAGAGACTGCGGACATAGTACAGATGACCAGAGACTGTGAACATAGTACAGGGAAAATGCCAGGGACTGCGGACATAGTACAGATGACCAGAGACTGCAGACAGTACAGGGGATGACCAAGAGACTGCAGACTTTTGGGGAGGGAGGGGGAGCGGGTACCTGAAGTTGTCCTTTCTTTAGTGTGGGCACGCTGGCTTCTTCTTCTGTCATGTGTCCCAGAAGTCGCCGGACCGTTCACAAAGCGCAGCACTTCTCGCGCATGCGCAGTGGGCACCCGGCTGTCACAGAAGCCGGCGCGGGACAGAGGAACAGGTAAGGTCCTGCAGGAGAGAAGAGCTGAGCGGTCAACCCGGTATTCTGACATGGTGGCGGCGGCGGAAATATCGGACCGGCCGCTCCATATTCGCTCAATAAGACACACTGACATTTCCCCCCCCCCCCCCTTTTTTGGGGGAAAAAAGTGTGTCTTATGGAGCGAAAAATACGGTAAATCAATAGATCCTCCATCAATGCTAAACAGTATATATAGAGGAATCTGCACTGCCAGCTACCATACTGCATTCAAGTGACAGCTTCGGATTGGATGCAGCCACTGGTCAATCAACAATTTTCCACCTGTCTTCTTTTATATTTCAGTTAACGTTTTTCCAGTTGGGTGGTGCCAACTAGGGACACTCACAGTTTAAATTTCATTTGATTCAGTAGGAATGTTGCATTAAGGCAGTCCATTGGAAATATTAGGCTGCCAACATACTCAATAAGAGTAAAAAATTAGATTTGTCATATTTTTTTCAAATGCCATTCACTACCTTGCGTTGCCCTGCAATGAATGGCACTGCAACTCATGAAATGTCCTTGCTTACCACAACGCAAACATTGTAAATGAGCCCTGAATGTTAATGGTTAGAAAAATTGAAATAAACAAAACAGTTCAGGTTAAACTTTAGGTTATGAACGGGCCCCTCTGTTACTCTTGTACCAAATTGTATTGTAACTGTAATGTCTACCTTCATTTTGTAAAGTGTTGCGCAAACTGTTGGCGCTATATAAATCCTGTATAATAATAATTGTATTAATAAGTTATTGAATAGGAATGAATTTAAAAAAAATTTTTTTAGAACTAAGGTCTGAGACATCCATGCAACTAGACTTTCGAGAAGGAAGCAAGCAATATAAGGCCTAATATATATATATATATATATATATACACATACATATATCTAGATTGTTATTGGGTCTGTGTTGACAGATTTTGATGGACAAGTGTAGTGGGCTTTGATACCAGTTTGAGATGCTTCTGAGATTGTTCAGAATTAATTTCCGGCGCACTTGACCTGCAGTCAACCAGCTTTTGCTTTGCCGTAGATTTGTATGGGACAGGGGTGCACTGATAACTCATGGGGTTCCAGGGCAATAGGGGATCATGGGGCCCCTGCGTCCTCGCCCACACTCAAAGCACACCCAAAAAAGCCTATAAAAAGTACCAGGGGTATTTCATGGGGCCCCCTACTGACCCCAGGCCCTCGGGCAGTGCCCGAGTGCTCGAATGGTCAGTCTGCCCCAGGTATGCGAAGAGACAGTTGAGAAGTGAACAAAAAACAGTTGACACCGGAGCTTAGGTCAGGGTTATGTCTATCCATGTCCACATTTGTCTATTTTTTACTGCATTGTAGGGTGTTTACCCACGTTTTCATTGCTCTATTGGGAATAATGGTGCATGAAAATGCACAGAAAAATGGACATACCTGTTTTCAAACCACAGTACAATGCATGGCAGAGATTCGAACAGTCTAATTGAACAACATTGCTTTTACAATTCATGTTGTAAGTGGGGCATTAAGCTGGATTTACACCTAGGTGTTTTCCCTTGAAATCAATACAAGGGAATCAAAACAACATGTCAACATGCATTGTCCTGCATTTGCAATGCGCATTGCAGTGTCTTCATATTTCATGTCAATGCATGTCATAACACAAACCATTGTGCATTGACATAATGATGTAATTGCATGCCCGATGACAAACACGCCTTACTGTATACATTGATATGGGTTGAACTATTTCCATGGATTTCAATGAAAAGCACATTAAGGAAAAGCACGAAGCTGGAATCCAGCCAAGGCAAATGTATAGCCTAAACATTTTATAGTTTTGGATAGAGTAGGGAAGGGATAAACCCCTGTCGGGTTATTTTTTGCACTTCAGGTGCCAGGGATGCAGCATAAATTGAGAAAAACTCCCAAAACTTACAGGAATTCCCATCTTATATCACGGTCACCAAAACAAGTGTCCCCACTGGAAAACTTACTCTGATTTGTACTCTGGTGACAAGTACAATTTTTGCATTTTTGTTACCTTCTGTCTTGGTGACAATGGTCACCAGGACAAATAGAGGGATGACTCTTTCCACTAGGAGCACAGACAGCAGGAAAAATGTGACAAAGGCTCTCACCCTTCCACACTCAAAAACTAAAGAAAATGCATTTACATACATTTTAATACATTTAATTTTTTTGACAGGCAGCGCAATTGCTCCTCAGGCACAAAACAAAAGAATTGTTTCAGAAGAACTGTATCTTGTGCAGCCTATGTAAGGGTATTTATAACTGTAACCTCCATTCTACAACATTCTAGAACTCCATCATGCCTCTACACTATGAATATCTTGTTGTAATTAGGTACATGAGTTTGGAGTCTGAAACATGGACAGACAGCACAGCGGCTGAGGATTTTTTAAAGCTGGGTTGAGCCTGTTGGGGTCTCTGAGACACTAATTTCCTATCAGGTTTGTTCCCCTTGTGCGTGACAGCAGGTAATGGTGGATACTTTGCCAATAGACAATAGAATCTACCCACTGCTTGCTCTCAATCACAAAGAGAGAACAGAGTTGATAGGGAACAGCTTCACCATCAGCCTCCGCCCACTGTCAGCATCAGTTGGTTGCTAGATAACTGTTAGCTGTGAATCCAACAGTGCCCTTAACAACCAGTGACAGGGAGGAAGAAAGGAATAGCAGAGTCAAACATTTCACATGCTACGCAGTGTACAGAGACAGACACTCTGCCTGTCCCTGTACACCAACTTACAGTTGGCCTTAATTATCTCCACTTTTTTATCATTGAATTTGAGGTAATTATAATTGAATTTGGTGCAGTAATAGTGCCAGTATGTAAAAGTGACACTATTAGCAACTGCCTGTGATTGGGTATGTTGGAACTTTAATAACTAGTAGGCCGAATAGCTTAGGCCCTAACACTTGGAGAAACGATAGTAATCAAGCTGAGTAGAGAATAACTGAATTGGGTAATGTCATGTGCAATGTGGATAGCTTGAATATGGAATTCTCTCACCCTGTCTATGGTCTCAGTGAGATGACAGAAAGTCTCTCTGTAGACAGAGGCCCCCATTTCCTTATGGTTCCAGAGATCCTCCGGACAGCATCACTCCGGCCCACCTGCTCGCAGGACTGTCCACCAGACTTGTCAGTGGTGTTGGTGGTCAACAACTCCTTCTCTCTCTCCCACACTCTGTGGTCTGGTCTGGCTTGGACCTCTTCTCCTTACACCCACTCTGCAGTGCTCTCCATCCACTTCCTGTCTTCTGGTTCCCAGGCTTCTGTATTTATCTGCCCCCCGCCCATCAGCCAGCTCCTCTGAGAAATGTAGTCTACTAGTTCCATGTCAGACAGTGAAGTCCTGCAAATCAGCCTACAAATCCCATGAAGCTTTTCAATAAAGTCTGTGTAACTGGGCTGCAGGACACTGCCATCTTGTGTCCATTCAACATCCTGCAAACAGTATTTCTGCAGGGTGTTACATATATAAATATATATCTGTATATAATAGCTAGCACATGTCACATAGGAAAATCCCAGTCACATAATTTTTCATTTAACTATTTGCATTACCAAGCAGGTGAACCTAATAAAGTGGCCAGTGTGGCTATCTTCTACATTATTGGTATAAGTCTGGTTCTGGCCTGAAAGAAACATACCAGATACCAGAAATGTATCAAAAGATATTTTCCCTATTCTAAATTTAGATGTTTTAATAATGTTACCTTGCACATAGCCAACACTTGTTATTTGAAAATAATCTGGGCTCATGATCAGCAAAGAAAAACAATTGAGGACGAACACCCTTGCTTTATACGATGTATGATTGCTGTGTTAAATACAGCATATGAACATCATTCCTGCCAGTTTATGATTCACAAACAAGCTGTTGCATACATTTGCACATTTGGCATAATTAGAGAGTTAAACTTTGTTTCAGTTTTATACTGTCACTGTTAGTAAATTGTTGTTAGCCACCCAGTCTCTGCAAGATTACCGCATTTGATGTGGTCATGAACTATTTGTTTTTCCAGCACATTAGTGTCAAGGTTAGCTGCTCTTTATTAAGATCATACCACCTGGTTAATCACAGGCATCACTGGCATAGTTAACTGTCTATGCAACTAATACAATTAAATGACTGGACTTTGTAGCAATACAATTTTATAAAAGAGCAAGACATCACTGTGTACAGAGTAAAATCATTATAGGGATACTAGATCTCAGACTATTATTAAAGGCAATTCCACTTCTGAGATCTTTACCATTCTGCAATAACTTTGCTACATCAGTGGAATATCCCTAATGTTTGCAGTGCATGTAGTGCACACAGGCCCTAAGGCTGATGGGGCCCACTGTGAACTCCCTGCACACAATGGGGATTCAGTTTCAGAAGCTGTCCATTGAGCTGCAGCAGCAACTGTCACTTCTGGCTGCAGCTCAAAGGAGATCCATGTATGGTCTGGAACCACTTTGTCTGGGTATCGTGGCTGCCACTCTGGATCTCTCTCCTCCCTGCCTCTTGAATGGATAGCATGGCTTGGGAGAGGAATGAGGGGAGGGTGCTACAGTGTAATTAGGTGGATCATTGGCCAGGGACTTTAGCACCACCTAGCCCTGGACCAACGTGAATCAAGGCAAAGGAGAGAAAAAAGTTAGCTCCAGAGCATGAGAATTAACTAATTTGATGCACTACCAACTGTTGGGGGGCAACAAAGAACAAACTCAGTGTGGGAGCAATGATGGGGACTACTGAGATTTGGGAGGAGTCTCTGTGTACTGCCTCCTCATGACCTCCCTACTGTTTTTTCTCCATTATTAACTGCCCTCTCTTTACTTCCTGCCTCCACCATTTACTGCCTCCTTCTGTATTGCAGATCCCCACCATCAACTGCCCCTCTGTACTGCCTGTCCTCAACATCAACTGCCATTTTCTGTACTGCCTGTTCCCACTATCAACTGACCCCTCTGTAGATCCTTGCCCCACCATTGACTTGCTCCCTACTGTACTACTTGTCCAGACCATCAACCACCCTCCTCTGTACTACTTGTCCAGACCATCAACTGCCCCCCTCTGTACTGCCTGTTTCCAACATCAACTACCCCCTCTGCACAGCCTGTTTTTCCTCCCTCCCATTGACACTGACGCAAGGATATTTTTCCTCTTCAGTGATGCCACTGATTCAGGGACATCTTTTAATTCCACCACTGGTGCATATAGGCATGGGCTCTGTTTAAAATAAGAAAGAACATTTTTTTTCATTGTGGAGTAAGGGAGAGTTATAACCCCAGTCAGTTTTTTTCCCCGTCTATGTCCCATAGTGGAGATTTCCCTTCACTTTCTGCCGCATAGTCAAAACAGAAAATCTCTACAAATTAAAGGAATTCCTTGGGGGGCCCAGGCCACCAGAACTAGTGTCCCAATTGGAAGATGTCCCCTCTATTATACTGTTCTGGGAACAACCCAAAAGTTGGGATTTTCTTTTAATTTCACCTTCAATGCTAATGATAAACAGGACAAACAGAGAGGGTGAATCTCCCTAACAGCAATAAAAACTGACAGGTGTTCTAATCCATATCCACTCTATCCAAAAACTAGAAAAAAAAGTTTTGCCTTTAGTTATACTTTAATCTTTCACCTTTAAGCCACTGCCACTCTTGCCACGCTCACCAGTTTTCACTTTTTAACTGTACAGCCAGACAGACTATCCTTATGTGCATTGTTAAAGTTTACTTATTATTTATATCATTGTTGATTGAAATTAGCCTGGACACAGGAAGGGCCATGCAATGGAGAAGAGACTCCTGCCCCAGCTGCCCCCCTTCCCGGTGGCATGGGCCAAGGCAGAAAGGCACCAGTCCTAACTCAACCCAACAGAGCTATAAACTTGATCAGCCCAAAAAAGACCAAACAAGGCAATTGTCACCTCATTTCTTCATGTACTTTTACAGTACACAGACTGTAATTCTTTTCATTTTCCTTGTTAAAGACACTGATTCTGAGCAGGTCTAGCGTAACATAACACTTGGTCATACATATCCAACTAACATGGTGTACGACAAGAAAGCTCACAGGAATCTTGATCACTGAGTTGCTCAGTTATTTAAATGCCACCTCATCGGCTTTGTAAGTAAAGTATGTGTAAATGACAATAAAACAGAGATTATGATATTTCTGCCTTTGCCGACCTTATGCTACTCTCCATTTTCACTTTGCATAAGCCTTTCTGTTCAGTTTCTAAAGACGTAGCTCCTCTTACTCCATTCCTGGGTACAAAAGAAACTGTGTTTCGCCTGTGAGGTAGAAAACAATGAAGCACAGAAAGGTCAGCTTTCATCTGAGGTTCCCTCAGTCTAGAAAATTTGTGACAACGTGGGAAAAAATTAAATGTCAGGAGGACTTAAAAGATCAGCTGAAGCCAATTTATGTGATGAAATGGGTAAAACAGACTATATAACTGTATTGGCTGAATTATTTATGTTGTCTATGCAGATAAAAGTGTACCTCCAGCCAAAAATTGTTATAGTATTTATAAGAGATGTGCAGGGTTAAAACCTCTGTCAGTTTTACTGTGGTCTGTGCCTTTGTTACAGTACAGGAAATGAGGAGAAATTTCCAAAAGTGACACAGACAGCAATAAAACACTCTTTTTAGTAAAGTAGGGCAAGGATATAATCTACTTCAGCTTCATATTGCTGTTTGCTGGACATATACTTTAATCTAACCAATCCTGCCAAGTGTAAAGCTGGTCATACAGTGATCCAAATTCATCTGGTCTACCGTGTTTGGGCGTGGGTATGTGACGTCATTACGCCGGAAGCACAAGGTCTGCCATTGTTCTTACTGTACGCCAGATGGATGTTTCTCCTTAAGGGTGCCATTCTGTAATTAATGAAATAGGTGATTCTTGTGCGCTGGATTAGTGTAATTATTTTGTGAGTATGCTTGAGCATCCTTTTAATTAAATTTGCTCTTACTGGGGTACTGCACTATGAGGTATCTTCATTCTTTCCTTTGAATATATCGAGTTTTATGGATTATTGAGTGAATGGCTTTGGAACTTGGAGATAGAAGAAATTATGATCCCAAATCATTGGGAAGGTTCTTGTCAGGGCTCTAGGTATGACTAGAGGTGTGTGGACTGACACAGGGAAACGCAGGCTTCAGGTATAGTATAAACAATACAATTTATTCAAGACTAAACAATACATAAACGCAGTGCAAGACTAAACATAAACACAGTGCAAACAAACGAAACCTCCAACAAATAACAATAAGAACAATACTAAACGTAGTCGGGCAGGCTGAGTCGGTAGCAAACGGGCAGGCAAGGTACAAGGAGCAGGCGGAAGAGTAGTCAGGAATAGCCGAGGTCAGTACAGGCAGAGTTCATGCAGAGTCAGGATTCAAGCAGGCAGGATCAGGATACAGGGGCCAAGGGAAACCATACACCAAGGCACTGACTGCAGGCCTGGCCACTCCTTAAATACACCTCCTGCAATCAGCCTCAGGTGATGACTTGATTGCAGGAATGAGCTTCTGGCTGCTGAGAGCACCCGCTGGCCAGCCCTGGTACTGCAGCCCACACGGCAGGTGAGTCCCACCACCAGTGGTGAGTCCATTCCTGACAGCTCTATTTGACCTAACTTTCAGTGGGTCACTATGTGGAGGTAAGTGGTATCATTGGCTGGTGGAGGCACATAGCTTTGTCATTGGCTGGTGGAGGCACATAGCGGTGTTGCTGCATAAAGAGTTCGGGGCAAGATTCACTATATGAATGTGAATAATACACAGTTGACACACATTTGGAGCACGGGAAGAATTTTGTTTGCTTTTATATTCAGGACTTTATGAACACTATTAATAGTGTTTACTTTCTTGATTTTTTTGAGTCCTCCAGCTGCATATTATTATATATATTTTTAATCACTTGCTATCACTTATTTACATTATAAATATGATTTTTTTTGTTTGATCAGGTGTGCACTTGATATTTTCTGCTATGCAGCACTATTCTGTTTATTCAGCTTTCATCTAAGGTTCCCTCAGTCTAGAAAAGTTGTGACAATGTGGGAAAAAAATGAAATGTCAGAAGGAGGACATTCAGCTTCATATTGCTGTTGGCTAGAGAAATACTTTAATCTAACCAAACCTGCCAAGTGTAAAGCTGGTCATACACTGATCCAGATTCCTCTGGTCTACCAGGGACTGGATGAATTTCGATCAGTGTTTTGTATTTTTTTAGTCCTCTGTTGGTATATTGTTATTTCAGGCAGTGCTTGCGCTCCTTGTTTGATAGAAGCTTAAAGTGTTACTAAATCCAAAACTCTGCAGTCACTGTATCTGGTCTTCCACAGTATACAGAACATGGAAATGCAATTATTTTAGTAAATATAAACTGATAAATACAGGGGTTGGACAAAATTATGGAAACATCAGGTAAAGGGATGAAATCTAATATGGTGCAGAGCCACCGTTGCCATTCAAGATGGCCTGATTTCTCCTGGGAATTGATAAATATAAGTCTTTGATGGTAAATAATGGAATTTGATACCAGTATTCATGCAAAAATCGTTCCAGTTCTCGCAAAGATGCCGGAGGTGGAAAACGAGCCCAAACCTTGTTCTCCAAAACTGACCATGGTGGCTCTATGACGTTAAGGTCCAGAGACTGCAGCACCCAGGGAAGGTGAGAGATTTCTTCTTCATGCTCATCAAACCATGATTTGACACCACCAGCTCTGTTAATCAGCTAATTATTGCCGCTGTCTTCGGGAAACAATGTCTGTACCATGGGGTGCCCATGGTGGGCCAAAATTTGCATATAGCCGCTGGCAGTGACTCCACCTTTCAAGGTGATGATGGGACCTCAGAATATCAAGATATGGTTTCCAAAACCATGATTGCACCTCCACCATGTTTTACAGTTGGCACAAGACAGTCCTGGTAGTAAGGTTGAGACGGTGTCGCCACACATAAACGCGTTTGGTGGTTGGGAACAATGTGAAGCTCAGTTCATTGGACCATATTGCAATCTTAATTAATTGAAAGTCCACGATTTATGGGTGTTGTACCACTGTCTCCTCTTCTGAGCATTAATATTAGTTACTACTGCTTTGGCAATTGCAGTTCTCCCGTGAATATTTTGCTTATGGAGTTCCCACAGTTTTTGTAGACACGGTTTTGGAAGAATGAGATTGAGCTCTGCATTCACTTTTGCAGCAGTTGTTTTCTTATTCCGGGTCACAATCCTGCACAATGTCCTTTTGTTTCTTCCGGTCAGTTCACCACGTCGAACATGCTTATGCTTATCAGATGATGTTTTCCTGGAAACTGGATATGCCATCATAACCTTTGATACTGTACCCCGCGACAGTGCAAATAAATAGGCAACTTCAGTCACAGAGATTCTAGCTAAGTGGGCACCATTAATTTGCCCTTTTTGAAACTCAGTAAGCTTTTGCACTATGCAATTTCTCTCATCCAAAAATGCACTGTATTTTCAAATGTGTGGGGATGCCATTAAGAAATAAAGTGGTTCTAAGGGCAGAATTTTTTTTTGTCCTTAATGCATTCTATGCATTAAGGTCAAAAACCTTCTGGGTGCGGCCCCCCTTATACTTACCTAAACCCCATCTCGATCGAGTGATATCCATGAGAGCAGCGGCTCTCCTGGGTCTCTGTCTCCTCACACAGCAGTGGGAGATATTGGCTCTTGACTCTGTCAATCACAGCCAGTGAGTCGATGAGTAGAGAGTGGGGGTGGGGCTGAGCTGCGCTGTGTGTGTGAATGGATAATGTCCATTCACAGGAGCATGGCTCGGGAGTGAGCCTGCTCGAGTGATCCCATAGCAAGAGGCTTGCTATTGGGGGCACTCAGCAGAGGAGAGGAGCCAGGACTGCCGACGGGGGGGACTCAAACAGAAGATCGGGACTGCTCGGTGCAAAACCATTGCACAGAACAGGTAAGTATAGCATATTTGTTATTTTTAAAAATAAAATGTTATTTAATCATTTGCCCTCCAGAGGATTGACCCCCCCCTTCCTGACCAGGCCATGTTTTGCGATACGGCGCTGCGTTACTTTAGCCGACAATTGCACGGTCCAGCAACGCTGCACCCAAATTACATTTATGTCCTTTTTTCCCACAAATAGAGCTTTCTTTCAGTGGTATTTTATCACGTGTGTTTTGGGGTTTTTTTTGCGTTATAAACAAAAAAAGACCAACAATTTTGATAAAAAAATATATATATTTGAGTTTTTGATATAAAACATGTCCAGTAAAATGTTTAAAAAATCTAATTTTGTCATAAATTTAGGCCAAAATGTATTCTGCGACATGTCTTTGCTAAAAAAAAATCCCAATACGTGTAAATTAATTGGTTTATGTGAAAGTTATAGCGTTTACAAATGGCGGTATATATACTGGATTTTTTTTTTCATACTAGTAATGGCAGTGATCAGCAACTTATAGTGGGACTGCAGGACTGCAGTAGGCATTCTGACACTGACTAACTGGCACTGACATCCAAATGACACTAATACAGTGATCAGTGCTAATAAAAAGCGCTGACACTGTACTAATGATACTGGGCAGGAAGGGGTTAACATCTGGGGCGATCAAAGGGTTAACTGTGTGCTGTGTATTGTTTTATTGTATGTGCTGTGTGTGTTTTACAAGGGAAACATACTGTTGTGTATTTCACTGCTGTGTAGAGAAATACACAGCAGTATGTTACTGCTGGCAGGAGAGAGGCCTGTGTTGTTTACGCACAGGTCTCTCCCCTGTCAGTGCCAACGGAGAATTTCCAGCCCGTGATCAACATCTGTAGTTGCCAATGGCGGCACGGGTAGAGTGGCGTGTGCACGCGTGTCCCCTACCTGCAAATGCAAAATCACGTAAATACACATGTTTTTGCACAGCCCTGCCGCCCTGGACAGTAGTTCTGTTATAGGGTGGTCAGGAAGCGGTTGAAAAAAAATTACAACCTTTAGAATTACTTTAATGGCAGCCCCACTCATCTGCTAAATAGCAGTGTGGTTTGCCTGCCAGTGTGGGAATGCATGTGATTTACAGTCATTCCTGGACCCACATGCTGTATATGTGAACCTAGCCCTATTATGAACAGATGTCAAGTCTATGCCATATTGCCATATGTAAAGAAATATTCGGAAAATTAGGCATCATAGATGTCTACAAAAACACAAAGACATGAACAGGTTAATTGGCTTCTGTATAAATTGGCCCCAGCATGTGTATGTATGAACGTGAGTTAGGGACCTTAGATTGTAAGCCCCTTGATGGCAGAGACTGATGTGAATGTACAATATATATATATATATGTAAGGCGCTGTGTAAATTATCGGCTCCATGTAAATACCTGTGATAAATAAATAACAGTGGCATACAGCAGCCAATGATAACAATCAATCAAAAAAGAGTTATCAACAGCTTGAAGAAATCACTTAAATTGCAGAATGTGAAAATTAGTAGGGTTAAGTATTGAAACAAAGTATTTCTGTAAACAAAATCTGTTTATTTCCAGCAAAGTAAAATGTTTCGAGCCCACAGCTAAGCAATAAGTAGATAGGAGAAACAAGGACTAGGGAGGACTCAAGAACGACAGGGCAGCTGTGACATTACCAATTACTCATGTTCTTACGTAAATGCTGATTAATTTGCTGCATGGGCCTTGGACTTTGTTCAGTGTAAAGAACAAGTGAAGATTTGAAAAGAATGAACTTGGTCATACTAACTTTACGGCACTAAAAGCTATTAGCTGAAGTGTACCCATCCAAATGACAGATGCAGGTTATACAAAATAAATGAATATTGGCATTATAACATAAGATCAAGGGTGTCCCTAGGGTTGGTGTCACCCGCTGCGATAACACTTGGTGACACCCCCTCCGACGATCCCCGCAGAATGGATCGGATCTGCGGATTGAGCATAATGGATGGAACTCCCATCCATTATGCTCCCCATTCTGCAGATCCGATCCATCCTGCGGGGATCATTGGCTTTCTTTACAAATTACCTTTTTGTGGAGCGGGTCTGGTGTCACCCCATATAGGTTGCATGCCGACGATCCCCGCAGGATGGTTCGGATCTGCAGATTGAGCTTAATGGATTGGAGTCCGATCCATTATGCTCCCCAATCCGCAGATCCGATCCATCCTGCGGGGATCGTCGGCATGCAACCTATACGGGGTGACACCGGACCCACTCCACGAAAAGGTAAGTTGTAAAGAAAGCCGACGATCATCAGCTTGCTTTACAACTTACCTTTTCGTGGAGCGGGTCCGGTGTCACCCCGTGCAGTAGGTGTAACCCGGTGCGGCACGCACCCCACGCACCTGCATCGGGACACCACTGCATAAGATTATGGGTCTTCTTCAGCTATAGCAGGGCCGATTATATGGCAGAAAAGGTCTAATCAGACACGGAAGCAAAAACAACTCCTCTATTCTAGCTCAAAGTACCCGTGTCTGAAGAGTTTTTTATGTTTCCTTGTTCACATATTACTTCCTCAACGGTGCCCCTTTGTTCTCATAATGCCCAAAGTAGTTATTGTTAGTGTTTGGCTCAGGAGTTAAGGGGCTCATTTTAGTATTAGTTAAAGTGGTATAAGGCCTGGTTCACATATATGCATTTTGCGTTTGATGCTTTTTTCAGTTGTTTTTTCAGCTTGTTTTGCAATTTTCTACAGAGGTTTTTACATCTTTTTAACATGGTTTTACTGCATTTTGCTCAGCTCTTCTTTTTTTTTTTTTTTAAAGTGGAATTTTTTTTGTTGCTGGGCAGAATAAAAATGCAAAACACGGCATATACCATGCATTTCAGCAGCTTCTCCATTGAACTCGCTGCTTTTTGCTTTTAAAAAAGTCCTTGACCCTTTCCAAAAATGCAGCAGTTCAAAAAAGCATAGATGCGAACATGTTCCATAGGAAACCATGTTAAATGGATTTTAGTTGCATGACGATTGTATTGTACCAGTAAGTCTGGTACAATACAAGATGATTGTATTGTACCAGTAAGTGATCCAGCCAGTAAGTCTGTTATTTTTCAACAGAACAAGCTGTCCTGCAGATGTAGCAGTAAGAAGTTTGAGGCAAACTGTTTAACGCTGACAGGGGTGCTTACAATGATCAGCTTTTTTTATGTAAAATCTTTAGGCCAAAAAAAACAAAAACCTGTTACTGTAACTGCTTAAAAAGTGTTAGCTGGAGTTGGGCTTCAGTTTGTCAACCTGGTCATAGATGGATTTTTTTTTTACTATTTTTCTTTGATCATCCAGTGGGCTGATAAAAAAAAAAAAGCAGATTCCCCCATCCATGCAATTGAGATGTATGGTATACAGCAGGACTCCGCAGCAGAACAAGAAATTCTAACATTCCCATTCAAGAGAAGCCAATCGAGAAGCCTCCTCCAAATCTCCTAAATGTTTTTTTTGCTTCTGTGATCTGACTTCTTGTTAGAGCATTGCTATGTTTGTCTTCAATGTTCCCACTGCAGGTAGGAATGTAGTCACCCTCTCCTGCTCGCTCCCAAGATGGACTAGGGACTATGTACTATGTCGGTTAGTGTCACTTTAACTACAGTCATGGCCGAAATTGTTGGCACCCTTGATATTTCTCCAGGAAATCATGTATTTCTCACGAAACGTATTGCATTAACACATGTTTTGCTATACACATGTTTATTCCCTTTGTGTGTATTGGGACAAAACAAAAAAAGGGAGGAAAGAAAGCAAATTCGACATAATGTCACACAAACCTCCAAAAATGGGCTGGACAAAAGTATTGGCACCCTTTCACAACTGCGGATAAATAAGAATGTTACAAGCATGTGATGCTCCTGTAAACTCACCTGGGGCAAGTAACAGGTGTGGGCAATATAGAAATCACACCTGAAAGCAGATAAAAAGGTGAGACGTTCACTTAACCTTTGCATTGTGTGTCTGTCTGTGCCACACTAAGCATGGACAACAGAAAGAGGAGACGAGAACTGTCTGAGGACCTGAGAACCAAAATTGTGGCAAAATATCAACAATCTCAAGGTTACAAGTCCATCTCCAGAGAACTAGATTTGCCTTTGTCCACAGTGCGCAACATTATCAAGAAGTTTGCAACCCATGGCACTGTAGCTAATCTCCCTGGTCGTGGACGGATGAGGAAAATTGATGAAAGATTGCAACGCAGAATAGTCCGGATGGTGGATAAGCAGCCCCAAACATGTTCCAAAGACATTCAAGCTGTCCTGCAGGCTCAGGGAGCATCAGTGTCAGCGCGAACTATCCGTCGACATTTAAATGAAATGAAACGCTATGGCAGGAGACCCAGGAGGACCCCACTGCTGACACAGAGACATAAAAAAGCAAGACTACAGTTTGCCAAAATGTACTTGAGTAAGCCAAAAGCCTTCTGGGAAAACGTCTTGTGGACAGATGAGACCAAGATAGAGCTTTTCGGTAAAGCACATCATTCTACTGTTTACCGAAAACGGAATGAGGCCTACAAAGAACAAAACACAGTACCTACGGTAAAATATGGTGGAGGTTCAATGATGTTTTGGGGTTGTTTTGCTGCCTCTGGCACTGGGTGCCTTGACTGTGTGCAAGGCATCATGAAATCTGAGGATTACCAAAGGATTTTGGGTCGCACTGTAGGGCCCAGTGTCAGAAAGCTGGGTTTGCGTCCAAGATCCTGGGTCTTCCAGCAGGACAATGACCCCAAACATACGTCAAAAAGCACTCAGAAATGGATGGCAAAGAAGCGCTGGAGAGTTCTGAAGTGGCCAGCAATGAGCCCAGATCTAAATCCCATTGAACACCTGTGGAGAGATCTTAAAATTGCTGTTGGGAAAAGGTGTCCTTCCAATAAGAGAGACCTGGAGCTGTTTGCAAAGGAAGAGTGGTCCAAAATTCCGGGTGAGAGGTGTCAGAAGCTTATTGATGGTTATAGGAAGCGACTGATTTCAGTTATGTTTTCCAAAGGGTGTGCAACCAAATATTAAGTTATGGGTGCCAATACTTTTGTCCAGCCCATTTTTGGGGTTTTGTGTGACATTATGTCATATTTGCTTTTCTGCCTCTGTTTTATATTTGTTCCAATACATACAAAGGGAATAAACATGTGTATAGCAAAACATGTGTTAATGCAATACCTTTTTTGTGTGAAATACTTGATTTTCAGGAAAAATATCAAGGGTGCCAACAATTTCGGCCATGACTGTAATTGCTAATATTGAGGATTAAAAAGGTATTTGGCTGGCATTGGCACTATGGAAGTAGTGTGCACCACAAAGCACACAGCATTAGTGATTGAAACCCCCTAAAGCCAAGACAGGGCTGCTGTTAGAAACCATGGGGCCCCATACAGCCAACATGACAGGGCCCCCCTCCCCTAACAAAAGCACAGTTTACTATGCTTCAGTTATAAATGAACACAGTGAGTGATTGGTACCGCTCATTCATTGTGTTCATTCAGGAAAGGAAGGACTAGTATATGTGACATATTTACTGGAACCTTCCCCCACTTTCCATCCTGAAGGATCCTATTGTGTGCATGCAGCTGCCGGTGGGAAAGAGAGGAGGGAATCTGGCAGCGCTGTGGGGGTGGGGGCACACAGGGGGCTTGGGCAGCAGGGGGAAAACGTATTGTACACAGGGAGGGTGATGGGTGCAGTAAGGGGGTCAATTACTGGAATTGATCCCCAGCTTAACCCTTCAGCAGCTGAAAGCCAGCAAGTGGGAGAGGAGAAGAAGCTATATTTTAGCTGCTCTAGAGAAAGCCATACAGGAGATCAATTCCAGTAATTGACCCCCCGCCATTCCAATCACCCTTCCTGCCCATATCCAATTAACCCAGCTGCCTGGGCCCCCCTGCTGGCCTGGGCCCTGTACAAGAGGACTGGAGGTACCCCCTTATCCACAGCCCTGAGCCCATGTCTAATGAGCAGGTCTTGTGGGAGTCTGGACATCTGCTGCCATGCCCCTCAATGGAAATTTCGAGGCACACAATGGGGAGGGGTTTTCCACTGAGCACCAGGGGCAATAGCAGATAGGGCAGAAACAAGTGAGGATAGAGTTCTGCTTTAAAATACAAATCAGCAACTTAAGCCCTGTCCTCACAGGTCCTTCTGTGTTATAGGGTTTATTAATTACACGATAATAAATATGTTCTGCAGAACCAGATAGACATAAAAAGCAAGTATTGCCTCAAACCAGTGTTTAAATTTGACATTTCAGTAATAAAACATGAGGCAAACTTATATTGAATGTTTCAGTTATTATTCAGAACCAAATGGCTTTAAAATGTCCAAAATATCAAGCTTTTGCAATTCTGAATAATTTATTGGAGGTAATGGCAGGAAAGTATAATTGGTTTGTTGTGAACCTGGTATGCTCCAAAACCTAATTTTCATGGGCCAAAAATAGTGCAAAGAACACCTACAAACTTTTCTTTTATGGAACCTCAAGTACCTTACTTTTCTTCTGTGACAATTTAAATTACAAAGGGTGAAAGGAAAGTGAAAATTAAAATTCAGTGGTTAGAATACAATAGATATAGCTTATTATCCATTGAGCACGTGAGACACCAATTTAGATGGGTGTGAGCTTGTAATCTATGATAGATACTCAGTAAATATGTTAATTATAAACACAAAGGTAATCTTTACAGAATACAGTATTGTAATACAAGGGGCGTTTAAGTCCAACCAGGACTTTTGAGTTTATATAATAAAAGAACAAATTTCAAGGAGTGGAAACTGCATTTATTTTTCGACATACTCCCAGCATTTGACTAATGCCTAGAATGCTTCAGCATAGAAAGATTTGTCAGTACATCTGAACCATCCTAGGACAGCCTCCTTCACTGTGTCATCATTGTGTTCACAATTCCCAGAGAAAGGTGTTCCATGTGCTAAATGTTCACAGGAATGACTGCTGTGGGCTGAAAACCACCACGGCTGGGATTGTCACTGATGGATGGACGGCCATCTTTGAAACATTTTCATAATTCAAATGTCTTACTGCAGAAGAGCGTTTCATCGCTGTACTGTGCTTGAAGTCTTATTTAGATGTCCATTGGTTTTACACCTTCGTTCACAAGAAACTTCATGACCACACTACCCTGTGGCCCAAGTCTCCAAAGGGAGGGGATCATGCTCTGCTTCAGTATGTCAAAGTACATGTTGGCATTCATGGTTCCCTCAATGAACTGTAGCTCCCCAGTGCTGGCAGCACTCATGCAGCCCCAGACCATGACACTGCCACCACCATGCTTGACTGTAGGCAAGACACACTTGTCTTTGTACTCCTCACCTGGTTGCCGCCACACACGCTTGACACCATCTGAACCAAATATGTTTATCTTGGTCTCATCAGACCACAGGATATGGTTCCAGTAATCCATGTCCTTAGTCTGCTTGTCTTCAGCAAACTGTTTGCGGGCTTTCTAGTGCATGATCTTTAGAAGAGGCTTCCTTCTGGGATGACAGCCATGCAGACCATTTTGATGCAGTGTGCGGCGTATGGTCTGAGCACTGAGAGGCTGGCCCCCCACCCCTTCAACCTCTGTAGCAATGCTGGCAGCACTCATACATCTATTTCCCAAAGACAACTTCTGGATATAACGCTGAGCATGTGCACTCAACTTCTTTTGTCGACCATGGCGAGGTCTGTTCTGAGTGTCCTGTATGGTCTTGGCCACCGTGCTGCAGCTCAGTTTCAGGGTCTTGGCAATTTTCTTATAGCCTAGGCCATTTTTATGTAGAGCAACAATTCTTTTTTTCAGATCCTCAGAGAGTTCTTTGCCATGAGGTGCCATGTTGAACTTCCAGTGACCAGTATGAAAGAGTGAAAGTGATAACACCAAATTTAACACACCTGCTCCCCATTCACACCTGAGACCTTGTAACACTAATGAGTCACATGACACCGGGGAGGGAAAATGGCTAATTGGGCCCAATTTGGACATTTTCACTTAGGCGTGTACTCACTTTTGTTGCCAGCAGTTTAGACATTAATGGCTGTGTGTTGAGTTATTTTGAGGGGACAGCAAATTTACACTGTTATACAAGCTGTACACTCACTACTTTACATTGTAGCAAAGTGTCATTTCTTCAGTGTTGTCACATGAAAAGATATAATAAAATATTAACAGAAATGTGAGGGGTGTACTCACTTCTGTGAGATATTGTATGCACTAACATTGTTGTCTGCCATCTTGATGAATGGTCTCTGGACTGGCCCGCAACATGTGCACCACCTATCAATATTAGGACACACTTGCCACTTACTACTGCATTTAGCACCACCATGCTAGCATCTCTTTTTATACCTAGAAAAATAAAAGCAAAAAATAAGGTAATCAAAACTATATCTTCGTAATTTTAGTCATTTCATTTTTGGATCTTTTCAGAAGCATGTTCTGATCAGGTCTGTCTGTACTTTTTTTGGGCAAATCTGAACAGAGGCTTAGTTTTAGTTTATGGTCTAGCAAAGTCTTTCTCAACCAGGATTCTTTGGAATCCTATGGTTCCTCCAGAGGTTGTTAGAGGTTCCTTGAGCAATGAGCAGCTTCTGCCTCTCAGATGACTTACAACTGCCAATAATGATCTTTTTAGCTATCTGTAAGAGAGGATTCTTCCAAACGACCACTAATGTAAAGAGCATTTTTTTCCCACTGACCATCACCCTAATTTACTGTGAACCTTTGATATAGTAATCGGTAGCCGGGGTTCCCTGAGCCTAGAAAGTTATTTCAAGGGTCCCTCCATATTAAAAAAATTGAGAAAGGCTGGTCTAGTGAATATAAACAATTGTGTGTGTGTGTATATGTTTGTATCCACTTAGGTATGCATCCACTTAGGTATGTTTAGGTATGTTTGCAGTCCACTTAGGTATGAAAAAAGGGGAAACGTTTGACAGATTGAAGTAAAAGAGGGTGAACATGGACCTACGTAGAGTCTGTCCATCTCTGGAGGAAAAAAAAGAAAAGACACAAAAGTGACATCAGCTCCGTTGTGCTCTGAATCAGCCAGGAATCTGTTCATTGATTCCTTGCTGATCAGAACGGATGACATGAGAAAGGATCCCTACAAATGTAGATGGGTAAGTAGGAGTTGCTGCCATAGGCTTCTGCTTCATTGATTGTCCTGACAGTTGTTACATTGTCACTAGTTGCAACTGTATAATAAAAAACCAACTGTTACAGCAGATCACAGGCTAAAGTGGAAACAATAGTGAAGTGTAGGGTGCCATTTCAATAATGGGCCTGAGGTATGGCCATATATAACCATTTCCCACTATACCCAGCTATTTTTCAATGCCAATTGCCTCTACAAAATGCTACAGCTGCTACATACCTAGAGGGAAAAGACTTTTCCTCCTCACAGGAGGTTGAAATGACCATTTATACATTGACCAATTTCTTGATGGTGTTGTTTTCATTTTCATCACTATCCCAACTAGGGTTGGGATTCATGTTCAAGTCGCTTTTCGCCTGCTGCACCCCACAATCAACAATACACATGACGGTGTATTGTGATTGGCCAAAGAAATGCACCTGACCGTAGGTCAGGTGCAATGCTTTGGCCAATTACAGTGTATGATGATGTAATGAGGGGGACCCCGCCCTTTGTGACATCATCACAGTATTTAAGAACTGTCATCCCGGTGCAGCTGTCAGCAGTTTGGAGCAGAGCATTTTTTATTTCATTTTTTTTTTCGATCTACTTTGGCAGACGTTTTTATTTTTGTTTTTAATAAAAGACTTGACAAAGACTGTTTTTTGTCCTTTATACACTACACTTTTTTTATGCGAATGGGTAGCGGTACCATGTACAACATACTCATTCACATGGGGGGGTGGGATCTGGGGGCCCCCTTGTTAAAGATGGCTACCAGATTCTGATAAGCCCCCACAACCACCGGCCACGGTTGTGGGGAAGAGGCCTTGTCCCCATCAACATCAGGACAAGGTGTCTTGGGGGGGGCTCCCCCCACCCCAAAGCACCCCCCATGTTGAGGTCATTTGGCCCAGTATGGTTTCGGGGGGCTCACTCATCCCCTTTTCTGACCTGCTGGGCTGCATGCTCGCATGAGGGTCTGGTATGGATTTTGGGGGGGACCAGGGGCGGACTGACCATTTGGGAACTCGGGCACTGCCCGAGGGCCCGGGGTCAGTAGGGGGCCCCATGAGATGCCCCTGGTACCTTTTCATAGGCTTTTTTGGGTGTTGTTTGAGTGTGGGCGAGGACACAGGGGCCCCATGAACCCCTGTTGCCCCAGGGCCCCATCAGTTGTCAATCCACCCCTGGGGGAGACCACCATTCCGGTTTTATTTTTTGGCATGAGGGTTCCTCTCAAAATCCATATCAGACCCGAAGGGCTAATATGAACGGTGGGGACTCCATGCCATTTATTTTTTTTAAGTTTTTAATTTCCAGGCAATACCAGCAATTCTTTTTACATTCAGCTGACAGCTGTAACATTAAAAAACATTAAAGAATGTCTTCACTACTAAAATACCGCATGACTTAAAAATATAACTCATGCAGTATTTTAGTAGCTGTGCGGTATCTTGCCGCATACTCAGATGCCTCATGACCTAATAATATAACTCATGCGGTATTTTAGTAGCTGTGTGGTATCTTGCCGGTATCTTGCCACATATTCAGATGCCTCACGACCTAATAATATAACTCATGCGGTATTTTGGTAGCTGTGTGGTATCTTGCCGGTATCTTGCCGCATACTCAGATGCCTCACGACCTAATAATATAACTCATGCGGTATTTTGGTAGCTGTGTGGTATCTTGCCAGTATCTTGCCGCATACTCAGATGCCTCACGACCTAATAATATAACTCATGCGGTATTTTGGTAGCTGTGTGGTATCTTGCCAGTATCTTGCCGCATACTCAGATGCCTCACGACCTAATAATATAACTCATGCGGTATTTTAGTAGCTGTGTGGTATCTTGCCGGTATCTTGCCACATATTCAGATGCCTCACGACCTAATAATATAACTCATGAGGTATTTTAGTAGCTGTGTGGTATCTTGCCGGTATCTTGCCACATATTCAGATGCCTCACGACCTAATAATATAACTCATGAGGTATTTTAGTAGCTGTGTGGTATCTTGCCAGTATCTTGCCACATACTCAGATGCCGCACGACTTAATAATATAACTCATGAGGTATTTTAGTAGCTGGGCAGTATCTTACCACATACTCAGATGCGGTAAGGTACCGCTTAGTGAACTGTCCCTGTTCGAAGTTCATGGTCGAATGTTCGGTAGGTTTGAATGTTAGACAGTGAACTGAATAGGGGGGTTTTCATCCCATCACTACTATCTACTAAAATGGGTTGAAGTCCAACATAATATATTACTAGTGTTTACACTGTAGATATAAATCATGGTTTATTAGTACACAGGAAATAAATTTGCTGGTATAAACCCTACAATTTCAAGCCAAGGGGATCGTCTGCTCAATAAATTGCAGTCTACAGATCATGGATCATTATTGCAGAAACAAGTCATTAAAGTGTGAAAAGCTGGTGAGCTTCCTGGTGTTATGGTCATATACTTCATTAACAGATAACAATTAAAGCCCAACTGAACTCCAGCCCAAAACAGGGCAGAAGTCTTTCACAGGTACAAAAGCTTTAATTGCCAAGTGTTAATGCTTACAATGTTTTGTTGCTCCTCAGCACAGAATGAAAAACCAATAAAAAGGGTGCATGGAAGAATTGCTGTTGTTTGTGTGAGAGCAATTCTGTCTGTACATGGCAGCACCATAGTGCACCAATTAGCAATGCCTGCTCTCCTCGGCATACATGTTAAAAATATTTTGTGGGCATGACAACTGTGGCATATGTGTGCCGTGCATATAGCGAGTAGGCTCAGCTTCTTTTTAACTTTTGAGCCCCTTTAAGCTCCCCTACTGCCAACGCACTGTGGCCACACCCTCCAGTCACTGAAACATTCTATGTGCTGAAGTATTCTATTAAAAGTATAAGTAAACTCAATTACTAAAATGTAATTTAAGCTCTAACATGCTAATTACAAAATATAAATATTTTTACTCTTTTATTAAAAGAATACCGGGTGATCTTGTCATGAAGGTCCTTGTTTTGAGAGTCTCTCTGTTATGGGGTGACAACTGTTTCCCAATAGTCCTGTTTCCATTGTCAGCCTGTCATGCACACCCCTGATGGAATCAGTAAGCTGCTGTGCTGACACACATTGCACTGGCTTGATCCAGCATTGTCACCATCAGGAAGTCAGTCCGAAGCAATAATTTGATGTTGACCCTGGAAGACATGCATGTACTGTAGATAGGAAGTGGCTGAAAGGCGCTGAAGGAGATCAGTAGCACTGAGTTGCAAAAAAGGCTAAAAAAGGTGAAAACATTTGTGAAAAACTGAAGGATCTGGATGGTCGCACTCTACAAACAACATCTATGTTTACTGACACGGTAAAAGCATTCACATACAGCACTTTGACATAGTGAGAAGAGAGAAAAAGGTCAACATGTTTCGTGCTATCTTAGCACTTGCTCAGGAGCCATGAGAAAGTGCAAAGAGAGCGCGAAACCTGTTGATCTTTTCCTTTTGTACCCGCTGTGCCAAAGTGCTATATGTGAATGTTATTACTGTGTCAGTAAAGGTGGATGTTGATTGCAGAGTGCAACCATCCAGATCCTTCAGTTTTTTAGAAGTACAGTTACATGAACTATACTTACACCTGTGCTTCACGAGAAGTGTGGGGGAATTCAGCGATGGGCTCACCTGGAGAGGCAGCTCGTTGTTCATTATACTGGAGGTGAAAACATTGTTTTATGAAAAACAAAACATGTCAAATACAGTGTTTCAGCAAGCTAACTGTCATCCAGTTGGAGAATACATCCACTTTAAGTACAGCACTGGAGCATTGTACATTAAAAAAAAATCCTTCCCTTTTGCATGGGGCAGAAAGTAGACATCCACAATGCTTAAGTCAGCAGCAATGGCACACATATGTGATAAACATGCTATAGTTGATTCCAACTTTGGATTTTGACATTTTATTTGATTTTTGAGGAATATGGAAAGTGACTTTTGTTAGCTGCTATCCAGTCGGAAGTATGTCACTATAAATGAAGGCTCCATTTTAGTATCATGACAACAATGTTCTCAGTTCATGTGAAAATAATTGAAACTGGAGTGCTGACAGTATGTGTAATGTAGGCTGTCATATGCCAAGAGACATGCCTGCACAGCTGAAGCTGTTCATATAGCTACAAGGTTGAAGAGGTGTGTTTTATGAAGAGATGATTAATTTAATGAGTGAGATAAGAGAAGGTGACCTCAGTTAAGTTTATGATCTCAATGCATAGAGAAAACAGACATAAACACTATAAGCTACGTTTCCCAGCCACTTTATTAGGTACACCTGTTCAATTGCTTGGTAACACAAACTGCTAATCAGCCAATCACATGGCAGCAACTCAATGCATTTAGGTATCTAGACGTGGTGAAGACAACTTACTGAAGTTCAAACCAAGCATCAGGATGGGGAAGAAAGGGGATTTAATTGACTTTGAATGTGGTATGGATGTTGGTGCCAGACGGGCTGGTCTGAGTATTTCAAAAACCGCTGATCTACTGGGATTTTCATGCACAACTATCTCTAGGTTTTACAGAGAATGGTCCAAAAAAGAGAAAATATCCAGTGAGCCGCAGTTGTGTGGACGAAAATGGCCTTTTATTATTTATTAATATTATTATACAGGATTTATATAGCGGCAACTGTTTGCGCAGCATTTACAAAATTAAGGTAGACATTACAGTTACAATACAATTTGGTACAAGAGGAAACAGAGGGCCCTACTCCTTAGAGCTTACAATCTAGGAATGTTGATGTCAGAGGTCAGAGGAGAATGGCCATCCCTTTATGACTACAGTGTATCTATCTTCTGAAGGCTATTTCCAGGAGGATAATTCCTATAGTAATTCCAACACCTTGTTGAATCTATGCCATGAAGAGTTAAAGCAGTTCTGAAGGCAAAAGGAGGTCCAACCCGGGACTAGCAAGGTGTACCTAATAAAGTGGCTGGTGAGTGTGTATACAATATAGGAAGAAGAAGTAAGAGATGATGTTTAAGTTTTTTGTTACCGTGGGCTAGAGCCCCTGCAAAGTTTTGACCAGGAGAGGTTTTTTAAGCCATAATGCACTGTGTAGCCTTTGAACCATGACTTAGGTGGGCCAATAAGTAGGCTTTTGGGCTTTTGGTTAAGTTAGCCCCTTCACTACAAAAGGGGGGGGGGGGCAAAGAACATGCCATAGTATCAGGAAATCAGAAGCTACACTGGGAATGGATGTGCTGACACTTCCTTAAGCCAGCCATAGAAAGTTTGAATCTCAGCCTGTTCAGCAGGGACCAGCTGAGGCTAGAACCATGTATGGGCAGGCTGAATGTATCCAAGCTGATTGATTGTGGCTCCTCCCATGCAGCCGCAACAGTCATTCACAGGGCTCTGTGAATAAAAATACTACAAGTCCCATCTACCACCATGGTATCTGTCTTGTAGTTCTCAATGGACTGGGAGGCTGCTGAAAAGTGAGTGAGTCCAGCTTTTGAACAGAAAGCCCATACAGAAGGCAAGAATGCTTTGCAGGCTCCTGTAGGAAAAAATAAAATATACAAATTTTTTTCCCTGCAAAATATGTGCATTTATTATTTTTTCTGAAAGGTGAAATTATCCTTTAAAGTCAATCATCTGAGTAGATTTAAGAAGTTTGCTAATTTTTGGTCATCTCCTTTAGATTTACACACAACAAAGTGTAGTGAAAATCTACCTAAACAATCCAGTCATTTTATACCCAGCCAATTATTTCCTCACACTCCTTGAGGAGATTGTACGATTGGTTTGTAACATGTGTAGTCCTGTATTAAACTGTGCAGCCACAAGTTCTGTAGTCATTGGAGCAGCAGTGCGTTGAGTCTAAGAGGGTATTGAAATCTGGCTTTGAACCCGAAAATTAATGTTGTATAAGAAATAGTTTTGTAAATGCAGTCAGCTAATTTCATGCCACATTACGTCCTACAGGTGATGTTATTTAACATGACAGACAATTCAATCATTATTAACTGTGCAAATGTGTTTATGAAGTCACATTATGAAATATATGAGGCCAAATCACCACACCTAGTTTATAAGGTAACAATGTGAAATTAGATGGATGGTTTATAGCATTGATTGTTGTGACATTGTGCAGTACCTGAGCACACAAACATCTTGGAACATTTGGATCCCAAACAGTGTTATTAAAAGGTGACAGCTGCAGAGATAAGTAGTGGTTATTATAAAAAATTATTACTTTGTAGCCAACACAGCTGAAAAGAGGTCCTACAAAATTCATACAAATGAAAGCTAAACTCCATGATAACCAAATATTATCTAAATATAAGAGGCATGTGTATTCTTACTTGGTGTATTTTTCCAGTGCTGTAATCTAAGAAGAACCTGCCTATATAAAGAGCTTCCTGCAATTAAGACTGGTCATTGCTGACCTCTCTCCTTGCGTAGGGTGACTGGTCTGGTTTCTGCCCCCTCCTATAGTTTTCTGCAGGCAGCCTGTAGTGGGTGGGGTTGCTTGGGTCCCTCCCTTGGCTCTGCTCTTTCCACAGGCTATGTACAGCACTTTGATGATGTCCCTGTTACTCTTACAAAGTAATAACTGGGTATGTTAAGGTATTTGGATATATATCCTTTGAGGCTATTGAGGAATATATTGAAATGCCTGGAGTTTAGCCTTAAAGATGCCCCCAATCTGTCATTATAAAATTAACCTTAACTGTGCATGCTTTACTGCAATGCACTACTGTGCACAGGGCTTAAAGCGGAGTTCCACCCAAAAGGGGAAGTTCTGCTTTAAAGATTGGTCCCCCGCTCCCCATTAAGGATTGGCACCTTTGGGGAGCGGGTACCCAAAATTGACAGGTACCCGCTCCCACTTCTGCTGCGATCGCCTAGGCGATTGTAAATGGAAGTTGTCCTCCTACTAGGCGATTGTAAGCGGAAGTTGTCCTCCTACCCTCCCTTCGTGAAGTCTTGTGGGACACGTGACAGGTCCCAGAAGACGACGGGGCCATTCAGCAGCGCTACTCGCCCATGCGCAGTGGGCACCCAGCTGTGAAGCCGCAAGCTGTCACAGCCGGGTGCCCACACTGAAGACGCTGGCGCCTGGAATACAGGACAGCCAGTGAAACGGGCTGCGGCGGGGTGAGCGGGATTGTGGGACAGGTGAGTGGCTGTTTTTTAAAAGTCAGCAGCTTCAGTTTTTGTAGCTGCTGACTTTTTTTTTCTTTACAGAGTGAGTGGAACTCCGTTTTAAGAGATTCCTGCTAGCAAATTATCATCTTAGCTATTATGATCGTATACTTAAATGCTGTAATACATCACCAAATTAGCAGGGGCCCCTCTGCTGGTATTCTCCTACCTCCCAAGTATTTTTTCCAAGCGACGTCTCTATGGTTCTATTTCAAAACTGTCTAGGCTAACCTCTGCCAAGATATAATTATCAGTATACATTTTCATTCACAAAGATTTATGAGTTAAAAATAATCATGACCATGCAGTTTTGGTGTGTCCATAGACCTACAACTCTTCTAACAAGACGCGTGGGTAAATCCTCAGAGTAAGAAATTTCTGTGCAAGAGATTGATTCTCGCAATAATATATATATATATATATATATATATATATATATATATAATATTATTTACAACATCATTACTTTATAAGCAATCTCTCGTACAAAAAGAAAAAAAAGTTTTATATTTATATATATATATATATATATATATATATATATATATATATATATATATACTATATTGCCAAAAGTATTGGGATACCTGCATTTACACACACATGAACAGCATTAATGGCATTCGAATCTTAGTCTGTAGGGTTCAGTATTGAATTGGCCCACCCTTTGTAGCTATAACAGCTTCAACACTTCTGGGAAGGCTGTCCACAAGGTTTAGGAGTGTGTCTATGGCAGTGTTTCTCAACTCCAGTCCTCATGGACCCCCAACAGGTCATGTTTTCAGGATTTCCCTCAGATGAAACAGCTGTGGTAATTACTAAGGCAGTGAAACTGATCAAATCACCTGTGCAAAATAATGGAAATCCTGAAAACATGACCTGTTGGGGGTCCATGAGGACTGGAGTTGAGAAACACTGGTCTATGGTGAATGTTTGACCATTCTTCCAGAAGCGCATTTGTGAGGTCAGGCGCTGATGTCGGAGGAGAAGGCCTGGCTCACAGTCTCTGCTCTAATACATCCCAAAGGTGTTCTATCAGGTTGAGGTCAGAGCTCTGCGCAGGCCAGTCAAGTTCTTCCATCACAAACTCGCTCATTTATGTCTTTATGGACCTTACTTTGTGTACTGGTGCACAGTCATGTTGGAACAGGAAGGGGCCATCCCCAAACTGTTCCCACAAAGTTGAGAGCATGAAATTGTTCAAAATGTCTTGGTATGCTGACGCCTTAAGAGTTCCCTTAACTGGAACTAAGGGGCCAAGCCCAGCCCCTGAAAAAAAAACCCCACACCATAATCCCCCCTCCACCAAACTTTATACTTGGCACAATGCAGTCAGGCAAGTACCGTTCTCCTGGCAACCGCAAAACTCAGACAAGTCCATCAAATTGCCAGATAGAGAAGCATGATTTGTCACTCCAGAGAACATGTCTCCACTACTCTAGAGTCCAGTGGCAATGTGTTTTATACCACTTCATCTGACGCTTTGCATTGCACTTAGTGATGTAAGGCTTGGATGCAGCTGCTCGGCTATGGAAACCCATTCCATGAAGCTCTCTATGCACTGTTGTTGTGCTAATCTGAAGGCCACACCAAGTTTGGAGGTCTTTATCTATTGACTCTGCAGACAGATGCTGGCTCCGCTCTGTCATTTTACATGGCCTATCACTTGGTGGCTGAGTTGATGTTGTTCCCAGTTGCTTCCACTTTGTTACAATAACACTAACAGTTGACTGTGGAATATTTAGTAGCAAGGAAATTTCATGAATGGACGTATTGCACAGGTAGCAACCTATCACGGTACCACGCTTGAATTCACTGAGCGCCTGAGAGCAGCCCATTCTTTCACAAATATTTGTAGAAGCAGTCTGCATGCCTAGGTGCTTGATTATACACACCTGTGTCCATGGAGGTGATTGGAACACCTGAATCCAATGATTTGGAGGGCTGTCCCAATACTTTTGACAAAATAGTGTATATATATATATATATATATATATATATATATACACATATGTATTATATATACACACTTACCAGTCACTTTATTAGGTATACCTTGCTAGTGCCAAGAAAGCATCCCCCACACCATTACACCACCACCAGCCTGAGCTGGTGATATGAGGCAGGATGGATCCATGCTTTCATGTTGTTTACGCCAAATTCTGACCCTACAATCTAAATGTCGCAGCAACTAGTGTGCATGTTTTCCTCTGATCTCTGACATCAACAAGACATTTTCATCCACACAACTGCCGCTCACTGGATATTTTCTCTTTTTCAGACCATTCTCTGTAAACCCTAGAGAAGGTTGTGCATGAAAAACCCAATAGATCAGCAGTTTTTGACATACCCACACTGGCCAGCCTGGCACCAACATGCCACGTTCAAAGTGTATATATTCCATGTAGAGCAAATGCACCTGTGTGTTGTTTCAATTAAAAGAGCCAAGAAATGTTAGCAGAGAGAATGATAGTGAAAAATGTGGTTCTGTGGTCACTTTAAAGCAGAACTTCACCCAAAGGAAGTTCCGCTTGTTTGCATCCCCCCCTACACTGCCTCATTTTTGGGGTCGAGAATGGGATCAGGTACCTGGTTTTGACAGGTACCCACTCCCACTTCCGTTCACATACACCTCGGCGATCTGAACCAGAAGTTCAGCCCCCCTCCTTCCCAGCAGCCTTCTAGGACACTTCATAAGTCCCAGAAGACTGCAGGACCATTCATAAAGTGCACAAGCGCAGAAGGAACCCGAATGTAAGTCACAAGGTTGGCACCTGCAACTGAAGCCGATTGAAGAATAGGCTCAAGTGAGGACATCGCTGGATCCCTGGACAGATAAGTGTCCTTATATAAAAAATCAGCAGTCACAGTATTTGTAGCTACTGATTTTTAATTTTATGAGGGGAGCCTGGAGCTCTTCTTTAACTATCCACTATCCAGTCTTATGAGAGGGAATTTTAAAAGAACAGGACTTTTACAACAACATAATTGGTTGTCTGAAGTGAATACAGCTGCACCTAATTTACTAAGCTCAGAAAATATTATTTTTGATAAGTGAACAATCTATACTCGTTTAGTAAAAATCAACCCTTCTGTGTGTTTCCATTTTTGCTCCAATTGTTCGTGATTTGAATGCCTTGCAAAACTTGCAATCTGCCCTAAGAGAGTAATTATGATTTCCAGTTATTCAGAGTGCAAACAAGACATTGCCCTCATAGTAAAGTTTATTTTGAGGATTTTGAGGTAAGGAAAGGGGAAGAAAAAAGCTAATGGAAAATTCTGCTTTTACTAAACAACTGCAGTTTACCGTTTTTTGTATATACAGTAATTTTCAACAAACATGATGCATCCCACACTTCAAAAAAAATTAACATGCTTAGTTTAGTGCCTGCTAAACCTCTTATGGTTGTGATAGTAATTATAGAACTTAAATCACTAAGTGACTAACCATGGTCAAGATATTCCTACAGAAAAATAGGATATTGGATGGCTGGGAAGGGACTATTTTATTTACTCTATTTGTTAGTGATGGTTCTCATTTATCTAGGTTTATTTATAAGCCAGACGTAGTCGATTTCAACTGGGCATGTTCTGTAATTTTCAAGACATTTCACAGCTTATCCAAGCTTCTTTTGTAGTTCTCCAACATTACGGAACAAGTCCAGTTATATCTGAGACCTGAGAATTTCTTATATCCCTAGAGGACTTGAGTCTGGTGAAACCTTTTTGCTCGAATTTTGCATCTAATGCCCAAGAACAAGTGGTTTTATATTACAGACAATGGAACAGGGAAAATACAAAAGTGGGCAGCAACATCCAAAATCCCAAAGCCAGGAGGAACAGAATAAGAATAGAGCAGAAATATAGCAGATAGTGCTCAATGTTTTAGTATCCAAGACATACTGTATAACAAGCTAGGTTTTGAACCAGTGCACTAGGCTCAATCTATAACTAAAATATCACTTTAGCTGGTCTCAGTCTTTAGGAAATAATAAAGCCATACATGGCTATCCTAAGGATGCCCATACAGAACCCAAGAACCTGATGCAATTTTGTGGATTGGGCTTTAGTCTAATACCCTAGAAGGCCATATTGAGGGATTCATAATATTGAAAGCTCATATTATCAGACTTGTTGGCTGATCCTTCCCTCTTCTTTTGGCTGAAAAATGTATTAGAATGTAGCAGGCTCCACCACTTTAAAAATTTGGCCAAACTCTACTTCTTGTTTTTGGGGTGGACCAGGGGCGGACTGACAACTCATGGGGCCCCCAGGCAATAGGGGATCATGGGGCCCCTGTGTCCTTCCCCAAACTCAAAAAAGCCTATGAAAAAGGTACCAGGGGCATCTTATGGGACCCCTTACTGACCCTGGGCCCTCGGGCAGTGCCTGAGTTTCCAAATGGTCAGTCCGTCCCAGGGGTGGACCTAAGCTGGTCTCTTGACAGCCTTGCTAAGGAAATTCAGGTATACTATGCTTTGGTAACAGGTACATTAGTGTTATGACTGTTGATGAATATGATTCAGTAACAGCAGTTTAGGTTACTACAATACTCAGAAGACAAACAGATGCCTGTATGAAGGCGCAAGGCAAGTATTTGTATACAGAAAAATATAGATAACTGTGAGCAGAAACTGACTCCTTTTTAATGCACAACAGACAGGAGGCCCAAAAGAAACTAAGGGATTGATTTACTAAAAGCAAATAGACTGTGCACTTTGCAAGTGCAGTTGCTACAGAACTTAGTTAAGCTTCACTTTGAAAAGAATACCCAATCATATGCAAGGAAAATGTAAAAAAAATAGCATTTTTGCTTCCATATGATTGGATGAGGAAAATCAGCAGAACTTACCCTCATTTACAAAGCTCTGGAACAACTACACTTGCAGAGTGCTGAGTTTATTTTCCTTTTGTAAATCAATTCCATAATGCGCAAAAGAATCTAAACATAAATTAGTGGGAGCCAGATGTTCAGCCATTCATCTGGATTTTAAAATTGTGCAGGGAAGAATGATACACTATAACACAGAAATCATAGTTTTCGTATACTACATTAATGATGGCAATGGCGTCGCTACAGGGGACAAGGGAGGGCAATTGCCCCCTCAGGTTATTCCTTGCTCCCCCGTGTTCCCCCCTGCTAAATTAGGCTGCCAGGCAGTGGTGGAACTACCAGGGTTGTAGCGAGTGGGCCCTGGTGTTTTTCCACCTAGGGGGGGCCCTGACAAGTGGAACGGAGCCCCGCTGCCATCATAGGCGGTATCAGCATCCTTCATGCATGCCCAAGCACCCGTGCACCCAATGGCATCGATAGAGGGATGCAGGGGGTGTGGACCACAACATCAGCACACCATCCACAGTGCTTGGACTGCAGTCTCTGATCCTCTCCTGTAGTATGTCTGCAGTCTCTGATCATTTCTTGTACTATGTCTGCAGTCTGACCATCTCCTGTAGTATGCCCATAGCCTCTGACCATCTGCTGTAGTATTTCGGCAGTCTCTGATCCACTCCTGTAATATAAGAATAATCATTTAATAAAATCTACATATTTTAATATTTTTATTATTACTTCTCCCTAATTAGGGAGCCCTAGAATTCAGTGCTATGGTATGTCTGCAGTCTCTGGTCATCTCCTGTAATGTATCTTCAGTCTTTAACCATCTCCTGTAGTATTTCTGCAGTTTCTGATCCTCTCCTGTAGAATGTCTGTAGTCTGGGACCTTCTCTTGAAGTATTTCCACAGTCTTGATCTCCTGTAGTATGTCTGCAGCCTCTGATAATCTCCTGTAGCATTTCTACAGTCTCTGCTCATCTCCTGTAGTATCCCTACAGTCTCTGATCATCTTCTGTAGTATGTCTGCAGCCTCTGATAATCTCCTGTAGTATTCCTACAATCTCTAATCATCTCCTGTAGTATGTCTGCAGTCTGTGACCATCTCCTGTAGTATTTTGGCAGTCTCTGATCCACTCCTGTAATATGTCTGCAGTATTTAACTGTCTCCTGTAGTATTTATACAGTCTCTGATCCTCTCCTGTAGAATGTGTGCAGTCTCTGACCATCTCCTGTAGTAGGTCTGCAATCTCTGATCCACTCCTGTAATATGTCTGCATTATTTAACTGTCTCCTGTAGTATTTATACAGTCTCTGATCCTCTTCTGTAGAATGTGTGCAGTCTCTGACCATCTCCTGTAGTAGGTCTGCAGTCTCAGATCCACTCCTGTAATAGGTCTGCAGTCTCTGGTCATCTCCTGTAATATGTTTGCAGTCTTTAACCATCTCCTGTAGTATTTCTGCAGTCTCTGATCCTCTCCTGTAGTATGTCTGCTATCTTTGACCATCTCCTGTAGTATGTCTGCAGTCCTTGACCATCTCCTGTAGTATTTCCGCAGTCTCTGATGATCCCCTGTAGTATTTCTAGTCTTTGATCATCTCCTGTAGTATGTCTGCAATCTTTGACCATCTCCTGTAGTATTTCTACAGTCTTTGATCATCTCCTGTACTATGTCTGCAGTCCTTCACCATCTCCTGTAGTATTTCCACAGTCTCTGATGATCTCCTGTAGTATTCCTACAGTCTTTGATCATCTCATGTAGTATGTCTGCAGTCTCTGGCCATCTCCTGTAGAATGTCTGTAGCCTCTGACTGTCTCCTGTACTATGTCTGCAGTCTCTGAGCAACTCTTGTAGCATGTCTTCAGACTCTGAAAGTTTTCCTCTCTTTCTCAGGTCTGAAGCAATGCCTGAGGAGGAAGAAAGGAAAATTCCTGAAAACTTGTCTTTTAAGTGTTAGGTTAGTACAATAAAAAATATTTAATTGCATACCACATTACTATTGTATTTTGTAATCTTATTTATATATACTTATTTAATTTTTCAGTGGTATGATTTAGTGCTGAAATATATTAGTGCACTCCCCCAGTTTTGACTGTGGTATCTTATGTGCCCCCCTATGTATCGTTCATAGAGTCACCACTGAATGATAGCCAAAAATCCTCAAACAGCATTTGAAATAAATTAGGCTATATCTGCACTGTAGCACAGTGGTTCTGAATGTATATGGTAAATTTGAAATCTGCGCAATGAAGGATGTTGCAAGTAGTGTGTATGTACAGGTGAAAGTCGAAAAATTAGAATATCGTGCAAAAGTTCATTTATTTCAGTAATGCAACTTAAAAGGTGAAACTAATATATGAGATAAACTCATTACATGCAAAGCAAGATAGTTCAAGCCGTGATTTGTCATAATTGTGATGATTATGGCTTACAGCTCATGAAAACCCCAAATCCACAATCTCAGAAAATTAGAATATTACATGCAATCCATAAAACAAGGATTGGACATAGAACAATATCGGACCTCTGAAAAGTATAAGCATGCATATGTGCTCAGTACTTGGTTTGGCCCCCTTTTGCAGCAATTACTGCCTCAATGCGGCGTGGCATGGAAGCTATCAGCCTGTGGCACTGCTGAGGTGTTATAGAAAACCAGGATGCTTCAATAGCGGCCTTCAGCTCTTCTGCCTTGTTCGGTCTCATGTCTCTCATCTTTCTCTTGGCAATGCCCCATAGATTCTCTATGGGGTTCAGTTCAGGCGCGTTTTCTGGCCAATCAAGCACAGTAATCCCACGGTCATTGAACCAGGTTTTGGTGCTTTTGGCAGTGTGGGCAGGTGCCAAGTCCTGCTGGAAAATGAAGTCAGCATCCCCATAAAGCTTGTCTGTGGAAGGAAGCATGAAGTGCTCCAAGATCTCCTGGTAGATGGCTGCGTTGACCCTGGACTTAATGAAGCACAGTGGACCAACACCAGCAGATGACATGGCTCCCCAAATCAACACAGACTGTGGAAACTTCACACTGGACTTCAAGCATCTTGCAGTGTGTGCCTCTCCATTCTTCCTCCATACTCTGGGTCCTTGGTTTCCAAAAGTTGCTCTCATCAGAAAAGAGGACTTTGGACCACTGAGCAACAGACCAGGTCTGTTTTTCTTTAGCCCAGGTAAGACGCTTCTGATGTTGTTTGTTGTTCAGGAGCGGCTTGACAAGAGGAATACGACATTTGAAGCCCATGTCCAGGATCCGTCTGTGTGCGGTGGCTCTTGATGCACTGACTCCAGCCTCAGTCCACTCCTTGTGAAAGTCCCCAACACTTTTGAATGGCCTTTTCCTGACAATCCTTTCCAGGCTGTGGTCATCCCTGCTTCTTGTGCACCTTTTTCTTCCATACTTTTCCCTTCCACATAACTTTCTATTAATGTGCTTTGATACAGCACTTTGGGAACATCCAACTTCTTTTGCAATTACCTTTTGAGGCTTTCTCTCCTTATGGAGGGTGTCACTGATGGTTTTCTGCACAACTGTCAAGTCAGCAGTCTTTCCCATGATTTTGATATCTACTGAACCAAACTGAGAGACCATTTAAAGGCTCAGGAACCCTTTGCAGGTGTTATGGCTTAATTAGGTGATTAGAGTGGGACACTTTTAGGCTAGAATATTGCACCTTTTCACAATATTTTGAGTTTCTGAGATTGTGGATTTGGGGTTTTCACGAGCTGTAAGGCATAATCATCACAATTATGACAAATCACGGCTTGAACATTTTTGCTTTGCACATAATGAGTCTATCTCAAATATTAGTTTCACCTTTTAAGATGCATTACTGAAATAAATGAACTTTTGCACGATATTCTAATTTTTCGAGTTTCACCTGTATATGAATTAGGTGGCTGCTGAGCACCTACTACCACCCTAAAAAAGGTGTGTGAAGTCCAAATAAATAAATCAATAGGGTGTAGCGCTACCTGAATTAATAGTGTGACGGTGTGAACAAAAATGAAAGTAAAACGTGGTGACCGATCTACAGTACACCTCCCCCTCTACCTGGTACTAGTGTAATGAATTGGCTGTGAGATGCAGATGCACCATGTGCGATGAACTCTGTTAAATGCTATCTGAATTAGAATTACAACCAGTACTACAATACCCTTCCCTCCTCAAACCTCAATAAATTTGACATATACCATGATGGTATCCCCCTCACGGAAAATAATGCATCGAACAGCCACAAAAAATCCCTATATATACCTTTGTTTACCTATGAGTTACTCAGACTACAGCTTTCCCAGCTCTCTGCTCCTTCCCTCACCAGTGAGAAAGTTGTAGTTTAAGTACCTCATAGGTAAACAAAGGTATACATATTGATGGTTTGAGTGGCTGTTCGGTGCATTATTTTCCGTGAGGGGGATACCATCACTGTTGCTGATGGCTGACGGTTCCTGGATTAAAGCGTGAGGCCCCCATGTGATACTGATCCGTTGGCGGTGAGCACCTTTAAAGTGTGTCTCAGTGTGGAGGTAAGAAGGCATTTCAGCCGGTGGTGGATTTTTTTTGTCAAGTTGATCACTTTCACTATCACCTATCAAGTTCATCCGGGATTTTATTTATTGGACTTTTATTTAGTAGTTCTCTTTGTTGACTTTTACACTATTATGTGTGTTTACTGACACATCTGTGGGACCATTAGCGTTTTGTATTTTTTCACGTTATTTATTGATATTTGTGACTTTTTTGTCATTTATGTTCACCCATTAACAGTTACGGTTATACAGGTGAAACTCAAAAAATTAGAATATTGTGCAAAAGTTAATTTATTTCAGTAATGCAACTTAAAAGGTGAAACTAATATCTGAGAGAGACTCATTACATGTAAAGCAAGATAGTTCAAGCCGTGATTTGTCATAATTGTGATGATTATGGCTTACAGCTCATGAAAACCCCAAATCCACAATCTCAGAAAATTAGAATATTGTGAAAAGGTGCAATATTCTAGGCTCAAAGTGTCCCACTCTAATCAGCTAATTAAGCCATAACACCTGCAATGGGTTCCTGAGCCTTTAAATGTTCTCTCAGTCTGTTTCAGTAGGAATCACAATCATGGGAAAGACTGCTGACTTGACAGTTGTGCAGAAAACCATCAATGACACCCTCCATAAGGAGGGAAAGCCTCAAAAGGTAATTGCAAAAGAAGTTGGATGTTCCCAAAGTGCTGTATCAAAGCACATTAATAGAAAGTTATGTGGAAGAGAAAAGTGTGGAAGAAAAAGGTGCACAAGCAGCAGGGATGACCACAGCCTGGAGAGGAGTGTCAGGAAAAGGCCATTCAAAAGTGTTGGGGACTTTCACAAGGAGTGGACTGAGGCTGGATTCAGTGCATCAAGAGCCACCACACACAGACGGATCCTGGACATGGGCTTCAAATGTCGTATTCCTCTTGTCAAGCCGCTCCTGAACAACAAACAACATCAGAAGCGTCTTACCTGGGCTAAAGAAAAACAGACCTGGTCTGTTGCTCAGTGGTCCAAAGTCCTCTTTTCTGATGAGAGCAACTTTTGCATCTCATTTGGAAACCAAGGACCCAGAGTATGGAGGTAGAATGGAGAGGCACACACTGCAAGATGCTTGAAGTCCAGTGTGAAGTTTCCACAGTCTGTGTTGATTTGGGGATTCCATGTCATCTGCTGGTGTTGGTCCACTGTGATTCATTAAGTCCAGGGTCAACGCAGCCATCTACCAGGAGATTTTGGAGCACTTCATGCTTCCTTCCACAGACAAGCTTTATGGGGATGCTGACTTCATTTTCCAGCAGGACTTGGCACCTGCCCACACTGCCAAAAGCACCAAAACCTGGTTCAATGACCGTGGGATTACTGTGCTTGATTGGCCAGAAAACTCGCCTGACCTGAACCCCATAGAGAATCCATAGGGTATTGCCAAGAGAAAGATGAGAGACATGAGAGCGAACAGTGCAGAAGAGCTGAAGGCCACTATTGAAGCATCCTGGTCTTCCATAACACCTCAGTAGTGCCACAGGCTGATAGCTTCCATGCCACGCCGCATTGAGGCAGTAATTGCTGCAAAAGGGGCCCAAACCAAGTACTGAGTACATATGCATGCTTATACTTTTCAGAGGTCTGATATTATTCTATGTACAATCCTTGTTTTATTGATTGCATGTAATATTCTAATTTTCTGAGATTGTGGATTTGGGGTTTTCATGAGCTGTAAGCCATAATCATCACAATTATGACAAATCATGGCTTGAACTATCTTGCTTTGCATGTAATGAGTCTATCTCATATATTAGTTTCACCTTTTAAGTTGCATTACTGAAATAAATGAACTTTTGCACGATATTCTAATTTTTCAAGTTTCACCTGTATATCACTATATGGTTTTGTGATTCATGTGTTGATCGCTATACAGTCCTTCTCATTTCACCTATATTTATGCTTTCACTTATTTGTCAGTATATAGTTCTTATCTTTTTCATTTTATTGATACTTTCACTTATTTATTCAGTACACTTTTGGTACCACCCAGCACTCGTTTGTATTTATCACGTTTAGTTTCATACGTGTTTTGTGCCATTTTCTGTGTTGTACACCTGTTACCCCCTCGTTGTGGGTCATCCACTTTGTCACCTTTTTCTGCTATTTGATTAGCGCAGCACCCCCCCCCCCCCCCCCCCCCTTTGCCCTATTGTTTAATGTTTTTTTAAATACTAATAGCAACCAATCAAAACATATTTTCCTCCTACCCAATCAAACCAACCCTATCATTATTCATCTTCTATGATTGCCAAAATCAGCTTCGTAATCGCAGTCATTTATGTACACCAGCCATCTGTGGCAGCCTATGTGTAACCTGTTTCTTTTAACACATACCCTATGCTTGTATATAGCGCTAGTTATATTTATCTGCTAAAAAATGAGTCACATTGCCATATATGGATTATGGCAGCCGAAAACAGCAGATGGGTCGAGAAATGACAAAAATAAATAAATAAATCCGAGGATTTTAGTAACTCCATTACTGATCTTATCTTGGCTATCATTGTGTGTCCTACTAAGACTCTTTTAGCTTAGTATTATAATCAAAATGCTTTATTTATCAGGATTAACGATAAAAACAGGCTGGCCATAAAAATAAGTTCAGAACGCTGTGACCATGAGAACTAAGCTTTATACCGACCGTCTTGGATGTAGGAGATATAATTGCTTCACATTTGAAATGTAAGCATAATCCAGACTGTAGGAAACCAGAGGACTATGCTGGTGAGATGTCTGAACTGCTCTAGAGACCTATTGACACATATTTACATAGGGTCCCCTGTCTGATCAAGCGGTCAATCATGAATTTACTGTATATCTGTGGCAGCGGCAACAATTATAAGACAGATAAAATGACAAAGGGTAAGTAGTGGTTATTTTGGTCTATTTTATTCATGTAGGTCTGTATGTTTGTATTTTCTATGCTTTTTTTTTACTTATTCAGTATAGCATGCGAAGATAAAATGCTATTTAAAAGGGTAGTTTACTAAAACTGGTGCACTCAGAAATATGGGGCATGGTAGCCAATCAGCTTCTACGTTCAGCTTGTTCAATTATGTTTTGACAATAAAACCTGGAAGCCGATTGGTTTCTCTGAAGAGCTGCAGCAGATTTTGTATGCTCTAGTTTTAGTAAATCCCCCCCAAAGTGTCTTAACAGAAAATGTGCTGGGGGAACTATGCATTGAATTTAATAGTTTCTGACCCCAAATTGCTGTGCAGACCAGTCCTCTGACTTCACATTCCTCAAAATTGGTATAGACTTGTTTCAGGCCAGTGACTGAAAGCCGAAGACAGCCAGGTTACAAGCATTTTCCCAAAGTGAAGTTAGCAATGACAGCTTAAATTATTATTATTATTATTATACAGTATTTATAAAGCGCCAATAGTTCACTCAGCACTGTATATATCTTAAATATCTTATATAGCTTAAATATATCTTTCACGTTGGATTTTCTTTAATCCTCAAATGTTTACATTTGAGTTTACTGTAGTCACCTGACGATTTCTGATCAGTTGATATTGTTCTTCACATTACCGTAGGGTGTTTTCGTGGTAGTGATGAAGCATATTCTCAATAAAACCCCACACAAGGCATATTTGAATGTTAACTAACCAAATATGTATCTTAGCTAGAGTATGCCATTTGTGTACAACAGAAAAGGCTTCATTTTAAGAGATTGAACTCATTTTAATAACTACATGGCCATCTTTAAGCAGCTGTGACTGGATAGTTACTGATAGACACACACCAAATTCAAGATGGCTAGAAACATAAAAATGTAAGAAAATGATATTGTGTTGGAGGGGATGTGGGGCATTAGGGACAATGGCTCACATTTGGTGAGAGTGTCCAAAAATACAGGTATTTTGGCAAGAAATAATTCAAAACATACAGGAGATATGCAGACCTTTAATCCAGAAGGACCCGTGGGTGTGTCTTTTTTATAAAACAGAGATGTCAGTAAAACAATATAAAAATAGTATATTATATTATCTGTTTAGTGTGGCAAAAAGCTTAAGCCCTACATTTTGGCAGGTCCAGGACCCTCCAACAATGAGGGACTGAATACATAGAATTGAGTATATTAATAAGATGGAGTTGTGTTACATTGAGGAAGATAAGATGGAAATATTTAGAGAAAAGTGGACTAGGTGGTACGGTTGTAAAACATCAGGAAAATATTTAAAAATGAGGGGTGACTTGGTAGTAGAGTTGGAGAATCAAAATGGTTAAACAGATCTATAAAAATGGGTTGGTTAACAGGAGAGAAAAGAGAAGTTAAGATTGAAATGGACAAGGGTTTTTTATGGGGAGGGTAGTAGGGTTCGGAGGAGAGTGTGGAAATGGGGGTAAAGTGGGTGCATTTGATCTGATAAAGTTATATTGTTGTTATTTGTATTGTTTTTTTTCTAACGAAATTTAATAAAAGATATAATTAAAAAAAAAGAAAAGAAAATGATATCATAAAAAGCTCAGTGATCTAAATATAGACTTACTTTTCTAAATTATAGACAAGCAAGCCCTAAAGATGACTACAAAGAGGATTGTATCCTACAACTATAGAAATTTCCCAGCAGACACATTTTTCTAAGTTTGTAAACATAACCCAGTTATTACATTTGTTAAATCACCTGTGAAAATCAATAGTGTGTGACCAGAATTATTTTGTACATGATTTTTATTCACAATCTTGGTAGTAGCCTCTGGTGGCCCTTAGACTTAGAGCTGCTTGAATTAGCATACAAGTTATGACTCTTATTGTTCTGATGAATTCTTTGAAAAGAATTAAAGTCATTCTTTTAGTGTAGGTGGGGACTGTTCAGTGACTGTGCATCATGTTCCTTATTTTCAGTCTCCCTTTCATCACTCGGCTTTGTGAACAAGCCTTTGTTTTGCATTAGTCAGGGAAAAGGGTGGAAGTCTCAACTGCATGATGGCCAGAAGTCATTCTCTAAATACTTATTCCAATTGGGAAAGTATTGATGTCATTTAAATATTAATGTTAAAACATGAAGCTCCTCACGTACAGTAGCTGGAAAATGGACATTTCTTATATTAAAGTACAGGCGTACCTCTGTTTACGAACGCCTCAGTTAACGTAATTTTCGGTTTACGAATGAAAATCCATTGAAAATAATGGCTCGGTTTACGAATTTTTATCGCAATACAAACGGATTAATTGTTTTTCAGTGCATTTACAAATTTTTCTTAAATCATGTCCCTGTACAGTACTGTGCCTTTATAGTGCACTTCATAAAGAGTTTTGAACAGATAAGACTTTTTTTTACTGTTTTCTGACCTCCGGAACAGATCAATTGGTTTTCAATGCATTTCCGAATTTGTTTTAACGATGTCCCTTTATGCCTTTAAAGTGCACATTCTAAAACGTTTTGAACAGATAAGACTTTTTTAAAACTTTTTTCTGACCTCCGGAACGGATTAATTTGTTTTCAATGCATTTATGATTTTTTTTTTAAATCATGTCCCTTTTTGCCTCTAATGTGCACTTTATAAAGAGTTTTGAACAGATAAAACTTTTTTTTTACTTTTTTCTGACCTCCAGAACAAATTAATTGGTTTTCAATGCATTTACAAATTAATTTTTAATCATGTCCCTGTACAGTATTTATACCTTTAAAGTGCACTTTATAAAGAGTTTTGAACAGATAAAATACTTTTTTAAAACTTTTTTCTGACCTCCGTAACGGATTAATTGGTTTTCAATGCATTCCTATGGGAAACCGCTTTTTGGTTTACGAATTTTTTGCAATACGAAAAGTCCCGCAGAATGAATTACATTCGTAAACCGAGGTACGCCTGTATATCTAAAGCCACAGCATTTTTAATTCTGGAAATCTTAAGCCATGTTTAAACCCTGTTGTGTTTTTTCCATTTGTGTCCTACTGCGGATATTTTCTGCACCTCTTATTATGTAGACAGAATAGGAAGTGACAGAAATCTCTTTAAGTTCAAGGAATTCCCCTCCTATTTGATTGTCACTGGAACAAGTGTCCTGAGTTTAAGATTTTTCCTCTATTCCTTTTCTGCTGACAACCAAATATTATGAAGTTTCCCTCACTTTCAGTCCCTCAATTTCAAGGTGAATTTTTCCAACAGAGACATGGACAACAATACAAATCTGCAGACACTAATCCTTCATAACACCATTCAAAACTACAAAAACAATTCATACAACCTTCACCCAAGGTTCACCTATTGTTAAATGGAATCTTATGTGAAAAGGTGTGAACCTCAGATTTGAGGTGATTGTAGTCATGCTGCTTGGATCTTGTAGAAGGAGGCACACCCTGAAAGCTTGTCCTGAACTGGATGTTAGTTCAAATAAAAAAAAGTATCACTGACAGTACTCATTTGAATCTCAGATGAAAGTTGTATGAATCTTGGTGAAAACATTAATAAATAGGCACATTTACTTCATTTATATGACATATCTAGAGTTATGTTATTCTGATCACGTACACAAGTGAACAGATTTTATAATTATTTTGGAGCAACATGAGTGAAATATACAAGATACAAAGTTTCTAATTCCTATGTAGAAAACGAATATAAGACTTATGACAGAATTTAAAATCAAGGGCTTCTGTAATATTTTCAGCAACTTTGAATGTAATACTATCTTTTGGCAGAAAAAGGCTTCTCTGCCTAATGAAATCAAAGGTGTCTCTGCATGATCCATTTATTGAACAGATCATGAATCAGACTTAACAATCTGTTTCTTATTGGCCTGCATGGCATTTAAAAAAAAATATAAACCTAAATGAAAAAATGCAGAGCACCCAAAGTACAGCATGTGTACTATTCCAACTTACTGTAATGCAGCCTATTGGTTTGAAAGGTTCTTGTCCTTGCATATTGCCTGCATTAACCTGTTGGCGCCAGCACCTACCAGCCCTTTAAGAGTTTCAGAAGCCGGGAGGAGGGGCAGGGTGTTAGGGTCATGTGACCGCCGTGATTCGCCATCACAGCGGTCACATGATCAGAAAAGGTCCTGATTGAAAGGGGAGATCGGGACCTTTCCGGGAGTAGCGGACATATGTGCTGGGAGCATGCAGGGCGAGCGCTCCCAGCACATGTGTATTTTTTAATTGCACGCAAATATGCGGCCGCTCGGCATCAAGTCCCAGACACCGAGAGGCTGCATATTTGCGTGCGCCCAGCGTCAAGGGGTTAAAGATCAAAGGGCAAAGCAGCACAGTCAATGTGAGAATTCGCCCTTAGGATGGTATCATATTAGAAATGCATGGTTTCTTGCACATTGCTATGCCATGCATTATGGAGTATGTCTTAGTGGACAAGAGTGGCACCATGTAGGTCAATGGTGTCAAACATCATTTCATCGTGAGCTGTATCAGCATTATAGTTGCCCTCAAAGGGCCGGTTGTATCTGTAAGACTAGATGTCCAGAGCACCCCACCTCCCCCTTACATCAGATGTCAAGAATCCCACACTCTCCCTAAAATCACCATACACCCCCTTTGGGGGTAGAGCTGAAAAGCAGAAAGTTCAGGGTCTGGAGGACTAGAGGAGGAGTGGAGTCAGTTACCAGAGTTTGCTGAATGCTGAGACTAAGGGAGGCAGAGATGAGGGGGTGCTGCAGCTGCATTTAGAGGTGCAGGATTTGGCAGAGGAGTTCTATTTTCCTCTCTGCTGCCGACTACTGAGACAAAGTGGGTATGGAGACAAGGGGTACCTGCAGGAGAGATGCAAGGGCCACATTAAATGACCTGGAGAGCTGGATTCGGCCCGTGGGCCTTGTGTTTGACACCTGTGATGTAGGTCAACACAACAAAAACACAACAACCCTAATTTTTTAATGACTTGTAACCAGGGGCGGACTGACAACTCATGGGGTCCCCGGGCAATAGGGGATCATGGGGCCCCTGTCTCCTTGCCCAAACTCAAAAAAGCCTATGAAAAAGGTACCAGGGACATCTCCTGGAGCCCCCTACTGACCCCGGGCCCTCGGGCAGTGCCCGAGTTTCCAAATGGTCAGTCCACCTCTGCTTGTAACACAACCTATTGCTGATTCACACATGTGCAGTGCGGATTGAAGCTCAAGTTTCACAGCTAATTGATACAGTAGTTATTCAGAGGTTCAGGTCAGGTTTACATCAGATTCAGGACAGGTTTAGGTCAGGATTTTATCCTTTTCACACATATGCAGTTTAGAAACAGTTCCCATAAAAGTCAATAGCCTGTAATCTGCACCTGAACCAGACTGTACTGCTCAGAAATCGTACAGGACTCTTTTTCAATCCACACTGAATCCACACTGCCAATGTACAGGACATAGGTGAACAGGCACCATAGGAAGCAATGTTATTTCACATGTCATGCAGATTGGATGTGGTTCAAACCACATCCAATCCGCATATATGTGAACCAGCATTTAGTGTTCCGACATACCAATGTGCAGTGATTCTACCATATTTGGACCAATCAAACTACATGACTACATCCACTTATATCTGTTTAACCTTTGCTATGTACTACTTTTTTTAGAGACGACAGTTACATCTAAATGTTACTTTTAATAATTTCATTTAACTGTCATCACACTTTGACAACACACACTATACTACACCCATATTCCATAAATAAGCTTTACTCTGCATGGAAAGTGCAGGGATCTGTTTGTATTGAATGTTTATGCAAATCCTGGTGCAATGAACTTATCCAAAGGCCAATAGCATGTGAACTCTGGAACTAAAATCTCTGCTCAATTGCTGCCCTGATCTGTCCTGAGTTGCTAATGCATGTTTGAAGGCCAAAGCCAGAGACCTGGAAGTCATTTACCTTTGTTAGTAAATCCAAAGAATACTAGAATATGGAAGAATATAGGTGAAAAACACATGGTCATGTTTGTTATTTTTAAATATCATAAACCATAAAGATTCTCAGCTTAGTCCTAGGTTCCCTATGCTTTTTTTATACAACAAATTCTAGACATTCAGCAGAAACATTCAACTGAATTTTTAAAGTTAAACTCCAGGGACAATCATATTATTAAAATATAATCTTCAATATTCACAAATTATTTTTATTATTATTATTATACAGGATTTATATAGCAACAGTTTGCTCAGTGCTTTACAATATAATGGGAGACAATACAGCAACAATACAATTCAATACAAGAGGGTTAGGAACAGGGGAGGACTGACAACTCATGGGGCCCCCGAGCAATAGGGGATCATGGGGCCCCTGTGTCCTTGCCCAAACTCAAAAAAGCCTATGAAAAAGTTACCAGGGGCATCTCATGGGGCCCCCTACTGACCCCGGGCCCTCCAAATGGTCAGTCCGCCCCTGGATAGGAAGGCCCTGCTCCTTGGAGCTTACTTGTTTGCTCAGTGCTTTACAAAATGAAGGTTGACTTTACAGTTACAATACAATTTGGTACAAGAGGAAACAGAGGGCCCAAAACAGAGGAAACAAATTACATAAATCCTCTTTGTGTGTATCAAATACCTTTGCAATCCCAGGTATTACCTTGTAAATGTAGCAATTACAAATCACTGTGCTGTACATATCCTGTGCAGAAAGCAAAGCTCTGGGGGGGACGCAGCATGCTCCATGCATTACAGGCTGTCTGCAGAAAAATACAGTAAGGAGCAGAGACAAGACCAGCCACCCTGCACAAGGAGAGAGAACAGCAGTGACTGGTCTTAATATGGGAAGCGCCTGAATAGAAGCAAAATTTCACTCTGGATTATTGCACAGATCTTCAAGAAATACGCAAATTACACCGAGATTCAAGGAAGAACATACATGCTAATGATACAATATTTGCTTTTTCTTGGAGTCTAGATTTGACAAAATCTATGGTACTGCTTCCAGAAATATATTCTACATATATTTCTACAAATGTAAATCTATTTAAAGGAATCTGCCACATTTATGGATACTCTCTTCTAGATCTATTCAAATCTATTAGTTAAAGGCCATGATTTCTGTATCTCTAACCAGTGCAGATGTATCTTTAGATATACAGTATGCTTTTTTTCATCATAAGCAATAAACAGTTCCTCTACATCTGATTAAGCCTACAGGTCCAAGATGAAGGCATTATCCCACCACTGTAGAGGTCTTTTGCACAAAAAATCTTCCCACAATATTATATATGATTGGAGGGGGAGCACCCAGCAGACATACTTTGGTGCTGTATAATTTTGGGGAGAATAATAGCAATATTTCAGACAAAATCAGTCAGGTTGATTGACTTTCGCCTCACTTAAAGTGTTACTAAACCCACAACAGTAAAATCAATCTGTATATGCAGTAAAGCATGCTTGTTATACTCACTGTGGAACTGAAGGGGTTATTTCCTCTGCATTGTGTAATACCACCATTTGATCCTGACTTCTCTGATCCTCCCCTTCTTCCAGTGTCCCTCTCTTATCTCCTGATAAGACATATTGTGTGGAGACACACTGCCCATGCTCAGTTTGGTATGTATTGCTAAAGAGGGTTTTTTTCTTCGGAGAGTGCATGTGATCAACACAGGGCCAATCAGCACTGTCCAGACAGAGGACATGGGGTTCTGCATCCTCCTAGAGCAGAATGAAAACTCCTCCTACAAGCTTTAACCAGTGCTCTGCTGGACACTGATAGAAGTCACAAGAATGCTCTAACTGCTGATGAGAAAAGGTATTTAGCAGTTTAAAATTATTTCATTTCTATGTTATGTGTACTTTTGGGAGACCAGATTTAGTGAGTGCAGGGTCATGGGTTTAGTAACACTTTAAATTAGGTAACTATAGGCAAAACGTTTTTGTTTTTTTTTCATTTTGGATAAAGAAAGAGAAGATTGTACCTCCTGTCCCATTTATTTTTGCCATCTGTGTCCCCTTTTAGAGATTTCACTTCCTGACCCATATTTTTCTGGGGACAACCCAAAATTTAGGATTTTCTTTACTTTCATCGTATATGATAATGGTAAACAGGACAAATAGAGAGGGTGAATCTCCTTGCAGGGAGAACAGACAGCAATAAAAACTGACAGGGGTTCTAATCCCTCTCCAAAAAAAGTTTTGTCTTTAGTTATACTTAAGATGTTTGGCAAAACTGGCGAGTACCTAAAGATATACATTCTGATTTAATAAAGGAGTTGAGAATATTAACTTTTTAAATTCACTTCAGTTATCCAATCATGTGCAGATTAAGCGAGCAGGGAATTTGCTTTTCACATAATTGGATAGTTTAAGTCATTCTTCAACCCCTTTAGTTAATCAGCCTCATATTGTCAAATCCCATTCCTGCCTAAACCAGTCAGATCAGGAAAAATTGATTCTATGTCTGTAATTATCTTAAAGCGTATTTAAACCCAAAAATTACATTTTAATATATTTCCATTTACAATCCTGGTAATCCTGCAAAAAACACACTTGTTGTCACTTTGTGGCTGCACTCATTCCTCCACTGTGTCTATGAAAGGAGATTTCAGGGGTAATAGTTACTATAACTATAGGGTCCATGTAGGGTTAGAAGCAGGGGTGGACTGACAACTCATGGGGCCCCCGGGCAATAGGGGATCATGGGGCCCCTGTGTCCTTGCCCACACTCAAAGCACACCCAAAAAAGCCTATAAAAAGTACCAGGGGCATTTCATGGGGCCCCCTACTGACCCCAGGCCCTTGGGCAGTGCCCGAGTGCTCGAATGGTCAGTCCGCCCCTGCCCCTACACTAGACCAATTCCAATAAGATACAGTTTTCCAATTCAGCCTCCCTGTAAAAATAGGCTCTAGTTTATTCCTTCCCTCTGATTATTATTCCATTGGAATGTATGTATATCCTACAATAGGCCAGCACCCTTCAGCCCCAGACATCCTTCTCCTACCTCCTTCTTCTTCTTGCTCTTTCCCCCTTTGTACCCTGTTTCTGTACGATTTTATTTTTTTTTTACAGCACAGCTCTCCTTTTCATGATGGGACCAACATCATATTCCTATACCTCAGATTATGACTGCATGCCACTCACCTATGTAATCCCAAATTGTTGTCTACCAGGCATGTGTTATGGGAACTTTTTGTCCTTCCTGCACCAAATGACTTTTATTGTATTGTATACCTCCGTCTTTAAACATGAAGCTGTGCTTTGTTTCTGTTTCTGTTTTTTTTTTCTTATAGTCCTTAAAAAAACAAAAATCAAACCATATTTTTTCTGATAGATCTATTCTGATAGATAACTTGTGCTTTGTAATATATGGTGGTGATCAGGAGGTCTGACCATTGTACAGTCATTCTGGAGAACACATGTTTCATATATGTGTTCCTAGAAGCCAAGCATACTGTACATGCTTATGCGTTATGCAGACAATTCCTGTACCATGCTCATCCCAGGAGAATAATACTGGCCAACTAGGAAAATCAAGGCCTGATTTCACTGACTGAAGTCTATAGACAACCTTTGGCACTCAAATCAAGTTAAACACCCAATACACAAGGAAGTGGTCTTATGATGACTGCATATATCGGCAGATGTAGCCCTTGAACAACCACCTTTGAAAAGTAAATTGATTGCAGACAGGGTCCTACCTCCCTAGAGGCCAACTGAGCCCGTAGCCTCAGACATGGCATGGTTAGGCATGGTTAGTGTGGCACTGATGTTGGAAAGTCAAAACCATATGTATGTGGCTGTGCTACTGCTAGAGACCGCCATCTTTGCTGCAGGGGTATGGGGTGGCTGCCTTTGGTGCCAAACGCCCCCAGCATGGCCCTGATTGCAGAGTAGCATTACTGATCATCTTTCTTTTCTAGTAGTCAATGGAGAGGGATTGCAGTAGTTTCAGTTACTTGTGACCAGACTTGCGGCCCTTTCCACATGGGCCGGGCTCTGGCGAGGAATTCGCTTGCTCAATTGGGGATCTGTTCACTGATCCCCACTGAGCAGGCAGATGGCTGGTCAATGTCCATTCCACTTATGCAGAGCGGACACAGACACAGCCCACTCACCTCTAAGGAAGGTCAGATGAAAACGGACCATCTATCCATTTACACCCAACTGCCATCTGATCTACTAGACAGAAAATGAATGGATCCCCAATCTGTCTGTTTTTAGTGGATCGGGTTGGATTGGATGTCGGCAGATGTAAATGGACACATGTTCGTTCAGGCTGCTTCCACATGGGATGAACTACACCCGGAGTCCTCTTGCTCGGCAGGGGATCTGTCTGCTGATCCCTGCTGAGCAGCTGAATGGCTGGTGCAGATGCTTATGCATAGTTGCCAACTTTCACAGATTGCCCGGGACGGTCACGGATTTTAAAGCCCTGTCACAGCCGGTCTTCATCCCGGGCTCTGTCCCGAAAATGAGAAATATTCCCGGATAGAGTGTCCCCTGTGCCGGGCGGCCGGAGCCCCAACTCAGCTCTGTGTACTACTGGCTTTTTACATTTTCGTTCAGGTGCCGGCACACAGGGGAACACATTATTGTGCTTCCGGGTGGGGAGAACAGAGATGTGAAGACAGATCACCCCTCCTCCCGCAGCAGCTCTCTCCAGGCCAGGGGTGGACTGACTATTTGGAAACTCGGGCACTGCCTGAGGGCCCGGGGTCAGTAGGGGCCCCATGTGATGCCCCTGTTACCTTTTTCATAGGCTTTTTTGAGTTTGGGCAAGGACACAGGGGCCCCATGATCCCCTATTGCCCGGGGGCCCCATGAGTTGTCAGTCCGCCCCTGCTCCAGGCATTCTGATTCAGGACTCCCTGTGAGGCTTTGCGGAGTGAGTGGGTGGGAAGCGGTGCGGCCAGGCTCACAGATAATCTTTGCACACTGCATTTTTTCTTTTTTTTATTATAAAGTTTTTATTAAACTTTTTTTTACATTTGTTTTATTAATGTTGAGCCACACTCACAATTGAATTCCACGCCCATAATTAAAATGTTACTCCACCAAAATGTCCCTAAAAATGTTTTGGAAATGTTGGCAACTATGTTTATGCAGAGTGGACACAGACACAGCACGCTGTCCTCTATGGGAGGTCGGATGTAAACTGACAGCCTGTTTGTTTACACCCGACTGCCATCTGATCCGATCCACTAGATGGAGGGGGAACAGATCCCCGTCCATCTAGTTTTAGCAGACATGTGTCTGTTTACACCCACCTGCATCCAGTCCAATCTGCTAAAGGAGAATGGATAAACTGATCAACTGACAGGCGGACCTGATCAGTTCAATCATGTGAAAGGGGTCATAGGGGGATACACAGCATGTAAGAACATGTAATCCTACTTTTCAACAAAAAGAGCCTAGGGACCAGAAGTTGATTACTGTCATCATACTACATGCAGAATGCTTTGGCAGAATCATTCTTGCAATGGACTCTTTTCTGCTCTTTCATCAGCTCTCAAAAAGAAACATTCTTTGACCCCAATACATTATTTTCTGCCATTTGTCTTTGCAAGGTAAATGGACATTACTGTTGTTTCATATTTCAATGTAAATACATGAGTCAATGGGATATCAGAAAAGCCGTAGGCCCTACAAACTCAAAAACACAAAAGTTCTTCTCTGTCTGGCCACGCTGTTAAACGGAGGGCCCATAGCCTGAGCTGCATTCTAGAGTTCACAGAGTTTGAGTTCAGTGAGTTCACAGATTGCTAGGCAGTCTAATCTATCTGCAGGAATCACAGCACTGTAAAGGAATGCAATATAATTGACTACACCTTTCCTACAGGTTTTTATAAAAGATTAAAAAAAGACCAGTAAGGCCACCTATGGTGAAAGTCTGTTTTGAATATAATGCTAAATGAGGCAAACTGACTGTTCAATAGCAGGAAGAAACAATTAACAGGAATGAATAAAGGCTCTAGGGCAGGGGTCTCCAAACTTTTGAAACAAAGGGCCAGTTTACTACCCTTCAGTCTTTACGGGGGCCTGACTCTGGTCAGTGGGAGTAGAAAATGCCATGGGCTTGGTTTACTAAATGGGAGTGAAAAAATTACTTGGTGTCAGTGGGAGGAATAGTATCCCATAACTGGTGTCAGTGGGAGGAATAGTATCCCATAATTGGTATCAGTGGGAGGAATAGTGCCCGATCATTGGTGTCAGTGGGAGGAATAGTACCCTATCATTGGTGTCAGTGTGAGGAATAGTACCCCATTATTGGTGTCAGTGGGAGCAATAGTACCCCATCATTGGTGTCAGTGGGAGGAATATTGCCCCATCATTGGTGTCAGTGGAAGGAATAGTGCCCCATCATTGGTGTCAGTGGGAGGAATAGTGCCCCAATCATTGATGTCAGTGAGAGGTATAGTGCCCCATCATTGGTGCCGGTGGGAGGCATAGTACCCTATAATTAGTGTCAGTGGGAGGAATAGTGTCCCATCATTGGTGTCAGTGGGAGGAATAGTGCCCCATTGCTGGTATCAATGGGAGGAATAGTGCCCCATCGTTGGTGTCAGTGGGAGGAATAGTGCCCCGTTGTTGGTATCAGTGGGAGGAATAGTGCCCCATCATTGGTGTCAGTGGGAGGAATAGTGCCCTGTCTTTGGTGTCAGTGGAAGGGATAGTGGAGTGCCTCAAGGGCTGGATAAAGGCAAGCAAAGGGCCACATCTGGCCCACAGGCCGCAGTTTGGAGACCCCTGCTCTAGGGAATTATTATTATTATTATACAGGACTTATATAGCGCCGACAGGTTGACATGACAGGAATGACAGGAATGTGTTGAAGCTCCAGGATCTAAGCCCATCAGTAAAATTCTCTGCTGTGATTTTTCTTTTTCATTTGTAACATGCTTGCTTGTGGTCTGTTTCTCAAATGTAAAGAACCCAGTCAGGTATAGAGCAGGATCTTCCACAAGGCAACCTAGACAGGAGTGTAATGAGCTCAGCTACAGCTTTCATGGAACTTTGTAAATTAAGGGAATAGCGCATTCAGTCAAAGCTGTGCACCTGCCTGTCACTTCACAAAGGGAGGTTGTACTTGTAGGCAGTTGGTGTCAGATGGGGCCAAGACAGTATGGACAGTGCAGATTGAGCATCTGCTCTGTGCTTATTACATTCATTATCAATGTCAGTAGAAGGGATGGAAGGTAAAAGCTCTTACTTTGCCCAGGGCCTCATTCTGCCTCAATCCAACTCTGGTCAGGTAATTAGACATTTTCAAAAGGAGGAATCAATGATAGCCCACATTTTTTGTGACAGGTTCAGGCTCTGCCTGAATGATAGCCTGCTTAGAAAGAACACAACTACAGTACATTGTGTTCTTCCCAAACAGGCTACCAATTACAATTGTTAAAATGCCTGACATAACCAGAGGTACTCCTACCCGGAGACATGAGATGTCAGTCAGAGGATCCTACTCATGAACAATTGCTTTTGTTTAACAATTGTGAGATTAGCATGAGCATGCATCTTTGTTACCTGTAAAGACTTCTGTTGCATAGGGTTTATTTAGGGGGAAAAAGCAAATGGCCAAGAAATTCCATACCAGGAAATTAATTTTCCTCAAAACAGATCATCTGCATATAACAGGATAGCCCATACACATACAATCATTTTATTATTCTATCATTTCAGCTGGAAAGCATTTGTCTTAGTTTAACATACAATGTACCACCCACGCCTTGAGACTTCTTGTGTCATAGGTGCATGTCTCCTACATCTTCACACCTCCACCCCTGTGTGCTAAGTAGTCTGACCCCCTGCTGTGGCCAGTGTGTGGGTTCTCTTCTGCTGGCCACAGACTCCCTCCCCAAGATGCCAGAGCTCCGGTGGGCATGGAGTACTGTCCTTCCTGTCCTGTGTCCTGCCGCAAAAAAGAGCTTGTCCCAGCTGCACTCCCTATGTGGCTGAGCCAGAGGGGGGCAGAGCATGTTGTCAGGGTAATCCAATGCACTGTTTCTTATATAAAAAGCCACTGGTACCAATGATCTTTTTGGTTATCTTTAAATGAGAATTCTTCCCACTGACCAGCAGTGTAAGGGTTATTCTTCCCACTGACCATTATCATAAAGGTTATTCTTCTCACTGACCACCAATATAAAGGTTATTCTTCCCACTGACCACCAACATAAGGGTTATTCTTCCCAATGACCACCAATGTAAGGGTTATTCTTCCCACTGACCATTAATGTAAAGGTTATTCTTCCCACTGACCACCAATATAAAGATTACCAGTGATTGCCAATCACTTCAAAAACAAGATTGACACAATTCGCAAGGACATTGCCGCAACTCACACACCCTCTCAACGCGTCCCCTCTCACACAGCTACCCCCTTATCCCCCCTCCCCCTCGACATAACCCGCAGGGACTTCGTCGCTGCTCAAACTCTCTCCAACCCCCTTCACCCTCACTTAGCTACCCCCTCATCACCCCTCTCCCACGGCCCCACCACTGCTCTGACCTCCTCTTCCACCCCACCCTACATTCCTCATACTGAAGCTCCCCCCACACTCTGCACCTTTGACCTTACTACCATCGAGGAAGTCTCCAAGATCCTCTCTGATGCCCGCCTCACCACCTGCCCCCTGGACCCTATCCCCTCACAACTCCTACGACCTTCCTCCTCCTCCATCCTACGCTCCCTCACCCACATCTTCAATCTCTCCCTCTCCTCAGGCACTTTCCCCTCCCCTCTGAAACATGCACACATCACCCCCATACTTAAAAAGCCCTCCCTGGACCCCATTGACCCGAACAACCTCAGACCCATCTCCCTGCTCCCATTTACATCTAAACTCCTCGAGCGCCTAGTCTACACCCGCCTATGCTCTCACCTCAACGACAACAACCTCCTCGATCCCCTACAGTCCGGCTTCCGTCCCCTACACTCCACCGAAACTGCCTTACTCAAACTCTCCAATGACCTGCTAACCGTCAAAGCTAATGGCCACTATTCAGTGCTCCTACTCCTTGACCTCTCTGCGGCCTTCTACACAGTCGACCACCCCCTCCTCCTCAAAAAACTACACTCCCTCGGCCTCAGAGATTCTGCTCTCTCCTGGCTCTCATCCTACCTGTCACAACGCTCCTTCAGCGTTACCTATAATGCTACCACCACCCCCTCACTCCCCCTCTCTGTTGGGGTCCCTCAAGGCTCTGTCCTCGGGCCCCTTCTCTTCTCCATCCATACCTCCTCCCTTGGCCAACTCATACACTCTCATGGCTTCAACTACCACCTCTATGCCGACGACACACAAATCTATCTCTCAACCCCCCACCTCACCCCCTTGGTCTCAGCCCGAATCACACACCTACTGAGCGACATATCAGACTGGATGTCACTCCACTTCCTTAAATTGAACCTCTCCAAAACCGAGTTTCTTGTCTTCCCCCCATTGATTTCTCCGTCACATCCAACAACGCTACCATCAAACCCGCCCTGCAGGCCAGAGTACTTGGTGTCATTCTGGACTCCAACCTATCCTTTCAACCCCAAGTCCAATCTTTAACAAACTCGTGCAGACTCCACCTCCGCAACATCGCCAAAATCTGCACGTTCCTAACCCCAGAAACCACTAAACAGCTCATCCACTCTCTCATCATATCACGACTCGACTACTGCAACTCCCTCCTCACTGGCCTGCCTCGCCGCTGGCTATCCCCGCTTCAGTCGATCCTGAATACGGCTGCCAGACTCATTCACCTTTCCAACTGCTCTGTCTCCGCCACCTCCCTCTGCCAATCCCTCCACTGGCTTCCGATTGCGCAACGGATCAAATTCAAAATCCTAACGCTGACGTACAAAGCTGTCCACCATACTGCCCCAAACTACATCACTGACCTAATATCCAAGTACCGCCCAGCACGCACACTCCGCTCCTCACAAGACCTCCTTCTCTCTTGTTCCCTGGTCTCCTCCTCCCATGCCCGCCTCCAGGACTTCTCCAGGGTGTCACCCATCCTCTGGAACTCCCTGCCCCAACCCATCAGATTATCACCTACTCTCCTCTCCTTTAGGCGCACCCTGAAAACCCATCTCTTCAGGGAAGCCTACCCCACCCCCTGCTAACTTGCCGACCTCCTCCTCTCTTCCTACCACTCCATCCCCCACAGCTATCTCCTCCTGTGCCACCATCCCCTCCCTCCTAGATTGTAAGCTTGAAAGAGCAGGGCCCTCGATCCCCTCGTGTTTTGCATTGTATTGGTATTGTTCTGTCACATGTTCTGTCCCCCTTTGTAATGTACAGCGCTGAGCGAACTATTGGCGCTTTATAAATACTGTATAATAATAATAAATAATAATAATTATTATTCCCACTGACAACCAACATAAGGGTTATTCTTCCCACTGACCACCAATATAAGCATTCGTCTTCCCAGTGACCATCAATATAAGGGTTATTCTTCCCACTGACCACCAATATAAGCGTTATTCTTCCCACTGACCACCAATATAAGCATTATTCTTCCCACTGACCACCAATATAAGGGTTATTCTTCCCACTGTCCACCAATATAAGGGTTATTCTTCCCACTGACCACCAATATAAGCATTGATCTTCCCACTGACCACCAATATAAGCGTTATTCTTCCCACTGACCACCAATATAAGCGTTATTCTTCCCACTGACCACCAATATAAGGGTTATTCTTTCCACTGACCACCAATATAAGCATTGGTCTTCCCAGTGACCACCAATATAAGTGTTATTCTTCCCACTGACCAGCAATATAAGTGTTATTCTTCCCAGTGACCACCAATATAAGCATTATTCTTCCCAGTGACCACCAATATAAGTGTTATTCTTCCCACTGACCATCAATATAAGTGTTATTCTTCCCAGTGACCACCAATATAAGCGTTATTCTTCCCACTGACTACCAATATAAGTGTTATTCTTCCCAGTGACCACCAATATAAGCATTATTTCCCCACTGACCACCAATATAAGGGTTATTCTTCCCAGTGACCATCAATATAAGGGTTATTTTTCCCACTGACCACCAATATAAGTGTTATTCTTCCCACTGACCACCAATGTAAAGATTATTCTTCCCACTGACCACCAATATAAGCATTATTCTTCCCACTGACCACCAATATAAGCATTATTCTTCCCACTGACCACCAATATAATATAATATGCTGATGGATGGAGGAATCTATTTTTTTTGTTCAGCCCACTGGCTAAATGAAAAAAAAAAGTGATTCATCTATTGCCAGTTGAAGGTAGCATTTCAAAGACCATCAAAGTAAGCGGGCTACTAGCTATTGGGCATTTATCCACTGATCATAAATGATCAGTTTTTATGTATTAGTATTTGTTTCATTTAATTGTTATTTCAGAAAATCATTTTATCTTATAGAACAACCCTGGGTGTCAAATATGCTGATGGATGGAGGAATCTATTTTTTTTGTTCAGCCCACTAGCTGAATGGAAAAAAAAGTGACTCATCTATTGCCAGTTGAAGGTAGCATTTCAATGGCCATCAAAGTAAGCGGGCTACTAGCTATTGGCCATTTATCCACTGACCATAAATGATCAGTTTTTGTGTATTAGTATTTGTTTCATTTCATTGTTACGGCAGAAAATCACCTTATTTTATAGAGAACCCTAGGTGTCAAACATGCTAAGTACACCACATTCTTTTATTTATGTTTAGGTGAAACTCGAAAAATTAGAATATCGTCCAAAAGGTCATTTATTTCAGTAAACCAACTTAAAAGGTGAAACTAATATATGAGATAGACTCATTACATGCAAAGCAAGATAGTTCATGATTTGTCATAATTGTGATGATTATGGCTTATAGCTCATGAAAACCCCAAATCCACAATCTCAGAAAATTAGAATATTGTGAAAAGGTGCAATATTCTAGGCTCAAAGTGTCCCACTCTAATCAGCTAATTAAGCCATAACACCTGCAAAGGGTTCCTGAGCCTTTAAATGGTCTCTCAGTCTGGTTCAGTAGGAATCACAATCATGGGAAAGACTGCTGACCTGACAGTTGTGCAGAAAACCATCAGTGACACCCTCCATAAGGAGGGAAAGCCTCAAAAGGTAATTGCAAAAGAAGTTGGATGTTCCCAAAGTGCTGTATCAAAGCACATTAATATAAAGTTATATGGAAGGGAAAAGTGTGGAAAAAAAGGTTCACAAGCAGCAGGGATGACCACAGCCTGGAGAGGATTGTCAGGAAAAGGCCATTCAAAAGTGTTGGGGACTTTCACAAGGAGTGGACTGAGGCTGGAGTCAGTGCATCAAGAGCCACCACACACAGACGGATCCTGGACATGGGCTTCAAATGTCGTATTCCTCTTGTCAAGCCGCTTCTGAACAACAAACAACGTCAGAAGCGTCTTACCTGGGCTAAAGAAAAACAGACCTGGTCTATTGCTCAGTGGTCCAAAGTCCTCTTTTCTGATGAGCCCAACTTTTACATCGCATTTGGAAACCAAGGACCCAAATTATGGAGGAAGAATGGAGAGGCACACACTGGAAGATGCTTGAAGTCCAGTGTGAAGTTTCCACAGTCTGTGTTGATTTGGGGAGCCATGTCATCTGCTGGTGTTGGTCCACTGTGCTTCATTAAGTCCAGGGTCGACGCAGCCGTCTACCAGGAGATTTTGGAGCACTTCATGCTTCCTTCCACAGACGAGATTTATGGAGATGCTGACTTCATTTTCCAACAGGACTTGGTACCTGCCCACACTGCCAAAAGCACCAAAACCTGGTTCAATGACCATAGGATTACTGTGCTTGATTGGCCAGCAAACTCGCCTGACCTGAACCCCATAGAGAATCTATGGGGCATTGCCAAGAGAAAGATGAGAGACATGAGACCAAACAATGCAGAAGAGCTGAAGGCTATTGAAGCATCCTGGTCTTCCATTACACCTCAGCAGTGCCACAGACTGATAGCTTCCATGCCACGCCGCATTGAGGCAGTAATTGCTGCAAAAGGGGCCCAAACCAAGTACTGAGTACATATGCATGCTTATACTTTTCAGAGGTCCGATATTGTTCTATGTCCAATCCTTGTTTTATTGATTGCATGTAATATTCTAATTTTCTGAGATTGTGGATTTGGGGTTTTCATGAGCTGTAAGCCATAATCATCACAATTATGACAAATCACGGCTTGAACTATCTTGCTTTGCATGTAATGAGTCTATCTCATATTTTAGTTTCTCCTTTTAAGTTGCATTACTGAAATAAATGAACTTTTGCAGGATATTCTAATTTTTCGACTTTCACCTGTATGTATGTATATATATATCTCAAGTCACTCTATACACTAATGTACCCTTACCTGCATGTATAATGATTATTAGGAGTCCCCTGAGACCTGAAAGTTATTTCAAGAATTCCTCTGTGTTGAAAGCTTTGAGAGAAGCTGTCATCCAGCACAATTGCTTTTTTTTTTATTTGTGTACATGTAGAAGTGTGAGCTAACCCAGTAGTATTGGAGCAGACTTCAACAATCTGCAGCCCATTCAGCTTTCTCCATAGATGGAATCACTGACTAAGGAAGGAAAAGTAGGAAAAATTGTATTTTTCCTGTTAGGAAATGCTTAGTAGGTGGCAGGGCTGAACAGGGGGCGCCCTGCTCCACCCTCTGGGTATCCGGCCCGGAGGAAGAAAAGTCTCAACAAGTTGACTTTCCTGCAGACGACACAAGGTAGTGTGACAACCCCAGTCGGGCGCCACAGCAGCAGCAGAAGACAGGCGACCCCCAGAGCGCTTCCTTCCTTGTCTCTGGAAGACGTTGTCACCCCCCTCGTCCTTTTACCCTGGTGACTTTTGGAAGCATTGATTGCTGTCATTTGGACTGTGATCCTGGGCAGAGCCAAGCAGCCAATGCCCCCCCTCCCTACCCTTATCTGCTCTATGCTAATCAGAGTGCCTGTGGCTCCATAAAGTAGCAGACAGCAGTGGAGAGGCTCCCTTTTCCCTGTTCAGTGTGTAGTGGGGAGGAGTGAGATCTGTGGATTATTATTTCATCGCTGCATTCCAACATGAGAACTAAAACAGAAAAGTCTCCTCTGAAAGGTAAGCTAGATCTTGATCTCTAGACACAGGCATTGTGTATACAGTGATCACCATATAGATGAATGGGATGAGGTATGATGAACTGGGACTAATGGGGGTGGGGTGGGGGGGTGACATTGTCCTGGAGCTTGTAAACAAGTGAAAGTCCTATTGTTTTCTGCTGATCATGCTGGGGCTGTCAATAACTTGTCTGCCTGATTTGTTTAATCTCTTTATGGGCTTAGTATTGTCTGAGGATTCTCAGCTCACTTTGAATGACTTTAGGAGGAGATGTTGACTGATGGATGCTATTTATCATACCATAGGGGAGATCCCTTGCAGCTGCTTGCACAGGATTTGGTTTCTTGCTCTGCTTTCATTTGTTTTGGCTGATCCTTTCTTATTTTGAGAATATGTGACAAGTTTGTATCAATGTTTTCACTTGTAACTTGTTACAGTAACTTCAGAGTACATGATCATGGACAGTCATAGAAAAAGAGGAAGTTTACATCTCATTTAAAAATCCATGGAACGTTGGTATTCTCGGTCACTTTGTGGTTAATTTAAGGACTACAGTGAAATGTCAGGAAAAAATGTAAAGTGTACATTTCAGAGCACAGCTATGCTGTACGTACTGTAGACTGGACGTTCTGCATGTGTCAATGTGTGTCTTGTGGGCGCCCCCTACTGCTGGGAGCCTGCTAGTGCTGACAGTGACAGCAGTGTCAGCAGAAGCTATGTGGTGTCACTAATAGAATAGCAGCAGTATACATTCAGTACAGGGGGCATAGTCATCGTATGGGAACCGGTTTTATCTCTTCATATAGGTTTACGGAATCGCTGTATTTAGGGTGCATATCAAAAGCAGCTGATGATTTTTTTAAACAGATTTGAAAAAGTTTTGCCATTTTTGAAGGACATCACACTATTACTGCATTTAGACGGCATTTAACAGCAGCTGACCAATGTTTTTTTTTAATTAAGATTTTTTAGCAGTTTTTAATGGACAGCACATTATTACTGCAATTAGAGTAGCTGATTAATGTTTCTTTTTTTAATCAGTCAAACCATTTTCCAGTTTTTAGTAGACTTCACAATAAACAAATTGCAGAGACATATCTATGGGTCCAGGCATTCTACATATGCAGAGTGAGGCAATCACTAGGGCAGATATATCCAGCAGAAGTATTGAAGGCAATAATATACATTGAGAAGAATTGATCAAAACTGGAGCAGCTGTGCATAGGAACCAATCAGCTTCTAGCTTTTATTTGTAAAGCCTAACTGACCAAGCTGAAGCTAGAAGCTGATTGGTTACTTTGCACAGCTGCTCCAGTTTTGTCCCCCATATTGCATCCCTGTTACCCGTCTGTCCAATGACCCCAGAACCAGTGACATAGAGGGTATGGATGTTTGTAATGCAGTGGAAATCATCAGAACAGTTGGGTGAGTGGAGGGATTAGCCTGATCAGCTCAGCAGGGAATGCCTGGCTTTGTTTTCCTTGTCACACCTGTCCACACACCTACACAGGGACTCCCTCTGCCCACTCTGACATGTGCTATGGGGGGAGATGAGTAATGAGTGGGATGTGCTGAGTGTGTGTTGTCATTGCCTCCTACCAGTGCGTTGGAGAAACACCTGCTCCATGCAGAACAGCTAATACTTACTGCTTGGTATAGGTGGAGAGCCATGAACTCCTTGGAGTGCAGGGATAATAAGCCCACCAGTCCATTTACACTGCTGCTCTAATGTTCATTACAGTGAGATACCGATGAATAGCCCCTCTTAATGTTTGTGATGGAGTTGTGGAGGAGGGTAGCAGTGCCATGCTGTATTCTGTCACAGCCCACAATGTTTTATGTGCTCAAACTTAACTTCATCCTGGGAATAACAGACCATCCCTCTGATCTGTGAGATCACTGCTCCAGTCCCTTCTGATCGATGGGCTCAATGCCCCAGTCCCTTCTGATCTGTGAGATCTCTGCCCTGTGCCCCTGATCTATGAGATCACTGCCCCAGTCCATTCCGATCTTTGGGCTCCATGCCCCAGTCCCTTCTGATCTATGGGCTCCATACCCCAGTCCCTCCCGATCTATGAGATCACTACCCTGCACCCCTGATCTATGAGATCACTGCCCCAGCCCCTTCTGATCAATGGGCTCCATGCACCAGACCCTTCTGATCTGGGAGATCACTGCCCTGTGCCCCCGATCTAGGAGATCACTGCCCCAGTTCCTTCTGATCTATGGGATCCATGCCCCAGTCCCTTCTGATCTATGAGATCACTGCCCAACACCCCCGATCTATGAGATCACTGCTCTGCACCCTTGATCTATGAGATCACTGCGCCAGTTCCTTCTGATCTATGGGATCCATGCCTCAGTCCCTTCTGATCTATGAGATCACTGCCCTGCACCCCCGATCTATGAGATCACTGCGCCAGTTCCTTCTGATCTATGGGATCCATGCCCCAGTCCCTTCTGATCTATGAGATCACTGCCCTGCACCCCCGATCTATGAGATCACTGTTCTGCACCCCCGATCTTTGAGATCACTGCGCCAGTTCCTTCTGATCTATGGGATCCATGCCCCAGTCCCTGATCCCCGGTGAGATCACTGCCCTGCACTCTCTGATTTTTGGGACTGCAGCACCTATACCCCCTTTATCTATGGGAATGGGATTACAGTTCTGTACCCCATATCTGTGGCATTATAGCCTCTGTACCCTCTGATCTATAAGATCACAGCCTCGGCGCCCCTTGTTCTGTAGGATGACTAACCCCGTCCTTTCTGATCTATGGATTCACAGCCTCTGCACTGCTTGATCTGCGGGATTACAGTCTCTGTGCCCTCTGATCTGTGGGATCTCTGCCCGGTATCCCTGGATCTGTGGGTCCATGCTCCAGTCCCTACTGATCTGTGTGATCACAGCTCTGCACCCCCTTTTCTATGTGATTATAGCTTTTGAGCCATCTGGTCTGTAGCATCGCTGCCCTGTGACCCCTGATCTATGAGATCACAGTTTCTGCACACCCTGATCTGCAAAATCCTAGTCCCAGACCCTTTGATCTGTGGGATTATAGACTCTTTTTCTGTGTAACGTCTGTACTCCCAGTCCATAAAATCACAGCACTATACTTCTTGATTTGTCGGGTTACAGTCTCTGCACATCCCCGTTTTCTGAGATCATAGCCTGTGCACACCCTGATCTGCAAGGTCACTGCTCCAAGCCCTTTGCTTTATGGGATCATAGGCTCTGTATTCCTTTATCTATGGGGTTATCATTTCTGTACCCCCATTCTATAGGATCACAGCACTGTACTCCCTTGAATTCTGGGATCAGGGCCCCTTGCCCCTTAGTCTATGTGATCAGAGCCCTCTATCTCCTGACATGTGGGATTACAGCCTTTTCTACCCCATGATCGCAACCCTGTACTCCCCAAATCTATGTGATCCCAGCCATGTACCCCCTGATCTATGTGATCACAATACTGCACCCCAGATCTATATGATCCCAGCCCTGTATCCCCTGATCTATGTGATCCCAGCCTTGTACCCCTTGATTTGTGTGATCCCAGTCCTGTATCCCCTGATCTGTGTGATCCCAGTCTTGTATCCCCTGATCTATGTGATCCCAGCCTTGTACCCCTTGATTTGTGTGATCCCAGTCCTGTATCCCCTGATCTGTGTGATCCCAGTCTTGTACCCCCTGATCTATGTGATCCCAGCCTTGTACCCCTTGATTTGTGTGATCCCAGTCCTGTATCCCCTGATCTGTGTGATCCCAGCCCTGTATCCCCTGATCTGTATAATCCCAGCCCCGTATCCTCTGATCTGTATGATCCCAGCCCTGTACCCCGTGACCCAGGTCGATCCCAGCACTGTGCTCGCTTACATCTTGTGAGGAATCAGTCGCATGTATTTCCCAGGCACCGACAAGCCTCCACTGAGTTTGGGAATGTATGTATAGGCGGCCATGCTGGGTGTTGTAGTTGTACAGTAAGTACAGTGTGTACAGAAGGACATATGCCTAGCAGGGCTCGGACTGTGTGTGTTGGCGATAAGGGCGGACAGGACGTAGACATTGTGCCGAGCCCTCCTTCCTCTTGGCACAGGCCGATAACATCGGAGGACACCAAGTTCTTCCCCTCTACAGACACAAGTCAGCCCGCACACGCCTCGCCCCCGCCCCCCTCCTGACGTCAGCAGACGAACGAGGGGGCGGCGCCCAGCCCCGGCACCAGCTGACTGACCCCAGCTGGATCGGGGCGCTTTGAACCCGAGCCAAGTTAGTTTCATTGTGTTGCTGGCCCCGCCCCTCTGGGCTCACCCCATATATAAAGGCAGGCTGAGCCGGGAGAGCTGTAGAATCAGCGGAGCTGCTAGGACTGTGCACTGCTCGTCTCCTGCTGCCTATAGGACTTGTCTACAACTCGTACAGTATGACAGTAAAGGCGGACACCGTGCCCAGCACACTCACCTACTCCAGGATGAGGGGCATGGTGGCTCTGCTGATCGGTGAGTGCTGCTCCGGACTACTGGATGTATGGGGACCTGGACGGGGACATAGTGAGCACTGGATTGCCCTCCACCTGCCTGTACTCAGTCTCTACTTGTCTCTTGTGTCTTACAGCTTTCATGAAACAGAGAAGAATGGGCCTCAATGACTTCATCCAGAAGATCTCCACCAACACCTACACCTGCAAGCAGTAAGTGGACTTTCTGACCTACCTGATAGACATGGGGTGGACCCAATCTTCTTCATCTACCTTTGTAGATTGCTTGATGCCTGCTAGGTGCTGCATGTTTTCTATATGCCATCGATCATTCTTCGCCCTACACGGTACAATTAGATCGTACAATCTACTTTAGACTTACCAGAACTATGTTAGAGGAGCACCTGCCTAAACCTTTCCATCATTTTTCCACTATGGTTGTTGGTAGATCTAAAGCTGGTTGTACAATCACATTGTGATGTGTGTGGTGCCCATTATAAACAGACTACTCCTTGGATTTGTGGATGAATACAATGATGTGATGCTGATCGGAAGGCAGAGAATATTCTCCCATTCATAGTCCTCTGCAGTCAGAATTGTATGGCTCGTGCTGCCCTCTAATGGCCACAATGTAGTTTGTTCACTTTTTTTAAAAACAACTTTTTTTTTTTGTTCTTTATTTTAGCAGTGAAGTGCAATCCATCCTGAATATTTCACAACCTTCAGAGCCAGAACTTTTAAATGGAAACCCCTCACCCCCTGTAAGTATCTATGCTGCTTCTTTTAATAATAGTCTAGCTTGTACGGCCTATTCACACTTCATGCAGAAAAAATCTTGTATTTTGCTGCATGAAGATGCATGGCAAGTAGAAATCTTGTTCTTTGATACATGTCTGGTTTGCATCTATGACCTGCAGTTTACAACCCATTCACACCAGAGCAATCTGAATCATGTTTTCTAAATCATTCAATGTCCAACGTCAAGATTCCCATTGTATTTAATGAATTCCTATTGATAAATTGTATCAATTGTATTGCTTGAAGCTTTGTCACTCAAAATAGTAGATGGACTTCTTTGGGACTGAGTTGTGTGTTTTGGGAGCACCTTGAAAATGTGTTTTTTGGCTGTTATAGATTTTAATGGGAACACCTGAAAATGTGTTTTTGGCTCTTATAGACTTTAATGGGAGCACATGAATATGTGTTTTTGGCTCTTATAGACTTCAATGGGAGCACCTGAAAATGTGTTTTTGGCCCTTTGTAGACTTTAAAGGGAGCACCTGAAAACGTGGGGGTTTTTTGGCCCTTATAAACATCAATAGGAGCACCTGAAAATGTGTTTTTGGCCCTTATAGACTTTAAAGGGAGCACCTGAAAATGTGTTTTATTTTTTTGGCCCTTATAAACTTCAATGGGAGCACCTGAAAATGTGTTTTTGGCCCTTATAGACTTTAAAGGGAGCACCTGAAAATGTGTTTTATTTTTTTGGCCCTTATAAACTTCAATGGGAGCACCTGAAAATGTGTTTTCGGCCCTTATAGACTTTAAAGGGAGCACCTGAAAATGTGTTTTATTTTTTTGGCCCTTATAAACTTCAATGGGAGCACCTGAAAATGTGTTTTCGGCCCTTATAGACTTCTGTTTAATTTAGGATTTGTCATCCAATAGTGCACAAGCGTCAAATGCATATCACAATTAAATATAGGCTTCTAAGATGTGGTGTATTTCTAAATATAAACCATTGATTATAGGCTTCTAAGATGCTTGATTGGTTTAAAAAAAAAAAAAAAAAAGAATTATTTGCATACCTTGCCATATACTAAGTAAGATATTTTGCCTTTTAGCCCAGTCCGTCGCAACAGATCAACCTTGGTCCATCATCCAATCCTCATGCAAAGCCATCTGACTTCCAGTTTCTGAAAATCATTGGGAAGGGCAGCTTCGGAAAAGTGCTCCTGGCACGACACAAAGCCGATGAGAAATTCTACGCTGTTAAAGTTTTACAGAAGAAAGCCATCCTTAAGAAAAAAGAGGTAATTATGACTTGTGTTTACTTGCTTCTATGTGACTCATACTGGTCAGTCTGGAGCTATGAACAGTACTCTTGAGAATGAGGAAAAGTTATCCCAAACAGTGTGCTGCTATGGAAACCAACAATATGAGTCTATAATTAGTTGTGAAATATGGGTTGATGTATTATGTGTGTTTATAGGGAAAAAAATCTTCCTGCTCATAGCAGCCAAGCACAATGTTTCTTTGAACCTGGTTTGGAGGAAAAAAAAAAAAAAAGAAACCGGTTGGTTCTTATAGGCAGAAATATTTTATTATATTATTGTTATGATCATATTTTTCTTCTGTGATGGCAATGTCTCCCGTTAGTCAGTAGTTGATGTATTCTTTTTTTTTTTTTTTATATCCTCAGGAAAAACACATAATGTCAGAGCGCAATGTGCTGTTAAAAAACGTCAAGCATCCTTTCCTGGTCGGGCTTCACTTCTCCTTCCAGACGGCCAGCCGATTATACTTCATTTTGGATTACATCAATGGTGGAGAGGTAAGCAGGAGTTCCATCCAGCATACTTTTTTCCTGTTTCAGCTAGCCATAGCATTGTCTTTTCTTTCACTATGGGAAAGTACTGCTAAAGGGTGGAAAGTTACTAGATTTAGCATTTCCCTATGGGCTGCCAAGGTTCAGGCTGCTGCCGATCACCCAGCTACTTCCAGCCATTGTCTTTTTAGCTCCGCACATCAGCACACGTCCATTGTATGATTGCAGCTGCTTGAGCGTCTTTTCTAATCTTTATTTATATTTTCTCTTTTAGCTTTTCTACCATCTACAAAGAGAACGTTGCTTCCTGGAACCAAGAGCTCGGTTTTATGCAGCTGAAATAGCAAGTGCACTGGGATACCTGCATTCTCTGAATATTGTTTACAGGTCAGTTGTCTTTCCTTAATCCAGACGACTCCATACTGTTTTGTGTTGAATGGACTGAACACTGGCTTGTGTGTAGACCTTGAGCACTGTCTTATCTTATTTTGCTTTTCCTTTGCAGAGACTTGAAACCTGAGAACATATTACTGGATTCACAGGGTCACATTGTCCTAACTGATTTTGGACTTTGCAAGGAGAACATTGAGCCCAATGGCACAACTTCTACTTTCTGTGGCACTCCAGAGGTATGTCTACTTTTTTTTTTTTTTTTCTTTTCATTAATGTGTAACTTTTTAATGCTGTGCTTCAAAATGTGACTTATCTAATCATTTTTATTCCATTTACAGTATCTAGCACCAGAGGTTCTTCACAAACAGCCTTATGACAGAACAGTTGACTGGTGGTGCTTAGGAGCAGTACTGTACGAAATGCTTTATGGCCTGGTAAGTAGCATCTAAATCCATTTTATAATTCACAGACTGCCTTTTTTTTTTAGTTAAAGCTCATCAACAGGCAAAAAAGTTTTCCCATGCAGTGGGGCTGTGCCCACACTGCACGGGTTAACTGCTCGTTTTTGTCTAGGGGAGAGGAGAAAGGAGATATACCTACCTGCTCCTCCAATCTCCCAGCACCTCCACACTCCAGTGGTCTTGATTTGTGGACTGTTCCTGATGTCATCAAGCCAAGAGCAGGCTCCAAATAGACCAGGAACAGTCCACTGCTGAACCGTGGGTGAGTGGAATTTTCTGGTGGAGCAAAGGATCGGGTGAGTAAAAGTTTTCTCCTCATCCCTAGACAAAACGATCAGTTGATCTGTGCAGTGAAAGGCACAGCCCAACTGCATGGGAGAACTTTATTTTTTTGCCAGTAGTTGGGCTTTAAAGAGCTGTAATAATGATGAAGTGTGTTGTCCACAAATCTAACAAAGTGCTTGTTTTTTCCACAGCCACCATTTTACAGTCGTAATACAGCTGAGATGTATGACAACATCCTGAATAAGCCCCTGCAGCTGAAACCAAACATAACCAACTCAGCCAGGAATCTTCTGGAGGGCCTACTGCAGAAGGATCGCACTAAAAGACTTGGTGCCAAGAATGACTTTGTAAGTGGACATTCCTTGTACTAAATTCCCATGCTGTTCTGACACTCAAAGATCATGTCTGCATAATTACTTTTGATTGATCTAATCCTATTCCTTCTTTGCCGACAGATGGAGATTAAGAACCACATCTTTTTCTCTCCAATTAATTGGGATGATCTCATCAATAAGAAGATTACTCCTCCTTTTAACCCAAATGTGGTAAGTATTAGGCAGCTATGCCCTAATGCTAGGTTATTTTTAATGTTGGAAGACCTTAGATTTCATTTTAATTGGTTCACTTGCTTGTAAATCACACTTGTGTCTTGAATTAGGATGATAGTGTAGTCATGCAGGATTCATATGTACATTTACATGCACAGCACTAATCTGTAGCCTGATAAAACAGTGACAGACTGTCCTGCTCCCAGAAGGACCTTATTCATTAGCAGTTTAGGTTACTGAGGTGGCATAGTGGAGAAGTATCACCTTCATTTGCAAGTTCATGGTCCTAAACTGTTTTTGTTTACTTTTCTTTTCAATAGAGTGGCCCAAGCGATTTGCAACACTTTGATCCTGAATTCACGGAAGAACCAGTCCCGAATTCCATTGGCCAGTCACCTGACAGCATTCTCATAACAGCCAGCATTAAAGAGGCAGCAGAGGCGTTTATGGGTTTCTCCTATGCCCCACCCATGGAGTCCTTCCTTTGAGAAAGGTTTCTGTCACCATGTGGTCACATTTAGTCAAGTCACAAAAGTTGCACATCCTTCATGACAGCATCACAGCCTTAATTTCAACATGACCAGTTTTTCTGGAAGAACGCACAGTGGAGCTTAGTCAACGAGGGAAAATAAGTGACTTTATTACAGGCAAGGCCTTTCAGCTGTGAGGGGCTGGCTTCATAAAGAACCAGCTCTGCCAGTGAGACTGCAGATCCCAGACTTTGTGAGCAGACTGAGGAGTTTCATGAAGAGTCATCGAGGTGGAAGAACATCCGATGTTTTAGTATGATTTGGTTTTGTTTTGCAACGTGCCTTTCTCAATCAGAGGTCCAGAATAGCTTGAGAACTGTCCAGATGAGATGGTATTTCTTGGCTGGTGGACTCTGCTTTCACAAGTGGACAATGGTATGAGTGTGATTTACAATTGCAGTATAACTGTGATTTCTCACACCTTAATGTGACACTAATTCTGGGGCATTGTACCTTTTTTCTTCCATATGTGGAAGTGAAGTTTAATGTACATTTTTTTTTGTTTTGGATAGTACTAACCAAGTGTATTGCCATGGGCTTGCAATGACCTTCCTTCTTCTTTTTTTTTTTTTTTGTTTGTTTTTTGTTTAAAATGCTTGAGGTAAAGCATTGCTGCTATTCAAAAATTTCTATTTTTAGAAATGGGTTTTATGGACCAAAATGCCCCACATTTAGTTATTTGAAGCTGTAATATGTGGTTTAAATGTACATTATTTATGATTTATTTTTTGACATTCCTGACCATCTTTGTATATATTATGTGTATATATACTAGAGCTGTATATTTAAACTGATGGATGTACTTACAAAGAAATGCCAATGTACTATAACAAAAGGAAATGTACCTTTTCTGTGACCAAACCCAAGGGTTTGCAATAAAACTTTAAAACACATGTATGGTTTTGTACACTGTTATGAAGAAGGGACATTGATAATGGAAATGAAAAGTATTTTGTAGCAATAAAGTGGATGGACCCCAGTGACTTAATGCAGATGCAGTGTAATTGTGGCTGTGCAAAAGGCAGAAAGATACCACCAAATGATCCTTACTCTTCCTGAGACCATCATGAAGGCTTTCATTGCTGACTTCTTTTTCTGTAAATCCTGGTTTTCATGTTTATCCATTTTGTTTCAATACTCTGAGCCACAAACACAGAATAAGTATCACCTAAGGATTTCAGACTTTCCTGATCTGAATATCTGTTCTAGATCAGTGAATAAAGCTGGCCTTACACATTAAGATTGTGCCACGCTAAACAGAATAGATGGAAGAATCTGCAGGGGTGCTATTGTATTTTGACAGCTGGCATCTGTGGCTGTCAAGATACTGGAAAAGTGCCTACATCTGATTTGGATGTAGGTGCTGGTTGGTCAAGAATGTTGTACTTGGCTCCTTTTAATAAAAGTCAGCAGAAATCAGACAGAATTTGAACCAGGTAATGCCAGGTTTGGAAAGTACATAAGCTAGTGACTTAACATGACCAGGCAACTAACCTTTTATAGTTGGTGAGTAATAGAACCACCTTTTATCTCTTGAATAAACTTCAAAGGATACCTCTCATGAGAGGTATATGAAGCCTTTCATTGCTGACCACCTTCTAAAACTGCCGGTTGATTAACTAGTATGCTGAGCCACAGACACAAACAAAATTGCGGTGGGTAAAACCAGAATGCAGATCTCATGCTCTGCATAATGATTTTGGATAAGCCACTCAAAGTATTGATGCCAAAGGGTCAACATGACATCCAGGCAACTAGCATTTTAAGGAGGTCAGAAGTGGGATTTAATGTGTTGGTCCCATGACCAGTTTTTTTTTTTTTTTTTTAAGCTGTTATTTTCCAGGTTACAAGGTGATGAAGGCACTTGACTAGTTACTTCAGGCAGCAGCACTGTTTAATATGAGGCCCATGACTTCGGCCTTGTTCACACTGCATTATTCAGAAGAATATCCTATGTAGTACATATTAGTTTTCTAGGCAGCACTCCTCTGGGGAGACCCTGCAGGAGAATCCATACAGATCAAACCGGCAGCTGCAGTATCAATGCTCAGACAGTATTCATTTTACCCTAATTATGGGTACACACAGGGAGTTTTTTCCTTTAAACAAAACTGAAAGGTCCCGTTACTAAGTAAGTGATATTAGTGTGGTGATCTCCCATGCTGAGCTATTGTGTTCTGACATGGGGACTGCCCCCCTGCCAGAACAGACTGGTCGGTGTTCACAGCCATTGGCTGCAAATGCTGATCGGATGCTGGTTTAACAGCATGCCCATTCGATATAAGCCAGTCCTTACTTAGACTGGCTTCTGACGGACAGGCTGCTGCACACACAGAATGAATATCAGTCAGTTCCTGTTGAACCGGCTAATATTCGGCTCCTGTGTTCCAGCCTTGACATGCAGCTGTGCTACAGTAATTGCAAAGCAATCATCCTGCTCAGACCTGGTTCCTCCTTATGGGTTTTAACTAACTGATGAGTCCCCAAAACCCCACAAGGGACCAAAATGTGACCAAACCTTGAGGCCACATAGAAAACGAGAAAATGTGCCTAACAAATCAGGCAAATAGGCTGTTCACTTTTCAAAGGATTTTTTCCCAATGCTTAGTAAATGTGGTGAAATATCACTTTCCAAAAAATATCCAATCCCATGCAAGGATAATTAAAGAAAAAAAAAACATTTTTGCTTATACATGGTGGAAGCCTGGGGAAAATATCTTTGCAAAGTGCACGGCCCATTTGCCTTTAATAAATTAACCCCTGAGTGTCTATTAAAAAAATATCCACCAGAATTCCCCTTTCATTTTTTTTCAGTGCAATGAAAGGATGTAAAGCAGGAGTCTCCAGACATTTCAAATAAAGGGCCAATTTACTGTTCTTCAGACTTTGGGGGGGGGCAGATTGTCTCCAGTGGGGTCCAGTATCAGTGAGAATAAACATGGCCTGATGGTTGGTGGTCAGTAGGAAGAGTAGTGCCCCATCCTTGGTATTAGTGGTAAGACTAGTACTTGTTCATTGGTATCAGTGGAAGAAGTAGTGCCCCACTGTTGATGTCAATGGGAGGATTAGTGCCCCAAGGGCTGGATAAAGGCCAGCAAAGAGCCACATTTTGGAGATTCCTGATGTAAATCAAAATCTGATTTGTCACTATGAACAATAAGGATAGTTCTTCTTTCAGGCACTTTGTAAACAAGGGTCAAAAAGGCTTGGAAGTTATTTAAAACCCATACGTTTTTATTGTTTTAATAGAGTAGGGAAGGGTTAAAATACCTATTAGGTTATTTTCATTGCCTGTGCCCTTCCAGGGAGATTTCTCTATTTGGAGTGGGACTATTTATATAATTTATATACATTTTTAAGGAATTTTTATTTATTTTTATGATTTAATTATTTGCACTGTTTGTAATGTTTTCATATCAGATTTCTCTTTCACTTCCTGTCCTAGAGGCAATAGGAAATGGGAGGAAATCTCTACAAAATGATTGGAATTCCTACCTTAGGCACTTTGTAAAATAAGGGTCAAATGGGCTTGGAAGTTATTTAAAACTCATACGTTTTTATTGATTTAATAGAGTAGGGAAGGCTTAAAATACCTATCAAGTTATTTTCATTGCCTGTGCCCTACCAAGGAGCTTTCTCTTTCACTTCCTGTCCTAGAGGCTATTGCCTCTAAAATGGGAGGAAATCTCTACAAAGTGATTGAAATTCCTACCTTAGAGAGTTGCTACAGGTGCTAATGTTCCCTATTGAAGGCTTTTCATTCCCTTTCTTTGGTGACCATCCATAGTTTTTGAATTCTCCTTACTTGCTGTCTCAATAGACAAGTAGAGAGGTGACACTGACTGCAAAAAAAAAAATCTTGACAAAGGGTCTAACACTTTTCTACTCTATCCAAAGCTAGTTAGATATGCTTTTCCATACACTTTAACCATTAAAAATAGAATAATGAAGGATGCTGAAGAATTTTGTTTTTTGTGCTCAGTTTTTGCACATACGACATTCTGGAAAGATTTGGCATCTGGACAATGACCCTAATGAAGAGATGACAGTGGGTGCCACATGACTAAGGCATTAACCTGACTGACCTGACCATGATTCTGGCTGGAGAAGCCCTGTCTCCACGTGGAATTACCAAGTAATCCGCTTTCCTTCACGAAACTCGCATGCACTGTACATGTTTTTCTATTGACATTCCACTTCTGTTGAGGCTGTGACTGTGATTTTTATGCACTATATGGACATGATTAATAAGCATCCTTTTTGTATTACTGGCTATACTTTCACGTGAAATGATCTGTTTATAAATGTTTATCTTAATGACATTAGCGTTTATTTCTATTCATCCTAAATGATCAAGAAAAGAGATTACTCATGAAGGGGCTTAGTAACATATGCATGGGCTTTGTGAAATGTAATGATGCAATGCTGCATAAAGCCAGTCAGATGTCATATTTAAAATAATGACAGGTGAGCTCTGTTTGCTGCTGTTACGCTTATCACTTTAGGGTTGATTTACTAAAGGCAAATAGACTTGCACTTTGCAAGTGTAGTTGCAATTATTTTCCCAAGAGTTTAGTAAATGTGGTAAAGCTCTGCTGGCTCCCATCATCCGATCATGTGCCAGCAAAAATGATTTTTTTTTAAATTTTCCTTGCACCCAATTGGGTTCTTTACAAAGTGAAAGCTTCACCGTATTTACATTTATTAAGAAAAAAGAGTGCAACTGCACTTGTAAAGTGCATGTTCTATTTACCTTTAATAAATCAACCCCATGTTCCTTCATTGGTACACAAAGTACATTTTTGGTGTTCCCACTGTATTATGTAATTGCAACATTTTTATTAATATCATGTTTGATAAAACCAGGGTATGCAGCATGTTAAAGGGGATAAAATAATATTTAAAGTTCAACTCTAGGTATGATCTGTATTGAATTCACACATCGGCCAGCTTGGACCAATGTAAATATGCATATCTCATACTTGATGGGCTACTGGAGGAGCTGACAATCACTGTAGTAGTTGTTGCTACTGCACAATGATCACCCTGATCTTCTGGATCCTTTGCTGAGCAGCTTCTCCTGGGCACACTGATCACAGGAGATTGCTTGCTTGCAACTGCAGCCAATCACAGAGCACCTTGTATTTTTTTTTCCCAGTGAATGCAAGACATTCTTTGATTGGATGAGGGGGAGATTGTGATCGCCAAATATACAATCACAAATATGTCTGGGACTTTAATTATGCCTCCGATTGTAACACATAAAAATATCTCCACAATTTGTTAAAGGTTCTCAGACTACTGTCCACAGTGTGACTATTGTATGCCCTCAATGGCAGTCTTTGTATTGTATATTTTATATACATTTTTTTATTATTATTATAGAGGATTTATATAGTGCCAACAGTTTGCTCAGCGCTTTACAATATAACGGGAGACAATACAGCAACAACACAGTTCGATACAAGAGGGTTAAGAGGGCCCTGCTCCTTGGAGCTTACAATTTAAGAGGGAGGGATGCCATTTGGCAGTTTTAATACTGTTATAATAAAATATTCTGAGAACCTTTAACAAATAGTGGATATATTTTTATGTGTTATCATCAAAGGCATAATTAAAGTCCCAGACATATTTGTGATTGTATATTTGGTGATTTACATGGGTATGATGCCTCCCGTGGCGTAATTACGATCTGAGTTCAGCACTCCACCCATGTTTGTTCATTTGGTGAGATTGTGACATCACTGCGTCTCCTTCTAATCCAATCAGATAACAGGTTATATTCAATGAAAAGATACAAGGAATTCTGTGAATGGCAGCAGTACCCCTGTGGTCAAGAGAAGCTGCAAGGCCCAGTACCCTGAATACGGCAGCAATCACCATAGTAGTGCCGAATTCTATTTTCAGCTTCCCGAGCAGCCCCTCTGGTATGAGTTATGCATACTTCTATTGTTCCAAGTTGGACCAGTGTAGTACAGACAATCACTTTAAGCACTTCACTCCCCTCTTCAAGGCTGAGAAGCAAAATTGCGGATTTTACATTAATGAGATTCAGCCAATCTGATACAATAGCATTTCACCAGGCAGCAAGCAAGCAAAAATACAATGTGCAATGACAACTCAGCAGTCCACTTTCTTTGTTTTGATCAATACAAAAGTGACATGTGCTTGCCTGCTGTAGACTACTGGACTTGTCACATTCCTTGTGCCCTGTCCATTGTCTTAATGAATAAACTAGTATGCATGCTATACCTAAAAGATGGGAATAGCCTCATTTCTATATATGAGTTCATGTAAGCTACGGTGGGAGAGGAGTGAGATCTGCAACCCCTTTAAGTACAAATGCTTATACCACATTTTAACATAGTGCATGTAAAATGATGTTTTCAAGTCTAAACACAAAAGACACCTAGTAGATGTTCTTATCATTTGTTTTTCAGGGATCCACATTTAAGGTGGGAATACACGGTTAGAAAATAGACCGATCGGTCATCCAACGACCGATTGGCGTTCGTTCATTGGCCGAAATAGTGGCCCACAATAACCAATTGAAAAAAATTGTTAGTCGAGCAATACGAAGTGTTGACATCTTCCGTGCAAGTGGAAGTGATGCAGTATGCGTGTGACCTTGTAGCCACACCCTTTCGCCCAGAACGAGTGTTCAATGCCTCCCAGAACGAGCAATTGGACATAAATCCTTGGAATTAATTGGATTTATGGATCCTTGAACATTTGGACATAACTGGATTTAATTGGATTTATGGATCCTTGGACAAAATTGGATTAAATTGGATTTATGGATCCTTGGACATTTGGACAAAATTGCATTAAATTGGATTTATGGATCCTTGGACATTTGGACATAATTGGAATAAATTGGATTTATGGATCCTTGGACAAAATTGGATTAAATTGGATTTATGGATCCTTGGACAAAATTGGATTAAATTGGATTTATGGATCCTTGGACATTTGGACAAAATTGGATTAAATTGGATTTTTGGATCCTTGGACATTTGGACATAATTGGAATAAATTGGATTTATGGATCCTTGGACATAAACATCCAGGTCATCTTCTGTTTCCACTTATGCGTGATAGCGCTTGATAGATTTTTTTCGGACGACTGTCATACCACTGCATAGAAAATCGGTCCTTTGCATGCGAAACGACAATATTTTTCACAGTTGTTCAACCAGATTTTTTCATTCACAATATCGTTGTCAGTTATAACATCCTGCTCATCAAGGAAGAGAAAATCAGTCGATCATTTGATCAACTAAATTTTTCGTACGATTTTCTTACCGTGTATTCCCATCTTAAGGCTCATGTCAGATGGACAAAGTGTGGCTGGCAACACTTCTCCAGTGACAGGAGACAACTCAATTTAAATTATCCTGTGGAGTTGCATTTTTGATGTATAAATCAGCAATAGTCCTCTAGGTTGCTGCTTCTTTACTCTACATTAGTTTCAGCTGCTTTTCAAGCAGTGATGGAACATCTTCCACCAGTGATAATGTTAGTTGAACATCAATGATTCCAACCCTAGCGAAGTGTCACCAGTGATGAATGATGCATTGTACTGAGACACAATAAGTGTTAGAATAGCATAGAAAACTCATTGTTAGCTTGTTTTGCTTCAGGAGGCACAGATGACTTTATTCAATGAAGAGTTCATGTTCAAGTGCTACACTCTGGGTTCAATAGCAACCGATTGTACTGATCTGACTTTAGCTGGATAAATTCTGATTGGTTGTTATGCATTAGGCTGGCCATATGCTGATCTATTATTGTCTGGTCGCTGATGAACTGGCTGAAATGAAAGCAGTGGGTGGCCCTGGTGGCTCCCTAGTTCCTGACAATCTTCGATCTAAAAATGAAAGAAGCCGAATCTCGTGCAGCCAATAAGTTTTAGCCACTGCTTGGCAGCACCCACTGTATTCTGCCAGAGCCAGCTATTAGAATATAATAGCCTCAGTCAGAGATTTATTAGTTAATTATCTCAAGTATTCGATTAGTAAAATCTACAATTGTGGGGCTAGCTTTACTGTGATTTCTTCATTTAATAAGGCTGAAAGTGTATAGACAGAGAAGTGCTCTGCAACTGTTCGAAGCTTCAGGTCAGCTGGGACCTTTGTGTGGGTCTCCAGTGAAACTTCTGCTATCTTTCTATCACTTTCTGTGTATCCAGATGTTTTAATGGAAGAATGGTTTTTGTTTGCCTAAAGGTTCTGCATTGCATTGCAAGGTTAAAGTTGAACTCCAAAATATTCCAAAATTGTCTTAATTTAAATTCCATGTGTATTTTTATGTCACTCTTGGTGTCCTTTCTGTATTTCTTCCAGATCTGTGCAGTAATCTAGCATTAAACAACTTCTTTACTGTACTGTGCAGGAACTTCCTATAATAAAGACCAGTCACTGCTGGTCTCACTCCTTGTGCAGGGTGACTGGTCTTGTATACGCCCTTGATTGATTACAATGCGTAGCTTCTCCGGGATCTATCTGCTCCGGTTATAGTAAGTCCTACCCATTACACATCAATATTAATACACTTTACAATAAGAAAACCTTTGCACTGTTTTTTGCATCTCTGGCAAATGTAAGCCTTTATTTTGCTATTGTCTGATTATATGTACATTGTATACTTTATATGGCATGCTTTTTCATCTATTTAATTCAACTGATAAACTGGTTCACAGTGGTGCAGTGCAATGCTTTGTGGCAGCCAATCACATTTTAATTTGCTTATGTCATCTCAATGGAAGATGATTGTTGATCGGGTTTATGGATTGCTGTACTTTGTCTTTGAATTTATTGACTTTGTTATTTATTGTTTTTGTTATCAATGTACAAGTACAGTGCGTGATAACTGACAATGACAAAGTACGTAAGACATGGTTAAACCCATTTTTATTGATTTTGCAAAAACAGACTTTTTTATTTAATGAAATCTACATGTGTATATGAGGACTGGAAAATTGAGAAATTTGTTTTCCTAAAATAATAGAATTGTTAAAAAAAAGTAAAAATTTCAGTAAAAAGTAATTGTAAAATAAAAAGAGATACTTGGAAAATAAATCCAATTTGCCAACATGGTTGTTTAAACTAAATACCATAGTTATTCATTACATATACAGAGTGGGTCAGTCACCCTATCCAAGCTGTTGTGGGTGCCCACAGACACTACTGGCTAATGCTTTTTAATGGGAAATAGGAACTGGACTAGAGCAATGGTAACTGGAGTTTTGGAGAGCTCTTAAGTGGACCTGAACTCAAAAAAGTGAAGCTTTCCCATAGTATAAGGAATCTTTAGAATTTTTTTATTATTCCTAAGCTATACCCTGTAGGGTTTACCTTTTGTCTGGAAATCCTCTTGAAAAATAGCAGTGTTCTTCCTGGTATGTGCGTGTGTCCAGGCACTCATGTAGATACAAGCTCATAGCTATGTATCTGCAGTGTGAGATCTAAGGCACTGCTGCCTTTGACTGATAGTCTCAGAAGATGTGGACTCAAATTTGGTGATGTCACTACTGTGCTGCTCACTGTTCTGCTTGCTGGAGCCTCTGACATTAAAAAGTAAAGCTCCATTTCTACTGAGGTGACTGCCTCCATACAGAGACACAGTACAGAACAAGGCACAGTAAGTCAGTAATGGGGAGACCGCAGACAATACTGGTGACTAGTCATTTGCCCTCTGTCTGCCATTTTTGGACACATCTTCCAAGTCTAGTCCCTCTTTAATATGTTGCATTGAAGGATGTGCACTCCTTCATGGACACTTGACATTTTGATAATGCTGGTAATGTTAGCTGTGTAAAGTCACGTTAAAAACATGAGTTTTTCAGCTTTTTTTCAGCATTTTTGCATTAGCGTTTAGCGGCATTTTGGCGTGATTAGTGGCATTTACCCGCGTTTGTGGTTTTTAGTGGGTTTTAGTGGTTTTTTTGACAGTCAAAAAACGCAGAAAGATGCCGGTTTGCGGCATATTACCATGTTTTGCCATGTTTTTCAGCGTTAGAGCATTTTTACAGCTAAAAAAACTGCTCTAGAAACCCACTAGTATTGGAGGTTTTTTCCTGCCAAAGTCCCTAACTTACATTCATTAAGCTACCAGCATGTCTTTGGAGTGTGGGAGGAAACTGGAGTACCAGGAGGAAACCCACACAGGCATAGGGAGAACATGCAAACTCCAGGCAGGTGGTGCTGGGGTTGGGATTCCAACCAATGACCCTAGTACTGCCAGGTGGAAGTGCTAACCATTTAGCCACTGTGCTGCCCATTATAACAAGTATTATTATAGCCCTAAAGCAAAGTACCCTTTTTCTTAGTTATAATATCAAGATAATAATTTATAATATTGAAAATATCCCAGCAATGCAAAAACTTAAGGACACATTTGGTGTTTTTTGTTTTTTTATGTATGCCTGCCCTGTTTCTCTGTCTTTTTTCCTGCATGTGTCTCTGTGTATTTGTATTCATTTTGTCATGCATGCAGCTTACTTTAAAAATGTGCAATTATGTGGCACAGGGAACAGTATTCCTTTATAGGTCTCCATAATAAAATTATGTAGTGATCTCAGATAATACAGGATAACATGCAGCAATCAGAGACTCTCACTTGACATTATCCCAAGGTGCTAACATACAGTATATTAAGTGATGTATGGTAGGACGTGATATGATCATTGAAGATTTTGTGTCCAGCGTACAATATCATAGTCTTGTGCAAGGGACAGCCTTTAAAATCATCTTAATGAAGAATTTATTTCAGGTACTTATATTTCAATTACTTTTCCGTTAGATTTTTAAGAGTGTAGATTTAAAATAATATCTCAGATGGGATGCAAGAGATAATACAGCTTATTTCTGCACTCACATTATGAAACTATCGGGGACTGAACAGAACATTTCCAGAGTTGTTTCTACAATTTAGTGTAGAATATCTTTTGCTTGACTGAAAACACTGTCCACATATTATATCATTTAATGCTGAAATTGCTTGTATAGGGCAAACATTGTCTGAAGGTCTGCAGGAACGTTTCTTGTATTCCACTGCTTGCAAAACTTGGAATTATGATTGTTACTGTAAGGCAGAGGTCTCCAAACTTCTAAACAAAGGGCCCAGTTTACTGTTCTTCAGGCTTTAGGGGAGCCTAATTATGGCCTGTGGGAGTAGAAACAATGCCCCATTCTTGGTATCAGTAGAAGGAATAGTGCCCCATCGTTGGCGTCAGTGGGAGGAATATATCCACATTCATGGTGTCAGCAGACAAAAAAGTCCTGCATCAGTGTTGTTAGTGGGAGGACCAGTGCCCTATCACTACTGTCAGTGGAAGGAATGGTGCCTCATCGATGGTGTCAGTGGGAAGAATAGTGCCCCATTGATGGTGTCAGTGGGAGGAATAATGCCCCATCACTGCTGTCAGTGGGAGGAATAGTGCTCAATCGTTGGTGTCAGTGGAAGGAATAGTACCCCACTCATGGTGTCAGTGAAAGCAAAAGTGCATTAGGCAATGGTGTCAGTGGGAGGAATAATGCCCCATCACTGCTGTCAGTGGGAGGAATAGTGCTCTATCGATGGTGTCAGTGGGAGGAACAATGCCCCATCACTGCTGCCAGGGGGAGGAATAGTTCTCTATTGACGCTGTCAATGGGAGGAATAATGCCCCATCACTGCTGTCAGTAGGAGGAATAATGCCCCATCACTGCTGTCAGTGGGAGGAATAATGCCCCATCACTGCTGTCAGTGGGAGGAATAATGCTCCATCACTGCTGTCAGTGGGAGGAATAATGCTCCATCACTGCTGTCAGTGGGAGGAATAATGCCCCATCACTGCTGTCAGTGGGAGGAATAATGCCCCATCACTGCTGTTAGTGGTAGGAATAATGCTCCATCACTGCTGTCAGTGGGAGGAATAATGCTCCATCACTTCTGTCAGTGGGAGGAATAATGCCCCATCACTGCTGTCAGTGGGAGGAATAATACCCCATCACTGCTATCAGTTGGAGGAATAATGTCCCATCACTGCTGTAAGTGGGAGGAATAATGCCCCATCACTGCTGTCAGTGGGAAGAATAATGCCCCTTCACTGCTGTCAGTGGGAGGAATAATGCCCCATCACTGCTGTCATTGGCAAAAATAGTTCTCTATTGATACTGTCATTGGGAGGAATAATGCTCAATCACTGCTTTCAGTGAGAGGAATAGTTTTAATGGGAGGAATAGTGTCCCATTGATGGTGTCAGTGGGAGGAATAGTGCCCCATCACTGATGTCAGTGGAAGGAATGGTGCCCTATGAGTCAGATAAAGGCAAACAAAGGGCCACATCTAACCCCTGGGCCACAATTTGGAGAACACTGTTTTAAAGAGTCAGTCCAAACAACAATGGTATTATAGCTATAGGTGACATTTTGGTGGACTGTCTTCTACTGGCTTCTTCTATCTACTGGGGACTCATAATACCCTCCTGCTCTTTTTCCTAGCTCTGCAACTACCCTTCTTGACATTTTGGAAATTCTCTCCCATGGTGGGGTATTGACACTCTCACTGTAGAATTCTTAATACAAATCTATCTGGTTATACTATTTCTTATAAAATAAATTAAAAGTCCAACACATAGAGTATGACCTCTGCAGGATTGCAGATCTAGGGAGTCAAGTACAGAGAGCTCAGTAACGGGGGGCTTCTTGAAGACCTCAAATGTTGAACAACCCTGTTGCTAGGATGAAGCTGTATAAACATAGCCCCCTGAAAAAAAAAATACTGAAAATGTACCTGTTTGGCAGTTGTTTGTTATCTTGTGAGCTATCATAAACTGTCAGGTGTGTTGGATATTGAGCCTTTCTGAAGTTGCTCCTCCTGGCTGCTATGTCACCACTGTGTCTCAGCGGTGTATAACAAGGCGTTTGCCTTGGGTGGCAATTTTCAGGAGGGGGTGGTGCCTAGGGCAGCACAAGAAATGAATACACCACTGCTGTGTCCTGTAACAATGTAGCAGCCTGTAGGAGGAACCACATAGCTCAGTCTCCTACTTTGTATCGTGGTTCCTCCTGCTGACCCCACATGCTATGTGACACACCCAGAAGTGTCGGAGAGCAGCAGTACCTGTATCTCTGCAAGAGAGCAATGATTGGACTCCCTGTCCGCCAAACAGGTGAGTGTCAACATCTTCATTTACAAGAGACTCTGTATAATTATTTTAACCAAGCAACAGGGTTGCAGTAAACACTAAAAATGTAAATGTTTTGGGTGACCTGCGCCTTTAACAAACCATGAACTCACACATTCTTTTCTCTCTGACATACTGTATGTTCAAATTTGTGAAAGAACTATGAACATAAATCATTGCAGTGTGGTCTGCTGTCAGTAGATCTATTTTCCAAATGTTACCTCATTTTTAGATATACTGTATTTCTACTGGTTCGAAATGAGACTGTAAGCTTTGAAAGCAGGGAGTGATGTTTACTGGATTGTTAAATAGTTACACTTCAGAATTTTATCTGATGACTGTAATATTCTTTCCTGCATTCCCATTTATCTGTATGCTCAAGAGTACTGTGTATCTTTTGGCACATGAATAAACGTATATATGCTGTCATGCTTTGTAGTGTCTTGATTTAGAGCGACACCTTCAGGTGAAATAGAAATTCAACACATGGAACCAAGAAGAGTGGCTAAACCCAAAAACAAACATTTACTATATTGCAGTTTACCAATTCTTAGATGTGGCGGCTGCATTACTGTTCTTTTTTTAAGCTTTTTTACATTTTTCTTTTACCCTTTTGATCTGGTCAGTAAGACTATTATTTTTCAACTTCCTTTAACCTATTTCCCGCCGCCCTACCCGCGCCACCATTGGTGGCCTCACCTGTCGATCAACGGGTCCCAGCCGGTGATTCTTACCGGAGATCACCATGTATCACCGACGGGGGAAAGACCTGTATGTAAACAATACAGATCTCTCCCCTGTCAGCTCCTGCACATTGCTTTGTATTGCTCTGCATAGAATGTGCTGACACAAGTGAAGAACACACACAGCACACAGTTAACCCTTTGATCGCCCCAGATGTTAAACCCTTCCTACCCAGTGTCATTAGTACAGTGTCAGTGCTTTTTATTAGCACTGATCACTGTATTGGTGTCACTGGAAATGTCAGTGACAGTTAGTCAGTCCCCCCCCCCCCAGTGTCAGAATACCCGCCGCAGTCACACAATCACGCTATAAGTCGCTGATCGCCAGCATTACTAGTATAAAAAAAAATTCCATTATCTATACCGCCATTTGTAAACGCTATAACGTTCACGTAAACCAATTCATTTACACGTATTAGGATTTCTTTTAGCAAAGACATGTAGCAGAATACATTTTGGCCTAAATTGATGATGAAATTAGTTTTTTAAATTTTTTTACTGGACATGTTTAATAGCAAAAAGTCAAAAATATTGTTTTTGTTTTCAAAATTGTCAACCTTTTTTTTATAGCACAAAAAATAAAATGATGTGATCAAATACCACCAAAAGAAAGCTGTATTTGTGTGGAAAAAGAGGACATCAATTTCATTTGGGTGCAGCGTTGCATGACTGCTCAGTTGTCAGTTAAAGTAACGCAGCGCCGTATTGCAAAACATAGCCTGGGCAGGAATTTGGGTAAATCTTCTGGAGGGCAAGTGGTTAAAGATTTCTGCAAACAGTGCTTACAGGGTTCATTCATAAATGCATTGTACTAACATGTATTTTTTTAAATTACATTTTTTGATTGTTTCGCCCCTTATGAATCCTCATTTTGCCCATATTGGTTCTTATGAACTCCTTCCTCTATTTCTTACCTTAGGGATTTACACTTTTGTGTTTCCTGTTTTGTTTCCTGGTCATGAAGGGAGGTAAATCCCCTGGAGGACAAGTGGCAGACCAAGCTGTCCAGAAAAAATGGCAGTTAGAAGGTTGGGACACACCATTTCTGCTGACAGGGGTGCTTACAATCAGCAGGTTTTATTCAGTTATGTAAAACCTTTATCCCAAAAATAAAAAAATTGTTTCTGTAACTACTTATAAAGCGTTAGTTGGAGTTCGTTAGCCACTTACATAAAGTCCATCTAAATCTATTTAGTCCATCTAACATTACACTCTCACAGACAATGCTGCTGTCCAACACTGCTCCTTCATATACTGTATACAGTGGAGGAATAGGTGTAGCCACCTTAAGACAAACGTGTGTTACCAGCATAATCACCAAGTAAAAGTAAAGGAGAATTAAAAAAACAAGGAAAATCACATCTAAGGACTGGAAACCTAGGTTTAGTTCCACTCGGTTCACACCTATGCAGTTTGTGTTTGATATGTTTCTGCAGTGCTTTTTGCTGTGTGTTTTGTGTTTTTGCACACGTGGTTTGATGCGTTTTTGATGCAGTTTGCGATTTTTTTTCCAACTTACTTACTGGGCAGATTAAAACACAAAACAAATCAAAAATGCATTAAAATTGCACTACATGCATTTCTGCAGCATCTCCATTGAAGTCTATTGAACCAAAAACATAACATTTTGCGTTTAAAAAAGTCTCTGACCCCTGTCCAAAAAAAGCACCGGGTGAAAACACGGAGATGTGAACCTGTCCCATAGGAAATCATGTTAAATGGACTGCTGTGCATTTCTTTAAAACGCAAAACGCAACAGAAAATGCATAGGTATGAACCTAGACTAAGGGCCAGTTCACACTATAGAAACGCAGTCCAGATCAGGGGCGGACTGACCATTGGGAAACTCGGGCACTGCCCGAGGGCCCGGGGTCAGTAGGGGGCCCCATGAGATGCCCCTGGTACCTTTTTCATAGGCTTTTTTGAGTTTGGGCAAGGACACAGGGGCCCCATGATCCCCTATTGCCCGGGGGCCCCATGAGTTGTCAGTACGCCCCTGGTCCAGATGCATTCTGGATGCATTTCTGCATGCACATTATTTACGCAATTCCGGTGTGTTTTTGATGTGCTATTGATGTGTTCCAGTGCGTTTTTTATCCATTCCATTTCATTTTCTCCCTCTCTTTTTCTTTAATTTAAATAGGGACATGTGAATTCCAATGCATTTTTGGTGCGTTTTGGTGCATTCTAGTGCGTTTTTGATGTTCCAGTACAGTTCTGTGCATAAAAAATGCAGCCAGTTCTACTTTTTTTGTACAACCAGAACACATTGGAACCTCAAGCACTGATGTGACTGACATTGACAACCATATAACCTACTTTCTGTGCATTTTGGAGGCAGAAAAAAAGCAACTGAAATGCATGTAGTGTGAACTGGCCCTAAAGGAAATATGAACTGGTACAAATATGTTGGCACCATTGCTGACCTTCCACTGAAAATACTGGTTACCTGGCTGACTCTGGCTTCCGAGACCCTAAAACTGGCCATATACAGTAGGATTTACCTTGCCAGCCCTGTGAACTGAACGAAAGATGTCACTCAGTTCCCCCATCCATGCCCAAGAAGGTAGATGATCAAGTCTCTCTTGCTGGTGATTGTATTCTTACAACCAACACTTGCGGCTGTCAGAACACCCAAACAGTGGCTGCATCTAATTGGATGCAGACGCTGTTTTACTGACAATTTTACACCTGGCTCCTTAGATTTTCAAATTGGAGGATGTAGGGTTAGAAGATGCTGACAGGGCCGCCCAAATTTCATCTGGTTCCTGATGAACTAGTATGCAGCTCAAGTTAGTAATGGTAGCATCAGAAGTTCTGCTCTACACTTGTTCCAGCTTGATGAGGATCAGCATGAAAGCAGGGAAGCCAACTTTGGAGAAGTTAGCAAGGGCAGCTTTTGAAATGCCAGTGGCCTGGCTGTGTTTGATTTGAGTACGTTTGAGTACTGAACAAGCATGCAACCAATTAGTGTCCAATAGTGTTGGAATTTATTATCTCCATATTTGTTCTGGGGCAGTTGCTCATGTCTGAAGCCAATTTAATGGAAACCAGTCATTATTGTTATCATTATACAGGATTTATATAGCACCAACAGCTTCAGTCTATCCTGAACTCAGCGGCCAGACTCATCCACCTTACTAACAGCTCCGTATCCGCCACCCCCCTCTGCCAATCCCTCCACTGGCTTCTGATTGCCCAACGAAGAAAATTAAAACTACTAACACTGACATACAAAGCCATTCAAAACGCCGCCCCAAACTACCTCACCGACCTGACACCCAAATACCACCCTACCCGTAATCTTTGCACCTCACAAGACCTCCTACTTTCTAACTCCCTGGTCTCCACCTCCCACGCCCGACTGCAGGACTTGTCCAGGACTTCCCCCATCCTCTGGAACTCTCTACCCCAATCCATCAGACTGTCACCTTCCCTCCTCACCTTCAGGCGCACCCTGAAAACCCATCTCTTCAGGGAAGCCTACCCCACCCTCACCTAATTGCTCATCTACACTCTACACTCCTCCTACTACTTCATCCCCCACAGCCACTTCCTCCTGTACCACTATCCCCTCCCTCCTAGATTGTAAACTCGAAAGAGTAGGGCCCTCGAACCCCTCGTGTTTTGTATTGTTACTGTATTCTCCCATGTACTGTCCCCCACTACAATGTACAGCGCTGAGCAAACCTTTTGGCGCTATATAATGTATAATAATAATAAGCAGCACTTTAGATAATAAAAGGAGACAGTACAGTTACAATACAATTCAAGACAAGAGGATTAGGAGGGCCCTGTCCGAAAGAGCTTACAATCGAAAATGGAGGAAAATGTTATAGAAAAAGTAGTAACTGCATGGGGGATGAGTTGTTTGAAAATTAAAATTTCAGTTGTAAGAAGGAGTGGGATAGGCTTGCCCGATAAGATGAAGAAAAAGGGAGAATCCCTCCATCCCCATAGAAAACTCTCAGGGTAGAGAGGGATCAATAATTACGGGACTTTTAGATGTGCCAGCATAGGAGTAGTACACACCAAATCAATAAAATTCTAAATATTTATTACAATGATTAAAAAAAATGTCTAAAATGTATGCAATTGACTAACACCATGAGCCAGACATGTCCAAAGTCCGGCCCGCGGGCCATTTACGGCCCGGGGGGTCGGTTTAATACAGCCCTCCAACAGCCCTCCCTGCTCTGTGTAATGTGGCCCTCCCACGGCCCTCCCTTCTATGGCAGACAGTCTTCTGCTTGAGAGCAGAGGGCAGTGCGCATGCCTGACTGCGGCGCGTTCTCCCTGGTCTGTGTAAATGCGGCTGTCGCACGGCCCTCCCTTCTGTGGCAGACAGTCTTCTGCTTGAGAGCAGTGCGCATGCGTGACTGCACCACGCTGGGAGCGACAGAGGGCGGTGACGTCAGGGCTGGGCTTCCAGCGTGAAGTGTGTTTCTCTTCCCCTCCCGGCTGCCGAGCAGAGACTTCAGCTCCAGCTACCTTTTTCACCCTTCACATTAGTGCAGGTAAGTTTTTTTTTAATTTATTTTCAATACATTGTGAAAACTCAGCTGTCAGTTGATCTTAATGTTATGAAATGAAAAGTATGTCGTTTGCAATAAACTTGGCATAAAATAATTTATTTGCATTTAATTGTAATGGTTCAAAGAATGTTCGTAAAAATGTTTGGCCCTCCACCATGTTCACTTCATCCAATCTGGCCCTCTTTGAAAAAAGTTTGGACACCCCTGCCATAAGCCATATCCTGGCTGTTTTCAAAAACATGCAATCAACATAATAAAAAGATGTGATGTATATATGACACATGAAGGATCCATATGAGATGACATAATAAGGTGGGTACTTTACAAGCTTGATGTACTGGTGGCTTTATGGAAGTTGCCTTTTGTATTTTGATACCTATGAGTAATTTGATGTCATTAGACATTTTGCGGGTTATTTACTAAAACGGGAGAGTACAAAATCTGGTGCAGCTCTGCATAGAAACCAATCAGCTTCCAGGTTTTATTGCCAAAGCTTAACTGAACAAGTTGAAGTTAGAAATCGATTGGCACCAGATTTTGTCTGTAGACAGCGGGGAGTCTGTAGGGTGTGGTGGCATTGGGACTTCACTGTGTTGCAAGGATTGTGCTGGCTGAATTTAGAACTGATTTTTTTTCGGGCAGGTATGCAGAGTAAGTATTCCTGTGAATGTTTTCTGTGTATGCCATTGTCTGTGTTTTCTGTATTTTGATACTTTTCAGACACCTATATTTAATATGTATATAAAAAAAAGTGCAGCGCTTAAATTAAAAATCCAAAAATATGATAAACATAACCAAAGTCCAATCCAAAAGGCTTGAAACATATGAAAGGAAAGTTCATCAATCCAGGATCCACAACAATCCCATAGATTCCCAAGAAGTCACCAAGAGGAAAAGAAAAATCCTTCACTGGCACCAAACACACTGCCTCCTTAACCTCCCTAGCGGTATGATTATTTCAGATTTTTGGTGCTGAGAGCGGTACCATTATTTTGCATGGAAATATGTAGTTTTTTTATTGTAGGCTGTAATTTTTAGGAATAACTCACTGAAATCTGTACAAACAAGAGTCTATTAAACATCCCGGGTATGATAAAATTTGAAACACGAAATCATAAATTATAATTTAATAAATAATCATAAAAAATAATAATATAATAATAATAAATTTAATTCAATAATATAATCAAACCAAAAACACTGAAATTTGAAATAGAGCGCCAAGTTCACACATTGCTGAGCAAAGTCGCAAAATCGTTTTCAGTGTCTGATGACGAATTTCCCCACGAATCATTATCACTCAATTCTGCAAGTGGTTCTGATTTACTATCGCTGTTCTCTAGCTGGTATAAAACCGATTTTGACCTAAAGGGACACTTTTTGGACGCCATGGACTTTTCTCAGTTTCCAGGCAGAAAGAACAGTCAAAATGCAGGCAGGGCACAGGACAAAGCACTAGGGACAAAATGTATGTGAAATGGTTTGAAACAGCAATGTTTTACTATGTAAAATTTGTTTGGAAAAAAATTAAATTTTTTAAAATTTTCAAATTTCCCGCCGTCGGCGGCGCCCGTACGACCCAACGTCACAGGGACCGGAACACAGAAGCCGGATGCCGGCATTGGCCAGAGGAGATGGCCGGGGATGCTGCAGGGGACACTTCACGGGAGCGAAGGACAAGGTAAGCTCTGCAGGGACTCCCTATGCAGCACCGCATGGTAAGCCCGAGTGTAGCTTGGGGTTACCACTTTTGGCAGTGACATTTTACCCCGAGCTACACTCGGGAATACCGCTAGGGAGGTTAATGAAACAAGCCGTGGTGAGGACACCGCTGGCCCGAGGTACAGGTAAGTGTCTGTATTTTAAAAGTTGTCAGCTACAGTTTGTAGCTGCTTTTTTTTTTTTTTTGCAGTTGGAACTCCGCTTTAATGTGTAGCTTCATCCACATTAAATTACTTTCCTGATGAGATGAGTTTTCAAAGATCACCTAAGATTGGACAGAGCAGGAGTTAGGCTGGCCATACATTATACAATTATCTTCCAATTTTCTGCCCAATTTCCTTTAGATTTACCTTCAACTGTGTAGTGCAAGGGCCCGCCTAATTGGATACAACTGAAAGTGTTGTTTAGGTTTGTCCTCCTATTATATGGTTTTTGGTAAATCTAAACCAAAAATCTCCAGATAATTGTATAATGTATGGCCAGCCTATGTCAGACAGATTGGAGTGGATGAGGAGAGGATGGGAGAGTCTCTAGCGAGGTCCTGAATGCAAGCATGGGAGGATGAGACAAGGGACCTAGAGCGCAAGAGGTCTTGGTCTCCTATGGTCCTCATGGGAGGATTATTGAAGCTGCCATTGGCAATGCTTGCTGCATTGGTCTTCAATACTTCTTGAGGTTCTGACCCAAAGCAAATATGCCAGCCAGGAAAGTTAACAAGTGTCAAAAATCCAAGTCATTGACTCAAAGTAAGAGTCAGAGGTATAAGAATTAACATGGCAGCCTGGCAAGTAGTATTTTGAGAAATGGCATTCTTCCAGACAAGTTTCCTGTAAGCAACCATTTATAAAAAATGATCTGGCAATGTAACCAGATGGTTTTTCCTTAGTATGGATAATTTTGCAAATGTACAGATATTTGGTTTGTTTACTGTCTTTTTGCATCATGCAGACAGCATTGAGGTTTGCAATGAACATGTCCACTGATCCATGATCCATGTGCTGGAGGTACTTTCCATTTGTTTGCTTCCATTGATTTGTAATAGTTATAGGTTACTACTAGTACAAGTACTCTCTGTGCTTCCTCTGGCACGTAACCATTGAGAACTCTCCCTTATTTTCAGCTCATTTTTCCTGCTGAGGAAGTCAGATGAATTCTTTGCTCAGGACTATTACTTTTGGAATGCTAATGACAATAATTTAAAAGCAGGAGCCAAGCAAGGACAATGCGCGATAACCTTTGGTAACAATGCTTACAGTAGAGTTGAGCAAATAATTCCCTTGACAGTGAGTGTGATAAGATCTGCCACATTCACTCATCAACTGATCTATAATGCCATTCTGGTATTTTTTTAATTGGATCACGTGCCAAACGTTTTGTACTTTTTATGGTCAACTTTATTGTTTGAAGCAGTGAATTGATAATTTATCTCCATATTGTTTTTTTTAACCCCAAACTGTTTTTCAGTGCGGAGATGCTTTTACTGCAAGCTGTTGATATGCAGGGCTGGTGCTACACTATTTTGTGCCTTATACCAGCTACTTGCACCCCCCCCTCCCCCCAAAAAAAAAAAATTTAAACTTCAAAATTTTTGGCCTGTGCAGTGATGCTTTCTCACCTATTTGCCAACGTGTAACGTGGAGACTGCCTGGGGAGCTGGAAAGAAGTAATATTGCGCACAGCAAGCCTTGCATGGCACCTGATTGGCTCTTCTGCAGAAATTGGCTGACTTTTGCAGGAGATGGCTTCATCTCCAGCTGACACCAGGACTCAGAAAAGACATTTTACACGTTGCTTCCAGGTCATTAATAGGAAGGGGTGATCAGCAAACAGGTCTAATGGTGGCACCCACCATACAGGTCCCAGGTCCGCTGCTGGGAGCACAGAGTCTGGGAAGCATGGCAGGGCTCATGGGAGGTGTGGAAGCGATCTGGAGGCTGCACAGCTATTGGATCATTTCCACCTGACATTCAGCCTGCAAGATTTACACACACTTAATGAGATGATTCCTGTTAGGCTGGCCACACACTATACAATTTTCTGTCCAATTTCTGCCCAATTTCCTTTAGATTTACCTCCAACTAGGTAATGCAAGATCTTGCCTAATTGGATACAATTGAAAGTGTTGTTAGTTTTGACCTCCTGTTATATGGTTTTTGGTAAATCTAAACAAAAACTATCAAGAAAATTGTATAATGTATGGCCAGCCTTAGTTCTTAATTATAGTTGTGTTTGAGGGACATTAAAAATGTGCAGCTGAGCCACACTTTTATCATCCTCCAACCACTCCTCATTATGCTGAAAAGGCACTACCACTTTTACACAACATTCCGCCCCTATTGCTATACGATGGTGACAGTGCCTTTGCAGTATAATGAGGAGTGGTTGGTGGATGGTAAAAGTGTGGCTCAGCCACACATTTTTAATGTCACTCAAACACAAATGTAAAAAAGGGATTAAAAAAATAGGAAGCATCTCACTGTGCTTATGTGATCACCATCATGATGATCACACGGTACAGAAGGTGCTGTATGTCTCTCTATATACAGTGCATGGATGTATCTCTGTCTGTGACTCAGAAAACAGAAATTGTGAGCTGCCTGTGCCCTCGGCTAACTCTCTGTTGAATCAACTCTCACCGCCAGGCTACAGCCTTGCCTTCCACCCTCCTTAGTGAAGGAAGGGATAATCACTCTGCCAGAGAAAGGCTGTGAGCAGCCTTGGCCGGCTGCCATTGATTAGCATTGCAAAGTGCAGCGTGGCTTTAGCAGCTTTCCCCCAAAATTAAAAAAAAAAAAAGTCCCTCTCTGCTCCTTGCCTCCTGGGCCCCTCTGGTAAACTCATGGGGGCCAGGGAAAATATAATCAATGTTACATCAGGGCCAGCTGTACCACCCTATCGGCGGCCCTGGCCCTGGCCATGGCTGCGCCCTAGGCGGCTTCCTAGTTTGCCTAGTGGTAGCACCGGCCCTGTTAATATGAGAAGCATTTTCACCGTATGGGCCATGATTTATGAAGCTGTAAGTAGCCTCTTATATGAAATTATCAGATAAGATACTACTGTTTAAGATACCACTTTAGGACCCATGAAAGGAGAACAAAATGCAGCATTTTTTAACATTTTGGATAGAGTAAGGAACACCTTCAAAGTGAGGGAATCCCAGCTTGTCACCAGAAGACGTGTCTTCACTGGAAAATTTCCCCTCTATCACTGTTCTAGTGACAACCCAAAATTTGAGATTTTTTTTCACATTCACTCTCGGTGATAACAGTAAACAGAACAAATAAAGAAAGTAAATCTCCCTAATGGAGGCACAGATAGCAATAAAAACCTGACTGGGGTTCTAATCCCTCTCTATTCTAAAACTGAAGAAAAAAGGTTTAGTTATACTTAAAAGCCTAACTTCAGGCATAGTGTTTTTAACATTTTATAAAAACTTTTAATATTTACTATGATCTGGCAAGTCCTAGTCATAGTAAATACATAGCAGTTGCTAAGCTGGTGCCAGAAACTACAGTAGGAGCCACACTTCCAGGATCTTGCTGCATAGGAAATTGGGTTGCCACCTATATACCATATAATATAGCAGGGCTTGAAAAAGCCGCTTGCCCGCTCGCCAAATGCGAGGAGAAATTCGGCGAGCACAGATGATGGAGCGGCTGCGCTCCAAGCCTCATTGTGAAGCCGAGTACAGGGGAGCTAGGATATACATTACTGTATACATGTCATATCACTATAATGGAGTACAGGGGAGCTGGGATATACATTACTGTATACATGTCATATCACTATAATGGAGTACAGGGGAGCTGGGATATACATACTGTATACATGTCATATCACTATAATGGAGTACAGGGGAGCTGGGATATACATTACTGTATACACGTCATATCACTATAATGGAGTACAGGGGAGCTGGGATATACATTACTGTATACACGTCATATCTCTATAATGGAGTACAGGGGAGCTGGGATATACATTACTGTATACATGTCATATCACTATAATGGAGTACAGGGGAGCTGGGATATACATTACTGTATACACGTCATATCTCTATAATGGAGTACAGGGGAGCTGGGATATACATTACTGTATACACGTCATCACTATAATGGAGTACAGGGGTGCTGGGATATACATTACTGTATACACGTCATCACTATAATGGAGTACAGGGTAGCTGGGATATACATTACTGTATACATGTCATATCACTATAATGGAGTACAGGGGAGCTGGGATATACATTACTGTGTACATGTCATATCACTATAACGGAGTACAGGGGAGCTGGGATATACATTACTGTGTACATGTCATATCACTATAATGGAGTACAGGGGAGCTGGGATATACATACTGTATACATGTCATATCACTATAATGGAGTACAGGGGAGCTGGGATATACATTACTGTATACATGTCATATCACTATAATGGAGTACAGGGGAGCTGGGATATACATTACTGTGTACATGTGATATCACTATAATGGAGTACAGGGGAGCAGGGATATACATTACTGTATACACGTCATATCACTATAATGGAGTACAGGGGAGCTGGGATATACATTACTGTATACATGTCATATCACTATAATGGAGTACAGGGGAGCTGGGATATACATTACTGTATACACGTCATATCTCTATAATGGAGTACAGGGGAGCTGGGATATACATTACTGTATACACGTCATATCTCTATAATGGAGTACAGGGGAGCTGGGATATACATTACTGTGTACACGTCATATCACTATAATGGAGTACAGGGGAGCTGGGATATACATTACTGTGTACACGTCATATCACTATAATGGAGTACAGGGGAGCTGGGATATACATTACTGTATACACGTCATATCACTATAATGGAGTACAGGGGAGCTGGGATATACATTACTGTATACATGTCATATCACTATAATGGAGTACAGGGGAGCTGGGATATACATTACTGTATACACGTCATATCACTATAATGGAGTACAGGGGAGCTGGGATATACATTACTGTGTACATGTCATATCACTATAATGGAGTACAGGGGAGCTGGGATATACATTACTGTGTACACGTCATATCACTATAATGGAGTACAGGGGAGCAGGGATATACATTACTGTATACATGTCATATCACTATAATGGAGTACAGGGGAGCTGGGATATACATTACTGTATACACGTCATATCACTATAATGGAGTACAGGGGAGCTGGGATATACATTACTGTATACACGTCATATCACTATAATGGAGTACAGGGGAGCTGGGATATACATTACTGTATACACGTCATATCACTTTAATGGAGTACAGGGGAGCTGGGATATACATTACTGTATACACGTCATATCACTATATTGGAGTACAGGGGAACTGGGATATACATTACTGTGTACAGTTTTATATTTTGGACTCTTTGTTTTAAAGAAAAATGTAATTTCATAAGCTTTAAGGGGGTGTGGTTGGGGGCAGGGCTGGGGCGGGGTTGGGGCAGGCCGGGGGTGGGGTTGGAGGCGGACCTAGGCAAGGTTGGGTGGGGCAACTGGTAGAGAGTAAGGTTTGTGCTTGGCTAGTAGGTCTAGACTCGAAATTTTAAGCCCTGTAATATAGTATCATTATTATTATTATACAGGATTTATATAGCACCAACAGTTTGCTCAGCGCTTTAAAATATAAAGGGAGACAATACAGCAACAATGCAGTTCAATACAAGAGGGTTAGGAGGGCCCTGCTCCTTGGAGCTTGCAATCTAAGAGGGATGGGCTAGTGGTACAAAAGGTAATAACTGTGGGGGATAGACTGGTAGGAGGAGTAGAAGATTCCATTATTAGCTGAAGGCAGGATAGGCTTCCCTGAAGAGATAGGCTTTGAGAGATCTCCTAAAAGTGAGTAGAGTCGGCGTTAGTCTGATAAAATGGAGTAGAGAGTTCCAGAGGATGGGGGAGGCTCTGGAGAAGTCCTGGAGATGATCATGGGAGGAGGAGACAAGGGAGCTAGAGAGTAGCAGGTCGTGTGAGGAGCAGAGAGTACGGTTTGGGTGATATTTGAAGGTAACAAGCTGCATGCCATCTTCATTTTTTAAGAAACGCAGTTTGTCCCATATTTCTAGCTGTACCGCCTTCTGTTGCCTCCTTAGCCAATGAGCACTGCCACTGTGGCACACCCTCTACCTGGCTGTTATTTTTCCAGAACAAAGGTGCCGATAATAGCACCCTTGTATTGCTAGAACAAAGGTGGTGACCCTTAATCAGAACAATCTTTATGATGAGAAAAAAACATTTTTAAAAACAAAGAATATGAAAAATGTTAAAAACAAAAAAAAGTTGGACTTAGACCTACAGTCCTGTCTGAACTATTAGTTCCACGAGAATATTACATAAAGACTGCAAAAGTAGGCTTAGAGTGACATCTTGTGTTAGTAAATGGACATGATTCCTCTAGAATGCAGCAGTCTCTGTGGAATGCTACAACACATTTCCACTTGCCCTCCAGAAGCTTTACCCCCATTCCTGACCAGGCCATTTTTTGCAACATTACTTTAACTGACAATTGTGTGGTCATGCAACGCTGCACCCAAATTAAACTTATCTCCTTTTTCCCCACAAATAGATCTTTCTTTTGGTGGTATTTGATCAACTGTGTGGTTCTTATTTTTTGTGCTATAAACAATTACGAGAAAAAAAAACAATATTTTTGACTTTTGCTATTAAACATGTCCAGTAAAAAATTTTTACAAAATCACATTTCGTCATTAATTTAGGCCAAAATGTATTCTGCTACATGTATTTTACTAGTAATGGCGGCGATCAGCACCTTATAGCGTGACTGCAGCGGGCATTCTGACACTGGGGGGAACTGACTTGGTGTCACTGACATCCCCACTGATACCAATACAGTGATCAGTGCTAATGAAAAGCACTAACACTGTACTAATGGCACTGGGCAGGACGGGGTTAACATCTGGGGAGATCAAAGGGTTAACTGTGTTCTGTGTGCTGTTTCACATTATGTGCTTTGTGTGCTTCACTGTAAGCACACTGCTTTGTATGGTTCTGCTATGCAGAGCCATACAAAGCAGTGTGTAGGAAATGACAGGGGAGTGAACTGTATTGTTTACATACAGTTCTCTCCCTCTGTCTGTATTTCTCTGCGATCACCGGGTGCCAGTGAGTAATCACCGACCGGGACCCGGTGATTGACAGCCGAGGCCACGAATGGCAGCGAATGGTGGCTCTCGCACACCCCCTACCCGGAACTGCAAAAACACGTATATGTGATTTTGTGCAGCCGTGCCGCCCTGTAGCAGTATTTCCAGGAAGCAGTTAAACCCAGAAGCAAACATTTATTATATTGCAGCTTACTAATTCTTAGATGTGATGGCTGCATTTGTTTTCTTTTTTAGGCTTTCTTTCTTCTATTTTCATCTGGTGATCCAGTCAACTAGTCTGTTGTTTTTCAAAAGCTCTAGCTCTCCTGCACAGTGTATCAGTTTATATGGATGGAACAAACCATTTACCACTGGCAGGGGTGATTAAAATGATTAGCTTTTATTTATTAATGTAAAACCTTTATCTCAAAAGGAAAAAAACTGTTTGCTCTAATTGATTATAAAGTGTGAGCTGGAGCTTGGCTTCAATTTGTTATTGTATTTAAATCTGCCAATACATTTACTGACAATACCTTACTCTGCTGTGCCTCCTGTGCTCATCCATCCAAAATGAATGGTGTCTCACTAATACAGAAGATGTGTTATTGGCCAGATCACCAAGTGAAAACAGAGGGGGAAAAAAAAGAAAAAACTGATGCAGCCACCACATCTAATGATTGGTAAACTGCAATATAATACAGTTTGGGTTTTGGGTTTAATCCCGCTTTAAACAATAATGAAATATCTGCTCACTTTTACAGACCTATCCAGCTGGCACAGGATACATCCATTTTTCTGCATTTGGTTGAGTAGGCACTGGTGTCCAGCATGACCTGCAGTTGTGCAGAATAGTATGAGATAAGCCAAAACACTAGAGTAGTCGGTTCAGATCCCAGCCACAGCACTATCTACCTGGAGTTTGTATGTTCTCCCTGTGCCTGCGTGGGTTTCCTCTGGGCACTCCTGTTTTCTCCCACACTCCAAAGATATGTTGGTACATTAATTGGATCCTGTCTGAATTGTGTGCAGTGCCTTGAAAAAGTATTCATACCCCTTGAAATCTTCCACATGTTGTCATGTTACTGTACTACCAAAAACGTAAATGTATTTTATTGGAATTCTAAGTGACAGACCAACACAAAGTGGCACATAATTGTGAAGTGGAAGGAAAATGATAAATGGTTTTCAAATGTTTTACAAATAAATATCTGAAAAGTGTGGCGTGCATTTGCATTCAGCCCCCTTTACTCTGATACCCTTAACTAAAATCTAGTGGAACCAACTGCCTTCAGAAGTCACCTAATTAGTAAATACAGTCCACCTGTTTGTAATTTAATCTCAATATAAATACAGCTGTTCTGTGAAGCCCTCAGAGGTTTGTTAGAGAGCATTAGTGAACAAACAGCATGATGAAGGCCAAGGAACACACCAGACAGGTAAGGGTAAAGCTGTGGAGAAGTTTAAAGCAGGGTTAGGTTATAAAAAAAATCCCAAAAAATATCCCAAGCTTTGAACATCTCACAAAGTATGTGACGGGAGTCACTTTGGGTGGGGGGCCCATGGAACCCAGCTCACTTTGGAGAGGTGGGGAGATCCCTGTCTCAGCTCCCCATAGCCCGCTTATGTGTAAGTCACCCTGTGCCTGTTAGGGGTACAGGGTGACCTGTCCTAATATTGTATAGACATGTCTAGGAGATAAGTGGGGGGGGGGGGGGGTTGTGGATTGTTTGATGTTTTGTGGTTGCATCCTATTGTTCTATTGTTTGTCTTGCTTGGGAGCAAACTATTATGGGATGTATGTGTTTATGTGTATTAGCTTAGTGGGGGGTTGTCTCCAGCAGCCCTCCCTCCTGATGGGGCTGTCTGCTGTAGAGATGTTTGAATACCTGTGTGTCTCTTGTTACTGAATGTAGATTGCCCCGCCCTGTGACATTATGCAGGGAGGGGGGGATTTGTCCCTTGAGTGTCTATATCTTGTATCTGTGTTCCACAGCTCAGGTGGGAGAATCTCCACAGGACTATTAATCATGCACTCCACAAATCTGGCCTTTATGGAAGAGTGACAAGAAGAAAGCCATTGTTGAAAGAAAGCCATAAGAAGTCCCTTTGCAGTTTACAAGAAGCCATGTGGGGGAGACAGCAAACATGTGGAAGAAGGTGCTCTGGTCAGATGAGGCCAGATTTGAACTTTTTGGTCTAAAAGCAAATGCTATGTATAGCAGAAAACTAACACTGCACATCACCCTGAACACACCATCCCTACCGTGAAACATGGTGGTGGCAGTATCATGTTGTGAGGCTGCTTTTCTTCAGAAGGGACAGGGAAGCTGATCAGAGTTGATGGGAAGATGGATGGAGCCAAATACAGGGCAATCTTAGAAGAAAACCTGTTAGAGTCTGCAAAAGACTTGAGACTGGGGTGGAGGTTCACCTTCCAGCAAGACAACAACCCTAAACATACAGTCAGAGCTACAATGGAATGGTTTAGATCAAAGCATATTCATGTGTTAGAATAGCCCAAAGTCCAGACCTAAATCCAATTGAGAATCTGTGTCAAGACTTGAAAATTGCTGTTGACAGACACTCGCCATCCAATCTGACAAAGGTTGAGCTATTTTGCATAGAGGAATGGGCGAAAATGTCACTCTCTAGATGTACATAGCTGGTAGAGACATACCAAAAAAGACTTGTAGCTGGAATTGCAGCAAAAGGTATTCCTATAAAGTATTGACTCAGGGAGGCTGAATACAAATGCCGCCACAATTTTTACATATTTATTTCTAAACAATTTTGAAAAACGTTTATAATTTTCCTTCCACTTCACAATTATGAGCCACTTTGTGTTGGTCTATCACATAAAATCCCAATAAAATACATTTATGTTTTTGGTTATAACATGACAAAATGTGGAAAATGTCAAGGGTTATGAATACTTTTTCAAGGCACTGTATGTATGAATGTGAGTTAGGGACCTTAGATTGTAAGCTCCTCGAGGGCAGGGACTGATGTTAATATACAATATATACTGTATGTATAGTGCTGCAGAAATGGTTGGTGCTATATAAATGTAATAAATAAATAGAACAGCACTCTCTAGTGAATACATGTCCACATCTTGTGGTCTTTGATGTATGCAGAAGTTGGTCAGACAAAGTCAGTGTAATTGTTTACAAATTAGGACCCCTGCAATGGCATCTTACGGTGCAGCAAGATTTGGTGTCCAGTGCAGAGGATCCTGGCCCCGTGGGGTGAGCATGACTGATATAACAGAGGGTTGGTGAAGGCCACGTTTACATATGAGACCAGAGGAATACAGAGCATTGCTGTGGCAGGACTTACGGGTGAATACTAACAGCCATAGAAATGAATGGCAGGCTGACAATGGCCACATCTATCCGTGGATGTTCAGCCATAATCCTACATAGAGTGATTATCTGCACTTAGGGACAGATGATCATTCCTGGACACAGTTTCCAGACACAGACACTGAGGAGAATGGGGGGGGGGGAAGCTGTGAAGCCTAAGGATAGGGGGAACTGTGAAGACTGAGAATAGGTGTGTGTGAAGCCTGAGGATGGAGGGGACCATGAAGACTGAGAATGGGGGGGTGTAGCCTGAGGATGGGGGGACTGTGGAGAATAAGAATGGAGGTGTGTGAAGCCTGAGGATGGGGGGACTGTAAGGACTGAGGATGGGGAGACTGTGAAGCCTGAGGATAGGAAGGACTGTGAGGACTGAGGATGGGGAGACTGTGAAGCCTGAGGATGGGGGGGACTGTGAGAGCTGAGGATTGGGGTGACTTTGAGGAATGAGGACGGGAACTGTGAGGACTGAGGATGGGGGGACCATGAAGACTGAGGATGGGGGGACTGTGAGACCTGAGGATGGTGGGACTGTGAGGACTGAGGATGGGGGGGGGGCTGTGAAGCCAGCTACTGGAGAGGACTGTAGGGTCTGAGGATGGGGAACTGTGAAGTCTGAGAATGGGGGGGACTGTAAGAATTGATGGTGGAGTGACTGTGAAGCCTGAGGATGGGGGACTGTGAAGCTTGAGGATTGTGGGGTTATGAAGCCTGAGGATGGGATGGCTGTGAAGCCTGAGGATGGGGGAACTGTGAAGCCTAAGGATGGGTTGACTGTAAAGCCTGAGGATGGGGGGACTGTGAGGACTGATGATGGGGGAGACTGTGAGGCCCGAGGATAGAGAGACTGTGAAGCCTGAGGATTGGGGGAGACTGTGAAGACTGAGGATGGAGGGACTGTGAAGCCTGAGGATTGGGGGAGACTGTGAAGACTGAGGATGGAGGGCCTGTGAAGCCTGAGGATTGGGGGGAGACTGTGAAGCCTGAGGATGGGGAGGACTGTGAAGCCTGAGGATTGGGGGAAGACTGTGAAGACTGAGGATGAGGGCACAGTGAAGCCTGAGGATGGAGGGACTGTGAAGACTGAGGATGGGAGGGGGACTGTGAGGACTGAGGATGGGGGACTGTGAAGCCTGAGGATGGGGGAACTGTGCAGACATTCTCACTCCTGCACTTTAATTGAATACATTATATTGTTCATACATACACAAAACAGTTGCGGGTAGTTGAATAGTCCATGGCTATTGTAAAGACGGTCCTCTATAAGCTAGGCAGTTGCAGTTTTAAATCTGCAAACCATTTTTTTTTCTTAGGGGAACCTTATTTATTATTACCTAATGCCAAAAAGCATATGAGCAGGCATCTGTTTACCATCTCATATGCTCATATGGGAGGTGGGTGATTATATGTTTTTTTTTTAGTTTGACAAAATAGTGTGAAAAAGAATACATAATAAATAATAAAAATAAATAAATACTAAAATATGAATAAATCCAGTGGCATTATATTGCAAATCGAGCGATGTATGTATATCACCCCCAAATGTTTATTGGCCTGATCAAGCTCAATGGAACTTGGTATTTAAGTCACCAATATGAATTGCTTATCCTAACCTCCCTGCTCCTCCCTATTGTTCAGATGCACTGGATATTTAAAACACATTTTGTGTGTGTATATTGCCATCTAGTGGTAAATTTTTGGTAATACACCACGACCTGGACCAAATGTATTTTTAGAGATGACAATTATTATTATTATTATTCAGGATTTATATAGCACCAACAGTTTGTGCAGCACTTTAAAATTAAAAAGGTCCTTCTCAGTGTTTGTTTTACCAAAAATCAAAAATGTAACACCATTCATGTATGGGTTTTTGTTTTCTGCTTTAGCATGTCATATACAGTACACAGGCTAATTTAATAAGGCAGGATGAAGCGTAAACATGAGGTGTAAAACAGCAATCACATTTCACCTTGCCTACACTATACTGCTGTCAGTACATTATATACTGGTTGTTATGAGCTAGCTTTTTCTGTCTCAGCTGCAACACAGGAAAATAGGGCAATATCTCACCAATGGCTATAGAAACATCAATTAAAATCTGACAGTCGTTAACCTTTTGCAATACTGTCTAAAAAAAATAATTTTATCTGTAGCTATGCTTTAAATTAAAAGAGACAAATAGGTTGACCTGCCAGGTTCCAAACCTGAAGAGAGCTGATTTATAAACTTCAGCTCATTTGTTATATTTTGCCAGTTTATTTTCAATAATACTCCTACTTATTGAAAGATATAAAATAAACAAACTAGGTGTGCAGTTTGATATCCTCATAGTAGGAGGGCTAAATTGAGGCGTCCACTTGGATAGCAGCCCATAAGCTATTCAAGATCAGCCAATGATTAAAGATGGTGGCCTGAGGAAGAGGCAAGTCCTCGAAACGCGTCAGCCTATTGGATGTCTACATTCCCCATTACGGACTGTTACTCAGCGCGGTGTTGACCCAGCTGTTCTTTTATGATGTGCCTTGACTTTATTGTCGTTTGTGAGTACAACACCTATTTTATTTCTTATTAAACATTTTTTATGGTAATGCACTAGGCCTGCGCGCCCTCTCTTTGTTCTTTCCTCATTCATTAAAGATGGGGGCCCCCTGATTCAAAGCACCAAGTCAAAGCCCAGTTTCTACACTTTGCAGACCTGTAGGGATGTAGTAGTAGGGGTGGGGAGCTTATATGTAATTGTTCCAAGCCTAGATACTGGTGTGATATACTGGCCATACATTTGGGCATAAAGCAAAATAGGGGTGCACTCTCCTTGTGCATTACCGTGATAAAAAGGAATTTATTAAAAATGACAAAAGAATATACTCACAAACCAAGAGTCAAGTAAACAAATACTGAACCAATGCGATAGTCGCAGCAAACGATAGTCTTGCGCTAACGCATTTCGGGAGATGTACTCCCTTCTTCAGAGCTTCAATACATTTGGGCATATTTTCAGCAGTTTCAGCCAATTACATCAGTTTCCAATAGAATTCCAAATCAGTTGATTAAAATCATGTATTCATTAATAACATCAAATCATGTATTCATTAATAACATCAAATCATGTATTCATCAATGCCATAAAATCATTTATGGCAAGCACTGCAGTATTTCAGTAGAATGTGGGAACTAGAGGGTGAGAATCTCCCAGAATACCATGCTTTAATGGTATAAAGAAATGTTTTTTGCAGCTGAAAGCCACATAATGAACATGCTGGAGCATCTTTGTGTTTTACTTATGGATAGAGTTATCAACTAAATAGTGGATTTTTAAAAAAAAAATTTCAAAGTGCTTTTTTTACTTTTATTTCCACCTTGTTGAACTGGTGTGAAATGTACCCCTTTGTCTGTTGTAGAAAATTACTGACTCTGCTGGGAAAGGTAAGTTGAAAGTAACCCCCAAATTGGCACTTTGTTTAGGTTGTTTAATTATGAATGAGGTTGGTGTTTTAACCCTTTTCCCCTTTCACCATCCCATTTTCTAGAAGCATCCCTTTATAGGGCTGGTATTAAATACTAGTGTAACCCTTGCTCTGGGAATATCAGCCTGTATGTCTGCTGTGCCAAGCCTAAAGTTCTGGATACCCATTTAAAGAGCCATAGAGGCTTCATGGAATACATATCTCTATTCAACATAACAACAATGATCAGCAATTCCTCTGGTCTGCTTAAACAAATCCCTCAATCCACTAGTAATTTAACAAATACTGTTTGTTTTCCTTTATTTCTCATTATTTATTTATTTATTTCAGGTACTTATATAGCGCCATCAATTTACACAGCACTTTACATACATATTGTACATTCACATCAGTCCCTAACCCTCAAGGGACGTAGAATCTAAGGTCCCTTACTCACATTCATACATACATATACTAGGGACAATTTTGACAGGATCCAGCTTACCTACCAGCATGTCTTTGGAGTGTGGGAGGAAACTGGAGTACCCGGAGGAAACCCACACAGGCACAGGGAGAACATGCAAACTCCAAGCAGGTGGTGCTGTGGTTGGGATTTGAACCAATGACCCTAGTTCTAAGTCAAAATTGAACCTGGAATGATATCTGCCCAACCCCAGTCTCTTTGTCCTGGTGACAACTGTAAAATTTTGGATTTCTCATCACTTTCTGTCCTACTGACAAGAGACAACAGGACAAATAGAGTGAATGTGACCAGCAGGGACATAGACAGCAGTGAAACCTGAGTTTACTGTATCCAAAACTAGAAAAAAAGTTTCTATATTGCAATTTACCATTCCTTAGATGTGGGGGCTGCATACATTTTTTAACATTCCTTTTTCCCTTATTTTCACCTGGTTATCCTGCCAATAACACACCTAGGGGTTATTTAATTAGCATTTATCATATGAAATATTTGTGTTTTATACAAAATGTTGCAAGCAATATTTAAAATGTCAATTTGCTACAGTCAATTTCCACAAAAAAAGGTGCTTGCGCCATTTTAAAAATGCATATACAGGGAAAACGCATGGAGCTTTTGCACCTTTTCACTAAAACTAGTGTACAAAGAATCTGGTGCAGCTGTGCATAGTAACCAATCAGCTTCTATTTTTTATTGTTAAAGCTTAATTGAACAAGCTGAACTTAGAAGCTGATTGGTTACTATGCACAGCTGCACCACATTCTGCATGTACTAGTTATAGTAAATCCCCCCCAATATGTAGGCAAAGGAATCATCCATTCCACGGCTCTGGTTACATGGACCACAAAGATCTAATATGCAGAAAATGATTTGCTAAACCACACAAGTGCTTTTTTAAACTCTTTTTTTTCTTTATTTTGACTTTTCAAAATAATAAATGCAGTAATATAGAGACTGGATAAAAATATTTAATGCAGTATAACAATTTTGGGTGTAAAGTAATACTTTTGTATAGAGATATACTGTATACATCAGACCAAAAAGAGGGACAACTGAGGCTGCATGAGGGACATTCATCTCAAAGAGGGACAGTCCTTCTAAATCAGAGACAGTTGGAAGCTATGTTCTTTCCTCCAACACTGGCCTGGTGGCCACTCAGTAAAAAAAAAACAGAAACAATTTTGACTCACGATGTACACCCACCATTAATCACGTTGTCCAGAGATGCAGGACCACATCCTTATGAAGAATGAAAACCTCCAACCAGCCAAATTAAAAAACCAGATGCCCGCTGAGACATACCCAGTCCCTTATCTTTCCTTGCACTGAATGACATCTCCTGGTCCCCTAATGTACCATATTTGGTTAAATTTTTTTGTGAATGAGTAAGGGTACTATGTAGTAAGTATAAGGGGGTTGCTTTCTGGGAGTCCCCTATTTTTAAGGAACTAGCTGAAGGCCACTCAGCAATTGGTGTATATCAGACTCCAGCTTAAATAGGCTGTTTGGTGCCAAGACAAGTGCCAAGAGTGCATGTGTACACACTGCTCAGCTTACACGCTAATATGTCTGCACATGCGTGCTAATATAAGTCTGGTAGAGGCCTTATGCCCAGAAACATGTGCATGCTCATGCACGAGTCTTCTTGTGCTGGAACACACTGTACCTTCCTTACAGTAACCTTGGTTTGAGTAGGGAAGTCCATGCTAAGAAAGTCTTTTCCCTGTAGATCTTTGATCCTTACCTTCTTTGTAGCAGACTTTTCCCTCCCTTTCAGAATTTGTGGGATTGTTGGGCAATTCCCATTTAGCATGACCTCCCCTTCTTGCGTTTATTCCTTTCTGGGTTAGGAAGTTTAGAAGCTGGGCAACACACCAAGATTTGGACCAAAAACTTTCAGGTGCTATTCGGGCTGAGGGAAGATGGTCCTTTCCCCCTACCCTATGAGGACAACGAGTGTGTCATTCCTGAAAGCAGTGAGTCAAGGTATAATCTTTGGGCTCCCATTAACTGATGGTTCCCATACTGAAGAGTGAGGTTTTAGCCCTTGAGTGCCCCTCCTTTCCCCTTAGAAGGAAGTATTCATCATTAGAGGGTCCTTTACTCCCTGGATATGCTGTTCATCTGCTACAGATTCCCCCTAAGAGGGATAGGGTAAGTCTAGAAGCCTTTATGGGACCTAATCACAGAGAATATGTCATCTTTCCATGGCTGAGGTATCCTTAGATTATTTTCTCTCTCATACAGGGTAGCACAGTGGCTAAGTGGTTAGCTCTTCCACCTAGCAGCACTAGGGTTGTTGGTTTGAATCCCAACCATGGCACTACCTGCACAGAGTTTGCATGGTCCCCCTGTCCCTGCATAGGTTTCCTCTGGGTACTCCAGTTTCCTCCCATATTCCAAAGACATGCCGGTAGGTTAAATTGTTCCTGTCTAAATTGACCTTAGTATGTGCATGTATGAATGTGAGCTTGGGACCTTAGAATATAAGCTCCTTGAGGGCAGGGACTGATGTGCATAAAATGATAGCATTATATAAGTACCTGAAATAAATAAATATTCTCTATCAGGTGTAAGTTCATAGTACTAAGATTCCTAGCCTTCTTTTCAAGGTGGAGTATTTTTCTCTTTACAGGTGTAGGTTGGATGAGTCTTAAAAACCTATGTTTTTTTATGTAGTTAGGCAGGTTACAGTGTGGCTATCACACACCAGAAACATCTCTGGGTGTTGGTTTGGGGGAGCCCTTCTGCTTTTAGTCCTGGTTTTCTACACATTAGTCTGAATTATGGTATACCCTGGACCTTCAGGTAATATCCTTCCTTATTCTGGAATTCTCTTTCCCTGAGGTCAAGGGTTATTATGAGTGTTAAACTTAACCCTTCTGTTGTTGACCAGCTGGTCTTTTGCTTAGACATTCTATCTCTGTCCAAACTTCCTTTCCCTGTATTTAGGGGTTAGATATGGCTTTTGTAGATTTGTATTTTTAAAGACATACAGTATATTTGAAATGTATTTTTAAAAATATTTTTCATATATTTTGTAATAAAAACACATTTCAACATGCAGTATATATATATATATATATATATATATATATATATATATATATATATATATATATTGAATATGGCCAAAATTGTAGCATTTCAAATACATGGCAATATATTTGGGAAGAATATTTTTAAAATATATTTAAAATATATTTTTCTTCCATATGGGTAGCAACTGCAGATTAGGAATCATAGAGCAGCAGTATGTACTGACAGATGAACTTCCATAGGACAACAACCCTGGGCCGGTACTTTGCACGTGTACTTTATATATACCCCAGAACAGACAGGACAACTTCGCAGAGGTAGAAGTCACACACGACCACCTTTACTTCATTTTCTTACAATTCATCAATGACACACACGCTTAATCAGAAGTATCACTACTGTTCATGAAGTTTTGATTCATTTAACCGCCTCCCACCCGCCATATAGTACAATGACGGGCGCAAGGCGGTTCTCTTGTTCTGGGAGGACATCATTCTAACCGCACATGCACGGCTCCGGCGGTGCGCTGTGTCCCTCGAACACAGCGGATCACCGATCAACGGAAAGAGCCGAGGATGTCGGCTCGGTCATGTGATCAGCTGTGTCCAATCACAGCTGATCACATGTAAAACAGGGAAATGCCGGTTATCGGCATTTCTCTCCTCATGAGCTGTCACACTGACAGCTCGAAAGGAGAGGAGAGCCGATAATCGGCATTCCTCGGAGGGGACATGTACACAGATCATCAGAGCACTGATGATCAGTGTGCCCTGATGATCTGTGTAGCCCCAGCAGTGCCACCTGTCAGTGTCCATCAGTGCCAGCTGTCAGTGCTCATCCATGCCACCTGCCAGTGCCCATCAGTGCCACATTTCAGTGCCTACCAGTGCACATCAATGCCACATATCAGTGCCCATCTGAGCTGCCTTTCAGTTTCACCCATCAGTGCCAGTCAGTGCCACCTATCAATGCCAGTCAGTGATACCTATCAGCGCTGCCAATCAGTGCCACCTATCAGTGCCAGTCAGTGCCGCCTATCAGTGTGCATCAGTGCTGCCTATTATTGCCCGTCAGTGCTGCCTATCAGTGCCGCCTAACAGTGCCAGTCAGTGCCACCTGCCCTGATCTATTTAAGTACTACCTGGTGGCTGTGCTCACACATGCTCATAATTGGTAACTGCAGATAAATCGAATGCATCAGTAATATTGGAAGCCTCCTGCCTGGGCTCCTATGTGGCGTTAAGGAACCTTATTTATTGTGGCCCAGTGGCTCCTCTTCCAATGACCGGGGCGATGAAAACAGTTTTATGGGCATGGTTTATGGCTCAGACAGATCAGCTGGTTCCTGAGGGTATTTTCTCTCAACATACCCCATTATGGTGTAACCCTAGGTTGCATGAATGTGCTTTGATCCCTGACCCACATATCTGGCAGTGAAAGGCATTAAGTACATTGACCAAATCTGTTCTGACAGCCTGAAACAACAGTATGGCCTTTGTTTAAATATTTACAACTTAGACACACTTTCCATATTCAATTTCCAGTAACACCTGTTGCCATTTATAACTCTGAACTGGAGACTTTACTTAAGAGACGAAACTTTAGGTAAACTTCTATCCACTATATTTAAGGAATTGCTTCCCTCTGTCCATAAGGAACTTGAGGTTCTTAAAACAGAGTGGCTAGTTGATTTTCCAGACCTGGACAATGAAGACTGGGAAGATGTATGGGAATGTTCCTTTCAGCATCTGGTTTCTGTTAAGGACAGACTAATACAGTTTAAAATTCTGCACGGTATTTATCTCACCCCTATATGTTTTCATAGAATATATTCCTCAGTCCCCGCTGATTGTTGGAGATGTGGGGCGACCTCAGCCGACTTCATCCATATTTTTTTGGCGGTGTCCACATATTCAGCTTTTCTGGAGGTCAGTGGTCGCCTGTATCCTTTCAGTTGCCACCATTCAGGTACCATTATCAGTGTGTGTATGTCTGTTGGGGCTGGTTGACTCTTTGGCACATAGTAGGGACTCCAGAACCTTATTATGAATCTTATTGTTCTACTCTAAGAAAGCTATAGTACTGCAGTGGAAATCTCCAGATGTTCCCACCTCTAATTGCTGGAAGAGGTTAATTAATTCTATGATCTCACTGTATAAGGCTGCTTACCGATCTCAGGGATGTCCCCACAAGTTCCATAAGGTCTGGGATATTTGAGCAGACTCTCCATCCACGAATGCGGAGCAGGATTCTTCCTTTTAACTTGAGAAGGTTTAAGAAACTTTAAGTAATATTCCCTAATGATCTTATGGAACTCTATGATGTTATGTTGGCAGCACTATTACAAAAGCCCTGGAGTTGACATTTTTGTTGGATCCCTAGAAGCCATGTTAATACAGAGTTTTTGGTGTCTAGGGAATGTTCCAGACTCCTACATAGGGACTGAGCGTACTGTTAGTTTGATAGTTTGTTGTTTTTCTGTGTTCTGTTCTAGGCCAGTACTAGTTTGTAACGTTGTTAAAGTGTAGTACAGAGCCTGGGTATGCTCTATAGGCTCTGTTTTGTATATTTCTGAACTTTTAAATCGAATAAAAAGAATTAAAAAAATAAATAAAAATGAGACAAATAACCAAGAAGTGGTCAGGGTCAGGTTTTACTATTTTACCACCACCGCCGTAATGCTTATGGTGGTGGCTGGGGGATTATCTGTTGATTGTCAGATGGAAGATATCCATTGGCTTCAATATGAACTTCATTAGCTGTATTGGAAGGCAGGTGTGACATCATAGATATTTTATACTCCTAATGTGTCACTAAAGAGAACATGTCACCAAAAAAATAATCACATAGGGACATTTTGTTTACTATGCTAAGGAAAATAAAGTTTAGTGATAAAAAGTACAAAGTGTAAAAAATGTAGTGACATCCAAGCATTTAAAACCTTGCAAAACATTTCTTAGCGCCCTCCACCCCAACATACACATGTACAAATGTAAATAGATCACATCAGGGGCGCGTACACAAATGGGTAATATATTGAAACTGTGTACCCTAAGATTATCTTTGTGCATTTTTTACTGAAACTGTGCATTTGATAAACTGTTTCACCAATATCGTGTAACATATCTGGAACTACTGCTATGAATTCTCTAGAGAAAATATATAATGTTTGGGGGTTTTAGCTAATCTTCAGGCCTAAAATGATTTTTTTAAATATGTGCGCAAAAATTGCTCTGGTAGCAAAACTGTTAAATGTGGGATTCAGTGCAGCCAAAGTAGGAATTCATAGCTGCAACCTTGTAATAAAACTATCACAGGATATGTCACACTACTCCTTTAAACATTGCTTTTTCCTGCAACCAGATTGATAAATGTCCCCCAATGTTTTGTGCTACTTACAATGTCATACAAGATCATTTGTAAAAGTGTGGCATTAGCACTTGGGAGGTTTGTTTTTGTTGTTTTCTATTTTCATTTTTAAAAAACACCTTGTGAACTCCCCTAATCACTATGAGCCTAGCACACTCAAGCATATACACTTGCAACCCCATGACAAGGAAACAGGGAGCATGCTGCCCCATGCCCAGGGGTTGACTGACTTCTCATGGGGCCCTCGGGCAATAGGGAATCATGGGGCCCCTGTGTCCTTGCCCAAACTCAAAAAAGCCTATGAAAAAGGTACCAGGGGCATCTCATGGGGCCCCCTACTGACCCGGGCCCTCGGGCAGTGCCCGAGTTTCCAAATGGTCAGTCCTCCCCTGCCCATGCCATACTGATACCAGCCTGCATTCTATATAGCTGGTGTGCTATAGACTTGAGTTTATGTCCAAAACTTCTACGCATAGGAGGCAAAGTTGGTTATAACCTCTCACCAGTGAATACCCCTTAACTGTTTATCCCTGCATGAAGCATTTGAATATTCCACCACATAACTGTAAAAAAAAGTTTTTTATTACTTTCAACTTGATTTAAAAACTCAACAATGCCGTTTTCTTTCTAGGTACTTTGCCAGGTTTTCTCTCCTGGCCAGGGCCGGACTGACCATTTGGAAACTCGAGCACTGCCCAAGAGCCCGGGGTCAGTAGGGGGCCCCATGAGATGCCCCTGGTACCTTTTTCATAGGCTTTTTTGAGTTTGGGCAAGGACACAGGGGCCCCATGATCCCCTATTGCCCGGGGGCCCCATGAGTTGTCAGTCTGCCCCTGCTCCTGGCTGAACATCTAGGATCTCAGAAAATGGAAGTTTCCTTGGAAGTTAAAACACAATCCCTGTCAGAAAAATATTAAAGATTTTTAATTAAAATCTCCCCAAACTGGCTCATACATTTTAAATAAGCTGCTTCAGTACCCATCTCCTTTCCAGCTCTGTTTTCTGCAGTAATTCTCTTCTACCACAAGATGGCCTCAGTTTACCCATTTGAATCACACCCAGCCTCATTCAACCCAGAGGCTTCACTATACCCACAGTGTAATGATGCAGAAAGCAGCACTGACTTCATTACAACAGTGTGCTTTCTGCATCCTTGAGGACCACCCAGTGACAGAAAATAGCCAAAGAGGAAGAGGACCCTACATGCCTTGTGACAGGACTAAAGACAGTTGGAAAAGGTAAGTATTTAACCACTTCAATACCGGGCACTTATACCCCCTTCCTGCCCAGGCCAATTTTCAGCTTTCAGCGCTGTCGCACTTTGAATGACAATTTCGCAGTCAGGCAACACTGTACCCATATGAAATTTTTATAATTTTTTTTTCACACAGAGAGCTTTCTTTTGGTGGTATTTAATCACCCCTGAGTTTTTTCTTTTTTGCTAAATAAAACAAAAAACACCTGAAACGTTTAAAAAAAACAGTTTCTTCATTTTTGTTATAAAATTTTGCAAATAAATAACATTTCTGCATAAATTTATAAATAATTGAATTTGTTTTTTTTTGTATTTTTTTCAAATGTTTCTATTATTTTTTTAAATTTTCTATTACATTTTTACTTTTTTTTTTTACTATTTTATTTTTCAGCACACTGTGACCAAAACAATACAATGTTACCATAGTAAAAGTGAACTACACTGGCAAGTGATCAGGATTTTTCTTCTTTTTTTTTTTTAACACATTATGATAGCTAATACCAATGTATTTCATTGATATTTGCAATCATTGTTACTGAATGAAACTGATTCATTCAGTCTTTTGTTGTGTTTAGCTGTGATTGGGCAAAGCTGATCACTTGATACAGATGGGCTGTGATTGGCCCTGTCTGTATCATGTGACTGCCTTGGCCAGTCAGAGCTAACAACATAATTGTATACGATGGATGGCATGACAGGAAGCCATCCATTGCATACAATTGAAATGTGATCTGCTGTGATTGGACATGACACTGGCAACGGGCTGGTGTAGTGATTTGTCACGGTGACAGATTACACTTCTGCACGGCCCCATGGCTGCGTGAGCGGCTCGCCTTAACAGGACGTCATATGACACCCAGTCACAACGGCGAGTGTCCCGCCCGGCCATCAATCTGCTATAGGACAGGAGGGAAGATGTTAAACAAAATAAAGCATATAATATAGAAGGGGGGGGACACCATGGGTGGGAAAGGGTAGTAACCTGCAGCTTGATTTTAAATGGTAATATCCAGGAAGGTTACCCTGTGAGGATGAGAAATAGAGATGATGTTACAGGAAACCCAGGAAAGTTATCTCTTATTTGAGCTTGTAGCGGTGGGCTGGTGAATGTTCTTCAGGCTAATCCAGGCAGTGTGGGCAGGGTCATTCGCCCTGCACATGGGGTACCTTTACATGCAAATGATAATCAAAGCCCAAGGAGAAGGCAGAGGCCACGTTCAGATGAAATCAACCTTAACCTCTTGGCATCGGCCGCACACAAATGTGTCCTCCTGGAGGTTCCTACATGGTGGGATTAGTCTTGTGTCAACTTGACCATGTTACCTGTTCAGTGTGGGATGTTTACCCCATTGTGTAATGTTTGTTTTTATTGTTCCTGTGGGGACTGCCCCTATTTCTGACATGTATACAAACTTGTATTTCTGTTCAATAAACAGTTATTTGTTGCACCTAAACTAGTGTCATGTAGTTCTTGGGTGCAATGCTCAGCTATAATACGTTGGTCCTTTGTCCCAGTGGCGAGGAAGCAGTTCTCTAATGGAATGACCCAGGCAGGGTGCCAAGCGGTCCGTCATAGAGGACATCTATTGTTGTTAGACAAACAACAGTTGTGGGTTTAACCAATTATTTTTTATATTTAAATTTTTACTAATCAACATAACTGGGGACATGGCAAGGGTACAACTTTCTTGCTTTAGAAATGTGTCCCTTTTCTCATCTTATGAAGTTTGAAAGACAAGTGAATAAGGGCCCTTTTCCCATGGCCATCTTCCATTCCACGTCAGCAGGGAATCTGCTGAGTCCGATTATAAGAGGACAGATGGCACTTTTGTGACATCTGTGTCAGCTCTGATTTTTTTTCCCACCATTCTTTGTGATGGAGGAAGAATGGATCCATGCAATCTTTATGGCTGGAGTCCTGTTAGCATTAGTGTTCATTGGTTCCATCTTGTTTGGGTACACAAAAACAGAAAAGGATACAAACCTTTTCCATTTGTTTTCATGGACCTAAATGAACTTGGATGGGGGTGGATGTAAACGGATGCACATCCGTGTTTGTCTACCTGCCCAAAGAGAGACTTCTGTCTAGATCTGTATTAAAAACAGGCAGAATGCTTGTCTGAAGGTGCCCTAACTGATATTTAGTCTTACATTCAATACGCATGGCTCTTGCAGAAATTAGTAGTGTTCATAAGGACCCTTGCACATGGGGCATCCAGCGCCTGTGTGTGCAATCCCGGCGTTTTATGCACCCCAAAGGCACAGACGCAGCTTCCAGTCCCGCTGCTTGGAGCAGCTCAAAGTCTATAGTAGGCTGAAATACTCTTCGGCTGAAAGGGGCTGAATGATGTATTGAGTTGTATTCGCGTTTAGGACCCTATGCATGCATTGCTAAAACCCTGTAACACAGGTGCCCCCCAGGTGCACTAAAATGCAAAAATTGCACGCACAGGGGCTAGACACCCTGTTTGCAAGGGGCCTCATGTCAACACCACTGTACATATCATCCATGGTAGGCAGACTCCCCAACACACATATGTTATCTGACATTTCATAAATGTGCCAGAGTTCCATATGTGTTAAACATCACTTTTCCCAGTATGTCCACTCCTTGCCACACCAGCATAAAGGGTGATGTAAAGGCCAGGTTCTGCACTGTCACTTTTAACATTAAGAAAAAGTGTGAAACAGCAGTTCATACATGACCCAGATTGGGATAGTAATGCTTGAGAGGCTCCTTTTTTAAGTTCTACTTTTAACTATGATGCATGATGTCAGTTTAAGGGCCGGTGATAATTAAATTAGGACTGTATTCTTATTTTATAATCTGCTTTATTACATTTAGCTAAGAGGATTTTCCATGCTAACGTGTTACTACTTGCCATTTGATTATGTGTGATTATGCCATTGCCTTTGTGCTGGTAAAAATGATTCATGTTCCACCCATAAAACAAACATGATTAGTGCAGGTTTCAAATACAACATCAGTAACACTAATGGTAATACTGTTTGTTTTTCCCTTTTTACATCTAGTGTTTTCTGCAATTGGGTAGCTGTCACAGCTGTTATATCTCTATGCTGGATAAAAGATACAAGACATCCAGGCTGAGATATTGATTTGTAATAAAAAAAGCCCTCTAGTACCCTTCCACCAGTACGGATGTCTGCCAACAACAGAGTATTATGTATTACACTTGCTATTTATTACTAATTTTATGCAGGGACGTATTTACCACAAAGCAAACAAGGCATTTGCCTAGGGCGGCATTTATCAGGGCGGCAACACTGCCCACTGGAAGAAGGGACATATATGGCATGGGGACCAGGTGAGATCCCAGAGAGGCTGCGGGCTGCTTGATGATGTATGCATAGCTGGATTGTCCTTCCCAGGGATGTCCAGAGCTGTGAAGGTGCGTGTCTTTCTCTCTGTCGCCGTGGAGGGGGGGTGGTGGGTTTTAGTGGAAGGCTCTCTCAGTTGGGGGAGGGGGGGGGAATGGGGCAGGGGTGTTGTTGGTCACCGTCAGGCTCTCTGCACTGGGGAGGGGTGGTGTCCGATTTTTGTATTGCCTAGGGCAGCACAAAACCTAAATACACCAGTGATTGCATGCAATTTGGTTCTGGGTTAAATTGGTCCTTCCCTGCTGGTGGCCAGCTTAGCAGACTTTTTGGCCTGTTCCATATTTTGTTAAATGCATTTTTCTTTTGTCTTTTAGTACAGCAGAGGATGAATCATAAGATGCAGCACAGATGCACAGTATATAGTATTGGGTATTGCAGATGCCATAGCTGGCACAAAATCGTTGTTCTGCAGGGACCATTAAAATGCTGGGATGTTCTTCCACCAACTAAACACCAACACTGGAGCATGTTTCCATTCCATGTTTACTATCCACACTGGAGCATTTTTGATTCCCAATAAGCACTGTTTTAAGTTTATTTCCAGTTATCACCAAGGCTGGTGCATTATTCTTCCTAACGCTGAACACTGACACTGGGAATTTTTTTTTGCTTGCACTGTTGGAGCATTTGTTGCTCTCACAGCCAGTGGAGCATATTGTACTTCCAGTGACCAGCAAAGTTGTGTCATTTTTGCCACTGACCACCAGTGTTGGGGTATTATTTACCCCCTCGGATCACTGGCACTGGAGAATTTTTGTGTCACACCAACTACCGAAGATGGGGCATTTTAACTCCCAATGACCACTGACACCAAGGCATTGGCATTTTTTGCTCACACTGACCACCAATGCTGTGGAATTATTTATTCCCACTATCCACTGGCACTAAAGCATTTTTTATTCCCATTGACCATGACAGTACATACTCCTGACCCTTACATTTTAAATTCTACATGCTTTATTGTATCTTACATACTCCGATCTCTGCTCTTTGTACATTACATACTCCTGGTCAAAATGTTTATTGTTTCAACATTTACTGGTTGCTAAGTAGTCTCCAGCTATTTTATTGATGTTCTCCTTTAGGCTGCATTCACATTTGTGAAACTCCAAAGCTGCATGATTTCCAGTGTGACTTTGATGCAACTTTGGTGCAACTTTACACTCTCTGGCACTCAAGTTACATCAAAGTCACATCAAAGTAGTGCAGGAGCCTTTTCAAAGTTGCTGCAACTTTAAGTTGTATGGATCTGAAATCAATGGGTGTGAATGTACCTTATGGTAGGTACAAATGTTAGCTACATATTTCTATTCTGAGTGCAAAAAAGCTTATGAAGCATTACCCCCGTAGGAGCTGTTTGAGTATTGCCCAAGTATTCCCCATTATTCTGGCACAAGGTATTTTCCTGCAGCCAGGTGCATACACTTTTAGCTCGTTGGAGTCAAAGACCAGACTAGTGGTGTTGTTTTGTAGTTTTACTTTAGAGGAATTTGGACAGGGTTAGGGGTCTGCAGTAGGATACTCCGAAAGAAAACTACTCACAACTAAAGGGCACTAGCTGTTCTAAGATAGAGATTCAGGTGAAGTCCCTTGCTGGGAGCAGATGGCAGACTTCTCCTGTAATGGCAGTGTGACTAAGCTTGAGCAAAGTCTCTTGCAGTAAGTGGCACGTAGATAGAGATCATTGGATCACTAGCCTGTGATCACTTTAGCTGGGCCCTTAGCTGACTATAAGACAGCAGAGGGGCGTCAACAGCACCAGGTCGCTGAGATCCCACAACGTCTCTACTCACGGGCTCTTGTAGAACAACCAACAGTCTTTCTCAGTGATACCAGATGGATCCCCCTCAATCAGCTTTTAGGAGAACCAGGGCCACTCGTTAGTTCCAGTTTCAGGTCCTCAGGTCGCCCACCTGAGGCCTCTCAGCAGCAGGTGCCAGGGGAGTCAAGCCTGCCTTGACCCTGGCATGATGCAATCCACTCTGGGAAGGACACTGAGCCTCTGTGCTCCCATAATATAAAGACCAGCTCCCAGCATGCAATTGGGTCCATCCTTTCCCAGTACCTGTCCAGAACTGTGTCCATATTCATGCTCTTCCCACCTATGTTCTGGAAAACTCCAGTGGCTTCCAGAAAGCAGGAGAAACTCAAGGCAAACTCAACAGCACTAGAGCATCATGAGCAGTCCTGACTAATAGATTGCAGCACTCTGTTAAGCAAAATGCCAAGTATAAATTCACCTACTAGCTCCCCTGTTAGACAGTAGAACACACTACTAAGCTAGCTTTTTACATCCTAGCACCTATACTAGGAGGGTGCTACTCTTATGCAATTGAAGGGTGTAATTTTTTAGGAGTAATTGTTGTCTTTAAGATGTCTTTGAGAGTCTCGATTGTGTCACAGTAATTAAAAGTAACAGTAATTAAAAGAGAAGTATGGGGTAAACTAGAAAAAACTATTTAGACTCACCTAGGTGGATGCAGCATTGACCCCATGCTTCTAAGACTGAGCGATCAAAGACTGCTGACCGCTCAGTTCTCAGCCTTGAGCAGTGAGCAGAGAGCCAGAGACTGTCAGTCACCAGCTCTCTGCTCTGCCCCTCCAGTGCTCACTGGAACACCAGTCTGTGGATGGGGTGGGAGCGGAAGGCTCAGCTTCTCAGAGGCACGCTGAGAGGCTGAGCTAGCTGCCGATTCAGCATCTGGGGGGATAAAGTCTGGAGCTATCCTGAGCCTTGACCAGCTGAGCGACATCAGCTAACAGCGGGCTTTAGAAGACAACTCTTCAGAAATTCTTTTACAACTCTTCTGATAATTCTTTTCACTCCTCTATTAGAAATGTTACAAGGAGCACCTGGCAGTGGCCAGTTTATGGTGAAATAATGTTCTTTCCACTTCCAGATTATGGCCCCAACAGTGCTCACTGGAACATTCAGAAGTTTAGAAATCCTTCTGTAACCAATGTCATCAGTATGTTTTGCAACAATAAAGTTGTGAAGGTCTTGAGAGAGCTCTTTGCATTTACCCATCATGAGATGTTTCTTGTGTTACACCTTTTTATAGGCTATCAGTTGAGACTGAACCAGCTAATATTAATTTGCACTGACAAGGAGCAGAATTGCTTTGTAATTACTAATCGATTTCAACTGGTGTCTTGGCTTTCCATGCCTTTTTGCACCTCCCTTTTTTCGCGCGTTCAATACTTTTTCCCTGTGTCATTTCATTTTATTACACATAACTTAATTTCTGAACTTATTTGGTTTTTTTGTTGTATGTATGGATTGCATGAGTTGTTACGGACATGTGGTGAAAATTTCATGTGAATAGTACCTTTAGAAATATATTTACCTAGAAAAATGGTGAAGTGTGCATACTTATTTTACAAGCTGCATATATATATTTATATATATATATATATATACAGTCAGGTCCATAAATATTGGGACATCGACACAATTCTAACATTTTTGGCTCTATACACCACCACAATGGATTTGAAATGAAACGAACAAGATGTGCTTTAACTGCAGACTGTCAGCTTTAATTTGAGGGTATTTACATCCAAATCAGGTGAACGATGTAGGAAATACGACAGTTTGCATATGTGCCTCCCACTTGTTAAGGGACCAAAAGTAATGGGACAATTGGCTTCCCAGCTGTTCCATGGCCAGGTGTGTGTTATTCCCTCATTATTCCAATTACAATGAGCAGATAAAAGGTCCAGAGTTCATTTCAAGTGTGCTATTTGCATTTGGAATCTGTTACTGTCAACTCTCAAGATGAGATCCAAAGAGCTGTCACTATCAGTGAAGCAAGCCATCATTAGGCTGAAAAAACAAAACAAACCCATCAGAGAGATAGAAAAAACATGAGGCATGGCCAAAACAACTGTTTGGAACATTCTTAAAAAGAAAGAACGCACCGGTGAGCTCAGCAACACCAAAAGACCCGGAAGACCACGGAAAACAACTGTGGTGGATGAGCGAAGAATTCTTTCCCTGGTGAAGAAAACACCCTTCACAACAGTTGGCCAGATCAAGAACACTCTCCAGGAGGTAGGTGTATGTGTGTCAAAGTCACCAATCAAGAGAAGACTTCACCAGAGTGAATACAGAGGGTTCACCACAAGATGTAAACCATTGGTGAGCCTCAAAAACAGGAAGGCCAGATTAGAGTTTGCCAAACGACATCTAAAAAAGCCTTCACAGTTCTGGAACAACATCCTATGGACAGATGAGACCGAGATCAACTTGTACCAGAGTGATGGGAAGAGAAGAGTATGGAGAAGGAAAGGAACTGCTCATGATCCGTCGCATACCACCTCATCAGTGAAGCATGGTGGTGGTAGTGTCATGGCGTGGGCATGTATGGCTGCCAATGGAACTGCTTCTCTTGTATTTATTGATGATGTGACTGCTGACAGAAGCAGCCGGATGAATTCTGAAGTGTTTCGGGAATATTATCTGCACATATTCAGCCAAATGCTTCACAACTCATTGGACGCCGCTTCACAGTGCAGATGGACAATGACCCAAAGCATACTGCAAAAGACACCAAAGAGTTTTTTAAGGGAAAGAAGTGGAATGTTATGCAATGGCCAAGTCAGTCACCTGACCTGAATCCGATTGAGCATGCATTTCACTTGCTGAAGACAAAACTGAAGGGAAAATGCCCCAAGAACAAGCAGGAACTGAAGACAGTTGCAGTAGAGGCCTGGCAGAGCATCACCAGGGATGAAACCCAGCGTCTGGTGATGTCTATGCATTCCAGACTTCAGGCTGTAATTGACTGCAAAGGATTTGCAACCAAGTATTAAAAAGTGAAAGTTTGATTTATGATTATTATTCTGTCCCATTACTTTTGGTCCCTTATCAAGTGGGAGGCAGATATGCAAACTGTTGTCATTCCTACACCGTTCACCTGATTTGGATGTAAATACCCTCAAATTAAAGCTGACAGTCTGCAGTTAAAGCACATCTTGTTCGTTTCATTTCAAATCCATTGTGGTGGTGCATAGAGCCAAAAATGTTAGAATTGTGTCGATGTCCCAATATTTATGGACCTGACTGTATATATATATATATATATATATATATAGTGAAGGAAATACGGTTTTGATCCCCTGCTGATTTTGAATGTTTGCCCACTCACAAAGAAATGATCAGTCTAAAAATCGAATGGTAGGTGTATTGTAACACTGAGAGACAGAATAGCACCAAAAAATTCAAAAGAAATGCATGTCTAATAAATTATGCACTGATTTGCATGTTCATGAGGGAAATAAGTATTTGATCCCCTTCACAAAACATGACTTAGTACTTGGTGGCAAATCCCTTGTTGGCAATCACAGAGGTCAGACGTTTCCTGTAGTTGGAACCAGGTTTCAACACATCTCAGGAGGGATTTTGGCCCACTCCTCTTGGCAGAACCTCTCCAAGTCTTTAAGGTTTGGTGGCTGACGTTTGGCAACTCAAACTTTCAGCTCCCTCCACAGATTTTCAATCGGATTAAGGTCTGGAAAATGGCTAGGTCACTCCAGGACCTTAATGTGCTTCTTCTTGAGCCACTCCTTTGTTGCCTTGGCCATGTGTTTTGGGTCATTGTCATGCTGGAACACCCATCCACATCAATGCCCTGGCTGAGGGAAGAAGGCTCTCACCCAAGATTTGACGGTACATTGCCCCATCCATCATCCCTTTGATGCATGCAGTTGTCCTGTCCCCTTAGCAGAAAAACAGCCTCAAAACAGAATGTTTCCTCCACCATGTTTGACAGTTGGGATGGTGTTCTTGCTGTCATAGGCAGCATTCCTCCTCCTCCAAACACGGCAAGTTGAGCTGATGCCAAAGAGCTCGATTTTGGTCTCATCTGAGCACAACACTTTCAACCAGTCCTCCTCTGCATCATTCAGATGTTCAGTGACAAACTTCAAACGGGCCTGGACATGTGCTTTCTTGAGCAGAGGGACCTTGCGGGCACTGCAGGATTTCAATCCTTGTCTGCATAGTGTGTTACCAATTGTTTTCTTGGTGACTGTAGTCCCAGCTGCCTGGAGATCATTGACAAGATCCTCACGTGTAGTACTGGGATGATTCCTCACTGTTCCCATGATCATTGACACTCCACGAGGTGAGATCTTGCATGGTGCACAAGACCTAGGGAGACTGACAGTTGTTTTGTGTATCTTCCATTTGTGAATGATTGCACCAAATGTCACCGTCTCACCAAACTGCTTGGCGATAGTTTGGTAGCCAGTCCAGCCTTGTGTAGGTCTACAATTTTGTCCCTGACATCCTTGGACAGCTCTTTGGTCTTTGCCATGGTGGAGAGTTTGGAATCTGATTGTTTGATTGCTCCTGTGGACAGGTGTCTATTATACAGGTAACAAAATGAGATTAGCAGCACTCCCTTTAAGAGACTGCTTCTCATGCCAGGGTATTGATGTGGATGGGTGTTCCAGCATGACAATGACCCAAAACACATGGCCAAGGCAACAAAGGAGTGGCTCAAGAAGAAGCACATTAAGGTCCTGGAGTGACCTAGCCATTTTCCAGACCTTAATCCGATTGAAAATCTGTGGAGGGAGCTGAAAGTTTGAGTTGCCAAACGTCAGCCACCAAACCTTAAAGACTTGGAGAGGATCTGCCAAGAGGAGTGGGCCAAAATCCCTCCTGAGATGTGTTGAAACCTGGTTCCAACTACAGGAAACGTCTGACCTCTGATTGCCAGCAAGGGATTTGCCACCAAGTACTAAGTCATGTTTTGTGAAGGGGATCAAATACTTATTTCCCTCATGAACATGCAAATCAGTGCATAATTTATTAGACATGCATTTCTTTTGAATTTTTTGGTGCTATTCTGTCTCTCAGTGTTACAATACACCTACCATTCGATTTTTAGACTGATCATTTCTTTGTGAGTGGGCAAACATTCAAAATCAGCAGGGGATCAAATACTTATTTCCTTCAATGCATATATATGTATATATAGATAGACAGATAGATAGATAGATAGATAGATAGATAGATAGATAGATAGATAGATAGATAGATAGATACATAGATACATAGATACATAGATACATAGATAGATACATAGATAGATACATAGATACATAGATAGCACACATACAGTACTTAAAGTGGAGCTCCACCCAAAAGGGGAAGTTACGCTTTAAGGACTGCTCCCCCGCTCCCCATTAAGGATTGGCACCTTTGGGGGCAGCGGGTACCCAAATTTGACAGGTACCCGCTTCCATTTCCGGTCTGATCGCCTAGGCGATTGGAAACGGAAGGTGTCCTCCCTCCCTCCCTTCCTGTAGTCTTTTGGGACACGTGACAGGTCCCAGAAGACTAAAGGACCATTCATGAAGCGCAACGCTACTCGCGCATGCACAGTGGGTACCCGGCTGTGAAGCCACAAGCTATCACAGCCGGGTGCCCACACTGAAGATGGCAGCCTCCTGGAATCCAGGATGGCCGGTGAAACGGGCTGCAGGGGACACACCATGGGACTGAGGGACAGGTAAGTGGCTGTTTTTTAAAAGTCAGCAGCTACAGTTTTTGTAGATGCTGACTTTTATTTTTTAACATGTGAGTGGAACTCCACTTTAAATGTCAAGTGTCTTCCAGGTGGTTATGTGAAGATTTGGTCCTTCTTCTTCATAGTTGGTGGTGTGATTTGTGACTGCTGTTCTATGTAGCAATGCACTGTAAGCCCACACTACATAACAAGACACCCCTAGGAGATGTGTTAATGACAGTATGGGCTCACAGGAAGGGGGCTGAATGATGCTGGGTGTCATTTAAACCCGAAAGCGGAATGGCCAACAGGGATGTAGGAGGATGCAAAGGACATAGGACAAGTAGGAAGTAGAATAAAGGTGTGAGGCACTGGATCTCTTATAGTAGTGGGTACTTTAAGCAGTGTGGAAGGAATGATGACCATTAGGCAACACAAGAGGTAGTGGTGATCTAAAGTCAGCCCTTTACTTAAACAGAGACTAGGTGTGCGAAGAGACAAGAACCATAAGCAGAACATATACAGTCCAGATTTAATTTTATTTGGAATCTTGCATCATAATAACCAACGTGTTTTGGGGGTTCAAAGGTTCCCATTTAATCATGGCTATATTTTTTTGAACAAAGCATGTATAGGACTAATAGAAATGGAGAGATCCTGGCAGTGACCAGGTTTGGCAACCAACTGCTAGGCCATACAGTACATTTGTCAATTAAAAGCCTAACTTAAAAAAAAAGCTGCAGAAGAAACATTACTTACTATCAATCTGATGTCTCATTTGTGCTTTTGTCTCCTGCATTAATTGGAATCCTTCTCCAGCCCTCCCTCTACCCTGCTGCCATAATCTTCTGTTTTGGGGGTTTACAGACTTGAAGGACTTGTCATATGTGCTCATCAAGAGTGCCGACTATGCTCACTCCTTCTACTCCATTCATAGAAGCTGTAATGATCCTTCTATGCACGGAAAAAATTCTCTATAAATAGAGGAAATAGACCTTTTACTCATCTGCCCATCCTCCATTCATAAATAGTACAGCTTCTATGAATGGAGGATGGTAGGCACAAAGAGCGGGGATAGTTATCACTCTTGATGAATGTATATGACAGGTCCCTATGCTCTATTAACCCTTGCCAAGCTGGTAGATTATGGGGACAGGAGGAATCAGAGGAGGGGGATTTCAACTACTGCAGGAGCCAGAAGCACAAGGGACACATTGGATTGCTAGTAAATTATGTCCCTTGTGCTGATTTCTTCTTTTCATTTTGAATAAATGTAGGCTTTAAATCCACAGGCGCAATTATTGGAGCAAAGAACTAGGAAAACTCACCTGTGCATGTTCCAAGTCCCAGAGTTAGTCAAGTTAACTAATACACACTAATGCTAGTGAATTTGGGCTGGGCATCAAGATTTCAATGAATAGTCGAAAAAGGATAATATAGGTAGCTTCATTTGTATAATCATCTAAAAGGGAGCATGTGGCATGGAGATTTTGGAAGTGAGAATGTTATAATCTTGTACGTAATGCTCAAATTTAGGAACACTGCTTGCTTATCTAAAGCTGACTATAGCCAACAAAAGTGTCATGGTAACTGTACACATGTTTACGGAGCCAAAGGACATTTGGTCCCACCCGATAAGTTAGAGTAAATATCTAGTTATTCAAGTCGGGTCAGCAAATAGGAAGTATTTCTGCCTCTCCTTGTATCATTGTCTTAATTCTCTACCTGCATGGTGATTATGTGTCAAAAAATCCTTGCGCCTTCTCCCTTTGTCAGAATTACGTAAAGCCTCCTCCATTTCCTCTGACTTTAAGCATTACTTATTGATTACTGTTCTGGCTTGTACTATGATAAGGCTGGAAACACTTCTACGCTTTGGGAGATATTTACAAAAACTGGATCACTCAGAATCTGGTGCAGTTGTGCATAGTAACCAATCAGCTTCTAATTTCAGCTTTTTCAATTAGCTTGGCCAATAAATCCTGGCAACTGGTTGGTTTCTACGCAGAGCTACCCCAGATTTTGCACTCTCCAGTTTTTGTAAATGTCCCCCTTTAAGTCAATAATATACTAGGGACAATTCACAAAGTGGTATCTTAGCGCATCCAAGTAAGATACTGCACCGTGTTTTTCAAAAAAGCGGGTTCCCCGCTGACAGCTGAAAAAAGAATTGCCGGCTATTAAAAATTAAGAAAAAAAACGGTGTAGGGTCCTCTTCGCAATGCATACCAAACCCTTCAGGGTGAATTTTGAGGGGAACCTACATGCCAAAATAAAAAAAGGTATGGGGTCCCCTCCCCAAATCCATACCAGACCCTTATCTGAGCATGCAGCCCGGCAGTTCAGGAAAGGGGGAGGACTAGTGAGCACCCCACTCCTCAACCATACCAGGCCACATGCCCTCATTGTGGGGAGGTGCTTTGGGGCAGGGGGGCTCTGCCTCCCCCCAAAGCACCTTGTCCCCATTTTGATGGGGACCAGAGCCTCTTCCCCACAACTGCAAAGTAAAACAAAAAGAAAGCACACCAACCTTGCGCATTACCTCAGTAAACTGTGATTTTATTGAATTGAGAAATATACTCACAAACAAAGAAGTATAACAAACGTATAAGATCCTCAACGGAACTTTTGGAGTGTAAAACCAGTGCAAGTCACATCACCAGGGCAGACTCTCAAATTAAGGCTGACATGTTTCGAAGGGGGTCCCTTGTTCATCACAGCTAACTAAACAATGAGTGTCCTCTTCCATATATACCCTGGGACTAAAACTGAACCCTTCCACCTAGGCTGGGCAGTCTCAAGGCAGGAGGAGGGGCATAGGTGTCATCAAAACATGCCAATAGAGATGAGAATGACAAAGGTCATTGCATATAGTGCAATATGGGTATTGTTACATGCGACAGAAATAGGATTTCCATGAAGTAATATTATTATTAATAGGAGTAATTGGGAATAAAATTGGTTCAAATTGATTGAAAGGATTAAAAAAATTAAAAAGATTGAAAAGCTGCTGGCTATTCTAATCCCCCGCTTGAGTGCACGCTCATGACAGATCGGAAGAGCGGCTGTGTGATGCGTTCCAGCTGCAGCCTCTGGTCTCTGCAAGGAGTGCATCCAACAGAAGTGATTGTGAACTAGGCACCCACCTCCCAAGGAAGCGGGGGTGAAGGGACACAAGGGATACAGCCACTGGGGAATTGAAAAGCAGAGCACTATAGTAAAAGGTAAATAGTAAATATTTAAATAAACAAATTATATTTTCTGGTTATAAACTAATTTGGGTTATTTTTTTTTACTAAAAATTTTTGGAATTTTCATTTATATAGCAAAAAAAATAAAAATCCCAGTGGTGAATAAATACCACCAAAATAAAGTTTTATCTGTCTCAAAACAAATTCTATATAATGCATATGGGTACAGTGTTGCATGACCGCGCAATTGTCATTGAAAGCTTAAAATTGGCCTGGACAGGAAGGGGGTAAAAGTGTCCAGACATAAAGTGATTAATTACCGCATGCATTTAAATATTTACTAACGATGGTGAATTGACATTTTCAGTATCGCATGCGATATGTGGTCACCTGAACAGCATGATGTATGTGATAACCTTTAGTGAATTGCCCCCACTGTGTTTGAATTGTCCCCACTGCTATTGTGATTTATGTAAGCAGCTGTTATTCTTTTTCTCAAAGCAATAATAAATCCAAAAACAAAAAAATATTGTATTGTTATTCTTAAATCTGGTTTTCATCCTTGGATAGCATCACCAGCAGTAGAGCTTGGGTATTGTATTCAGTGACTTTTCTGCCCTACCAAACAGAGCTGTGCAACAGAACTGCCTAAATCTCAGAAGTGGATGGACACAATAGACAAATCCTTCGGCAAACTATGAGTAAGGCCACAGCAACCAAAGCGCGTTAGCATTATTGTACTGGATGTACTTGTGTAGCCAATAAAGATTTTCAATGTTTGAGTCCACCAATTTGCTGGCTTATATCTGTCTACATCCAAAGTATTGAGGACTGCACATCCCAGCTACGAGCACCGGTTTTCATCCTAGGATAGCATCACCAGCAATAGAGCTTGGGTGTTGTATTCAGTAATTCTTCTTCCCTACCAAACAGAGCTGTGCTGTATAACAGAGCTGCCTAAATCTTAGAAGTGGATGGACACAAAAGACAAATTCTTTGGCAAACTATGAGTAAGGCCACAGCGACTAAAACACGTTAGCATTATTGTACTGGATGTACTTGTGTAGCCAATAAAGATTTTCAATGTTTGAGTCCACCAATTTGCTGGCTTATATCTATCTACGTTCAAAGTATTGAGGACTTCACATCCCAGCCATGAGCACCGGTTTTCATCCTTGGATAGCATCACCAGCAGTAGAGCTGGGTATTGTATTCAGTAATTCTTCTGCCCTACCAAACAGAGCTGTGCTGTGTAACAGAGCTGCCTAAATCTCAGAAATGGATGGACCACAAAAGACAAATCCTTTGAAAGGTGAAGCAACTCCCTTATACAGTATGTAACTGTATGTCTTGTGTGTATTCAGCTGTATACCTAGAGTTTGATTTTAATTTCTTTCATATGAGCAAGTACAAGGTAAAATATACAAGTTCATCATAATTTCCCTTTAAAATAGCTGATAGAGTTAATTACTAAGCACATTTTTAATTTTGAAGCAATGCAGAGAATGTTTGAAAGAGATCTTTAACAGAACTGTAATCGGATTTGATGGCTAAGAAACAGGTTCCCTAAAGCACCGCACTCGTGTGTGATATTGTTTTTGTTTTTTTGTTCTTTTTACAAACCAGTGAGGTAACCAAACTCAGATTATAATGATCAGGAGAAACTCCACAGATCATTTGTCTAGAATGTCTGTTTGAGTACAGGGCTCACTAGAAACGTAACATTTACTGCACACAAATGTTGAAACCCTTGTTAGAAAATAAAATAAAACTGAAGGTGAAGATTTGGTGGATGCATTGCTTACAGTTTTATTTTCACTTCTAATGGCGAGGGGAGTAGGCAGACCCAATACAGGCACAGAACTCATGGTTGGAACAAGTAAGTCAGGGGGATCGCCTGGAGTGGTGTCATCTCTCTGCTTTGTTTGAGCTACTCGTGTTACCCAATGAAGCTGTAGAGGATCACATCAAACCAGCAAATTATAGCTACATAGAGAAGCATTATAACCAGATACAGAATCAAGTGTCAAAAACTTTTGAAACTCTTTGCAGGGGCAGTGAAGCTTAAGATGTTTCAAAGTAATTTAATATGTTTTGATGTTACATTCCGCTTGATATTTTTGTACAGTAAGCTGTTAGGGTAACAACTCAAAACACTGCACTTAACATATCTTGGATCTTACTGTGCCTATGCCTCATGGGTCAAACACAAGGCCCCCAGGGCTTTTCTTTAGCAGGAAGGTGGCGGAGCTCTATTCTGCCACCTCCGGCTCTCGTCCTCCGCTCCCTGCTCACCACTGTAACTGTCTGTATTTGCAAGGACAGCTTTCCTCTCAGTGGCCCTGATGGCATTCACGGTGGGTACAGATACCGACCAATGCTTTCTCTGCAAGTGAGAGAGAGGCAGAGCTGCCTACACTGCTGGGAGGTACTAGAGTCCAGCCAGGTAGGTGAGATGCGAGGAAGCTTTTAGAGTGAGGAGAGAGATGAGGGCTGTGGCGATAGATGTGTGCACATGTGGGGGATGGGGGAGAGTGGTGGAAAGCTCAGAGTTCAGGAGGAGGGGTGGAAGTGAGATGTGAAAGAGAGATGAACCCTGCACTCTGTGCATAGGAAACCCCTAAAACCTGCCCTCTGTATGTAACACACTCCCGAACCCTGCACTCTGTACATAGCGCATCCTTAAATCCTGCACACTGTACATAGCGCACCCCTAAATCCTGTAGTCTGTAAGTAATGCACTCCTGCACCCAGCACTCTGCACATAGCATACTCCTGAACTCTGTACTCTGTACATAGCACACTCCTAAGCTCTGCACTCTGTACATAGTATACTAAGGCCTGGAAGCAGCCACCGACCCACCCACAGAATAGGAGAATAGGAACCAAGTGAGTAACCCTGCAACCCCTGGGCCAGATAGGGGAAGGAGCACTCTGGTGGGTAACCAGTTTAGCAACTACTGAGTACTGCTTTCTTTTCAAGCAGCAGGCACTGGATCCCCTGCTTAGGGATCCTCCACACAGCCACATAGAGGAGCATCTGGGGGGGGGGATGTGCTACAGGAGACGCTGTCTAGTTCTCTGAAAGAGAATGTTTGCTGGAACTACTTGCACTCTGTACATAGCATACTCCTGAACTCTGTACATAGTATAGAAAGGCCTGGAAGCAGCCACCGACCCACCTGCAGCATAGGAGGAGGACCAAGTGAGTAACCCTGCACCCCCTGGGCCAGATAGGGGAAGGAGCACTGTGGGGGGTAACCAGCTTATCAACTACTGGGGACTACTTTCTTTTAAAGTGGCAGCCACTGGATCCCCTGCTTAGGTAGGGATTCCTCCACACAGCCACATAGAGGAGCATCTGGGGGGGGGGGTACTACAGGAGACGCTGACTAGCTCACTGAAAGAGACTGTTTGCTGAAACTACTTGTACATAGTTCAGGAAGTTGTCCTCGGTTTCTCAGTTCCATTGGGCATCCAGTACACCCATTACCCTATCCAAGTTGAAACCCCCCATAATAAAACTTCAAAACAAGCTTAAGCACTGGTTACTGACTCCTGAATGCAAGTTGGTGTGGAAATATGTGTTGCCTTGCTGGCAGAACTATAGGGGGACCCAAGTACTTTTCAACTCCTAAGAGGGTAGTGCTACATATAGTTATCTCTTTCTCTTGGAGCCTCTTAATGAGCAGTCCTTTTCATGGCAGTGTCTCTCTTATAGGGCAGCTTGTTATATGGCAGTCTCTAAAAAGACAGTCTGTCACATGGGAATCCCTTGACAAGGACAATTTCTAAAAGGACATGCCAATAGGATAGTCTCTCACATACCAATCTCAAAGCAAATCACATAGCAAAGCATAGCAAGGGCAAAAACAGTGGAGTCTTTCCCAATGTACAGTCTCTAACAAAAAAGAACAACATGACTTAATCCCTATACACACTGGCTGAATATCGGGCAGTATCGGCCGGTTCAATAGAAACAAGACGGTCAAACAGGAGGGGGAGGAGCCTAACCATGGCGGCGCCGGGGAGCACGATGTGAGTGCTCTCCGACAGCCTCCAAGCCAGACCACCACAGAAACCCCCGTTTGCTTAGTCCTGTGGAGACCCACCTGAGCAAGGAGGTCTCCAGGGGGAGAGAAGCCGAGCTAAGGGAGGAGAGCGTGCTGCGGAGATCCGCGATCAGCTGCTCGGTTGCCGGGGAGATGCAGTAAGGAGGAGTGAGCACGTGGGTTGGCCGCAAGGGAGCTCTGGGAAGCTGAGACGCCGGCCGGTTCCCTGTCAAGTGCCGGGACCCAAACAGGAGAGCGGAGACGCCGGTTCAAACCCCAATCCTACCATACAGGAGAGGAAAGAAGAACAGGACCCACAGTTCATAGGAGACCCTGCAGGAATCCCCCAGAGACATTGGCCAGATGTAACGAGTGGACGACTGAGGATCTATGTCAACCCACTGGGTGAGTGAAGAAGGGTGAGTCCACACGCAAATAATTGTTTAAAGCTTGCTGACCTGTGGGAAAGGACTTTGAAATTGCCTATAAAGAAAAAAGGGGGATTCCCAGGGGATTTGGAAAGTGAACAGTGGGAAAAGAAAAGGAAGTGTTAAATTGACAGAGCCTGTCTGACATCATTACCCCAATATACAGTTTAAAATTTCCCCCTGATTAAAGAGCACAGTCAGTGCAGAAGATATGAAGAATAAAAGTGTTAAAGGTAGTGGGCTTAAAGGGTCCCAGACAGGTACAATTAAAAAATATACCTCCCAGGAGAATGCGACTCCAGAAAGGGCCAACAGTGGAAATGAAAAAGGGGAAATGGAAACCTCCTTGGAGAACAGTCCTAGATTGTCATTGGGCCCGGAAAATAGTAACCAACAGTGGCAAGAAAATTCCGTGAGGATAGACCTGGTAAAAGATCTACAAGTGCCAAATAAAAGAGAGATGGCTGAAATGTTTAAGGATCTGGAAAAAACTATTAAACAAGAAATGACAAATATACGTCAGGATCTAGGGCACCTGCTAATGAGAACGGAAGAAATGGAGGAAAAAATTAACAAACATACCCAAGACATAACAGACTTAGAAAAAAAGTCCGCTATGATGAGGAATATGCAGAAACAACTGCAGTATAAAATAGAAGTACGGGAGAACAGGTCCAGGAGAAGCAACCTGAGGATAAGAGGAATCCCAGATATCCTGAATGGGGGAGAATTACAAGAAATAGTCTGCAAAATGTTAAATTCCATCATGGACAGACCTGTAACAGAGGAACTTAAACTAGATGGAGTTTTTAGAGCAGGAAAGCCCCAACAAGGTAAAGCGAAGGAAAAATCAAGAGATGTGATTGTTCAGTTGCAAAAATATGGAGATAAGGAAGAGATTTGGAGAAGGACTAAAGGAAGAACAACTATTCAGTATGGAGATATAAATTTCCAGATTTTTGCGGATTTATCGCACGAGACTTTGTGGAGAAGAAGAGCTTTGAGGCCCCTGTTAGAGCAGATGAGATCAAGGAATGTGCAATATAGATGGGGTAACCCAGAGTGTTTAATTGGATGGAAGAACGGTGTTACAGCATTTTTGAGATTTCCTGAGGACTTAAGAGACTTCTGTGACAGACTGGAATTGCAGAGAATGAGGATCAGTGGGTGGGAAACAGAGATAGAAATAGGCTTGGGGGGAAAAGAAGTATGGCAGGAAGTAGGTAGGGAAGGGGTAGCGAGGAGTTAGTTGGGAGAGTGTGAGTTTGTTTTTTTTTTTTGTTTTTTTTTGTTTTGTTTTTTTCTTCTCTCCCTAACTTTCACACTAAACTTCACCGCTAAGGTTAAAGAAATAAAACAGGCGTGGGAAACCGTGGTGGTTGGAGGGGGGGTAAGACGTACATGGGAGGAGTTCAATCCCCAGGTATAAAAATCAAAGGTGGGTTCATTACCACAAATGATTGATAGGCGGCTTGAAGGCCTAAATAGGGGGGGGGGGTGGGGGGAGGTGGAGTGAGTAGGAGGGGTGAGAGTGGGAGGGTGATTAGGGGGAGCGGGGGGGAGGGATATGATAAGAGGGTTAGGGGGGGCCTTAGGGTTAAGTCTCTGCATGCTAGAGCGGGGAATAAGAATAAATTGATACAAGACTGATGGAAAACTTGCGATTTTTAACATATAATGTAAAAGGTTTGAACTGCCCAGGGAAGAGGTTTAAAGTTTTCAAGGAGTTACAGCACAGAGTGGTTTTTCTGCAGGAGACTCACTTAGAAATTAAATCAAATGTAAAGCTGTACTCAAGAAATTATCCAACATGGTTCTGTTCTGATTCCCCGATTAAAAGAGCTAAGGGTGTAGCAATAGGGTTTGCAAAGAATATAAGGTGGGAGATTGAAGATAGAGTAACAGACCCGGAGGGGAGATTTCTATTTTTGAAGGGTAGATTACAAGAACAGAAATGTACTATTGTGAATATTTATTGCCCAAATAAGAGACCGGAGGTATACCTGAAGGGAGTTCTGAGAAAATTGATGGCATTTAAGGAGGGTCTTCTGATAGTGGCGGGGGATTTGAATTTTTGCATGGACACACAAATGGACACGACTTCATCTGTGCAGAGAGAGGGAGGTAGAGCTTTGAAAAATCTGAAGGGCGTGTTGTATGAGTGTCAATTGGTGGATATTTGGAGGGTGACACATGGAAAAGAGAGAAATTACACTTACTTTTCTAATGCCCACGGGATGTATTCCAGACTAGACTACATATTAGTTGACCATCAACTCATAGATAGGGTGGACAAAATAGAAATTGAAGAGATTTCTATCTCTGACCATGCTCCGCTTACATTGAAACTGAGGTGGGGGAGATGTTTGTCAGGAGGGACAGGATGGAAGTTGAATGAAGCCCTCCTTCTAGATCCCGAGGTCGACCGGAAAATTAGAGTAGAAATCGAAAGATTTTTTCAGGAGAATGAGACAGGGGAGGTGTCGGTGGCCACAGTGTGGGAGACCCATAAGGCCTATATAAGAGGTATACTGATTGCGATCGGGGCAAAAAAGAAAAGGGAAAGAAGAGAGAAACTCACTGGACTGTTAAGAGAAATAAGTGAATTGGAGCAGATACATAAAATTAAAAGAACAGATGAGATAAGACAGAAGATGGTAAAAAAGAGAGAAGAACTAGGGTTTTTGATGGAGGAGGAGAAGAGAAGAATCTTTAATAAAGTTGCTAGTGAGAGATATAGATGGGCAGATAGGCCAGGTAGATACCTGATGAGAGCTTTGAGGGAAAAGAAAAATAGAAATTATGTAGAAAAAATAAGGACCCCTAACGGAGAAATGGTTTATTCTACCAAAGAGATCACTAGAGTGTTCAGAGAATACTATAGTAAGTTGTATAATATTGCCCCTCAAGACCCAGTCAATATAGGTGGGAAAGAGAGTAGAGAAAAAAGAAGAGCGTATCTTAAAAACGCAGGATTACCGAAGTCAAGTGAGGATCTATTGAATTCCCTAGATATGGAAATAACACAGGAAGAAATAAAAAGTGCATTAAAAAGTACCATAAAGGGGAAAAGTCCAGGCCCAGATGGTTATACAGTGAGGTACTATAAAAAATATAGCGACTTGTTACTACCAAAAATGGAGGAATATATGAATGCCCTGGGAGGAGAGATGGAGATGAGATGGGAATCTTTACAGGCCCATGTGGTATTAATTCAAAAGGAGGGGAAGGATGCTTCTCAATGCTCTAGTTATAGACCAATATCACTTCTGAACATCGACACAAAGTTATATGCAAAGGTCTTAGCAAATAGATTAAAAGATCTAATGCCAGATTGGATCCAGCCAGATCAGGTGGGATTTGTGCCAGGAAGAGAGGGTAGAGACAACGGTTTAAGATCTCTGTTGCTTATCCAGAAGGCCAAGAAGGGGAAAGCGCCAGTAGTGGTGCTTTCGATTGATGCTGAAAAAGCATTTGATAGAGTAAACTGGAGCTTTATGATGGATACCCTGGAGACTATAGGAGTGGGAGCAAGAATGAGAGAGTGGATAGGAAAGCTGTACAGAGAGCCTTCCGCGGTTATAGTGGTTAATGGGGAGAAGTCAGATACTATAGGAATGTCAAATGGAACTAGACAGGGATGTCCACTGTCCCCATTGCTGTATGTTCTGTCGCTGGAACCTTTGCTGGCAACAATTAGGAAGAATATAGATATAACAGGGGTGAAGATAGGAGGCGAAGAACATAAAGTGGCAGCTTTCGCTGACGACCTGCTGTTTTATGTGGGAAATCCGAGGATAACACTTCCCAACTTAATGAAGAGCTTAAAGGAATATGGGGAGCTAGCAAACCTGAAAATTAATCCATCAAAAACTGAGATCTTAAATGTTAATCTCCCAAGTAGCGAAAAAGAAAAAATACAAAAAGAATTCTCTTTTATATGGAAAAATAGAGAGATAAAGTATTTAGGGGTTAAATTATCTGCTTCTTATACGAATTTATATAAGTTAAACTATATTCCACTCTTAAATGAGATCAAGGAGGAATTAAGGAAAATGGGAAGAGGTAACCCGTCTTGGATAGGGCGTATAAACCTGATAAAAATGGTAATTGTACCTAAAATCTTATATAAATTTCAGATGGTCCCAGTTAAAATCCCGGAGGCATTCTTTAAAGTAATAAAAAAGATGTTAACAAGATATATATGGAAAAATAAAAAACCTAGAATATCATATGACCTACTGAGTAGAAATAAGGAGAAGGGAGGATTGGGAATGCCAGACATAAAGAGGTACTATAGAGCTGTAATCTTAGCGAGAATGTACGATTGGACACATAACCCAGAGGGAAAAAGGTGGGTTAAGATCGAAAATGATTTAAGCGGATCTACCTTGAGTAAAAATATATGGGTCCCAGCAAAGTATAGAGGTTTAAAAGATTCCACGAGTGTTTTCACAGTAAATGTTTTTAAGGTGTGGGATAATTTACACAAATATATGAAATGGGATTTCAATTCACAATTAATATCACTTAGGAACACAGATTTTTTTCCCCCAGGTAGGGAAGAGAGTATAGGAAAATGGTTCAAAAAAGAGGATATTCAACTGAGAGATATAATGGATGGACAGCAGCTGAGAACACTTAAGGACTTGAAAACAGATAAAAGAGAACTTTTTATTAAAATAGATGAATGGAGATATCACCAATTAAAACTCTTTGTTAAAAATCTTCCGAAACCTTTGAGAATGAGAAGGGATTGGAATCCGTTTGAGAGGTTGTTAGATGCACGTGGAGATGGGAAACGGGGCACAGCTAAGGTATATAAAATTCTCACCGAGTTAGTTACAAACACAAAGCCATTGTATATAGCAAAATGGGAAAGAGACTTGGAACTAGAGATAGATGAGGAAAAACAAGGGAAAATATATAGGTTGATACACGAAAATATAAGCATGAGAGAGGTGGAGGTAAATTATAAATGTTTATCGAGATGGCACATTGCACCAAACGTGGAACACAAGATGAATGGGGGAAAGGTTTTAGAGTGTTGGAGGGGATGTGGAAGAATAGGTACCTTATATCATCTATGGTGGGAGTGCCCAATGATACAAACCTTCTGGGAGAAAATAGTCCAATTAATTTCGATAATCACTGGGATAAAAATAGGATTGAACCCTGAGGTGTGTCTATTACATAGTACAGATCTACCAGTAAATAGATATAAAGACTCCGGTGTATGGCATTACTTGAATGCGGCTAAAGGTCTGATTCCTAGGTTTTGGCATAGACCAGAGATACCGAGAGAGGAGGACTGGGTAGAAAGAACAAATCAGATATGTAAGATGGAGAAATTATACTACATGCAAGTAGACAAGATGGGGTTATTTTTTAAGAAGTGGAGAAAATGGGAAGATTTTGTAGCAAGATCTATGAAGTAATATCTTAGGAGGAAGTTCTTGTATATTTATTTAGGGAAAAGTCATTAGAAGTATGCAGAGTGGGAGGGTTTATTAATTGGGAAAATGGAGGCATTGTAGGGGGGGGGGGGGTTTTGGGTGGGGGTTCGGGGGTGGCAGAGGGAAGAAAATAGGGGTTGTAAAGTAATAATAGGGTTTTGGAAAATGATCTTTTTGTATATGAAACTGATGAAGAAATGTGTATATTATATTGAAAATAATTAAATATTTAAATTAAAAAAAAAAAATAGAAACAAGATGACATTCGGCCTGTGCGTATACACCGCCTGTCTGACAGAAGCTAGCCGGAAAACGGAAAACCAGTATCCAATTGGCACCCAATCAGTGTTGGCTGCCATCGCTGACTGGTGTGTTCTGGGAGCAGTCCCCTTGTCAGAACACAATAGCTCAGAAGAGACATCGGATAGTTAGTACAGGGAGCTCCTCCTAAACTCTTCATTTTTTTTTTGGTCAGTCTGCTGGGTTGAACGAAAGAAAAACTGATAGTGTGTACCCAACATTACACTAATGGTCACTTTACATGCAACTATATTGACCAAAGCTATCTGGTAATCAATATGTAGATACTTACATTCCTCTTACCTATTTTTGATTCCACATTAAACGCAATGGGACTTTCAAGGTACCAAACACAGGGGTTGATTTACTAAAACTGAAGTGTACAAAACCTGGTGCAGCTCTGCATAGAAACCACTCAGCTTCCAGGTTTTTTTTCAAAGCTTAATTGAACAAGCTGAAGTTAGAAGCTGATTAGCTACCATGCACAGCTGCACCAGATTTTGCACTCTCCAGTTTTAGTAAAACAACTCCTATGTCTCAATACTTTTCTACAATTTACCTTCCAAGCCCCATTGTGATTACAGGAATGTCTTTGAAATGGCGTTTTTTACAGAGTAATTTCTCAAATGGTAATCTACCTTTATTATGGCAAGTTCTTCCAACAGGGCAGTCTTTTTCAGAAAGTCCAACGTAGCCCCTTACAGATAGAATGCAGTCCTTTAGAATCCTTCTACCTGTAATTAGAAATAAATCACTCTGTATTATGCTCTAACTGGAGATGGTTTAAATTTAAATTCTCTCTTCAGCCCATAGTCTTTAAAATGACTATATTTTCCAGCCCAGACTATGAGTAAGTGACATCCCATGTCAATCCTTTACTGACATTCAAAATGTCTTTCTTATCTCAATGTCTATCAACAGACTAATCTCTCAATGTAGCTCAAATTAATCTCAATGTTTCTCTTCTTCAGAAGAATGCTTTACATTGATATTGATTTTCCATTTCCTCTGAAGGATTCTTTAAGATAAAAACCTAAACTGTATATTTCTTTCTGCATCCTACAGGGCAATCTTAAAGTGTTACTAAACCCGGGGTCCTGCATTCACTATGGTGTCCGTTTATGGACCAGCGGTAATAGATCGCTGCTCAGTTCTCCGGCATTCTCGGAGAACACAGTTCTCCTGTGAATGCAGTTTATGAAGCAGTTCTCCGAACGAAGGGAGAACGGTCTCCAAACGCTGGAGAACGGTCTACAAACTCTGAAAAACAGCTCATTTTACTATAATCTCGTGATATTACAGTAAAAGATCAGTTTACTAAGCAGAGGTAAATTATCTCTGCTTAGTTTTCGGTCCCTCTGATTCTCCAGCTTTGGGCTGGAGAATCTGGAGGGAGAACACAGATCTCCAGCGAAGGACTGACATGATCTCCTGAGTGTCATAAACTGTGAATGACCAGAGAATAGCTGAGATCCGTTGAATCGCAGCTATTCTCTGTGTCATAAAAGGACACCTATATCTGGTATCCACAGTACACAGAACATGGAAATGCAATTATTTTAAAAAATATAAATTGCTAAATACCTTTTCTCATCAGCAGTAATAGCAGTCCTGTGACTTCTATCAGTGTTCAGCTTCAATTCAGAACTGGTACACATTTATATTATATTCGCTTTATGGCAAATGGGTGTTTTAGTCCATCAACAGTGAGCACACAAGCTTCGATTTGGTTATCCATTCCTTTAAAGTTAATTCATTGCCATATAAGGAGCCATGTCCCACAAGGTCAAACTGTACTTTTTTATTGTTGTATAATCTTTTACAAATATAGATTTAACAATTTAATCACCCTTTAGAATGCTGAATCTACATGAGCTATCAAATACACCCCCAAAATTGTTATTCAAATTCACTCAAACTGTTACTGAGGTTTGCAGTATTGTACAGAATTCATTTTTGTAGACATTGTACAATCATTGAAAATATGAATTATACTTCCTTGGAATCAACAGGATAACCTCTCCATCATGACCAACACCACCATCAGTCCCACCCCGCAAGCCAAAGTTCTAGGTGTCACTCTAGACTCCAATCTGTCCTTCCAGCCCCATGTCCAATCGCTGGCAAATTGATGCAGGCTCCACCTCCGCAACATCTCCAAAATACGTTCGTTCCTAACCCCAGAAAATACTAAACAACTCATTCACTCCCTTATTATGTCACGAATTGACTACTGTAACTCCCTCCTCTCCGGCTTACCTCATCACAGACTATCCCCGCTTCAGTCTATCCTGAACTCTGCGGCCAGACTCATCCACCTTACCAACCGCTCCGTATCCGCCAGCCCCCTCTGCCAATCCCTCCACTGGCTTCCGATTGCCCAACGCATAAAATTCAAATTGCTAACATTGACGCACAAAGCTATCCATAATACTGCCCCAAACTACATCACGACCTGATATCCAAATACCACCTAACACGTACTCTTCGCTCCTCACAAGACCTCCTACTCTCTAGCTCCCTGGTCTCCTCCTCCCATGCTCGGCTCCAGGATTTCTCCAGGGCTTCCCCCATCCTCTGGAACTCACTACCCCAATCCATCAGACTGTCACCTTCCCTCCTCACATTTAGGCGCACCCTGAAAACCCATCTCTTCAGGGAAGCCTACCCCGCCCTCTCCTAACTGCCGATCTCCTCCACTCCTCCTACCACTCCATCCCACACAGCCATTTCCTCCTGTACCACTATCCCCTCCCTCCTAGATTGTAAGCTCCAAGGAGCAGGGCCCTGGAACCCCTTGTGTATTGTATTGTTATTGTACTGTCTCATGTATTGTCTCCCATTGTAATGTACAGTGCTGAGCAAACTTTTGGCGCTATATAAATACTGTATAATAATAATAATAATAATGCCAGCATACCAGTCAATGCCAGGTTAATATTTATTTATTTATATGCCGGCTGTGAAAAATTGAGGAAATTGGAGAAGATCTACCAAGCACAGGGAATTTCTAGCTTTGACAGTTGTCCCTGGAATCGATGTCCCCATTGATTTTCTCTTTCCTCTTGTTCTGGGGACAAAATTTAGTATTTTACCTCCCTTGTTTTCTCAGTGACAATGATCATCAGTACAAATAGAAGGGTGAATCTCCCAGTGAACACATAAGCAGCAATAAAACTTGAAAGAGGATCTAATTCTTCACCACTCTATTCAAAACAACAAAAAACATTTTGCCTAGAGCTGCATTTCCGCATGTCATGTGTATTAAAAATAACATTTGTTGTGTGATAATAACTTATCATATGATGCCAGCCAGTTCAGATACTTGAAAGTGATTAGAAAACCAGAATGATGTAGGCATAGTAATCTCTTGTACTTTATGTGTAGCATCATGACAGTTTTTCTGGTTAACTGATTCCTATTCCTAGAAGTTATCCTATCAACATTTGTATGCATAGAAAAGCTAATACATGACAATACATTATCGGTCAGCTCAAGCAACATATGCCTGCCTTTAAACACACATGAACTTTAATGGCATCCCAGTCTTGGTCCGTAGGGTTCAATATTGAGTTGGCCCACCCTTTGTGGCTATAACAGCTTCAACTCTTCTGGGAAGGCTGTCCACAAGGTTTAGGAGTGTGTCTATGGGAATGTTTGACCATTCTTCCAGAAGCGCATTTGTGAGGTCAGGCACTGATGTCAGACAAGAAGGCCTGGCTCGCAGTCTCCGCTGTAATTCATCCCAAAGGTGTTCTGTTGGGTTGAGGTCAGGACTCTGTGCAGGCCAGTCAAGTTCCTCCACCCAAACTCGTTTACCCATGTCTCTATGAACCTTGCTTTGTGCACTGGTGTGCAGCCATGTTGGAACAGGAAGAGGCCATCCCCAAACTGTTCCCACAAAGTTGGAAGCATGAAATTGTCCAAAATGTCTTGGTATGCTGACGTCTTAAGAGTTCCCTTCACTGGAACTAAGGGGCCAAGCCAAACCCCTGAAAAACAACCCCACACCAGAATCCCCCCTCCACCAAACTTTACACTTGGCACAATGCAGTCAGGCAAGTCCCGTTCTCCTGGCAACTGCCAGACCCATACATGTCCATCAGATTGCCAGAGAAGCATGATTCATCACTCCAGAGAACACATCTCTGCTGCTCTAGAGTCCAGTGGTGCCATGCTTTATACCACTGCATTCGATGCTTTGCATTGCACTTGGTGATGTAAGACTTGGATGCAGCTGCTCGGCCATGGAAATTAATTCCATGAAGCTCTCTATACACTGTTGTTGTGCTAATCTGAAGGCCACATGAAGAATGGAGATCTTTAGCTATTGACACTTGCATGTGCTGACCCTGCTCTATCATTTTACATGGCCTACCACTTCGTGACAGAGTTGCTGTTGTTCCCAGTGGCTTCCACTTTGTTATAATACCACTAACAGTTGACCGTGGAATATTTAGTAGCAAGAAAATTTCATGGAAGGACTTATTACACAGGGGGCAACCTATCATGGTACCACGCGTGAATTCACTGAGCTCTTGAGAGCGGTCCATTCTTTCACAAATGTTTATAGAAGCAGTCTGCATGCCTAGGTGCTTGATTTTATACACATGTAGCCATGGAGGTGATTGGAACACCTGAATCCAATTATTTGAAGGGGAGTCCCAATACTTTTGGCAATATAGTGTATCTATCTATCTATCTATCTATCTATCTAATTGCTAATTTGTGTGAGCTGCACATAAGGTGTAAAGCTGGCCATACATGGTACAGTTTCAGTTTTTTTATTAAGCCAACTAGCATAACAATAAAAACTGTAGGGACTCCCCCATCCACACATTCTATGTGGAAATCCTCCTTGCTGTGTCATTGTATTCCAACAGTGTGAGTCAGCTCTGCCATCAGAATACACTGATCAGAGCTGCAGCCCACTGGCTACATTTAATGATTGAGCAAAATTTTTTCCAGCAGGACCATTCACGAGAAGTCAATAAATAAATTGACTTTTCATGAATAGGAATGGCCAGATATGGATCAAAATTCAGTCAGTTCCTGTTGAACCAGTGGAATTTTGATTTGTGTATGGCCAATTTATAAAAAAAAAAATTCAGTGCTACAATCCTAAGCAGTCAGGAGTCCCTTAGCTGCTGGCAATAAAACACTACCCAAGCAGATAAATATGTGCAAAAAGAACCAGCATTTATACAGTCATTCAAATTCCTATGATAATTTCAAATTCTCGCCACATTGTGAGACCCAAAATGTATAAAAGTATTTGACCCTTGTTGGGTTGCACAGTCTGGTGAGAATTTGAAATTGTCATACGAATGGGCTTTGCAAGCATCATGTCAACGACTGTAAGGATTGGTTCTGTTTGCACATATGGCCAGTTTAAGTCCTTCAATGAAGGGTATACTTCCCATGCATGCTCCACATTCTGCACAATAATATACTAAATAGATGGTATGCGATACAAGCAGGGGTGGACTGACCATTTGGAAACTCGGGCACTGCCCGAGGGCCCGGGGTCAGTAGGGGGCCCCATGAGATGCCCCTGGTACCTTTTTCATAGGCTTTTTTGAGTTTGGGCAAGGACACAGGGGCCCCATGATCCCCTATTGCCTGGGGGCCCCATGAGTTGTCAATCCGCCCGTGGATACAAGTGATCTGCTCCACCTCTTTTATTCCTTTTACAATGAAAACAAATAGTAACATTACATCTGTTTCCATTGCTTGTTTATTACTAATATTGTGCTTTAACTTTTTGTTTTCACCCTACGAGGAATAAAAGAGATTGATTGCAGCAGATTGTTGTTATCGCATCCCATCTATTTGGTGTGTGTGTGTGTATCATCTCATCCCCCACTGCTCATCCCCCAAAGCTGCTACCTTTTGTATCACTTGACCCTCCCTTTTGGATTACAAACTCTAAGGAGCAGGACCCTCTGATTCCTCGTGTATTGACTTGTTTTGTAACTGTACTTTCTGCCCTCATGTTGTAAAGCTCTGTGCAAACTGTTGGTGCTTTATAAATCCTAAAAAAAGAGATAGAGAGATACCTCTAAGTGTAGACATTCTTTGCAATTTTAATAATAAAAACAACTGGCAACTCACATAAAAGTAGAAACATACGGCACATCTAAAAACTACATCGGGAAGAGGTCATCAGGCACGCTGTTCCTCCACTAGCTGCTTCTCTGATTGGTTCCAGAAAGCCAGCCGTGAGATGGAGAGGATCTGAGAATAAGGGCTGGAGCGCTTGTGGAGCGCTCTGCTGGGTGTAATGACATCACCGGGCGTAAGGCGATGCATTTCCGAGAATACGCACCGTGTGTTAAGTGACGGGCGTGCTCCTTTGTCACGTTGCTTCAGTTTTTAATCAGAGGCTGCCCTCAGTGAATGGACATTTATCTCCACACTAACTCTGGATGGACGTCACCTGGTATATTTGGTTATGTTATCTATTACCATTGGATGAACTTCATCACTTCCTGTAAGACTTTGGGTGGTGTATTCTAAAACTGATTTTTTTTTTTTTTTTTTTTAAGTCCGCAAACGTGGAACTGTAACGAAAAAACCCGTAAGTGTCCGCAAAAAAGTGCAAGTGCAGAAACACACACACGAAAAACGTGCACTTAGGGGTGTGTTTGTCCTACCCCCGAAAGGGTTGGACCGTTCACCTGATCCCCCGGGGCACGAAGCTCCTGACAGGGACAAGGTTCCCATTTGGTCCTCCTGGCCAAAAGGCCTGGTGGACCACCGTTCCTTATGCCCAGCCGAAGCCGGACATCCAGTACTAGGCAAGGGGGTTCTCCCGAAGAGAAAAACCCCCTAGGGATCAGGGGAGGAAGGAACCGTATGGCCACACATCCTCCCCCTAGACTTCAGGTAAGGCCCGAGGACCCACACCCTCCATCCGTGAAAAACACACACATAAGAAAGCAAAAAAGTGACAAAACGTGGGAGTGGTTTAAATAAATAGAATAAAATAAAAAAGTGGTACCGTGCCTAATAGTGCACAGACCAGGCCCTGAGGCCTGTAGCAAAAATTGCCCTGGACTTAGCCAAAAGACCTGGTCCTTAGGGCGCTGTGCAAAAAAAACTGATTATTTACTTGCGCCTTCATTACTTTTTTGTTCGCTATATAAATCTTGTATTATAATAATAATACAAACAAATGAGAGAGGAGAGAGAGAGATAATGAGAGCTCCAATGCATTATGTAAACTCTCATGAGCAAAGTCTTTGTAACCCCCTTGTATTGTGGACTGGTTCACACCACAATTTCTGCATTCCGACTGTGTTTCTTGATGTATGTTTTTGGTGCTTTTTTATGCATTCCGGCGTGTTTTGATGCGTTTCTGTTTTTTTTTTTTCATCTCAGTTGAGGACAAGTGCATTCTGGTGATCTACTTTTGTTGACTGCACTGGAATGCACTGCACTGGTGTGAACAATGGCCATTGGAATCCATGTAAAACACTATCCATACGTTTTTGATGCAGAATACAAATGCACTGGACTGCATCTGGTGTTTACCAGCCCTGAGTTGTATTGTAACTGTCCTGTCTCCCTTTATATTGTAAAGCACTGCTAAAACTGTTGTTGCTATATAAATCCTGTATTATAATAATAATACATACATATGAGAGAGGAGAGAGAGAGATAATGAGAGCTCCAATGCATTATGTAAACTCTCATGAGCAGAGTCTTTCTAACCCCCTTGTATTATGGACTGGTTCACACCACAATTTCTGCATTCCGACTGTGTTTCTTGATGTATGTTTTTGGTGCTTTTTTATGCATTCCGGTGTGTTTTGATGCGTTTCTGTTTTCCCATCTTTTTTTTTTCATCTCAGTTGAGGACAAGTGCATTCTGGTGATCTACTTTTGTTGACTGCACTGGAACGCACTGCACTGGTGTGAACAATGGCTATTGGAATCCATGTAAAACACTATCGATCTAGAATAGAAATGCACTGGACTGCAGCTGGTGTGAACCAGCCCCGAATTGTATTGTAACTGTCCTGTCTCCCTTTATATTGTAAAGCACTTCTCAAATTGTTGGCACTATATTTATTTATTCAGGTACTTATATAGCACCATCAATTTACACAGCACTTTACATACATATTGAACATTCACATCAGTCCCTAACCCTCAAGGGGTGTACAATCTAAGGTCACTAACTCACATTCATGGGACAATTTAGACAGGATCCAATTAGCCTACCAGCATGTCTTTGGAGTGTGGGAGTAAACCAGAGTAACTGGAGGAAACCCACGCAGGCACAGGGAGAACATGCAAACTCCAGGCAGGTGGTGCCATGGCTGGGATACAAACCCACGACCCTAGTACTGCCAGGTGGAAGTGCTAACCATTTAGCCACTGTGCTGCCCATGTATAAATTCTGTATAATAATAATATCTATGCAGCACTTTAATTTACTTTGAGATTTTTGTTTTAATTATTTTTTGCAGACAGCAAAAAATAAATAAATAAATAAAAGCAAAATTCTCAACCTTTATAAGAAGGCAAATAATACTTGGGCACCAAGGTTAAATAAAAGACTATTTAACCCCGAGCAAGTTTTAGGTGCCTGAAAAGTTTTGCCTACAGAAGAAGCCTGGTTGTAATATCCGAATAGAGGAGCTGGCTCTTCGCTCACCTTTAAATCCTGCTCTAAATGTTTCCTAAGCTGACATTAATGACAAAAAGAATGCAAATGAAGTGAATGTAAACGCTGCAGGTTTCAGGCAGTTGTTGTGTTAGGCACAGCACACTATGCTGCTGGCCCAGGCTCCGCCCTCCCGCCCTCTGATAGGTTGCTAAGAATAGTTGCTGCCTGTGTCACTGAAGGGCAAAGTATTTTGAAATAGAAACAAAGTTGTTCTCAGCAGCAGTGTGGATCATATAGTATGATGTGCAAGGTAAGATCACTGCCCACTGCTGCCAAGGGGAGCGCATCTTCACCATAGATCTCCGTATGACCTGGAAAAATTCCCATCAGCAGCAAAATGCTTCCAGAGAACACCACAGAGGACCTCATCCTGCAGCAACACGGACAGCAGGCAGTCCCTACACAAACAGGTAACAGCATGCTGAGTGACAGGCCGGGCGCACACTCTTCTCATTCTGTGCTGCCTCTGGGAACGGCTTTGTTTTTATTGCCAGATTGGAGCACAGGCTTCTGTTTGTTTGTTTTTTTGTTGTTGTTTTGTTTTTTTATAACACTGTAAATTTTGTATTGAGTTGTTTATAACTATTAGAATCCCATCCGGTTGATCCATAGCAAAACGTAAGTCATGGGCCCCTTTTACATCTGATATGAGCAGCAGGGATCTGTCAACCAATCCCCTGCTGAATTGGAGCAGAACAGACAGACGTCACTTTTGTGACGTCGGTGTCTGTTCCGTTTTTTTTTTTTAGACTAGGGGGAGATGGATGTAAACAGACTTGCATCTATTTACTGTCTCTGATCTTTCACGTTTAGGTCTGAATAAAGTGGAAAGGTACTGTAAAAGGGACGTTCCACTTTAACACCTCCTCCACCACTTTTGGAGGGTTTTTTATTTGAGGGGGGAGCAGGTACCTAGTTTTAGCAGTTACATGCTCCCACATCTGCTGGAGTTGCCTAGGTGATTCCACCGCAAGTTCTCCCCCAACCCCGTCTTCAACCTTTTGGCTACATTCACACTAGCTTTGTCAGCAGGTGTCAGACAGGCGTTTGGGAAGCGTTTTTAACGCTTCCCAAATGCCTATGAAAATTCTGCACATGGCAGCACACAGTGCGGTTCACTGAAGCGTTAAAACTGATGCCTCATGTCCAGTCAGGAGGCGTTCAAGCCTCCCATTCAAGTCTATGGTGCAGCTCCACAAACGCAATTATAGGCGTTTGTGGTGCGCTTTTTTTTTTTTTTTTATATTAACAATTTGTATTGGTTTTCAAATAAGTATACAAACAGTATGTTTGAAAAAGAAAGAATAACATAACAGAAAGGTACATCGATGGTAAAACTACATAGGTTCAGGACAAACAATGTCATAAAATAACAGTGTAGAGGTTATTAGGACCTTACATTTTGGACTGGTGAAGAAGAAATGAAGGTATCCCATGGGCAGGGGCGGACTGACCATTTGGAAACTCGGGCACTGCACGAGGGCCTGGGGTCAGTAGGGGGCCCCATGAGATGCCCCTGGTACCTTTTTCATAGGCTTTTTTGAGTTTGGGCAAGGACACAGGGGCCCCATGATCCCCTATTGCCCGGGGGCCCCATAAGTTGTCAGTCCGCCCCTGCCCATGGGTGCCATACTGCCTCAAACACAGCAATCGAACAACTATGTAGGGCGGTCAAATACTCCATCTGTCTTACATCAGCAATCATTTTGTACAAGATCAGCATTGAAGGGGGAGTAGAGGATAGCCAACACATAGGAATGCTTCTCCTAGCCGCGGTCAGGACATGTACAGAAAGTTTCCTGGACGTTTTAGATAGTCCTGGGAATGGTAAACTTAATAAAAAGTATAATGGTTCAAATGGGAGAGAGGTATGCAACAAGGAAAAAACCTCTTCCCAAAAGGGAGTAATGGAGCTGCATGTCCAAAAAATATGGTAGAGAGAACCAAGGTCTCCACCACATCGCCAGCAGGCAGGAGAAGCATTCGGGTTATAAGCGTGGAGGACTTCAGGCGTTTTGTACCACAACATCTTGATCTTGTATGTATTTTCCTTAAAGACCACACAAACAGAAGATCTAGGTGCGTTTTCCCAAATTTTCTTCCACATTAACAAATCAATGTCACATTGTAAAAATTGAGACCACTTATGCATGTAAAGGTGAGTGTCATTAGATAAGGAGGGGGCGTCCATAAGGAGTTTATATGTGTTAGAAATAAGTGGTGCGGTTTTAACGTTTGGCAAGCGCCTATCAAAAGCCTCAAAACCGCACATAGGGCGGCGTTTGAGGAGCGGTAAAAACGCTTCCCAAACACCTGTCTAGCGCCTTGCAAATGCTATAGGTTCGTTTGGCAAGAGTTAGAAATAAAGACAAGTGTGAACAAGCCCTTTGGGAAACATCACAGGGCCCAAAAGGTTGTGGGTTCATTCCAAATAGTGCAGCACCACTCACACATGTGCAGTGGGAGTCTGACTATGAAGCTGGCTTCCCCTAGTAAAGATACCGGGGACCCAAAGACTGATGAAGAAGCAGCCCAGGTGAGGATATTTATTTATTTCAAGTACTTATATAGCACCGTCAATTTACGCAGCACTTTACATATACTGTATATATTATACATTCACATCAGTCCCTTACCCTTAAAGGGTGTACAGTCTAAGGTCCCTAACTCACATTCATACATACACATACTAGGGTCAATTTAGACAGGATCCAATTAACCTACCTGCATGTCTTTGGTGTGTGGGAGGAAACCAGAAGCACCGGAGGAAACCCACGCAGGCAAAACATACAAACTCCAGGCAGGTGGTGCCATGGTTGGGATTCAAACCAGCGACCCTAGTACTGCCAGGCGGAAGTGCTAACCACTAAGCCACTGTGCCACCCCAATGCCACTGGATTGGATCTCTGGATAGGCCCTTTTTTTAAAAGTCAGCAGCTACAGTAGTTGGGTAGAATTTCGAGCAAAAGTTTACACAAAAATTCTTAGGAAAATTTGTATGAAACTTCTCAGTACGTTCGAATGTCATTCAAAAGTAGTTCCTAATTTTGTTTGATTTTAACCACGTGCTACTACTAGGCACTTTTACCCCCTTCCTGCCCAGGACAATTTTTAGCTGTCGCACTTTGAATGACAATTGTGCGCTCATGCAACACTATACTCATATGAAATTTGTTTAATTTTTTTCACACAAATAGAGCTTTCTTTTGATGGTATTTAATCTCCACCGGGGTTTTTTTTTTTTTGCACTATGAGGCTCCATGCACAGTGGGCGTTTTGATGACGCTGGTAGCGTTAGCTGTGTAAAGTCACACTAAAAACGTGAGTTTTTCAGGGTTTTTTAGCATTTTTGCATTAGCGTTTAGCAGCATTTTTCTGCGTTTGCGTTTTTTAACTTTTTTTACCCCAACAAATTTTTTTGGGGGGAAAAAAAGTCCCAGAACGCCGGTTTGCTGCGTTTTACTGCATTTTGCTGCATTTTTCAGCATGCACACTTGATGTTTTGATAACGCTGGTAATGCTAGCTGTGTAAAGTCACGTTAAAAACTTGCGTTTTTCAGCTTTTTTAGTGTTTTTGCATTAGCAATTAGCAGCGTTTTCCCGCTTTTTTCTGTGTTTTCATTGTTTAGCCTTTTTTTGTGTTTTTTGGGGGTCAAAAAAACATCCAAAAACGCCGCATTTTATGGTGTTAGAGCATTCTTTACAGCTAAAAAAACTCCTCTAGAAACCCACTATTCCTGGGGTTTTTTCCAGCCAAAAAACATCCCTGCCAAAAAACATTGATTACAGATAACATGCTGGGGAGTTTACTGGCTGTAGAAAAAAAGTCAAAAGCCAAAAACAGCTGCTGTAAAAACATCAAGTGTGCATGAGGACTGAATGACAAAAGAGTGAAAATTTTGGGGGGAAAAAAGGTTTTCTTTATTTCTATTATAAAATTTTGCAAACAGGTAATTTTTATCCTCTACTGATGTGCGTTAATGAGGCTTCACTGATGGGCACTGATAGGCAGCATTGATGGGCACTGATAGGCTGCACTGATGAGGCAGCACTGGTGGGCATTGATGAGGAGGAACTGATGATGTTGCACTGATAGTTGGCAATTATGGGCACTGATAGATGGCATTGATGGGCACTAATCGGTAGCACCGAAGGGCACTGACTGGCAGCACTGACAGTACTGACTGGTGGCACTGATAGGCAACATTGACTGGAGGCATTGATGGGCACAGATTGGTAGCACTGTTGGCAACTGCTGGGCAGCACTGTTGGGCACTGATAGGCAGCACTGATAGGTAGCACTGTTGAACACTAATGAACAGCACTGATGGGCACTTTTGGGGCTCCGCTGATAATCAGTACAGATGTCTGCTTTGACAGTTGCCGGTTACCAGCAGTACTTTCCTGTACTGCCGATAACCGGCAAGTGTATTTACATAGTGGTCAGCTGTGATTGGACACAGCTGAACACATGGTAAAGGGCCACTGTTATTAGCCTTTTACCATGTCATGTGATCAGCTGTGTCCAAAGGACACAGAAATCAGACAGCGCCTGGTACACACTGCTGGGGGCACGTTCTGGAAGAATGTCATAGAACACCCTGCCAGAACTGGACGATCACGCTGTAGCTGTCATTCCGCTATAGCGCGGTAGTAAAATGGTTAACATTCGAATTAGGAATAAATGGATTTTTACCAAAGGAAAACCACATATACTATTAGAAATTTGTTTGCTTGAGAAATAATTTCCATCCTGCTCCTTTGAATTTTTTCATCACGAACTAAAACGATTGGCAATTTGAACCCACTAATTGCTAGAAAAACAAACATTCTTACAATATGCTTACAATAAAAAATATCGAACAAGATTCCACTAGTGTATACCCAGCTTTTAATAGAGCTTTTGTTGAGATCCACTTGAAAAACTGACAGATGGACCTGATCAGGACACCTGATGTGAAGATGACCTCAGTAATGATTACAGAGAACCCGTACTTTTATTATTATCCAGGATTTGTATGGCGCCAACAGTTTACACAGGGCTTTACAATGTAAAGGGTGACAGTACAATTATAATACAGTTCAATACAGAAGGAATAGGAGGGCCCTGCTCGTGGAGCTTACACACCATATTACAGGAATATTTGATAGTACACAATACTAGGACTTCACACTTACTTGCTCAACCACTATCTGAGCTCATAAATACCCTGTCCTTTCAGCTATGGGGGGAACACTTCCTTTCCCCCTGCTTACTACGGTGCAGTTCAGGGGTCTGAACAGCTGATTGTCAAACAAAAGTACGGTGCTGTCAGAATTCTACAAATGCACAGAAATTTTTGAGGACTTCATCATTCACTATCAAGTAGCCTTCTTCTAAAGGTAAAACATTTTTTTTTAGGTTTGGATAGAGTTGTAAGTGGTGAGAACCCTTGCCAGGTTTTTATTGCTGTTTCCCTATTTGGGAGATTCTCTCTTTCTTTTGAGTTACCACCAGAACAGGAATGAGAAGGGAATTTTTCCAATGGGGAGATGTGTTCCCATGATAAGAGAGGATTTTCCACACATTGGAAATATCTCCTGTAATTTCCTGTAAAGTCTACAGAACATGTTTTACTGCATAGTAAAATGTCTGTCGCTGCAGGGACACACAGGAAACAATTGTTTCCTATGTGTCCCACCGACGCTGCAATGCAGCATATGGCAGTGCAGCAGCATGTCTGCATTTTGTCGCAGCACACCCTGCCAAATCGCATGGCAATGTACATCAGCACAGAAAACAGGAGGAGCAACTTCAAAATCCTTATGAAAGCATTTATTGGTGATATAGGAGTGACATAAAAGCATACTGATGCGTTTCGGCAAGTGGCCTTGATCACAGCATATAGCTTCTTCCTGTTTTTCGTACAGTATATTGCATCCAGTGTTTGGAGGACACTTTGGCGCCTGAGCACCCGCCTAGGATTCCACTATTAGCCCTCATGCACACTTGACATCTTGATAACGCTGGTAATGTTAGCTGTGTAAAGTCACGTTAAAAATGTGAGTTCTTCAGCTTTTTTAGCGTTTTTGCATTAGCGATTAGCAGCATTTTCCTGTGTTTTTCCGCGTTACATTTTTAGTTTTTTTTTTACCAAAAAATATTTTTTTTTTAGGTAAAAAAAGTCCAAAAATTCCGGTTTGCAGCGGTTTACCGCATTTTATCATGTTTTGCAGCGTTTTTCAGCTTTAGAACGTTTCCACAGCTGAAAAACTCCTCTAGAAACCCACTAGCTTTGGGGGGGGTTTTTCCAGCCAAAAACTGTCCCAGCCAAAAAACGTTCATTACAGTCTATGTGTGCACGGACACATAGAATAACATGCTGAGGGAGTTTATTGACTGTAGAAAAAAACAACAAATGCCAAAAACAGCCGCTGTAAAAACGTCAAGTGTGCATGAGGGCTTAAATTTAGGTGTGCTTCCTGTCTGAGCGCTGCTTCTCTGCTGCTTCAATGTACAGCAGCGCATATGTACATTGTCCTGAATAAAGTCTACATTTTGTACACTTCAAATAAAGTTTGTACAAAAAAAGGGAGTCGTGATGCGACACAGATTTTAACTTGCCCCCCCCCCCCCCCCCACTGTATCCAGAATTTAAAAAAAAAAAATTGCCTTAGATATACTTAAAATTTGTATAGATATACTTTGCTGAGATATACATTAAATTTTTGTATTTCAATGGTTTTTATTAATTTATAAACATTACAAAAAAATGTGAGCAACAAGACACACCCACGCAGGGGCTATCAATTGCACATAAAAAGTAAAGAAAAAAGGTGCGCCCACGCAGGGGCTATCAATGGTACATAGATTACAAAAACAGTGATAGAACACTGACAGTAGCTATCCACCGCCTCACAAACAAAAATAGAAAGGAAAAAGGAGTAGAAAAGGAAGAAGAAGACAAGACCAGGAGCTAGGGTCCGGGAACGCCAATACCAACATCACAACTCCAGACTAGCCGGGGGGGGAGTGTGGGAAAAGCATATGTCAACCACAGCTCCCATATTTTAAAAAATTTCCGTTGAGAGTCGTTACAGATACTCGACATCTGTTCATTAAGCATCAGAGTGGTCATATGGTCCCTCACCCCTGAAGAGGGACAGACGGGCCCTTCCATGCCTGAGCAATTGTTCTAGTGGCTGACAAAAACATATAAGAAGCCACATACGTTAAATTTTATACAAGGAGGGAAAATCATTTAGTCCAGCAAGAGCCAGATGTATTTCAGTCTGTGTGTTCTGCTGTCTGTTCAACAGAAGCTGGTCTAGTGATTGGCTTCTGTTGAACAGTCATGCTGCAAAACTAGCATTCCATCAGCCTGTGCAGCGGCTGCAGTGCTGATCTGTGTATTCTGCACCAACATCGCTTGTGATGATGTGGGTATCTATCAGGTTTTTTTAATTCAGCTAGCAGGTTGATTGAAAAAAAAAACAGAAACTGAACTTGTATACCCTGCTTTAGTAAGAAAAAAGTTTTTATTTTTTCTGCATTTTGGTGTCATCTGATCATGATGTTTTTATCACATGTCAGGAGCATGACACATTGTCATGGGGACAGGATGACTAAAGTAATATGTCCTCGAAAAAAAAGCACTCACCTACTTCAAAAGCATCACTCCCACACTGGCCAAGCAGCAAGATCACCCATCACTGTGCCAGCCCAGGCGAGATAAATTCTGCAGCATTTTGGCCAGCACAAAAATAACTGAAGGAACATATCAGTCCTCTCTATAGCTCTCTTACTGCTGGTGTACTACTCATGACAGTAGTGCAAGTGTGACATGGCCCTTAATCTGATCCTGGAGTGAACATGTATTTGGGGGTTTTCCTCCCAAATATTGGATAGTTATTTTCTTTGTTCTGTAGAGTGCAAGCTTTTCTTCCCTCTTAGCACATAATGTGACAGGTTCACAAATAGGGGTACAGCTAGGTCTCCTGTATCAGGCCTGGGCCCCATCAGGTAAGTAGGATGGCCTGGAATGTGCAGTCTATTCGGGCCTTCCAATCCTACCGCACACTGCATTTTCCAGCCAACGGGCAAAGCGCAACGACCAGAGTGGCAGGACCTAGCTCAGCACACTATCAGCTAAGAGCTAGCCAAAGGAAAGCTCAAGTCAAGGACCTTTTCTGGGCCAAGTTCAGGATGTTTTCACTTTCTAAGGCAGGATTTCTCAACCAGGGTTCTGTGGAACGCTAGGGTTCCTCCAGAAATTGCTAGGGATTACTTAAGCAATGAGCAATTTCTGCCTCTCAGATAAGTTCCCACTGACACGATTGGTCTTATTAGCTAGGGAGTTATTCTTCCCAATGACCATTAGTGTAAGGAGCATTCTTCCTACTGACCATCACATCAATGTATCATGAGCTGTAGACATGGTAATTTTTATCAGGGGTTCCCTGAGAGGTATTTCAAGGGTTCCTTTGCATTGAAAAGGTTGAGAAAAGCTGTTCTAAGGTAAATAAAGAGGGCACAGTTCCTCTTCCCCACTTCCTCCTCATTGTGACTTGATTCCTTCCTTCATTCACCTATGGGCCATTATTTGCATAACTGTAGATGTGTTGTCATTCATAGTAGGCTCCCTGTCACGTAAGCTGTAAATTTTGATTTATAATGGAAGCCCCGTGGTGTGATCTCCTAAGCATTCAAGCATCTTCAAGTGTTTCTTGGTGTCAGAGGTCCATACACTCCTTTGCCTATAGCAACCTTTCTTAACCAGGGTTCTGTGGAACACTAGGGTTCTTTCAGAGGTTCTTAGGGGTTCCTTGAGCAATTTCTGCCTCTTAGATATGACTTAGATATGATAGATTACACCAATGATCTTTTTTGCTAACTGTAGGATGATTCTTCCCAGTGACCATCAATATAAGAAGCACCCAATGACCACCAGGCTAATGTGCTGTAAGCGGTAGATAGAGTGATTATTGGCAGTTGTCTCTGAGACCTGAAAGTTATTTAGAGGGTTCCTTCATGTTAATAAATTTGAGAAATGCTGGTCTATAAGCTACAGTGTAGTTTGTCTGAGCGGACACCCTAATTCTGATCTCAGGAGAATCAAATTCGGGCAACCTAATCTTCCTCAGAGCTCTGTCATCCAGGGGGTGTCTGCAGAGGTTTTATAATACTTACAGGCACTCCCTGGCCTAACCAAAACCAGATTTTTGGGGGAACAATCATCCCATGTTAATAGGGACCTGTAGTTGGTGTAAATCACTACTAAAACGGCTGCTGAAAACAGTAAACATGACATTTCTGAAATCTTTTTCTAAAAATAAGTGGTAGGACATGCTCCCTTTAACCTATTGGGCACTTATACCCTCTTCGTGCCCAGGCCAATTTTCAGCTTTCAGTGCTGTCGCACTTTGAATGACAATTGCACGGTCATGCAACACTGCACCCATATGACATTTTTATACATTTTTGCACACAAATAGCTTTCTTTTGGTGGTATTTACTCGCTGCTGGGTGTTTTATTTTTTGTGCTATAAGAGCAAACATTTTGAAAAAAAAAAAGGTTTTCTTTGTTTCTATTTGCAGACAGGTAATTTTTCTCCTTCACTGATGTGCATTGATGAGGCTACACTGATAGGTAGCACTGATGGACACTGATAGGTGGCACTGATAGGTGGCACTGATGAGGTGGCGTTGATAGGCAGCACTGATGGGCACTTTTAGGCAGCACTGGTAGGCGGCACTGATGAGCTGGCACTGATGAGGCGGCACTGATGATGCTACACTAATATGCAACAATGATAGGCACTGATAGGCGGAACTGATGGGCACTGATGGGTGGCCTTGATGGCACTGACTGGTGGCACTGTTGGGCACTGACTGGCGGCACTTCTGGGCATTGATGGGCAGGACTGCTGGGCAGCACTGCTGGGCGGCACTGGTGGGTGGCACTACTAGGCACGTCTTTGTTTCTATTTGCAGACAGGTAATTTTTCTCCTTCACTGATGTGCATTCATGAGGCTGCACTGATAGGCATCACTGATGGGCACTGATAGGTGGCACTGATGGGCACTGATAGGTGGCACTGATGAGGTGGCATGGATAGGCAGCACTGATGGGCACTTTTAGGCAGCACTGATAGGCGGCACTGATGAGCTGGCACTGATGAGGCGGCACTGATGATGCTACACTAATATGCAACAATGATAGGCACTGATAGGCGGCACTGATGGGCACTGATGGGTGGCCCTGATGGCACTGACTGGTGGCACTGTTGGGCACTGACTGGCGGCACTTCTGGGCATTGATGGGCAGGACTGCTGGGCGGCACTGGTGGATGGCACTACTAGGCACTGATGGGCACAGCTGGGTGGCACTGATGGGCACTTGTGGGCAGCACTGCTAGGCACAGGTGGGCAGCACTGGTGGGTGGCACTGCTGGGCACTGATCAACAGGGCACTGATCAGTGCCCTGATGATTGGTGCCAATCCATCCTCTGACAATTGCCAGTTATCAGCAGTATTTTCCTCATGCTGTGACCACGTGAGAAAAGTGCAGCCGATAACCTGCAACTGCATTTACCGGTGATCTGCTGTGTCATTGGACATGGCAGATCATGTGGTAAAAGGCAGCTGTGATTGGCCTTTTACCACATCATGTGATCAGCTATGTCCAGGGGCACATGGGAGAGCACATTCTGGGAGGACGTCATATAACACCCTCCCAGAACTGGCCGGCTATCTGTGGCCAACAAGTGGTTAAAGGGTAACTCCACTTTCTTGGGAAAATTAGCAAATAAAAAAAATAAAATAGCGTATACAATTGCTACACAAGTCATATTGCAATTGAATGTTATTAAAAATGCCCTTTCCTTTTCAATCTGCAGCTCTTTCATTTTCTGTAATATTCAATGCAATATGGCAACCTGGAGGTACAGAACACCTCCCAGAAATGTCATCTCCTGTTTGTGTGATTGGCTTACTGATCTTCCCAGGAGTCTACACAAAGATACAAGTCACATTTTGGGCATCCCCTGCAATAAAATGTCATTTTTGGTGAGATACTCTCAAAGGGAAATCACATCTAGAGGGATGCAGACCCTGCCACTTTCCTCATTAGAGCCCTGCCAGTGCAGCAGCTGATTGATAATTATAAATTAACTCCCAAACAGGTTCACTCTGCACATGGACACAGACAAACAAACAGCTATTTCTTCAGAATAACAAAAGGTAGGACTCTGCAACAAAGTTTGTTAAAATCCCTGCATTGTATATAGATCACCCAGAGGGGAATGTGTTTTCTCAACAAAAGCAGAGTTACTCTTTAAACAGGGACATGGTGTTTTTTTTGACGAGATAAGGGGGAGCGGATGCCGCTCAAGACCAGCCCCGGGTGTCCAGTGTGTTGTATGTGCGGGGTTGCCTCAGCACTGTGCTAGCCACGCCCCCGATGCGTTTTGCCTTGCTCATCGAGACTTAGTCACAGAGGAGCTCTCCTTTATCTCATCCCAGACACAGGATTGGACTAAGGACACTGCTTCCTTCATTCCCATGCCAGTGGGGAGGTCCTTTCTGCTATCTGGCTTTGGAGCGGTGCCATTAACCACTTACCCGCCGTATAGCAGATATACTACTACATGGCGGCACGGGTGCGCAAAATCATGTATATATACATGATTTCGCATTTCCGGGTAGGTGGCACGTGTGAGCTGCACGCGCTCCCTACCCGCACCACCATTCGCAGCCGTGGATGTCAATCACCGAGTCCCAGCTGGTGATTACCTGTCGGCTCCCAGTGATTACCGACAATCACCGACGGGGAGGAAGACTGTTTGCAAACAAAACAGTCTTCCTCCCTGTCAGCTCAGGCACACTGCTCGGGATGGCTATGCACAGCACAGCCATCCCGATCAGTGTGCTTACAGTGAAGCACACACCCCAACGCCCCCTAGTAAAACATTCCCTACACACAGTTATCCCTTTGATCGCCCCTCATATTAATCCCTTCCTGCCCAGAGTCATTAGTACAGTGTCAGTGCTGTTTTTTAGCACTGATCACTGTATTGGTGTCACTGGGGATGTCAGTGACACCAAGTTAGTTCCCCCCCAGTGTCAGAATCCCGCTAAAAGTCGCTGATCGCGCCATTACTAGTAGGAAAAAAAAAATCCCAGTATCTATACCACCATTTGTAAACACTATAACTTTCACATAAACCAATTAATTTACACATATTGGGATTTTTTTTTAACAAAGAAATGTCACAGAATACATTTTGGCCTAAATTTATGACAAAATTTGATTTTTAAAAATTTTTTACTGGGCATGTTTAATAGCAAAAATTTATTTTTATTCCTATTGTAAGCACTCCCAGATCCAGGAAACTCCTTTTGCTATGAAATACACTTTTTGATTTCATGGGTCAAAATCCTGGCCCTGCAGATGACTGCTATGTGCTGACAGCACTGGATTAGCTAAGTATGTAACACTTGTTTGCTTTAAGTTTTATGCAACAATAATAGAATGATGGCAGAGATTACAGTAGTTGTGTCTTGTGTACAATGCAATTGATCATTGCTGCTATAATTGCAACTTCTACTGCACTGTGGTCCAGAGACACCTTTACAACCATAAATGTATTACTGTAAAGCTTACAGTGGTTGTAAACCTCAAACATGAAATATGAACAAAGCATATCCTTCTATAGTGTGCACTTGTCTCAATCCAGAGCACTAAATGTAATTTATGGCTGTTGCTTCGTTCCTCTGCCGTCAGCATGAATCACTTTTGACATGTTTTTCTGACAATAGAAAAATGGTGACAGGGGAGGGACCTCCAGCAGCTCTGTTCCTATGTGCTGTGTGTACGGGGGTGTATCCCTGCCCTCCAATCAGCTCTCAGAACTCTCTTCACAGAGCTCTGCACAGTGTAAAATCAGCTCTCCACCAACTTTTTTCAGAACTCTCAACAAATTTTAAAACTTCAGTGTTTTGAATGGATGGTGAAAAGAGAAGACTGCAGATAGACAGGTACAACTTACATAGGAGGATTTGTTTCATCTCTGTGTATCACGTGTGGCCAGTCACTTCACTGGGTATATGGAAGAGTTTACAACCACTTCAAGGTTATTTGAAATCAGCACCACGGATGGTACGTTCATTGAATGAAGTGTTTTGTGCTGGTGGCTGCTGTGTTAATTGAAATTTTCATTCCTCTGCCCACCATACATGTGGTGGTATCTAGGAGGGATGGGGCAGAGGAATTAAGATTTCAACAAACATAGCAGTCACCAATACCAGGGAAACTTTTAATTCAGTATCGTTCCCGTACAGATTTCAAGAAAAAAAGATATTTAACAAAACATAAAGTGTTACTAAACCAACAACAGTAAAAGCAATCTGTATGTGCAGTAAAGCATTCTTGTTATACTCACTGTGGAACCTAAGGGGTTAATCCTCTGCATTGTGTAAAAACGCTATTTGATCCTGACTTCTCTGATCCTCCCCTTCTTCCAGTGTCCCCCTCTTATCTCCTTATCTCCTGATAGGAAATGTTGTGTGGAGTCACTCTGTACATGCTCAGTTTGGTGTGTATTGCGAGAGAGATTTTTTAATTTTTTCTTGGGAGAGTGCACGTGATCAGCACAGAGCCGATCAGCACTGTCCAGACAGAGGTCAGGGGTTCTGCATCCTTCTAGAGCAAAATGAAAACTCCCCCTACAACCTTTAACCAGTGCTCAGCTGACACTGATAGAAGTCACAAGACTACTTTAACTGCTGATGAGAAAAGCTATTTAGCAGTTTACAGGTGAAACTCGAAAAATTAGAATATTGTGGCTGTGCTTCATTAAGTCCAGGGTCAACGCAGCCGTCTACCAGGAGATTTTGGAGCACTTCATGCTTCCTTCCGCAGATGAGCTTTATGGGGATGCTGACTTCATTTTCCAGCAGGACTTGGCACCTGCCCACACTGCCAAAAGCACCAAAACCCATGTGATTACTGTGCTTGATTGGCCAGCAAACTCGCCTGACCTGAACCCCATAGAGAATCTATGGGGCATTGCCAAGAGAAAGATGAAAGACATGAGACCGAACAATGCAGAAGAGCTGAAGGCCGCTATTGAAGCATCCTGACCTTCCATAACACCTCAGCATTGCCACAGGCTGATAGTTTCCATGCCACGCCGCATTGAGGCAGTAACTGCTGCAAAAGGGGCCCAAACCAAGTACTGAGTACATATGCATGCTTATACTTTTCAGAGGTCCGATATTGTTCTATGTACAATCCTTGTTTTATTGATTGCATGTAATATTCTAATTTTCTGAGATTGTGGATTTGGGGTTTTCATGAGCTGTAAGCCATAATCATCACAATTATGACAAATCACGGCTTGAACTATCTTGCTTTGCATGTAATGAGTCTATATCATATATTAGTTTCACCTTTTAAGTTGCATTACTGAAATAAATGAACTTTTGCACGATATTCTAATTTTTTGAGTTTCACCTGTATATTTAATAAAATAATTGCATTTCCATGTTGGGTGTACTGTGGGAGACCAGATATAGTGAATGCAGGGTCCGGGGTTTAGTAACACTTTAGCTTTAAAGTGGCCACGACATGAGATGAGTGTCATTGAATCCAGTTGCTAATCTAATATCTATGGCAACTGCGGACACCCAACCAATCATTTTCATGGAGAAAAGTTTAGTCAGACAGGTTTGTCAGGTCACTATCCTTTCCCCAAGGCTGTGTCTGCTTCTATGTAAACGACAAACATCCACCATCTCCTACACTCAGGGGCTCCAACCAGAGGAAAATAGAAAATAATATAGTATATTCATCCAATACTGATCAAAGGTTGTGCAGCTCAAACACGAAGCTGGGGAAGCTTGATATAAACTGTAGTAAAGGACAAATGAAAGAGCGCACAAACCTTGCGCATTACCTCAGTAAACAGTCAAAAATTTTTATTAATGAAATATACTCACAAGAGTAGCAGTAAAATCAGCAAATAGTAACCATAGCCAACACAGGGTTACAGGTCACGTACAAGTTGCATCCAAAGGGGGGATACACTTCTGGTTACTATTTGCTTATGAGTATATTTCATTAATAAAAATTTTTGACTGTTTACTGAGGTAATGCGCAAGGTTTGTGCGCTCTTTCTTTTGTCCTCTGCTTCTATGTATACTTGGGCAAAGCATACGGGGATATTGCACTTCAAAGAAAGTCTTCAGTCAACTGAAAACTAATAATAAAGTTTCAAGTGGATGTAAACCTCAGACATGAAATATGAACAAAGCACATCCCTCTATAGCACAAACTGGTGGCCCTCCAGCTGTTGCCAAACTATGAGGCATTGCAAGATTGACATTTACAAGCATGACTCCCAAAGGCAGAAGCACGATAGGACTTGTAGTTGCGCAACAGCTGGAGGGCCGCCAGTTTAACACCCCTGCTCTATAGTGTGTATTTGTCTCAATTAAGAGCACTAAGTGTCATTTCTGTCTGCTGAATCGTTCCTCTGCTATTAGTATGAATCACTTTTGACAAGTTCTCCTGAAACCCAAGAGGAAAATGGAGACAGGGGAGGGACCTTCAGCAGAATGACAGCCTCAGCTCTGTTCCTGTGTGCTGTGTGAAAGGGGGTGTGTCCCTTTCCTCCAATCAGCTGTCAGCACTCTCCTCACTGAATGTAATTTCAGCTCTCCGCCCCCTTTTTTTTTAGAGTTCAGACAAGATTTATAAATATTGGACTTTGGATGTAGAAATAAGAATACTGCTGATAAACAGGTACAACGTATATAGGAGAATTTGGTTCATCTCTATCACCTGAGGCCAGTCACTTTACTGGGTATATATGAGGGTTTACAAAAACTTTAACCTACTGATATTTCCTTTAACCTCCCTGGAGGCATTCCCGAGTGTAGCTCGGGGAAAAGTTTCAGCACCACAAGTGGTAACCCCGAGCTACACTACCATGCAGCGTTGCTCCAGGATCTCTTCTGTATTTACATTGTCCTGTGCTCCCGCGATGTCCCTCCTGCAGTGTCCCCGGCAATGTCCTCCAGCGGATGCCGGCATCTGTCTTCTGGGTTCCGTCCCCTGCGACGTCAGGAAATTTGAAAATTGTAAAAGTGACATTCACTAAATACACTAAAATCACATAGTAAATCATTACTGTATCAAACCATTTCACATACATTTTGTCCCTAGTGCTTTGTCCTGTGCCCTGCCTGCATTTTTACTGTTCTTTCTGACTGGAAACTGAGAGACGTCCATGGCGTCCAAAAAGCGTCCCTTTTTGGTCAAAATCGGTTTTAGACCAGCTAGAGAACAGCGATAGTAAATCAGAACCACTTGCAGAATTGAGTGATAATGATTCGTGGGGAGATTCGTCATCAGACACTGAAAACGATTCTGCGACTTTGCTCAGTGATGTGCGAACTTGGCGCTCTATTTCAAATTTCAGTGTTTTTGGTTTGATTATATTATTGAATTAAATTTATTATTATTATATTATTTTTTTTTATGATCATTTATTAAATTATAATTTATGATTTTGTGTTTCAAATTTTATCATACCCGGGATGTTTACTAGACTATTGTTCGGACAGATTTCAGTGAGTTATTCCTAAAAATTACAGGCCTACAATAAAAAAACTACATATTTTCATGCAAAAAAATGTACCACTTTGAGCACAGAAATACTGGCATAATCAGACCGCTAGGGAGGTTAATCAAATTTGCAATCCCCAGGAGTTTGTGAGGTCTACAAACGTGACATGTTGTCGCTGTGGGAGGGACCTATAAATATGTCTGAGTGCTTTAACGTGTAGCATGTTCAACCAGTGGCATCTAAAGTGTCACAACATGAGATGACAGCATCGTGATGTGGTCAACAACCTCATATCCTTGGAGACAGGTAGATTACTGTTGGCTGAGCTCTCCTTGATCAGACAGGTTAGAAAACCTGTTTCAGTTTTGATTGTTTCTTCTTGGGGTAAACAATAGAGATGGCAGCTGGAGATGCTACAGAGCAGTTGGATGGTGCCTGCAAGGCCAACTGCTTTCCATTCCTCCCTGTATTTCTAGGAGACAATAGGTGTTATAACGTGGACAAGGCTGAATGCTATGTGGAGATACCCTGACAATGTTTAGACCTACATCTGTACATGTTGTGTTTTATTAGTCCTCATGCACACTGGACATTTTTACAGCGGCTGTTTTTGGCTTTTGACGTTTTTTTCTACAGCCAGTAAACCCCCCAGCATGTTATGCTATGTGTCCATGCACACATAGACTGGAATCAACGATTTTTGGCAGGGACGTTTTTTGGTTGGAAAAAAAAAACCAGGACTAGTGGGTTTCCATAGGAGTTTTTTTTAGCTGGAAAAACGCTCTAATGCTGAAAAACGTGGTAAAACTCTGCAAACTAGTGTTTTTGACAAAAATTTTTTTTTTGGTTAAAAAAACGCTAAAAAAGCAGAAAAACGCCACTAAACGCTAATGGTTATCACTTCCGCCTGGCAGTACTAGGGTTGTTGGTTCGAATCCCAACCACGGCACCTCCTGCCTGGAGTTTGTATGTTCTCCCTGTGCCTGCGTGGGTTTCCTCCAGTTACTCCGGTTTCCTCCCACACTCCAAAGACATGTTGGTAGGTGAATTGGCTCCTGTCTAAATTGGCCCTAGTATGTATGAATGTGAGTTAGGGACCTTAAATTGTAGGCCCCTTGAGGGTTAGGGACTGATGTGAATGTACAATATATATATGTAAAGCGCTGCGTAAATTGACTGCGCTATATAAGTACCTGAAATAAATGAATAATGTAAAAACGCTTAAAAAAGCTGAAAAACGCAAGTTTTTAACACAGCTAACATTACCAGTGTTATCAAAACATCCAGTGTGCATGGAGCCTTACATTGTACAGTTGCAAGAAAAAGTATGTGAACCCCTTGGGATTACGTGGAGTTTTGCATGAATTGGGCATAAAATGTGCTCTGAACGTCATCTAAGTCACAACAATAGAAGAACACAGTCTGCTGAACATAATACTACACAAACATTAGATGTTGCAATGGTTTAATTGCACATAACATGTAAACATTCACAGTGAAGGGAGGAAAAAGTATGTGAACCTTTGGACTTAATAACTGGTTGACCCTCCTTTGGCAGCAATAACCTCAACCAAACGTTTCCTGTAGTTGCAGATCAGACCTGCACAACGATCTGGAGTAATTTTGGACCACTCCTCTTCACAAAACTGTTTCAGTGTAGCAATATTCTTAGGATGCTGGTGTGAATCGCTCTCTTAAGGTCATGCCACAGCATTTCAATCGGGTTGAGGTCAGGACTCTGACTGGGCCACTCCAGAAGGCATATTCTGTGCTGTTGCAGCCATTGTTTTGTTGAACTACTTGTATGCTTTGGGTCATTGTCCTGTTGCATCACCCATCCTCTGCGGAGCTTCAGTTGGTGGACAGATGGTCGTACGTTTTCCTGCAAAATGTCTTGATAAACTCTGGAATTCATTTTCCCATCAATGACAACAATCCGTCCAGGCCCTGAGGCAGCAAAGCAGCCCCAAACCATGATGCTCCCTCCGCCATGTTTTACAGTGGGGATGAGGTTTTGATGTTGGTGTGCTGTGTCTTTTTTTCTCCACACATAGTGTTGTGTGTTCTTCCCAAACAACTCAATCTTGGTTTCATCTCTCCACAGTATATTTTGCCAGTAGTGCTGTGGAACATCCAGGTGCTCTTTTGCAAACTTCAAACGTGCTGCAATATTCTTTTTGGACAGCAATGGCTTCCTCCGTGGTGTCCTCCCATGTACTCCATTCTTGTTTAATGTTTTCCTTATTGTAGATGTGTCAACAAAAATGTTAGCATGTGCCAGAGATTTCTGTAGGTCTTTAGCTGACACTCTGGGATTCTTCTTTACCTCAGGCAGCATTCTGCGCTGTGCTCTTGCAGTCATTTTTACAGGACGACCATGCCTAGGGAGAGTAGCAACAGTGCTAAACTTTCTCCATTTGTAGACTGTCTGTCTTACCGTGGACACATGAACATCAAGGCTTTTGGAGATACTTTTGTAACCCTTTCCAGCTTCATGCAAGTCAACAATTCTTGATCGTAGGTCTTCTGAGAGCTCTTTTCTGTGAGGCATGGTTCACATCAGACAGTGCTTCTTGAAACCAGTAAACCCAAATCAGGTGTGTGTTTTTTAAGGGCAGGACAGCTGTCAGCAACACATCCAATATCATCACACTGATTGGAGTTGAGGTTGGCTCACTCCTGGCTCCAATTAGCTCTGGGAGAAGTTATTAAGCTAGGGCCTCACATACTTTTTCCTCCCTGCACTGTGAATGTCTACATGTTATGTGCAATTAAACCATGGCAACATCTAATGTTTGTGTAGTATTATGTGCAGCAGACTGTGTTCTTCTATTGTTGTGACTTAGATGACGTTCAGAGCACATTTTATGCCCAATTCATGCAAAACTCCACGTAATCCCAAGGGGTTCACATACTTTTTCTTGCAACTGTATGTAAGGTCAAAACTTTATTTTTATATTTGGATAAAGAATTTTTTTTTTTTTTAGCTATTTGTCACATTGGGGAATATCCCTTTCACTTCCTGTTTTGTTCCTGTGATAGGAAGTAAGAGGAAGTCATGACAAAGTTAAGGGAAATCCCTGCTTCTGTATGGAAATGATGAGATCAAGAGTCTCATCTGGTTTAATAGCTGAGTATGTATAAAGTCAAAACCAATAAGCTGGAGTAAAAAAAAAAACACAGAATAAGAAAATTCTAAATTATGTTGGACTTAAAAAAAAGACTTCTACAATTTTTTTTTTTTTAATCGAACTATTTTTCTAAAATTCTACTTACTACTAAAATTAGTCTCAACATGGCCTTATTTTTGTAAGATTCACTGAGGATTTGATATTAAATTCTTGGAATGGTCATAAATGAATGAATGATATGGGCATATCATTTGTTTTATACAGTTCCCACACTTTGGAAGTTAACCAGTAATTGTTTACAACTGTTATGAAAAGTGGACAATATCTTTCAGATCATTCCACATTCCTGACTATCTATCTATGTATCACCAAACCAGCCGAAGGCATTGCTAACCTGTAATTCAAATACACATCAGAAGAGAATTACCTTCCAGCCTACTGGCAGACATCCAATATTTTCCACGTGCTCTTACGTAGGCATGTTCCAAGTAGTCTAATTTCTTTGTAAGAAACTTTAATTTGTGTTTGTTTCTGAATTTTAGAGAAAATCATCGCATGTGTGATCCTAAGAAGAACAAGGAGGAGCACTAAGGACACTTGGCCTCAAGCACACTGGGCGTTGCTGCTGCTTCTAGGTGTGTCAGTCATTTTTTTCTCTTACCCGGTTTGCCGCATTTTGCTGCATTTTTCAGCATTAGAGCATTTTTACAACTAAAAAACTCCTCTAAAAACCCACTAGTTTTGTTTTTTTTCCTGCCAAAAAACATTGATTACAGTCTATGTGTGCATGGACACATAAGATAACATGCTGGGGGGTTTACTGGCTGTAGAAAAAAACACCAAAAGCCAAAAACAGCAGAAATAAAAAAGTCCAGTGTGCACGAGGACTTAGGAGAGTTAAATAAAATGTCCAGTGTGCACGAGGACTTAGGAGAGTTAAATAAAATGTCCAGTGTGCACGAGGACTTAGGAGAGTTAAATAAAATGTCCAGTGTGCACGAGGACTTAGGAGAGTTACATAAAATGTCCAGTGTGCACGAGGACTTAGGAGAGTTAAATAAAATGTCCAGTGTGCACGAGGACTTAGGAGAGTTAAATAAAATGTCCAGTGTGCACGAGGACTTAGGAGAGTTAAATAAAATGTCCAGTGTGCACGAGGACTTAGGAGAGTTAAATAAAATGTCCAGTGTGCACGAGGACTTAGGAGAATTACATAAAATGTCCAGTGTGCACGAGGACTTAGGAGAGTTACATAAAATGTCCAGTGTGCACGAGGACTTAGGAGAGTTAAATAAAATGTCCAGTGTGCACGAGGACTTAGGAGAGTTAAATAAAATGTCCAGTGTGCACGAGGACTTAGGAGAATTACATAAAATGTCCAGTGTGCACGAGGACTTAGGAGAGTTACATAAAATGTCCAGTGTGCACGAGGACTTAGGAGAGTTAAATAAAATGTCCAGTGTGCACGAGGACTTAGGAGAGTTAAATAAAATGTCCAGTGTGCACGAGGACTTAGGAGAGTTAAGTAAAATGTCCAGTGTGCACGAGGACTTAGGAGAGTTAAATAAAATGTCCAGTGTGCACGAGGACTTAGGAGAGTTACATAAAATGTCCAGTGTGCACGAGGACTTAGGAGAGTTAAGTAAAATGTCCAGTGTGCACGAGGACTTAGGAGAGTTACATAAAATGTCCAGTGTGCACGAGGACTTAGGAGAGTTAAATAAAATGTCCAGTGTGCACGAGGACTTAGGAGAGTTAAATAAATGTCCAGTGTGCACGAGGACTTAGGAGAGTTAAATAAAATGTCCAGTGTGCACGAGGACTTAGGAGAGTTAAATAAAATGTCCAGTGTGCACGAGGACTTAGGAGAGTTAAATAAAATGTCCAGTGTGCACGAGGACTTAGGAGAGTTAAATAAAATGTCCAGTGTGCACGAGGACTTAGGAGAGTTAAATAAAATGTCCAGTGTGCACGAGGACTTAGGAGAGTTAAATAAAATGTCCAGTGTGCACGAGGACTTAGGAGAATTACATAAAATGTCCAGTGTGCACGAGGACTTAGGAGAGTTACATAAAATGTCCAGTGTGCACGAGGACTTAGGAGAGTTAAATAAAATGTCCAGTGTGCACGAGGACTTAGGAGAGTTAAATAAAATGTCCAGTGTGCACGAGGACTTAGGAGAGTTAAGTAAAATGTCCAGTGTGCACGAGGACTTAGGAGAGTTAAATAAAATGTCCAGTGTGCACGAGGACTTAGGAGAGTTAAATAAAATGTCCAGTGTGCACGAGGACTTAGGAGAGTTACATAAAATGTCCAGTGTGCACGAGGACTTAGGAGAGTTAAATAAAATGTCCAGTGTGCACGAGGACTTAGGAGAGTTAAATAAAATGTCCAGTGTGCACGAGGACTTAGGAGAGTTAAATAAAATGTCCAGTGTGCACGAGGACTTAGGAGAGTTAAATAAAATGTCCAGTGTGCACGAGGACTTAGGAGAGTTAAATAAAATGTCCAGTGTGCACGAGGACTTAGGAGAATTACATAAAATGTCCAGTGTGCACGAGGACTTAGGAGAGTTACATAAAATGTCCAGTGTGCACGAGGACTTAGGAGAGTTAAATAAAATGTCCAGTGTGCACGAGGACTTAGGAGAGTTAAATAAAATGTCCAGTGTGCACGAGGACTTAGGAGAGTTAAGTAAAATGTCCAGTGTGCACGAGGACTTAGGAGAGTTAAATAAAATGTCCAGTGTGCACGAGGACTTAGGAGAGTTACATAAAATGTCCAGTGTGCACGAGGACTTAGGAGAGTTAAGTAAAATGTCCAGTGTGCACGAGGACTTAGGAGAGTTACATAAAATGTCCAGTGTGCACGAGGACTTAGGAGAGTTAAATAAAATGTCCAGTGTGCACGAGGACTTAGGAGAGTTAAATAAAATGTCCAGTGTGCACGAGGACTTAGGAGAGTTAAATAAAATGTCCAGTGTGCACGAGGACTCAGGAGAGTTAAATAAAATGTCCAGTGTGCACGAGGACTTAGGAGAGTTAAATAAAATGTCCAGTGTGCACGAGGACTTAGGAGAGTTAAATAAAATGTCCAGTGTGCACGAGGACTTAGGAGAGTTAAATAAAATGTCCAGTGTGCACGAGGACTTAGGAGAATTAAATAAAATGTCCAGTGTGCACGAGGACTTAGGAGAGTTAAATAAAATGTCCAGTGTGCACGAGGACTTAGGAGAATTACATAAAATGTCCAGTGTGCACGAGGACTTAGGAGAGTTACATAAAATGTCCAGTGTGCACGAGGACTTAGGAGAGTTAAATAAAATGTCCAGTGTGCACGAGGACTTAGGAGAGTTAAATAAAATGTCCAGTGTGCACGAGGACTTAGGAGAGTTAAGTAAAATGTCCAGTGTGCACGAGGACTTAGGAGAGTTAAATAAAATGTCCAGTGTGCACGAGGACTTAGGAGAGTTACATAAAATGTCCAGTGTGCACGAGGACTTAGGAGAGTTAAGTAAAATGTCCAGTGTGCACGAGGACTTAGGCAGAGTAAAAATGTTTACATTAGGCATTTAGGCAAATAAAACACTTCCCTTGCCCTTTGATAGTGACCAAAGACGTGCTGGTAGGTGAATTGGCTCCTGTCCAAATTGGCCCTAGTATGTGTATGTATGAATGTGAGTTAGGGACCTTAGATTGTACGCCCCTTGAGGGTTAGGGACTGATGTGAATGTACAATACATATGTAAAGTGCTGTGTAAATTGATGGCGCTATATAAGTACCTGAAATAAATAAATAAATAATGTAAATTGCTAATAAAAGCTGAAAAACGCAAGTTTTTAACATGACTTTACACAGCTAACGTTATCAGTGTTATCAAGACGTCCAGTGTACATGGAGCCTTACAGTGTACGTAAAGTCAAAACTTTATTTTTATATTCGGATAAAGAATTTTTTTTTTTAGCTATTTGTCACATTGGGGAATATTCCTTTCACTTCCTGTTTTGTTCCTGGGATAGGAAGTAAGAGGAAGTCATGACAAAGTTAAGGGAAATCCCTGCTTCTGTATGGAAATGATGAGATCAAGAGTCTCATCTGGTTTAATAGCTGAGTATGTATAAAATCAAAACCAATAAGCTGGAGTAAAAAAAAAACACAGAATAAAAAAATTCAAAATTACGTTGGACTTAAAAAAAAGACTTCTACAATTTTTTTTTTTTATCCAACTATTTTTCTAAAATACTACTTACTACAAAAATTAGTCTCAAAATGGCCATATTTTTGTAAGATTCACTGAGGATTTGATATTAAATTCAAATACACATCAGAAGAGAATTACCTTCCTGCCTACTGGTAGACATCCAATAGTTTCCACGTACTCATATGTAGGCATGTTTCAAGTAGTCTAATTGCTTTGTAAGAAACTTTAATTTCTGTTTGTTTCTGAATTTTAGAGAAAATCATCCCATGTGTGATCCTAAGAAGAACAAGGAGGAGCACTTGTACTCAACACTTGGCCTCAAGCATACTGGGCGTTGCTGGTGCTTCTAGGTGCGTCAGGCATTTTTTTCCTGCCTCTAAACTCCCCTGCATGTTAACCTATATGTCCATACACACATAAACTTTTAGAGGGGTTTAGTGGAAGGAAAAAAAAAACACTGCCAGTGCATCCAGGAGAAGCAGATTTTTGGCTGAAAAAACACTTGACAAGTGTAAACGCATGTTAATGCTAGATGGCTTTAGCGCTTGAGAGTTAATTCATTTCAAAGGACAGAAAAATATATTTATTCTGGCAAATGAAATTAAAGAACGCATAAACGCTTGACGCAGGTAAACGTGGCTAAACGCATTAGGTCATCAGGTGTTTTTTTTTGGGGCAATATGCTGCTGCCAGGAGGAGGCTTTTAGGCTCCATGCACACTGGGCGTTTTAATAATGCTGGTAAAGTTAGCTGTGTAAAGTTTTTCAGCATTTTTTTAGTGTTTTTGCATCAGCGTTTTGTGGCATTTAGCAATTTTTAGCATTTTTTGATCATAAAATTTTTTTTTTGCTCAAAAAAATCCAAAAACACAGTTTTGCTGCAGTTTTCAGTGTTAGAGCATTTTTACAGCTAAAAAACTCTAGAAACCCAGTAGTTCTGTTTTTTTTTTTCAGCTAAAAACGTTTATTCCAGTCTATGTGTGCATGGACACATAGGATAACATGCTGGGGAGTTTACTGGCTGTAGAAAAAAACGCCAAAAGCCAAAAACAGCAGATCTAAAAACGTCCAGTGTGCATGAGGACTTAGGAGAGTTAAAGCAGAGCTCCACCCAAAAGGGGAAGTTCCGCTTTAAGGACTGCTCCCCATTAAGCATTGGCACCTTTGGGGAGTGGGGGGGCGGGTACCCAAATTTGACAGGTACCCGCTCCCATTTCCAGTCCGATCGCATAGGCGACCGGAAACGGAAGTTGTCCTCCCCCCCCTCCCTTCCTGTAGTCTTTTGGGACATGTGACAGGTACCAGAAGACTACAGGACCATTCATGAAGTGCAGCGCTACTCGCGCATGCGCAGTGGGTACCCGGCTGTGAAGCTTGTGGCTTCACAGCCGGGCGCCCACACTGAAGATGCTGGCCTCCTCGAATCCAGGATGGCCGGTGAAACGGGCTGCAGAGGACACACCAGGGGACCGAGGGACAGGTAAGTGGCTGTTTTTTTAAAAGTTAGCAGGTTCAGTTTTTGTAGCAGCCTACTTTTATTTTTTGACGGCGTCAGTGGAACTCCGCTTTAAATAAAATGTCCAGTGTGCATGAGGCCTTAGCAGAGTAAAAATGTTTACATTAGGCATTTAGGCAAATAAAACACTTTCCGTTGCCCCAGTGACAACTTCCATTTGGACAAATCGCTTAGGGTGGAGACGTCATCACGCCTGCCGGGGAGCCTAATGCTGTATATGTGATATGCCTTGTTACTTCTCTTGCATGTAAGTACCTTGTTTTTAATAAAATAGTTTTTTAATACTGCACGATGAGCAATCCCCTTCCTTTTACATGTAGTCACTTGGATTGATTCTCCTTGTGAGCATATTGTCCCATATGTGGTGTGGAATGGCAGTTTGAGGAGTACTAAGTTTAGATATCTGTGGCCACCTGGCATGCTGGCAGACTACAGAATAGAGTTGTGATCCATCCATCCATTGAGGTTCTCTCCTTTAAGCACTGTCTAACCTTCTTTTCATAGAGGTCCTACATTCCGGTAGGAGGCTCTGATATCCCTCTTGGTGGCGCACACTTGGTGAATGTTGGAGGCACAAGATTTTCCTGGGTTTTTCCAGACACACATATAGAGCACCTTGATCCTTTCATCACTTGTCTGCAATTCATTTCTCACTTATCTATGAACTTTATGAACTCTTTGGGATCATTTATTTACTTATTAATTTGTTTACTATTTGAGTATTTTTTCTTATGAATTGTGTATTTATTTTTTTATCTGCAGTATTTATTTATATATGTAGTAATTATGATGTGAATTGGTTTATGCACTTCACTAGATTCATTTGATGCATTGAATAGACGGCGCAGCACATTACTATGGTAAATAAGACACATTGAAAGCAGTAGAATACACTTCAGCAGTCCTTCCTTTTACCATCACAGACAATTGTCAGGATTCTTTGATTTGATGATCTATTCATATTGTCATACTGCCTGAGTTGGTACATGGGTATTTGATAATGACATGGCGAGTGCCATGTGATTTGTAGACTGTGGTCACAGCTAGCAACCGATCGCTAAATGATTTAGTCCTCATGCACACTTGACTTTTTTACAGCTGCTGTTTTTGGATTTTGAAGTTTTTTCTACAGCCAGTAAACCCCCAGCATGTTATTCTATGTGTCCATGCACACATAGACGGTAATCAACGTTTTTTGGCAGGGACTTTGTTTTGCTGGAAAAAAAACCCAGGACAAGTGGGTTTCTAGAGGAGTTTTTTTAGCTGGAAAATGCTTAAAAACGCGGTCAAATGTGGTAAAATGCTGCAAACCAGCGTTTTTGTACTTTTTTGACCAAAAACATTGCTAAAAAACGCAAACATGGGAAAACGCTGCTAAATGCTAATGCAAAAACTCGGAAAAACTTGCGTTCTTAACATGACTTTACACATCTAACGTTACCAGTGTTATCAAAATGTCCAGTGTCTATGGAGCCTGAAAGTGTATGTGATGCCAAACTTTTTTTTGGTTTTGGCAGAGTATGGAAAGGGTAGAAATCCCCTCACTTTGGAGAGATTTCTTCTCATTTACTGTTGCATCTATGAGACTAAAAAAAGTAAAAAAGGACCCCCCCATTTTTTCTCTATCCCAGCTTTAACTTTTATGATGTATTTATTAAATATACACACACACAGCAAATGCAACATCGATCTGTTGTGATCCGCCACTCAACTTCTGTATACCAGGTCCTGTGGCTCCATCCTTCTCTCTAATGTCATTGGGAGCCGGCTACCTTTTGTGGATTCTTGTAGCCAGCCCCACTGCTGGGCCCTTCTTCCCCCAGATCATGCCTCCTGGGACATTTAATGTAGATATCCCAAGAGGCTGCAGGGATACAGCACTCTTGCCTAGGGAAGAATGCAGGTGGGGTGAGGTGGACCATAAATACAAATAAATAAATACATAACAGAAAAGTGTCACTGATAAAGATTAATGGGAGGGGGAGGATACAGCGTGGCAAAGGGGTATTTTGGAGTGAAGGTCCAATCCCTGGAGTTGCAAAAGAGAAACCTAACAGGCTTTTTAACTTCAAGCTTCACATTTTTAATTTTTTTTATTGTCAAAGCTTAAAGTGTTACTAAACCCACAACAGTAAAATCAGCCTGTATAGTATATGCAGTAAAGCATGCTTTTTATACTCACTGTGGAACCTAAGGGGTTAATCCTTTGCATTGTGTAAAAAGGATGTTTGATCCTGTCTTCTCTGATCCTCCCCTTCTTGTGCTGTCCTCAATCCATCTTCTGATAGAACAGAGCCTTGGGGCAAGCTGCACATGCTCAGTTTAGTGTGTATTTCCAGAGTTGTTTTTTTTTTCTTGGGAGAGTGCATGCGATGAGCACAGGGCCAATCATTGTTGTCCAGACAGAGTATCAGGGGTTATGCAGCCTCGCAGGACAATCAGGGGAGAATAAAAACTCCTCCTACAAGCTTTAACCAGTGCTCTGCTGGACACTGATAGAAGTCACAAGACTGCTCTAAATGCTGATGAGAAAAGGTATTTAACAGTTTATATTTACTAAAATAATTGCATTTCCATGTTGTGTGTACTGTGGGAGACCAGATATAGTGAATACAGGGTCCTGGGTTTAGTAACACTTTAACTGAACAAGCTGAAGCTATGAGCTGATTGGCTACCATGCACAGCTGCACCAGATTCAGTTTAGTAAATCTCCTCCAATACCTTCTATAAAAAAAAGTTTCACTTTAACGAAGGTGCACAAGGTTTTCAACACTAACTTTTTGCATTTTACTAAGGCTGTTTCCTTAAATGGAAGAATATTTTGTAGCTGGGACAGAGTTTGACTGCGTTTGTGATATGTATCATTACTGGAAATAGATTAGAAATTGCTGATTTAAGTCTGTGTTCTCATCTGTACAACTGGCTGGCTTGTTCAATACGGCAGTAATATCTATATCAGGGGTCTCCAAACTTTCTAAACCAGTTTACTGTCCTTCAAACTTTAGGAGGGCCAGACTGTGGCTAGCTGGAGTAGAAAATGTCTTGGTATCAGTGGGAGTAAACAGTATGCCCCTTGTTGGTGTCAGTGAGAGTAATAGTGCCCCATCGTTGGTGTCAGTGGGAGGAATAGTGCTCCATTGTTGGTGTCAGTGGGAGGAGAAATGCCTCATTATTGGAGTCAGTGGGAGGAGTAGTGCCCCATCGTTGGTGTCAGTGGGAGGAATAGTGCCCCATCGTTGGTGTCAGTGGAAGGAATAGTGCCCCATTGTTGGTGTTAGTGGAAGGAATAGTGCCCCATTGTTGGTGTTAGTGGGAGGAATAGTGCCCCATTGTTGGTGTTAGTGGGAGGAATAGTAATCTTACTATTATATTACTTGTGAGCCATTGAGGTAAATAATATATAAATCATGTATAAATAATATGTGCAGAATAGGTCGCAGGCTCCCTTGCTCACCATCATAAATGTGTGCCAACAATTTGTGCAAAATATGTATATTACTATTATATTACTTGTGAGCCACTGAGGTACCCTATATATACATATTTTGCACAAAGTGCGAGGAATAGTTCCCCATTGTAGGTGTCAGGGGCAGGAACTATGCTCCACTGTTGCTGACAGTGAAGGGAATAATTGCCCAAGTGCCAGATAAAAGCAAGCAAAGGGCCCCATCTGGCCCCCAGGCCGTAGTTTGGAGACCACTGATCTATAGTCATCAATCCGATTTCACATTACAGCAGTTAAAAGTGGTCAATACTGCTAAAAAAAATTGCTGATTGCTTAGTATGGGTTTCTGCAATTTGTACTCAAAAACAATCCTTAGTGCTTTTTTAATCTTATCTCATCAGCCCATGCAGTGCACCACCATGCACATACCGTGCATTGGTGAGAGCCGTCATATGTGGTTTTTTTCATCCACTGCAGTGCATTGGCATTCCATTAATAATAAATGCACAGGCACTAATGTATCACAAAGGATTGCATAATTATGAATCCCCACTTAGGCCCCTTTCTCACGGGCAGACTCCTAAAAGTGGATTCGCTTGCTCAGTGGGAGATCTGTCTGCTGATCCCCACTGGGCAGGCAGATGACTGGTCCGTGTCTGCTCCACTTGTGCCCGCTGTTCTCCATGGGGTGGTTGGATGTAAACGGACTGCCTGTCTGTTTACAACCAAAAGCCATCCAATCCAATGGGTTAAACAGATGGGGAACAGATCCCCATCCGTCTGTTTTTAGCAGATAGGATCAGATTGGATGTTGGCAGGTGTAAATGGACACATCCTCTGCCCTGCTGATGCCTACATACTACAGACCTCTGGATGCAACTCTACATACTACAGACCTCTGGACACTGCCTTATATAATACGGACCTTTGGACACCACCCAACATATCGCTACCCTCTGTACATCACTCTACATACTACTGACCTCTGTACACTGCTCTACATCCTACTGGCCTCTGTAGACTGCTCTACATACTACTGACCTCTGTACTGACCTCTGCCTCACATCGTACTGACATCTGTACACTGCCCTGCATACTACCGACATCTGTACACTGCTCCACATCCTACCAACCTCTGTACACTGCTCTACATACTACTGACCTCTGTACACTGCCCTACATCCTACTGACCTCTGTACACTGCCCTACATCCTACTGATCTCTGTACACTGCTCTACATACTACTGACCTCTGTACACTGCTCTACATACTACTGACATCTGTACCCTGCCCTACATCCTACTGACCTCTGTACACTGCCCTACATCCTACTGACCTCTGTACACTGCTCTACATACTACTGACCTCTGTACACTGCTCTACATTCTACTGACCTCTGTACCCTGCCCTACATCCTACTGACCTCTGTACGCTGCTCTACATACTACTGACCTCTGTACACTGCTCTACATACTACTGACCTCTGTACACTGCTCTACATACTACTGACATCTGTACCCTGCCCTACATCCTACTGACCTCTGTACACTGCCCTACATCCTACTGACCTCTGTACACTGCTCTACATACTACTGACCTCTGTACACTGCTCTACATCCTACTGACCTCTGTACACTGCTCTACATACTACTGACTTCTGTACACTGCACTACATCCTACTGGTCTCTGTACAGTGCTCTACATACTACTGACCTCTGTACACTGCTCTACATACTACTGACCTCTGTACACTGCACTACATCCTACTGGTCTCTGTACACTGCTCTACATACTACTGACCTCTGTACACTGCTCTACATACTACTGACCTCTGTTCATTGCTCTACATACTACTGACCTCTGTACACTGTACTACATCCTACTGACCTCTGTACACTGCTCTACATACTACTGACCTCTGTACACTGCCCTACATACTACTGACCCCCGTACACTGCTCTACATACTACTGACCTCTGTACACTGCACTACAGCCTACTGACCTCTGTACACTGCTCTACATCCTACTGACCTCTGTACACTGTCCTACATCCTACTGGCCTCTGTACACCACTCTACATACTATTGACCTCTTTACACTGCTCTATATCCTACTGACCCCTGTACACTGCTCTACATACTACTGACCTCTGTACCCTGCACTACATCCTACTGACCTCTGTACACTGCACTACATCCTACTGACCTCTGTACACCACTCTACATACTACTGACCTCTGTACACTGCTCTACATCCTACTGACCTCTGTACACTGCTCTACATCCAACTGACCTCTGTACACTGCACTACATCCTACTGGCCTCTGTACACTGCCCTACATACGCTTGAAAGTTTGTTAAGTGTTAGATTAATAAAATAAAAAAGTATCATTGCATACAGCTCTACTCTTGTATTTTGTAATCATATTTATATATACTTATTTAGTTTTTTTCAGTGGTATTCAGTGGTGAAAATCATTATGCGCACCCCCCCCCCTTGATTTTGGTATCTTATGTACCCCCCTATATATTGTTCACTTAGCCCATAACTATTTCATTTATGGGCCAACATCATAGTGCACGGAGTAGGTGCTGGCACTGCATGATTTCTGAAACAAGATGGTGCTGGCCTTCTGGGGAAAAGGAAAGATTAAGGCATAGTTAGGCAGAGTGCTGTGATCTCTTTGAAGAATAATAAATGTGTTACACGTATACGTTATTTAGCATCAATTCATAACAAACAGAGTGGCAAAGTGGTTAGTACTTCTGCCAAGTATTATTATTATTATACAGTATTTATATAGTGCCAACAGTTTGCTCAGCGCTGTACAATATAACGAGAGACAATACAGTTCAATACAAGAGGGTTAGGAGGGCCCTACTCCTTGGAGCTTACAATCTAAGAGGGAGGGTAGTACTAGGGTTAACGGTTTGAACCCCAACCATGGCGCTGCCTGCCTGGAGTTTGCATGTTCTCCTTGTGCCTGTGTGGGTTTCCTCCCACACTCCAAAGACATGCAGGTTGGTTTTTTGGCTCCTGTCTAAATTGGCCCCAGTATGCGTATGAATGTGAGTTAGGGACTTTAGATTGTAAGTTCCTTAAGGGCAGGGTCTGATGTGAATATCAAATATATGTAAAGCACTGCATAAATTGATGACGCTATTTACAGTACCTGTAACAAATAAATAAATGTATCTGAAACTAGGTTGCCCTCAAAGTCTAGCTCCAGCCAAACATTTTTTATTTATTCCAGTGGACGGGTTTATAAAATCTGAGAGGCTTTATTGCTGCCTATTTTCTTTCTAAGAATTGTGCTTACCACTTTTTTCAGTGACACCATGTGTATCAAGGTGTCACATAGATGGTGAGTGAAGGCAAGCTCCAAAACAGTGATAGAGACACAGCATCGGGGCCTGCAGAGTTCCCCCTTGTACTCTAAAGGGGAACCCTGTAGATTCTGATGTAAGGGGGAACTCTGTGCTGGAAAAAAGCATACAGGTGGCGCAAACACCTAGTGCATTATCCAAGGTTTATTTAAAAATGTGAAAAAGGACAAAAAACATACTCACAAACTTAGCATGTATATAAAGCCTGTAAGACCATGGAGATGGCCACACAAGTGGCAGAGTGTCCAAATGATGGTGCGATCGGCCTGCTGACACGTTTTCGGGAACGAATCCCTTTCCTCAGAGGAACTCTGTGCTGAGCTGCATTAACCTGACCTTTGCGTAAAAGGATAAATATGTTTTTGCCTTTTCTTATACCTTAAACACATTGCTAATCATACTAGCTGCATGATTTTAACTTAAATATTGATATTTGCACTGGCTAATTGTTTTGAACTGTCAGTAAATAAATCTGGTTGTCAGTAAATTTGTTTTGTGTTGTGGCTGTAAAAAATGGCTCTGTCAGTAAATGTTTGGTGTCGTGTCAGTAATTTTGACTTCGGGAGGTTGGCAACCCTGATCATCAGTCTCTCTGCTTTCCTATTAAAAACTGACTACATTAGGCATGAAATCAAAGCATGGTCAGTTCTCTAGCTGTGCTGAGAACTGAGCATGCTGTCCTCCAATTGTCAGACTTGTCCTGACACATTCCCCCCTCCCTGCAACATGCTGCTGTTTCTCCTCCCCAGCTATTGCAAAAGGAATGTGACCTCATAAAAAAGGGAAAAATTGTATTTATCATTTTTTTTATATGTATACACAAATGTTTTGCCTTTCATTTCTATTTTAAACTGAATAGGTTGTTTTACAAGGTAAGGGTTTACAATCACTTTAAAATAAATGTAAAATGTTAAAATATGTGCTGTATTTTTACTTGACCTTGTCACACATGAATAAATAACACATGAACTCATATTTCTCTTTTGCAAAACAGGGTTTACACCCACTTGTGTTTATAGAACTATTCACTAGCCTAAAAGAGTATGGTAAAACGTAGTTAGCAGTAATTATGCACATTCAGTTACCGTATTCCCTTTGAACTTCATGTTTAAAAAATTGTGAAAAATTATTATTTTTTTTATTATTATATATTTTATTAATTTTAATTAACATACATTATTTCTCATTATACAAGAATATATTTTCCATATCAAAAATTTTTACACTAAACAAACAAAGAAAAAAGCCTATACACCCCCCTCCCCAGCCCCCCCCATCTCCCCTCCCCGGTCACCTTAACCCTCAGTCAACCTTGTTCCTTCCTTTACCGCAGACTTCCCCTTCTCTTTCATCTTCCTTCCTCTTCCTTCTTCTTCCCCTTCTCCCTTTCCTTTCTCTTTCCTTCACATTCCTTTCAGTTCTGCATAACTCTTAGTTGTTTTATAAATTATCCACTCCTCCTACGTTTTTATAGATTCTGTGGTTTTATCTTCTCCAATATTTTAAAGTTCCTCCATCCTATACACATATTCCACTCTGCTAAACCAATCTTTTAATTTAGGGGTTTCCTTACTCTGACAAAATTTCAGAATCAACCCTTTAGCTGCATTTATTAAGTGAAATATTAATGTATTCTTACATTGCTTCACTGTGAAGTCTCCTTTATGAAATATACACAAACAAGGGTTATTTGGTATTCTTGTTCCTGTTATCACCTGAATTTGTTGAATTATTCCTTGCCAAAACTCTTGAATATTATGGCAATCCCACCGTATATGTGCCATGGTTCCTTCAAACCCACATCCCCTCCAACATAACAGTGAATTTTGTGATCGTTGTTTATGTGCTACACTCGGTTTACAGTACCATTTTAGTTCTTCTCTACTATATTCAAATTTACAGCACTATGGGCCAATCTAAATAATTTCTTCTTATCATGCTCCTCCAGTTTTGTTCTAAGCTCTTTTTCCCATTTCTCAAGGTACAGTGGACAGACAGCTCCTGCAATATTAGTAAGAATCTTATAAATACAAGAAGTTGTATGGTTACATTTCGTCTCCTGACTAAACAATCGTTCTAGAGGATGCAATCTGTCCACCGTCCTTAATGGTTGTGGAAGAGCTGATACAATATGCCTCAGTTGGTGGTACCGCCACACATCTAACCTAAAAAACAAATCCCTCTTATCTTTTAATTCCAAAAAAGAAAGCAACTCCCTGGAGGGAAAAAATTTGTTCCCTCCAGTGGAATTAATAGTAAATTATATTCCCATTCCATTCGCTTACAGTATGTAATCTATCCCATTCTCTTAAAACATTCCGTGTTAAAATACTTATATTTTCCGAAAAAGTTCGGTATGGTTGTGCAAGTCATATTATCTTATCTAACTATGACCCACTTAGTGTATTTTCTATTTTTACCCATATTTTCTCCTGGTGTATTGTAAATCCACTCAATCATTCGTAAAATCAGTACAGCGCGATAATACCTCTTAAAATCCAGCACGCCTAAACCACCATTAACCTTATCTCTACATAATACTTCAAAACTAACCCTTGGTTTATTATTTGATCAAATTAATTTACTTATCATTTTTCTTATGGTCTTAAAAAAGGACTCTGGTAAATATATTGGAAGCATATGGAATTTATACAGGATTTTCGTAACTCTAACCATTTTTATAATACTTATGCGGCCCAACCACGACAGTACCCCTACAGACATTTTCCTCAATTCTTCTGTAACTTAATTTACAAGTGAGATATAATTTATTTGGTAAAGATTTTTCCATGAGGGAGTGAGCTTTACTCTTAAATAACTTAATTCTCTTTCTCTCCAAACAAAAGGGAAGGTTTCCTGCAAGTTCTGTTTTTTTAACTTTGAGACTGAAATATTCAATATCTCTGATTTTGAGGGATTGATCTTCAAATTTGACAGTTCGCCATAGTATTTTAAAATTTTTATCAGATTGGTTAACGTTACTCTAGGGTTCGTGACATAGAATAACATGTCATCTGCATAAGCCGCAACCTTATGTTCTTCCTTCCCAATCATAACTTCTTGTACATCTAAAGACATTCGAACGGTCGCCAGAAGTGGTTCCAGTGAGATAACAAAAGTACTGGTGACAAAGGGCAACCCTGCCTTGTCCTATTATACTTTTTTAAGAATTGTGATAATGAAATATTAACCTTCACTGCAGCTGAAGGAAAGCTTTACAATTTTTTTATCCACTGCATCATCTTATATCCAATACCCAATGCTTCTAGTGTGCTCATCATGAACCCCCAATCTAGCCTGTAAAAGGCTTTTTTGGCGTCGATCGACATTATCAACCCCAAACTTTCTTACTTTTGTGTAAAAGGAGCAATGATCTTAATCTATTGTCTCTTCCCTCCCTCCCTGGTACAAATCCTACTTGATTTATATGTATCTAATTTGCCATCAGATTCTTCATCCTGTTTGCTAAAACCTTTGCAAATAATTTTGTATCTATATTTAAGAGTGATATTGGTCTATAACTAGAGCATTGGGAGGGATCCTTTCCCTCCTTTGGTATAACTGTGATATTTGCCTGCAGAGACTCCTTCCTCATATCCATCCCTTCTCCCAATGCGTTCATATATCTACATAATTTGGGCATAAGCTGTTTTTTAAACTTCATGTAATATCTCAGCATAAAACCATCTGGTCCCAGGCTTTTTCCTGTTGCTGTACTTCTCAGAACCTTACTTATTTCTTCATGGGAGATTAATTTTTCTAATGCTAACAATCTCTCTTCCTCAATCCTGGGCAATCCTGCTTCTTTTCAATATTGCTGCCTCTTTCTTTCTCTTTCCCACTCTGATTCTTTTGGGTTACTGGGTTTTAAATCATATAACTTACTATAATATTTTTGGAACTTTTTAGCTATATCAGTGGTTGAATAAACCATTTCACCATTTTCATCTTTTATTTTTTCTATATAATTCCTTGATTTCCTCTCTCTTACCCTTATCACCAGATATTTTCCTGTTTTATTTCCCCACTGATACCTTTCTTTATCCACTCTATTGAAAACTCTTCTAGTATCTTGTTCAATGATGTCTTTCATTTCCTCTCTCTTCAAAATTATCTTCTGTTGTGTCCCTATATATATTTTCTTTTTATGTAGTTGTTTTAAATCATATAATTCTTTAGTTAGCAATTTTATTTTCTTCTCCCTTTTTTTGAGCTCCTATCGAGATCAAATTGCCCCTGATATATGCCTTATGAGCTTCCCAGATTGTCGCCAGAGATATCCCTTCCATTTCATTGAGCATAAAGAATTGCTCAATCTCTTTCCCTAATCTTATCTCCACCTCAGGGTCTTGAATTAGTGTTTCGTTTAATTTCCATGCATTACTTCTATTTTCTTCCTTTCTCCATTTTAATTTCACTATAACAGGTGCATGATCTGATAACGACATTACTCCGATCTTAGAATTTACCAGGGATTGCAAGTATCTATATTCTATCATTATGTAATCCATCCTGGAGAACATCCCATGTGCCGGGGAAAAGAAAGTATAGTCTCTGTCCCTTGGATGTTTATTTGCCATGTATCCATCAATTGACACCAATTCAACCTTTTTTTGATTGATTTTAGACTATTGCCTCCGCACATAAACATGTATCCATGCACAGATCCATACAAAAATTGAAATCTCCTGCCACGATCATTTGACCAGTCTTAAAATCCATAAGCCTTGTCATGAATTCCTCCAAATAGGCCATCGGATTTCCATTAGGACAATAGATATTAGCAAGAGAGTATTCAACTCCCTGCAATTTCCCTTTCAGAAACAAATACAGACCTTGTGGGTCAACCATTGTATCATCTACCGTAAAACTAAAATTTTTTGCTATCCCAATTGCCACCTCTTTTACTCGTTTAATGGGTGAGTCCACATAGAACCATGTAGGATAGTATTTAAAAAATAGCTAGGTCTTTATATCTTGGGATAAATGTGTTTCCGGTAGGAACACCACGTCTGCCGAGTATTGATAAATTTCCTTAAGGATCTTATATCTTTTGGTCGTGGTGTTCAATCCTTTAACCCTATATTTTATAAAGTTACATACATTCATCACCTTTCCTCAACTGATCTTCCTCTAGACCCATAACACAAAGAAGAAGCAAATATATACAAATTAGAACAGGAAAGATTTTCTTCTAGTTGACCTTTACCTTCCCACTCCCCCGCTCTTCTCCCCCCATCCCCCCTCTCCCCCCCATACCCTTTTCCTCTAAGGTCTCCCTCCCCCCTCCCTTAACCCCTTGACCCATATTCTAGCCCGAGAATCTGTTGTGACTAATTTCACTTTTTATTCCTATTCAGGGCAGAACTTGGTTTCCTGACACCCAGCTATACCGGTATTTCAAAGGTATAACTAACCCGTCTCTTATTTAAGTCTCCCAATGCCCCTCATAGATGAAAACAATAAACAGTGAAGATTGGAGGGGAGGAAAAAAAAAAAGGAAAGAAGGGGCCTTTCCCCTCCTTTCTCCCTTCACCCTCCTCCCCCTTTCCCCCCCTTCTCCCCTTCTACAACAACCTTTATGTCTCGCACAGTTGGAGGAAGAAGAAGAAAAAAAAACGCCTTCTAATAAACACCAGAATAAAATAAAAAAAAGATGCCCTCTGAAATACACCAGACTAAAAAACACCCTCAGAAAAACACCGGACTAATAATAAACAAAATAAAATAAAACCGTCCTCTGAAAAACACCAGACTAATAAATGCCCTCTGAAAAACACCGGATTAAATCTTACTCTACTTACTTTCTATTTAGAAAATGGTTGCCACCCCTTTTCCTTTAAGTCTACACTCTTTTTGGTCCCTTTGGACCAACCTGGAATGTCTTTTACCTGCATGTCCAGGCTTTCAGAAAAGGGCTTTAAGTCTTCTGGAATTCTTAACCTTGCTGACTGTCCGTCTTTCCATCCAAGTAAGCATGCTGGGAAGTCCCAGCTGTATGTAACATTCCCCTTGCGCATCAACTCTAATAATGGTTTCAATACTCTCCTCCTAGCTAAGGTCTCTGGTGCTATGTCCGCAAAAATTTGCAAACTAACTCCTCACTCTTTTATTTCTGGAATTCCATGTAACTTCCTCCATATGTTAGCTTTGTCTTCATAATGATGAAAACGCACAATTATGTCTCTAGGGACTTCTGGAACTATTCCTGGGGGTCATTTAATCCTGTGGACTTTGTCTATCTTCAGTTGTTCACTCAGTGACTTTCCCATCATTGAGTTAAATATTTTCATCATTTCCACCAATAAATCTTCTCCAGTTGTTACCTCTGGCAAGCCTCTAATCCTCAGGTTATTTCTTCTATCCCTATTCTCTTGATCTTCCATTTTATATGCCATCTTCCTTTGCTGCTTACACATTTCCTCCATTTGCATTTCCAACTTCATAATTACTCGTGCTTGTGTCTCCACTCTTTCCTCCGTATACTCTAGCCGAGGTAGACCTTGTCCCAGTTCATTATGTAGAGTTGCCATTTCCTTCTTTATTCAGGTCTCTAATTTCACAAACATCTCTTCCATATCTGTTTTCGGAGGTATTTGCAGGGTTAGACCTTGTTCCTCCATGTCTCTAGAGTCCCCCCTGCTTCCCATATTAATCAGTTCTTTAGATTGATCTGGATTTGATGATACTAGCTACAGTCTATTTTGATCTTCTTTGTTACTTTTCCGCTCATGTTGCTCCCTTGTTTCCTGATGTCTCTCTGGAGTGTGACCCTCTGGACTTTTTTCTTGTGGGGGCAGATATTTCTTGATCAGAGCTCATTTTGTGGGTTTTTGATCCTCCTCCTTTAGCTGATCTACTCTTCATATTAATACGCTGTTGCTAATACTTTTCTTTTGCTTTTATGTCCCTATAATGTTTCCAATAATTTACCTTTTTCTCCTCTATTTTCCCTCCTTCCTCTTTTCCTTTAAATTTTTTAGGTTAAATCATAAAGTCCAAACGAATATTCACTCTTCTCCAGCTATGAAAAGTACAACATATCACAATCTTCCTCTTCTTTTCTTACGAATCCCCTCGAGTGACCCCCTCCTTTACTTTTTGCTTTGCCCAGGATCTCACCCCGATATGTTTCTTTGTAATACGTGTAGTACATGTCCACTTGTTTACGTTAACCTGTAGATGCCATTGTAATTAAAGGGATGAGGGTCAGATTTGCCACTACCATTGGTTTGTGGTGGATCCTGCGTGTTCAAGATTCCTGATGCCAGCCAATTTATGGTGATGTTTACTGGGCTGAATCCTTTGTAACCATAATGCATTGCCTGGCCTTTGAACATAGGTTATCTAGTTTAGAAGGGTCAATAAAAGGAGCTTTGTTATGTGCCATTCCCCTCACTGGGTGGGTTCCCAATGCCAGTGTAAGCAGGTGTAGTTTGGCATCCCTGCATAGGTGGCACTGTTTAGAAGCCGCCATACAGAGAGAGAGTGGAGGACAAGGGCAACCTGTGCTACCCTGGTTGACCTCTGCAGCCATTTTTGGTGAGGGCAGTGCTAATAAGTAGCACTGTTCCCCTTCGGCTGGCATGCCATTGTGAAGTGGCTAGAGCAGGGACAGAGACCCCTCTGGTCAGGGACTGCCTTGCATAGGGAGAGGTTCCAGTGGAGAAGGGACAGAGTAGGGACTGTCGCTGTGAGTCAGATGGGAGCCCTTCCTCATCCAGGTGCTTTGTTGGTGGTCTACCTTCCAGCCACCTCCTGTGTCAGATGCTGTTGGGTATCAGCAGTGTGTTCAGGTACCCTCTGCACAGTTCTCTGTAAGTGCTGCCAGGCGGGTGCGGCTGTGTATATAGACTTTATACTACTTTTTCAAAACTCTTGTTGAACTAGTTTAGAGAGAGCTGGCAGTCTCTATAATGAGAAATAGTTGCTACACTCTACTATATTGCACTAAATTACTGTGGGTTGCAGTGTGTTGGGCTACATATTCTTGTGTTTTTTTTAACTTTTAACTTTCTTTTATTTCATGGTTATCCATATTTTCTTTTTCTGCTAGGTCAAAAAAATGGGGGTGGGTTATATTGTTCCAGGGTTTTTTTTTTTTTTTTTTTGGGGGGGGGTTACTTTCTTTTTAGTAGGGTTTTTTTTTATGTTGTTTGTGACAATGGCACTAAATTGCTGGTAGGAAGAGGGTTAGGGTGCTGGAGGTGAGGAGGAAGGAAATGGGGCAGGCTTCAAGGGGGATGTTGCTGAAGTCCCCTTCTGTAGCACCTGGACAGATTCACCCACCCCTAACACCTTCTCACCTGAATAAAGTAACATGAATAAAGTAACATCAAAGAATAAGGAGAAGCTTTTCTGTAGCCAATATAACTGTCACTTATGCATGGTTCTTAGGAAACCTGGAGAATTTCTGTTAAATGAGTCCAGTGTTGTAGGCATGGCATACTAGATACCTGCTTGCCACAAGAGTTCTCCTGGCACGTACCTCCTCTCTGTGAAGTCACTATTGCTTATAATTCCTCCTTTTCAAGGCAATATTGTATGGCTGCTGCAGCATTGATCTGTACGCAATGTTTATTAAATCATCATTTACCCTCTGCTGTAAAATATAAGATTAGAATTCACATGGGAGGTCAGTACATATGTACAGTTGCAAGAAAAAGTATGTGAACCCCTTGGGATTACGTGGAGTTTTGCATGAATTGGGCATAAAATGTGCTCTGAACGTCATCTAAGTCACAACAATAGAAGAACACAGTCTGCTGAACATAATACTACACAAACATTAGATGTTGCCATGGTTTAATTGCACATAACATGTAAACATTGACAGTGCAGGGAGGAAAAAGTATGTGAACCTTTGGACTTAATAATTGGTTGACCCTCCTTTGGCAGCAATAGCCTCAACCAAACGTTTCCTGTAGTTGCAGATCAGACCTGCACAACGATCTGGAGTAATTTTGGACCACTCCTCTTCACAAAACTGTTTCAGTGTAGCAATATTCTTGGGATGTCTGGTGTGAATCGCTCTCTTAAGGTCATGCCACAGCATTTCAATCGGGTTGAAGTCAGGACTCTGACTGGGCCACTCCAGAAGTGTATTCTGTGCTGTTGCAGCCATTGTTTTGTTGAATTACTTGTATGCTTTGGGTCATTGTCCTGTTGCATCACCCATCCTCTGCGGAGCTTCAGTTGGCGGACAGATGGTCATACGTTTTCCTGCAAAATGTCTTGATAAACTCTGGAATTCATTTTCCCATCAATGACAACAATCTGTCCAGGCCCTGAGGCAGCAAGGCAGCCCCAAACCATGATGCTCCCTCCGTTTTGTTAAGTTTCTCTGCTTAATGCAGCCGAAAGAACACCAAGATTGGTGGATAAACTGGTCTAGTGGCTTTACCAGGTTTATTTATCAGAAGTTTTTATATAGCACTGACAATTTACAGTGATTTACATATTGTACATTCACATCAGTCCCAGCCCTCAGGGAGTGTACAATCCAAGGTCCCTATCTCACATGCAAACATGCTAAGGCCAATTAAAACAGCATCAAATTAACCTATTAGCATAGGAAAATCTATGCAAACACAGGGAGAACATGCATACTCCATACAGATAGTGTCCTGACAAGGATTCAAACAAGGAACCTTAGTGCTGTAAGGCAGAAGTGATACCGACTAAAGCTGGCCATACATTATACAATTTTCTTATTCAATTTCCTTTAGATTTACCTTCAACTATGTAGTACAAGGGCCTGCCTGATTGCATACAAATTGAAAGTGTTGAGGTTTGACCTCATAATATATGGTTTTGGTAAATCTAAAGGAAAATTGTACAAGAAAATTGTATAATGTATGGCCAGGCTTGGTCTATGTAACCAGGCCTTGCTCACATATTTTGTTCTTACTACATTTATTCATATTAACCACTTGCCAACAGCGCTGTAGCCGAATGACGGCTACAGCGTGGTTGTTCAGTTCTGGGAGGGCGTCAACGCACTCTCCCGTGCACCCCCAGCTGATCACATGATGAGGTAAAAGGCAAATCATAGCGGCCTTTTGCCACTTGATCAGCTGTGTCAATGACACAGCAGATCACAATGTAAATACAGTTGCCGGTTATCAGCAGCACTTGCATCACGCTGTCACAGCGTGAGGAAAGTACTGCCGATAAACAGAAAAATTACACAGAGGATATCTGCACTGATCATCAGTTCACTGATCATCAGTGACCTGATGATCAGTGCCCAGCAGTGCCGCCCAGCAGTGCCACCCATCAGTGCCCAGCAGTGCCCACCAGTGCCATCCATCAATGCCCAGCATTGCCACCCATCAGTGCTGCCCAGCAGTGTCACTCATCAGTTGCGCCCATCAGTGCCACCCATCATTGCTGCCCATCAGTTGTACCCAGCAATGCCACCCTTCAGTGCCTAGCAGTGCCACCAGTCACTATCACTGCCCATCATTGCTGCATATCAATGCAGCATCATCAGTGCCTCCTCATCAGTGCCCACCAGTGCCGCCTCATCAATGTCACCTCATCAGTGCAGCCTATCAGTGCCCATCAGTGCTGTCTATCCATGCCACCTCATCAGTGCAGCCTATCAGTGCCCATCAGTTCTGTCTATCCATGCCACCTCACCAGTGCCCATCAGTGCAGCATCATCAAGGCATGTCAGTGAAGGAAAAAAATTACCTGTTTGCAAAATTTTATAATTGAAACAAAGAAAAACTTTTTTTTTCAAATTTTTTGCTCCTTTTTTGTTTATAATGCAAAAAATAAAACACCCAGCGGCGATTAAATACCACCAAAAGAAAGCCTAGTGTGAAAAAAATGATTACAATTTTATATGGGTACAATGTTGCATGACCACGCAATTGTCATTCAAAGTGTGACAGCACTGAAAGCTGAAAATTGACCTGGGCACGAAGGGGGTAAAAGTGCCCAGTAAGCAAGTGGTTAATAGCGTTTGTTGGCTTCAGATTCTGGAAGCCAGCTGAGCACTAATCACATCACTACGCTCTATAAATTTGCCCCCCCTTTTTTTTTTTAAAGCAACTGTATGACAGTGTAAGGACATACTATTGCTTTATACATTGGGCCCCAGACTGTTACAGAGTCTTAAACATAACCGATGTGACTAAGCTATTGTATATGTCAGCAATATAGAATGAGTTCAATGCATTGAACTTGCAAAGTTTGTACTTCTCACACTGTATGGACATCCTACGTGTGGGGATTTACACGTTTCTAGTGCTTGCTCTTATGCTCAGGACCTCTCTGTGAGAGTACCAGCTTAACAAATATTTGCTTCGTGTATGGGTTAAGCTGATTTGTAATGCTTTTGCAAGGACAGGCTGGTTCATCCTGTTTGGATACATTTACTGGCTAGTATTACGTAGCGCATCCTGGAAGATGCCGTTTACTGTGTCAGTTTGCCTAGGAAGCGGGTTCTATTAAGAACGTCTGATACTGTCACATGCCTAAGGCAATAGTTATTGGAGAACAGTAAAATGGGACTGCTACTAAAAGTAAAATTACTGTTTCATGAAACTTAAACAATATTTTAAAATGCGGAACTGATTCTAAACTGTTTAATACAACATGCTAAATTCAATACACTTCTACATTTTTCTTTCCTTGAAATGGTAGAGTTTCCAAACAATTGGTTTTAAAGAATTTCCAACAGAAAGCTTTTATTAATTGAAAAAAAAAATATTGTTTTAAACCTGAACTCCAGACAAACAAATAAATATAAGGTTCAGACAAAGACAGCATTACCAGATTGCTGACTTGAACTTCTTTGCTGTATTCAAGCAATAGAGACAGTTCTGTCCCTTGCCCCGGCCTGTGACTGAACAGTGTAGAAGTAACAGCGAGCTTGTGAGCTCTTCTCCTTCTCACTCTGCTCTCTCCTCCAGTCCGCATATTCAATGTCATCACATAATTATACAGCAGGGAACAAATAGCTCTGTTTGCCTCCCCTCCCCTCCCTCTCCTAATCAGAGTGCTGCTGTGCAATTACAAGAAACTGATTCCAAGTAAAATTCAGATATGTACTTTAGTTGCATCTGTAGCTCTGAACTTTGCAGTTTGGGTTCTCTGTTCTTAGCCTCAACTCTATGAACAACCTTGGCCCCTCTGACACATCAGGTTAGCACATAGTATCTGCCATACTGCTGAAAGAAATTAAGATATGTATATAACACAAAGTTATAATCCAGTATCTGGAAGTCTGGTTAGGAGTAAAGAAGTGTATTACATTGTAACAAATTAAAGTAGATGACAATATATACATATAGAGGTGGAATGTAAGTCTAGCACAATTCCCAAGACAAAGTTACTAGGTGGTAGTAGTTTATACCTGGTGAACCACAAATCAGTATTAAACAATGGCACAAACCACATCGATGGTAATGGAAAACAGTATTGACATAACTTTCCTGCCACCAGGATACTATACTGCTAGAGTGTATTCCAGGGACGACTAGGCTAAAACCCAGATCTACTGCAGTGGTGTCCCTTTGCTGTAGTCTGCGAATGGTGTCCTTGTGGAGCAGCTTTTCTCAAGGAACATTTCTATGCCCTGAATCTTCAGCTGGCTAACGCTGGGGCCCAGTCTCTATAGTGGTGAACATAAATACAGTCCCAGTCAGGGGCGGACTGACAACTCATGGGGCCCTCGGGCAATAGGGGATTATGGGGCCCCTGTGTCCTTGCCTGAACTCAAAATAACCTATGAAAAAGGTACCAGGGGCATTTCATGGGGCCCCCTACTGACCCCGGGCCCTCGGGTAATGCCCGAGTTTCCAAATGGTCAGTCTGCCCCTGGTCCCAGTAGAGTCTGCATACTGTGGTATAGGCTGCTAGTCAGGTGCCTAAGTCCTAGATGTTCAGTCCTTGATAACAGTAAAACAGGGTATGGCTGCAAGGCCCTCTCACCAACCTAGGGATACAGCCTCAAAAGTTCTGTTGTTCAGGTGCCCTCTGGATTGACCTGGTGCATCTTTGGCCTAGAGCCTGTGCAGCAAGAGACTGTATCTCGCAATGACTCAGACCTCAGTCTCTGTGCTCTCCAATCCACTCTCCCTCTGTCTCTCTGGCCCACAGTGCATAGAGCCTCAATCTCCGCTCAAGCCACTGGCTTGTGTGAGGTTGGCGCTCACCTAGCCAGGTAGATGTGCTCACTCTGGTTCCCTCACAGCAAAAAGTTCATTGGCAGCCTAGTAAAACAGACTCTGTCTCCTCCCTTATCACTATCTCTCTGCTAGGAGTTGTAGTTCACTGGTCCATAAAAATCCCTCAGTGTCAGTCTCCTCCTGACTTTATCTCCCAAGTTTCAATGTGGCCAGCAGAGAAGTCTATGGGGTGCTTTTGGCTTCCTTGCTCCCCCTTCTGGCAGGAGGCAGACAGTGTCATAACCTGCTACCTATAGCCAAGTAGCTGGCTACACATCTAAAATATGTTTCTTAATTTTTTAATGAATCCATAACTGCATGTATTAATGACTTGTATACATGGTTACAATTCAGCTCTATAAATATAATATAAAATCCGCTGTGACTCATGTTTTTTGTTTTTTCTCTTTGACAACTGGTGGAATGATTTTCTGTGCATGGAAAATTAGAGAATAAAAGATTTCCCACACATGGCATTTTGAGGGCCCTTTCACACCATCTTTCCAATCTGTAATTTTTTCATGCGGACCTGATCGGAAGCTTCATGTGGGTCTGTTGGCAAACTGATTACGCCTGTCTACCCCTAAGTTCATTCAGATCCAGAAAAGAAAAATGAAAAAGGACCGTGTCCTTTTCTTTTTTTCCAGACCTAAGTATGATGGATCGAAGCCAGCCTGATGTAAATTGACAAGTCTGTTTACAGCTGGCTGCCCATAGAGACATCACGGGTCCATCCCTGCCGGCTGTGTAAATGCAGATACAAACTGAAAGGGCACGGATTAAAAAAAAATTACATCCATCCCCTTCAACTCCAGTTCAGCAGGGTATCATTTCACAGATCCTCTGCTGAACGGAGCAGACAAACACCCATGTGAAAGGACTGAACAAAGCAGACAAACCCCCATGTGAAAGGACTGAACAGAGCAAACAAATCTCCATGTGAGAGGATTGAACGGAGCAAACAAACCCCCATGTGAAAGGACTGAATGGAGCAGATGAACCACCCTTGTGCAAGGGCCCTAAAAGGGGTAATTCGCAGGTTCTTCCTTAACCTCCCTAGCGGTCTGATTATGTCCAGATTTCTGTGCTCAAAGCGGTACATTTTTTTGCATAGAAATATGTATTTTTTTATTGTAGGCCTGTAATTTTTAGGAATAACTCACTGAAATCTGTCCGAACAAATCTAGTAAACATCCCGGGTATGATAAAACTTGAAACACGAAATCATAAATTATAATTTATTAAATAATCATAAAAAATAATAATAGAATAATAATAAATTTAATTCAATAATATAATCAAGCAAAAAACACTGAAATTTGAAATATAGCGCCAAGTTCGCACATCACTGACCAAAGTCGCAAAATCGTTTTCAGTGTCTGATGACGAATTTCCCCACGAATCATTATCACTCAATTCTGCAAGTAGCTCTGATTTACTATCGCTGTTCTCTAGCTGGTCTAAAACCGCTTTTCACCTAAAGGGACGCTTTTTGGACGCCATGGACGTTTCTCAGTTTCCAGTCAGAAAGAACAGTAAAAATGCAGGCAGGGCACAGGACAAAGCATTAGGGACAAAATGTATGTGAAATGGTTTGATAGAGTAATGTTTTACTATGTGATTTTAGTGAATGTCACTTTTTGTCATTTTCAAATTTCCTGCTGTTCTGTCTCCGTGCATCCCGGCGCTCGCAGGGGACGGAACCCAGATGACAGATGCTGGTATCCGCCGGATTACATTGCCGGAGACACTGCAGGAGGGATTTCGCGGGAGCGCAGGACAAGGTAAGTGATCGAGGGATCGCGGAGCAGCGCCGCATGGTAAGCCCGAGTGTAGCTCGTGGTTACCGCTTGTGGTACTGAAACTTTACCCTGAGCTACACTCGGGAATACCGCCAGGGAGGTTAAGTGATTGCATTGATCAGCCTTGAGGGAAGGACTCTTCAGTTTCACAGGAGGATCCCTGTTTTCTTGCTCTTGGATTTGTGTGGCAGTGGATGTTGGGTGGACTGTGGCACCAAGGTTTTTAGTGCAGTGGCCATGCAGAAGAGCTAAAGAGGGTTCGCATAGCACTGTGAGCACCAGGTATAATGGGATGCCATGGAGAAAAGGAGCAGCGAGGTGTGATTTAAAGATTCTCCTGCCCCCTTTATGAAAAATTGCCAAAGCAGCAGGTCATTCCAGATGTCAACCTATGAAAATGACATTGATGGTGTACTTTGGAATTCTTCATAGATAGTGCCAGACCTCAGACCACAGCAATAACAGTATGTTCAGTAGACAGTTATTTTCAAGGGAGAAATTGGCTGACAGCTGTCAGAGAGCAGATAAAGAAAAATCATTCTTTACCTTAGTGATTGAGTCATCTTGTTTTATGCAGTAGATTCCCAATCTCCTGCCGGTCATAATTACTATAGTGATTACATTTAGAAAGTATTGTAATTGCTTCATGAGATGCTGTTGTAAATCGATAAGGGATCTTTTACCAGTTTCGTTTGTGAGGCACATTGATTAACATTTTATTTTAACATGATCATAATGGAATGCAAAATCCCAGGGGCCCTTTTAGTAATGCACTGAGGGAGGGGGAGGTGACGAAAATAAGTCAGTTTTCAGTGTGCAATCATCCACAATTATGCAACTTCAGTATTTATTTCTGTAGGCCTGAAAGCAAAAAAAAAAAGCACACCATGCTGTGCTACAAAGATGTGAGCAAAGACATGAGTGGACCTGTTTCGTACTTGGCTTGTCTGCAGTAGCATACATGCATTTTAGCAAAGAGAAAGGAGAAGTCTGTTTTCTCACACCAAGGCCTAGTTCACACTGGCATTGAAAGCAGGGGGGCAGAGGACACTACTCGGGATGGGGGGGGGGCGGGGGGTGATGTGCAGTGGACACTGCTATGGGCACCCCCATAGCAATGACCTCTGCAGCCCTTCACATCACTCCACCACAGTAGTGTCCTCTGCCCCCCTTCACATTGCCCCACCCCCACTAGTGTCCTCTGCCCCCCTTTCCCTCACAGCAGTGACCTCTAACCCCCCACCCCCTCCAGCAGTGTCCTCTGCCCTCCTTCCCTTCCATGGACAAGTATTTTGAGAATCTGAATTCCCAGCAAGTGGTTGGGGATTGAGATTTTACTGCCCCCCACCCTGGCTCCCTAAGGCAGCTGCCTAAGCAGCCTTATGCTTGTGCCCAGGCGCCTTAGGGTGCCAGGGTGAGGGGGTGGTAAAATCCAAATCCCCAGCCACTTGCTATGAACTCAGATTTTTAAAATACCTGTCTTCTGACGATCCCCTTTATTGTCCTCCTGGAGCATCTGGATTCTAGCATCTCCTCCTCCCCCTCCCAACAGTGTGCAGCTGCTGCAAAAGGGCCCCTACAAAAAATTTTGAAAAATAATACAAAATAAAATTGTAAAAATAATAACTATTGACACCATCCACTGCCCTACTGACACCAACCTCTGCCCTACTGACACTGTCCTACTGACTGACATAGTCCACTGCTCTACTGACACCACCCACTGTTCTTCTGACTGACACCAACCTCTGCCCTTCTGACCCCATCCACTGCCCTACTGTCTGACACTGTCCATTTTTAAGGTAGGCTAAGTTTGTATTATTACAGTGACATTTGTTTTAATATATTTTTCTACATTTTCCTTACTATTTAGTTAGGCCTTGCTAGTTAATTTCTTTTTTTTTAAATGGCACTGAACCTGTTGTTCAGGTGGATCTCCACCTCTCAAAGGTTGCCTACCCCTGCTGTACAGCTTATTCAGCCCAACAAAATCCATATAACAGTTTATTTTTCCTTTAGTTATATAGTTTTTTGATATAGTTATATAGTTTTGTCTTTAGGTCTGCCTTTAAAATCAAAACAGTATTAAACATCCAAAGCAAACAAATTCATTATATTGCAGTTTACTATTTCCTAGATATGATGTATCTACACTCACCAGCCACTTTATTAGGTACACCTTGCTAGTACCGGGCTGAACTCCCCTTTGCCTTCAGAACTGCCTTAATTCTTCGTGGTATATATTCAACAAGGTGTTGGAAACATTCCCCAGAGATTTTTGTCCATATTGACATGAGTTACTGTTTTTCTATCATCTCAAACCAGTCTGTCCATTCTCCTCTGACCTCTGACATCAACAAGGCATTTTCGTCCACAAAACTGCTGCTCACTGGATATTTTTTTCCTTTTTCGAATCATTTTTGCTTTTAGTGAGAAACCCTCCTCCCCCTTCCTCCATCAAAATATGCTCCGCTAGCAAACCCCCTCCCCCTTTCCCCGGTGCGCCAACTCTTGTTTAAATCACTTGACATATCTGGAAGAGTTCTCCTAAACTTCCACTCGTATATGTCATGTGACACATTAGAGTCCAGAAGGAGAGCTTTTCTCTGATTCGGCCATCACTGTACTGTACGTATATCATGTCTGACAATTCTGCTGGTTGGTCCCATGGAGCCATATGCTACCTGGCAATGCGCATCCAGCAGTGTGTGTGGTCCTAGCAAATTCCCCCTTGGTACGCCATTGATTTGCATACAACTTCAGCTCTCTCAATCTGTTGATCAAATTCAGTTTTCACTGAAGGTAACCTCTGCTTGTGCAATTTTATCATCCTATGCTCAGTTTGAATTGCACAGGTATACAGCTGGTTCATTTTGAAACACTTTGGATCCACTAGATGCCATCATTTGATTTTCACTTTGATTTGAATAACATACAAAAATCCCTTATTTTCTTAGAGAACAGGTCACATTAACAAAGTGTACAGTGAGGAACAGAAGTATTTGAACACCCTGCGATTTTGCAAGTTCTCCCACTTAGAAATCATGGAGGGGTCTGAAATCCACATTGTAGGTGCATTCCCACTTTGAGAGACAGAATTAAAAAAAAAATTTGAGGAAATCACATTGTATGATTTTTAAAGAATTTATTTGTCTTGCACTGCTGAACATAAGTATTTGAACACCTGAGAAAATCAGTGTTAAAATTTGGTACAGAAGCCTTTGTTTGCAATTGCAGAGGTCAAACATTTCCTGTAGTTCTTGACCAGGTTTGCACACACTGCAACAGGGATTTTGGCCCACTCCTCCACACAGATCTCCTCTAGATCTGTCAGGTTTCGGAGCTGTCGCTGAGCAACACGGAGTCTCAGCTCCCTCCAAAGATGTTCTATTGGATTTAGGTCTGGAGACTGGCTAGGCCACTCCAGAACCTTGATATGCTTCTTACGGAGCCACTCCTTGGTTATCCTGGCTGTGTGCTTCGGGTCGTTGTCATGTTGGAAGACCCAGCCACGACCCATCTTCAATGCTCTGACTGAGGAAAGGAGAGGTTGTTGCTCAAAATCTCACAATAAATGACCCCATTTATCCTCACCTTAATACAGTGCAGTCGTCCTGTCCCCTTCGCAGAAAAGCACCCCCAAAGCATGATGTTACCACCCCCATGCTTCACAGTGGGGATGGTGTTCTTGGGATGCAACTCATCCTTCTCTTTCCTCCAAACACGACGAGTGAAGTTTAGACCAAAAAGTTCTACTTTGGTCTCATCTAACCACAAGACTTTCTCCCATGCCTCCTCTGGATCAACCAGATGGTCAGTGGCAAACTTCAGACGGGCCTGGACATGTGATGAGTTGAGCAGGGGAACCTTCCGTGCAATGCATGATTTGAAACCATGACGGCGTAGTGTTCTAACGACAGTGACCTTTGAAACTGTGGTCCCAGCTCTCTTCATGTCATTGACCAGCTCCTCCCTTGTAGTTCTGGGCTGATTCCTCACCTTTCTTATCATAAGTGATACCCCACAAGGTGAGATCTTGCATGGAGCCCCAGTCCGAGGGAGACTGACAGTCATCTTTAGCCTCTTCCATTTTCTAACAATTGCTCCAACAGTTGATCTATTTTCACCAAGCTGCTTGGCAATTGCCCCGTAGCCCTTTCCAGCCTTGTGGAGGTCCACAATTTTGTCTCTGGTGTCTTTTGACAGCTCTTTGGTCTTGCCCATGGTAGTAGTTGGCGTCTGACTGACTGTGGGGTGGACAGGTGTCTTTAAAGAGCTCAGACAGGTGCTACTAAGTTAGATTAATGAGTGGAGTAGAGGTGGACTTTTTAAAGGCACAGTAACAGGTCTTTGAGAGCCAGAATTCTTGCTGTTTCTTAGGTGTTCAAATACTTACGTTCAGCAGTGCAAGACAAATAAATTCTTTAAAAATCACACAATGTGATTTCCTGAATTTTTTTTTTAATTCTGTCTCTCAAAGTGGGAATGCACCTACAATGTGAATTTCAGACCCCTCTATGATTTCTAAGTGGGAGAACTTGCAAAATCGCAGGGTGTTCAAATACTTCTGTTCCTCACTGTATTTAGTTTTTGACCAAATAAAAGTATATGTCAAGCCAAAGACTAGAGAAGGGAAGATTTACAGGTGTCTAGTGCTATCCAGTGCTCTGTGAGAGAGCTTTACCCTTATTTCTTGTCCGATGACAACATTTTACCAGACAGGAAATTAAGGAAAATATCCAATAGCAACCCAGACAGAAAGAAAAATGTGTTTCTTTACAAATTAAGTCTTGGATAGCAATACAAACCTGACACAAATTCTAATCCTTTTCCACTCCATCCAAAACCAGAAAAAAGTTTCTGGCTTGACATGCACTTTAACCACTTGCCCTCCAGAGGATTTCCCCCCCTTCCTGACCAGGCCATTTTTTGCAATACGGAGCAACGTTACTTTACTAACAATTACGCAGTCATTCAACGCTGTACATAAATGAAATTTATGTGCTTTTTTTCCCGCAAATAGAGCTTTCTTTCTGTGGTATTTGATCACCTGTGCGGTTTTTATTTTTTTATTCTATAAACAAAAAATGACCAACAATTTTGAAAAAAATCAAACAATATTTTTTACTTTTTGCTATTAACCACCTCCCGCCTGCCATATAGTCCAATGACAGGCGCAAGGTGGTTCTCTCGTTCTGAGAGGACATCATATGACGTCCTCCCATTCTCACCGCGCATGCGCAGCTCAGGGAGCGCGTAGCGTGGCGATCGGCAGTGCGCTGTGTCCCTCGGACACAGCGGATCACCGATCACGGAAAGAGCCGTAGATGTCGGCTCGGTCATGTGATCAGCTGTGTCCAATCACAACTCTTGCTTTTTTCTTTGTACGTATTTTATGCACTGCCCATATGAAATCATAAAATAAATAAGTGACTTCTGGGTACTTAAGCTCGGGCTCATATCTCCAGAGAGATTGTTGTATTGTAGTGTCTATATATGCTCGGTAAAGTTCATTGCCTGAGGTGGCAAATTACATTAACACATAATAAAAAAAGCAAATGTCGTAATTAGAGAAGTGCTGTAGAACAAGCGTGGGAGAAAGAACTTCAGCAACAGATATTAGGATGTTTGTAGAGTGAGTAGGTGCTTGCATAGAGACTATATTTTATAATAAACAGCAATTTAAAAAAATTTGTAGATTAAGGACAGTGGGCTCCATTCACTAAAGCAGATTGCATGAGGTATTTAGGTGATCTGACACATTTTTCCTAAATGTCGCAAGCGATGCTGAAAATATCAATTCACTCTCACCTTATGCGGTATTCACCCCAAAACTCCACAAATGTTCAATAAATACAGCACGAAACGGTGTTAAAGTAAATTCACAAAAGGAAATAAATATTTAAGTGCATGAGTTAAAGTAGTAGTAAACCGCATTAAAAGAAAAACAGCAAAAACATTACCTGCAAGGCAATGGCACAATGTGCATCGCATACTAGCACATTATGTAAAACTTACCTTAAAACAAAGCCCTCCAGTGGCGCACTGTCACAGCTGTAAAGGCTTCCATCTTCACCCCATCTTCCTTCCGGGTTTGCAAGCTCTGGCCATCTGATTGGCTGAGCCACGATGACATCACTCCCACGCATGCACAGGGGAGTCACTGGCCACAGAACATTGCTCTGAAGGAATGGCACAGGTATGCTGTTCCTTCAGAGCGCATGTGCCACTAATAAAAAACCTGAATTTCTCCTAAACGGTGCAGGTTTAGGAAATATTCATTTTACCTACAGGTAAGCTTTATTATAAGCTTACCTGTAGGTAAAAATTAACAAAGTGCGTTTACTACTACTTTAAATAAGTAGCGGTCCAGGAATGCGGAATTTAAGGAATGTAAAAATATAATAGCCAATTTTGAGTAGTCTCAACCTTTTTGGATCATTTCTCTCAACAGTAATGCATGGAAACCTAAGTATGGCTATAGGACAGGAAGTGAAGGTAAATCTCCCCAATGGGACACAAATGGCAAAATAAAAACCTTACAAGGGTTATAACCCTCCCCTAGGTCAAGTTTACATCACAATCAGGAGAGAAAACCATCCTGAAATCATGTTCACAAACTCATGACATGTGCGATTCAGAAGCAGTTCCCATAGAAGTCAATGAGCCTGGAACCTGGAACCTGAACCGGACCACACTGCTCAGAAATCAGACAGGACTCTTTTTCAATCCGCACTGAATCTGCACTGCCAGTGCATCGGATTGGCACCATAGGAAGCAATGTTATTTCATGTCATGCAGCTTGGATGTGGTTCAAACTGCATCCAATCCACATATATGTGAACCGGCTTTTACTCTATTCAAAATGAAAAAAAAAGCTATAGTTTTGCATTAAGGCAATTAGACTTTGCAAGTTGCTTCACAGCAACCATCACACTAATGGGTCATAAGTTATATCTATAGTCACTTTTAACAGGGGTTCCCTGGAACTGAAACTGAACTGGAAGGTTATTTGAAGGGTTCCTCTATGTTGAAAAAGTTGAGAAAGGCTGCTTTAAAGTGTAACTAAAGGCATAGCTTTCTTTCTCATTGTTTCATTGACAACTCAAATAATGGGGAAACATACATGCTGCCCAGGACACATTATATATATATATATATATATATATATATATATATATATATATATATATTATATACAGTGGGTATAGAAAAGAATCACCCGCCTAGCAAATAATCATATTTTGTTGTTTTGCAGCCTGAAATGAAGACAGGCACAGTTTTTGTTTTGTACAGCTATATTTACTCAGTGCAACTTATAACATCCAAGTAAAAGAGTGAAAGATATAACACCAACAGAAGAGAACATTTAAAAAAATTCAAAAACAAAATCAGTGAGTTTGAAAAAGGATCACCCCCTTGTGTCAGTATTTTGTTGAACCACTTTTTGCTTTAGTCCCAGCCTTTAGTCTGTTGGGATTTGTCTCTGCTAGCTTTGCACATCTATACTTTGCAATATTTGCCCACTGTTCTTTGCAGAACTGCTCAAGTTCAGTTAAATTTGATGGTGATTATTTGTGGACTGCAGTCTTCAAGTAATGCCACCAATTTTCAATGGGGTTTAAGTCTGGGCTCTGGCTAGGCCATGCAAAGACAAATTAACCTTTTTCTCCTTCCACCACTGTGTGGTCGTTGTTGCTGTGTGCTTTGGGTCATTGTCATGTTGGAAGGGAAACCTTCTTCCCATTGACAACTGTCTTACAGAGGGCAGCAGGTTTTCCTCAAGAATTTGATGGTATGTTTCCCCATCCATATTTCCTTTTATCCTGGCAAGTGATCCAGTCCCTGCTGCATAGAAACACCTCCATAACAGGATATTACCACCTCCATACTATACTCTAGGAATGGTGTTATTTGGATGGTGAGCTGTATTGGATTGTTTGGTGTTGAGGGCAAATAATTGAATTTTAGACTCATCTGACCACAACACCTTTATCCATGTGGCCTCACAATCTTCAAGGTGCGCTTTGGCAAAGCTGAGTCTTGACTGCATGTGGCCTTTCTTGAGGAGTGGCTTTTTTCTTGCAATTCTTCCATACAAGCCACATTTGTGGAGAATGTGTGATATTGTTGTCACATACACACAATGACCACTCTTTGTCATAAATTCCTCCTGGCTCTTTCATCCCCTTCTGATCCAGGGAGGGCCTGCGTTGCACCAAATACCTTTCACTTCTTAATAATAGACTTCACTGTGCTTCTAGGCATTGGTAAAAAATTTTTGTATCCATCTCCTAACTTGTGCCTGTTCACAACTTTATCCTGGGAATCTTTTGACAGTACCCATAGTTGATTACTTGCTTCAGTTGCACTGCCAGGACTAAAATGCTCCAGGAAAGATCTTTTCATGTTGAGCTAATCAAAATTATCACAGGTGATCACAGTTGAAAGTTAAATGGCTTTATGTGTCATTGAGAATGTAATTAGCTACACCTGATTGAGTTTACAAGTCATTTTTAGGAGAGGGTGATCCTGTTTCCAACTCGATGATTCTGTTTTTGAATTTTTTTTTCTGACATGTTGGTGTTATATCTTTCACTGGGATGTTATAAGTTGTACTGAGTAAATGTAGCTGGATGAAACAAGAAACTGTGTTTGTCTTCATTTCAGGCTGCAAAGCAACAAAATTTTATTTTATAGGGGGTGATTCTTTTCTATACCCATTGTGTCAGGGATCCCGGCTCCGTCTGCCGCAATCGCGGCTCGGTCCCCCGCGCATGCGCAGTGGCGGCAGATCATGCCGGGACACAGGAACTAGGTCCCGGCGAGCCGCGGCTGACAGGACGCCGCGCATGCGCAGTAGAAACCGCGGGCGCGCCTCAGGCGTCCAATGACAGCCGGGGGCGCGTCCTAGCCAGCCAATGACAGTGCAGGGCGCACTATTTAAAGATGCCCTGCACTGTCACAAATTGCCGCAAGGTCTATACGTGATCCTGAATACCTGCTCCTGCTGTGACCCTGTTTTTGACCCTGACTACGCTGCCTGCCCCTGAGATTGACCCGGCTTTGTTCTGACTATTCTACCCGCTCCTGTGATTGACCCGGCTTTGTTCTGACTATTCTGCCTGCTCCTGCGTTTTTGACTCGGCTTATCCCGACTGTCCCTACGGATTGATTTACCTGGCTGACCCTGCGTGTGATCCGACTACTCCTAGCCCGCCGACTCGGTACCCCGCTTACCCCATGGGCCACAATCCGTACCACCCTGCTGGGGCCGCCATCCTCTTCACAGCTGGCTCTCCTGGTACCTACATACATCCCCGGAGGCCTCCTCGGCCGCTGGTGGCCCGCTCAGAGGTCGTGACCTGGCCCGGGACTGTTTCAAGTCCATCCCCACCATCAGGGGCCCTGGTGAAAGCACAGCCCGGGCTTAGACCCCACGCTCTGGGTAGGTCTACCAGCTGGCAGACGGAGGGCTCCGCCTGGCGGATCCTAACAGTACCTTGCGGCCATGACAGAGCCAGGAAGTGGACCGGCGTCCCTAGAGGATATTTGCCAGCACCTGGCAACTTTGACCCAGGCTTTCCAGAACTTCCACAGTCGCTGCGCCCGACTGGAAGACCGCATGGAGACATTAGCCCCCCAGACTCCCCCTGCTCAGAGTTCCCCGTCTGTGGAACCTCCCGCAACCCCGGTATCCGGAGCGGTTGCCACACCCTTGGCTCCTGAACCCCGCGTTCCCCTGCCGGAGCGGTTCCGTGGGGACCGGAGCCGCTTCCGAGCCTTTCGGAACGCTTGCACACTATATTTTAACTTGCAGCCTCGCACATTCTCCTCCGAGACCGTCAAGGTGGGGTTTATAGTCTCTCTCCTTCAGGATGAGCCCCAGGATTGGGCCCACCGTCTGATGGAGAGGCGCGACCCCCATCTTGACTCTGTGACCGAGTTCTTTCAGGCCATGGCCGTTTTGTATGACGACCCTCAGCGGGCTGCTTCCGCAGAGGCTACCCTATACTCTCTGCGACAGGGCCGCCGGGCAGCGGAAGAATACGCGTCCGATTTTAGGCGTAGCATGGGAGACACCAGATGGAACGATGCGGCCTTATGTCACCAGTTCCGCATTGGACTGTCTGAGCCTCTCAAGGACGAACTCGCACGAGTAGGCCTACCTGACTCCCTGGAACGATTGATTGAATTGGCCATTCAAATTGACCGTAGACTAAGGGAACGTCGACAGGAAAGGAGCGGCCAGGGTCAAAGGGTGGCATGGATTCCATCAAGAGATACAACTCCAGCCCCAGGGAACCATCCGCGAAACACGGAGATGGGAGACAACTCGGAACCCATGCAACTGGGACTGGCCCGTTCCCACTTATCGGTCGAGGAACGCCAGAGGAGGCGCTCACTGAACCTGTGTCTGTACTGCGGGGAAGCTGGTCACCAAGTGCGCTCCTGTCCTGCAAAAACGAGTAAGTCCACGCCCGTTTCTTGTTCCTTACCTGCAGGCAGGGATGATCAGTCTAGTTACCTGGCCATTCCTGTGTCTTTACAGCTCCCCGGAGGAATATTGTCGGTGACCGCGATCGTTGACTCAGGAGCCTGTAGCTGTTTTATTGATCTGACTTTTGCCCACCGGCAAAAAATCCCTCTCCAGACCAAAGAAAGGGGGTTCAACATTTTCTTGGCAGATGGGTCCAGTATAAAGTCTGGGGTGGTGGACCAGGAGACACCACCCATTTTCACCACTATGGCAGACCATCACCAGGAGTTCCTCCGTTTGGACGCCATCGCCTCCCCCCTTTTTCCAGTCATTCTGGGGCTCCCTTGGCTGAGGGCCCATAACCCCCAGATTGACTGGGAAAAGGGAACGATTCATTTTCGGTCACCCTATTGTTTGAGTCACTGCCACGTCACAGGACCCATGGTTCCCCGGTTCCTCCTGTGCTTGGACGGAGACACCAATCTATCCCAGGTGATTCCTCCGGCCTATCATGACTTCTTGGACGTCTTTAGTAAGCGGGAAGCTGACGTTCTACCTCCACACCGTCCCTACGACTGCCCCATTGACCTCCTACCCGGGTCGGAAATCTCTTTCGGCCGTATCTTCCCCTTGTCCGAAATGGAATCGGGGGTGCTGAGGGAATATATCGACGAAAACCTTCGGAAGGGCTTTATTCGTCCTTCCACATCCCCAGCCGGGGCCGGGTTGTTCTTTGTAGAGAAGAAGGACAAATCGTTACGGCCCTGCATAGACTATCGTGACCTAAATAAAATTACGGTAAAGAATCGTTATCCCTTACCCCTAGTCCCCGAGCTCCTCCAGAGACTGAGATCAGCAACGATTTTCACTAAATTAGACCTGCGGGGGGCCTATAACCTTGTTCGTATCAGGGAGGGGGATGAGTGGAAAACGGCGTTCCGTACAAGATTCGGTCACTACGAATATTTGGTGATGCCGTTCGGGCTCTGTAATGCCCCGGCGACTTTTCAGCATTTTATCAATGATGTTTTTCGCGATTTTCTTGATATTTTCGTGGTAGTTTACTTGGATGACATCCTAATTTTTTCCCCCTCACTGGAGGTTCATCGGGGTCACGTGTCACGGGTCTTAGAACGGTTGCGCCAACACGGGCTATACGCTAAGGCTGAAAAGTGCTGTTTTGAACAGCACGAAATCACATTCTTGGGACTGGTTCTCTCTTCCGCGGGGGTCGCGATGGATCCCCAGAAGGTCACGGCGATCTTAGATTGGCCAATACCCGCCGACAAAAAGGGGGTACAGCGCTTCATTGGCTTTGCTAACTTTTACAGAAAATTCGTTAGGAACTTCTCCGGTCTGGTCTCCCCGATCACGCAACTGACGAAACAAGGGGTCCGCTTTAAGTGGACCTCCGAAGCTCAGTCGGCCTTCGATAAGCTCAAGAGACTGTTCACCTCTGCTCCCATTCTCTGCCATCCGGATTCTTCGCTCCCATATGTGTTGGAAGTTGACGCCTCTGAAAACGCGGTAGGAGCGGTTCTTTCCCAAAGGAATGGTACCAAGGAACTACTGCACCCTGTGGCGTTCTTCTCCAGGAAGCTGACACCAGCGGAGCGCAACTATGACATTGGAGATCGGGAGCTCCTGGCCATTAAAACCGCTCTGGAAGAATGGAGGTATTTACTGGAAGGGGCCACTCACCCCATCCTAATATTTACAGATCACAAAAACCTAGAATATTTAAGGACGGCAAAACGACTGAGACCACGTCAAGCGAGATGGGCCCTTTTCTTTTCTCGATTCTCATTCCATATAACGTACCGACCCGGTACTAAGAATACCAAACCAGACGCCCTGTCCCGCATGTTTGAGGACCCCGACGACGCTGCGGTACCAGACACCATCCTGCCTTCTGGAAGCTTCCTCGCGCTACAAACGGAACTGCGCTCCCGGCTTCTTGATGCTTCGGTAAGACTACCCGTTCCGTCTGGGTCACCCCTCCAGAGCCACGGTGGCCTGTTTTGGAAGGAAGACCGAATCATGGTCCCAGAAGAGGTGCGAACCTTGGTCCTAGGGCATTGCCACGACCATCCAATGGCAGGTCACTTCGGGGTGACGAAGACTCTAGAACTGCTACGGCGCTCGTTCTGGTGGCCGGATATGATCAAGGATTGTGAGCGTTACGTCCGGACGTGTCCCACCTGTCAAAGGAACAAACCCTCCAGGAGTAGAGCATGGGGATTGTTACGTCCATTACCTATACCCAAGCGGGCCTGGCAAATGATAGCCATGGATTTTGTGGTCGAACTCCCACCATCCCAAGGCCACACAGCGATAATGGTGATCGTCGACCGCTTCTCGAAGATGGCGCATTTCGTTCCCCTGGAGAAGACCCCATCGGCACCGGAAACGGCACGGATCTTCATTCGGGAAGTGGTAAGGCTTCATGGAGTCCCCGAAGACATTGTGTCGGATCGGGGGGTGCAATTCACCTCCAGGTTCTGGAACGCCCTATGTAAAGCGCTGGGAATCAAGCTGTCGCTCTCATCCGCCTACCACCCGCAGACCAACGGTCAAACCGAGAGGACCAACCAAACGCTGGAACAGTATTTACGATGCTACACCTCCTATCTCCAGGATGACTGGCTGACGTTGTTGCCTTCTGCGGAGTTCTCATACAACAACTCAAGTCACTCAGCTACGGGTCAATCGCCATTCTTTTCTAATTACGGGTATCACCCCACATTCCTCCCTGATCTAATGCCTGAAAATCTGGTACCGGCGTCACAGGACATCTTGAACTTCTTTTCCGTCAACAACAAGACTATTCAGGAAGCCATCGCTAAGGCCCAGGAGGACAGTAAGAAGGCTTTCGACAGAAAGAGAAGAGGAGATTTACTGCTTCAACCAGGAGATCTGGTTTGGCTGGCAACAGCCAACTTGAAGATGCTGTGCCCCTCAAGGAAGCTGGGACCCAAGTACATTGGCCCATTTCCTGTTAAACGAATGGTCAACAAGGTGGCCTACGAACTCGAGCTTCCGCAGACTTTCAAAATACATCCTGTGTTTCATGTGTCTCTTCTGAAGCCGTCCAGACCGGATCCCTTCCCAGACCGAGAATCCAGACCTCCCGAGGCAATCGCCATAGGTGACCAGGAGGAATTTGAGGTGGAAGCTATCCTCAGTTGCCGAAGGAGGGGGGGCCAGACTCAGTTCCTGATAAAATGGAAGGGTTATGGTCCTGAGGAGAACTCCTGGGAACCCGCCCAGGACGTTCACGCGCCCAGGCTCATCCGGGAGTTTTTTCGTGCGCACCCGCGGTGGAGAGATCAGTGGGGCTCCCGGAGGGTGCCCGTTGGGGGGGGGCAATGTCAGGGATCCCGGCTCCGTCTGCCGCAATCGCGGCTTGGTCCCCCGCGCATGCGCAGTGGCGGCAGATCACGCCGGGACACAGGAACTAGGTCCCGGCGAGCCGCGGCTGACAGGACGCCGCGCATGCGCAGTAGAAACCGTGGGCGCGCCTCAGGCGTCCAATGACAGCCGGGGGCGCGTCCTAGCCAGCCAATGACAGTGCAGGGCGCACTATTTAAAGATGCCCTGCACTGTCACAAATTGCCGCAAGGTCTATACGTGATCCTGAATACCTGCTCCTGCTGTGACCCTGTTTTTGACCCTGACTACGCTGCCTGCCCCTGAGATTGACCCGGCTTTGTTCTGACTATTCTACCCGCTCCTGTGATTGACCCGGCTTTGTTCTGACTATTCTGCCTGCTCCTGCGTTTTTGACTCGGCTTATCCCGACTGTCCCTACGGATTGATTTACCTGGCTGACCCTGCGTGTGATCCGACTACTCCTAGCCCGCCGACTCGGTACCCCGCTTACCCCACGGGCCACAATCCGTACCACCCTGCTGGGGCCGCCATCCTCTTCACAGCTGGCTCTCCTGGTACCTACATACATCCCCGGAGGCCTCCTCGGCCGCTGGTGGCCCGCTCAGAGGTCGTGACCTGGCCCGGGACTGTTTCAAGTCCATCCCCACCATCAGGGCCCCTGGTGAAAGCACAGCCCGGGCTTAGACCCCACGCTCTGGGTAGGTCTACCAGCTGGCAGACGGAGGGCTCCGCCTGGCGGATCCTAACACATTGTATATACTGTACTTATATATATATATATATATATATATATATATATACTGTATATATATTGTACAGGAGGCTGGGAATGTGTCCTGGCCAGCAGGTATGTTTCCCCATTATTTGAGTTGTCAAGGGAAGTCAAGGAAAATCTTCCCAATGGGACACAGATGGCAAAAAATGGGTTCTAACCTTCCATTACTCTATCCAAAATGAAAAAGAAAGTTTTGCCTTTAGTTACACTTTAAAGCAGCCTTTTTCAACTTTTTCAACACAGAGGAACCCATTATTTTCTTTACCCACTGTATATACACTGCTCAAAAAATTAAAGGAATAGCATCAAGTCAATTAAACTCATGGGATGTTGATCTGTTCAGTTAAGTAGCAGAGGGGGTTGTTAATCAGTTTCCACTGCTTTGGTGTTAATGAAATTAACAACAGGTGCACTAGATGGGCAACAATGAGACAACCCCCAAAACAGGAATGGTTTTACAGGTGGAGGCCACTGTAATTTTTTTTCCCTACTTATCTTTTCTGAATGCTTTTCACTAGTTTCACTAGTTACTAGCATTTGGCTAGGATCAGTGTCCCTACTGGTAGCATGAGACGATACCTGGACCCTACAGAAGTTGCACAGGCAGTCCAACTCCTCCAAGATGGCACATCAATATGTGCCATTACCAGAAGGTTTGCTGTGTCTCCCAGCACAGTCTCAAGAGCATGGAGGAGATTCAAGGAGACAGGCAGTTACTCTATGATAGCTAGACAGGGCGGTAGAAGGTCCTTAACCCATCAGCAGGACCAGTATCTGCTCCTTTGTGCAAGTAGGAAAAGGATGAGCACTGCCATAGCCCTACAAAATGACCTCCAGCAGGCCACTGGTATGAATATCTCTGACTAAACAATCAGAAACATATTTCCTGAGGGTGGCCTGAGGGCCTGAGGTCCTCTAGTGGGCCCTGAGCTCACTTCCTAGCACCATAGAGCTAGACTAGCATTTGACATTGAACACCAGAATCGGCAGGTTCACCACTAGCGCCCCGTGCTTTTCACAGATGAGAGCAGGTTCACCATGAGCACATGTGACAGAACGTGAAAGAGTCTGGAGAAGCCGTGGAGAATGTTATGCTGCCTGTAACATCATTCAGCATGACCATTTTGGTAGTGGGTCAGTGATGGTCTGGGAAGGATGCACAGATCTCTACAGGTTAGACAATGGCACCCTGACTGCCATTAAGTATGGGGATGAAATCCTTGGACTCATTGTCAGACCCTACGCTGGTGCAGTGGGTCCTGTGTTCCTCCTGGTGCAGCCTCATGTGGCGAGAGTATATAGGCAGTTCCTGGAGGATGAAGGAATCGATACCATTGAATGGCCCCCACGGTCGCCTGACCTAAATCCAATAGAACATTTCTGGGATATCATATTTCGGTCCATCCGACACCTCCAGGTTGCACCTCAGATTGTTCAGGATCTCAGTGATGCCCTGGTCCAGATCTGGGAGGACATACACCAGGACACCATCTGTCGTCTCATTAGGAGCATGCCCTGACATTTACAGGCATGCATACAAGCAGGTGAGGGCCATACAAACTAATGAGTACCATTTTGAGTTGCTGCAATGAAATTTCAGCAAAATGGACTAGCTTGCTGTATAATTTTTTCACTTTGATTTTCAGGGTGTCTTTGAATTCAGTCTTCTGTAGATTGATAATCTTAATTTACATCAAACGATGGGGCATCCTTACGTTCCTATCACATTATCCAGTCCATATCAGTATAGATATCCAGCATGTAAATGTTTCCCCATTGAGATCTGATGTGTTTTCAAAGTGTTCCTTTAATTTTTTTGAGAAATGTATATATGCAACATTGTGTAAAATGCACATAAAAACAGAATGCAATGATTTGCAAATCTCATAAACCTACATTTTATTCACAATATAAATAGATAAAAAACATAAATGTTTAAACTGAGAAAATATACCATTTTAAAGTGATTCTAAAGGTTTATTTATTTTTTTTAAATAACAAACATCTCAATGCTTACCTGTTGTGTGCAGTGGTTTTGCACAGAGCAGCCTAGATTCTCTTGTTCTTGGGTCCCCTGCAGCCTCTCCTGGCCCCTCCCTCCTGTCAGGTGCGCCCACAGCAAGCAGCTTGCTATGGGGGCACCCGCTGTCCATTCACGCGGAGCCATGGCTTGGCCCCCCTTTCTCTTTTCATTGGCTCACTGGCTGTGAGTGACAGCAGTGAGAGCCAATGGCTCCCTCTTCTGTCTCAGCCAAGACTTCAGTGCACATCGCTGGATCGAGAGGGGGGCTTAGGTGAGTATTGGGGGGGGGCTGGGGGGGTGCAGCACATAGAAGGTTTTCTACCTTCAGGATAGAATGCATGAAGGTAAAAAACCTTGAGCCTTTACAACCACTTTAAGTAATTTTGAAATTGATGGCAACGGTAGGTCTCACAAAAGTTGGGACAGGGCCATGTTTACCATGGTGTAGCATCCCCTCTTCTTTTAACAACAGTCTGTTAACATCTGGGAACTGAGTAGACCAGTTGCTGGAGATTTAGGAGAGCGATGTTGTCCCATTCTTGCCTGAGCATATGCTGTTCTAAAACCTGGATATATCTTTCAGCATTGACAGTGCTTTTACAGATGTGCAAGCTGCCTATTTCATATGATTTTGTTTTGAGCACTGCAAGTTCTTCTCCTCTTTGGTGACAGCACCCATGGTTGCCAAAAAGGATTTTAAAAATTTGATTTGTTTGACCACATTGACAACAGAACAGTTTTCCACCTTGCAGCAGACCATTTTTAATGAGTTTTGGCCCAGAGAAAATGGCAGCTCATTTTCAGATATGGCATCGTCTTGTCTTTGCATGATAGTGCTTTACCTTGCATTTTTTGATGGCATGGTGAACTGTGTTCACAGACAGTTATTTTTTGAAAGGGTTTCTGTTTTTATTGCATTGCTGTCTGAGGGCCCGAAGATTACCTGCATCCAATAATGTTGTTTGGCCTTCTCTAGATTCCTGGAATCTTTTAATGATAGTATGTTGTAGATGATGATATATTTGAAGTCTTTTCAATTTTACTTTGAGGAACATTATTCTGAAAATGGTCTGTCTATCTTTACTTCTGAGACACTCTATCTCTCTAATAGAAAGAAAATGGGTGTGATACAATAATAATAACACAATGAAAAACCCTTTTTGTGGTGGGATTTCTAAGGGCACAAGTCAAACCAGAAATATTGTAAAAGATAACAATTTAATAAACCGTATTTTATTTATACAATGTTAAAAAGACATGTAGTTACAAAGTATGGCGGTATCATCAAACATGATTTTACAATAAGTACATGGAGGAGGATAAATCATGCATACATTTGCACTTGATGCGTTTCAAGACTGAGTGTAATCTCTTCTTCAGAAGTACTTAGAGAGCATGACACCTATAGTAAACATATAATTATGCATCAAATCTTACATATAACCAACAGAGAAATAATTATACTCTCAGGGAACATCATGTTTCACTTACAAAGCCCCACTCCAGGGCAGAGAACATGAAACAACTGCCAGTTGATTAAAACTATTAATAAAGTGGATATGGCCAATAGCTCCATAAAACTCCCATGGCAAAAAGTAAAAAAGGAAAGAAAAGGAGAAAGACAGCTGCCATCCTATTTGTCTTCTAAAGGGACCCCTCCACAGCCCCCAAGGGGCCACCAAAGGAGATGCCCAGTCCCCAATGTTAACTTGGATGAAACTGTGTAAATAAAATATATATAGATGTTAATGCTACATATTTACAGAAAAATCAATATCATAATAATGAAAGCAAGAAAAAATGGAGGGAGAAGCACTTACTGGGAATAGAAAAGTAGCAAATCAAACTCAGTATGAAAAGATAATCACTTGACATCCAAATCCCATAGGGAAAGAAGCCTTTCTGATGTTATAAGCCTATAACAAGCACAAATAGTAATGTCCAAGTGATGACATATGGATCTTCTGATGTGGAAAAAAGTTCCAACAATATTCAAAAAGTGCATGTATTGCCTACCGGGTCTGAGGAGGTAATGTATCACCATGGCTGCACAAGCGGTATAAAGATTCCCAAGCTGATGTCTTTATACCCAAGGACTGGCTTGGAAATGCTCCAATCAGCATCCATAATAGTTGGAATCGGTAAAGGCAGGCCTATCACTACACAGGCTGGCTGCGGCAGCCACTCCCCGGCCACGAGGCACCACTCTATGGCCACCGACACACAGGAAACAGACCCAGAAGAGGAAGCGGCCAGGGAGAGTGCAACCAAGCCTCTCTCTGATGGAGAAGCCGCCCCAACCTCCGGGTCATAAAGGCCAACAAACATGAATGAACGGGAATAGCGCCCACCGTGCGCCGGGGAGACGTAAGGACGGCGGAAGCCAAGAACACAGGGAAAAATTAAAAATAAATGGAGTGAAAAATAAAAAAGTGAACAAAACAAATAGTATCAGGGAAAAAGAAAAAGGAAACAGAGAGAGGGGAAGGAAGATATGGATACAGCAATTACATCCATGTGCAAAAAAATAACATTTAAAGAATACAAAAACATTCAGTAAAAATACCAAAACAATATAATTATTAAATTGTGTGCAGCAACAACCCTGATATAATTAGAGATGGAAAAGGGAAAAATGGGAAACCTAAGACCGGATTAAAGTAGGAAAGTAGATTATTGAAAGGGCGGCTCAAACCAGGACAAATGGAAGAGTCACAAATCTTTTTCACATCCTCCTGACACAAATCCTTCCAAAAAAGGTTTAAAGGACACTAATTCGTTTAGCCCTTGGAAAGTGGTGGCATTTAATCTCTGAATCCATCTGAGCACACTTTGAAGCAGACTTTTGTTCCAGTCACATCCTCATGGGCTTGGATGGATTCTGTCCAAAATCAGAAATTGGATCTTAGGAAAGACACCCCCGTGGAGGCCCGCTGTATGGTGTCGCAGTGGTACCTCGATATTGTTAGATTTCATACTAAAGATATGACAATAAGCCCAACACTCCAATTTGGTTTTACCTACATTAAAACAGTTATAATCACAAGTTAAAAGGTAAACTAAACCTTTGGTTGTACAGTTACCGTAGTGTTTTGGAATTAACTTCTCCCCATTGGGTAAAAAAAACTATTTCTTAGTGTTCATACATTGGCAGTAGTTGCACCTGCCACATGTAAAAGTACTTAGATATTGGCAGGGATCTTGGCTTCTTTGTAATTTATATTCACTGTGTACTAAGTGGTCCCTCACCGAGTTGGCTCATTTAAAAGTGAAATTGGGAGCTTCAGATACAAATTTGTTAATGGTGGGGTCAGTTGTCAAAAGGTGCCAATATTTTTGCACAATCTTCCTAAATTGCATGTGTTGATTGGAGAATTTAGTTATTATTCAAACATGATTATTCTCTTTTTTATTGGTAGTTTGAAAAAGTAAAGAATGTCTGGATTTGTTGAATGCTCTTTTATAAGCTTTTTTAAGACATGTAGGGGAATATCGTCTTAACAGAAGACGTTGCTTTAATTTATCTGCTTCCTTCTTGAAGGATATGTCATCTGAACAATTATGTCTAGTGCGTAAATATTGGCTATAAGGATAGAATTTACTAAAGAGCTAGGATGAAAACTGTTAGCATGTAAAATGGTACTACCTGCGGTAGACTTACTGTAGAGATCACTGCCTAACGTACCATCTTCGTTTTTGTAAATTTGGACATCTAAAAAGGAGATTGTTTTGCTGTCAAAGGACATAGTAAACTTTAAGTTGAGATCATTAGCACTAATTGTGTCCAAAAATTCCTTTAATTCATCAGTTGAACCCTCCCCTATCATAAACACATCGTCAATGTATCTATACCATAACTAACTTAATTCAACATAAGGAGCCAACTCAGTGGTGTCAATCAAAGTTCCCACTCCCTCAGGTACAGATTGGCGTAGGATGGGGCACAACAAGTGCCCATCACTACTCCCTGTACCTGGAGGAATTGGGAACCATCAAAAGAAAAAACATTATGATGCAAGATAAAATCAACTGTATTAATAGTTTTAACCAACTGGCGGTTGTTTCATGTTCTCTGCCCTGGAGTGGAGCTATGTAAGTGAAAAATTATGTTCCCTGAGAGTGTAATTATATCTCTGTTGGATATATGTAAGATTTGATACCTAATGATATGTTTACTATAGGTGTCATACTCTCTAAGCACTTCTGAAGAAGAGATTACTATCGGTCTGGAAATGCATCAAGTGCAAATGTATGCATGATTTATCCTCCTCCATGTACTTATTGTAAAATCATGTTTGATGATACCACCATACTTTGTAACTACATGTCTTTTTAACATTGTATAAATAAAATATGGTTTATAAAATTGTTATCTTTTACAATATGTCTGATTTGACTTCTGACTGTCTAATATGTTATTTTTATACCTAGTCATGTTACTGACCTGTTGCCAATTAACCTAATTAGTTGCAAATTGTTCTTCCAGCTCTTCCTTGTTAGTACCACTTACTTTGACAGCTTTTTTGTTGCCCCGTCCAAACTTCTTCGAGAAGTGTTGCTGCCATCAATTTCTAAATTACCTTTTTATTTTCTTGAAATGGTACATTTTCAGGTTTAAACATTTAATATGTTTTCTATTTTCTATTGTGAATACAATATGGGTATTATAAGTTCTGTATATAGCCCTACAGAACAGACAGTATATATCTACTGAATACTGGTGTAGTTGTTGCACAAAATACATTAACACTGGAATCTAACAATGGGTTTATGAGATTTGCAAATCATTGCATTCTGTTTTTATGTAGATTTTACACAACTGTCCCAACTTTCTTGGAATTGGGGCTGTATATACATACAATACCTTATTATCATAAGTAACGCATACCTAATGCATTGTTTTTACAAATGGCAATCTTAACATACAGTTACAAGAAAAAGTATGTGAACCCCTTGGGATTACATGGAGTTTTGCATGAATTGGGCATAAAATGTGCTCTGAACGTCATCTAAGTCACAACAATAGAAGAACACAGTCTGCTGAACATAATACTACACAAACATTAGACGTTGCCATGGTTTAATTGCACATAACATGTAAACATTCACAGTGCAGGGAGGAAAAAGTATGTGAACCTTTGGACTTAATGACTGGTTGACCCTCCTTTGGCAGCAATAACCTCAACCAAACGTTTCCTGTAGTTGCAGATCAGACCTGCACAACGATCTGGAGTAATTTTGGATCACTCCTCTTCACAAAACTGTTTCAGTGTAGCAATATTCTTGGTATGTCTGCTGTGAATTGCTCTCTTAAGGTCATGCCACAGCATTTCAATTGGGTTGAGGTCAGGACTCTGACTGGGCCACTCCAGAAGGCGTATTCTGTGCTGTTGCAGCCATTGTTTTGTTGAATTACTTGTATGCTTTGGGTCATTGTCCTGTTGCATCACCCATCCTCTGCAGAGCTTCAGTTGGCGGACAGATGGTCGTACGTTTTCCTGCAAAATGTCTTGATAAACTCTGGAATTCATTTTCCCATCAATGACAACAATCCGTCCAGGCCCTGACGCAGCAAGCAGCCCCAAACCATGATGCTCCCTCCGCCATGTTTTACAGTGGGGATGAGGTTTTGATGTTGGTGTGCTGTGCCTTTTTTTCTCCACACATAGTGTTGTGTGTTCTTCCCAAACAACTCAAGCTTGGTTTCATCTGTCCACAGTATATTTTGCCAGTAGTGCTGTGGAATATCCAGGTGCTCTTTTGCAAACTTCAAATGTGCTGCAATATTCTTTTTGGACAGCAATGGCTTCCTCCGTGGTTTCCTTCCATGTACTCCATTCTTGTTTAATGTTTTCCTTATTGTAGATGTGTCAACAAAAATGTTAGCATGTGCCAGAGATTTCTGTAGGTCTTTAGCTGACACTCTGGGATTCTTCTTTACCTCATGCAGCTGTCAGGGATCCCCTCGATCCCCGCCGCGATGGTCCCGGCGCAGGCGCAGTGCACCGCCCTGTGCAGGGACACGGGCACTAGGTCCGGGCCGGCCGCGGCGTTCGAGTTCGCGCATGCGCAGTAGAAGCCGCGGCCGCCCACTGGGCAACAATGGCAGCGCAGGGCGGGATATTTAAATGTCCCTGAGCTGTCATTCAGTGCCTTCTGGTCTTACCTGTATCCTGTGATTCTGAACCTGTGCCTAAGTAAGTTATTGACCCGGATTGCTCTTGACCTGCTGATTTCTCCTGCCCAGACCTTTGCTTTGCCTGACGTCTCTTTCTGAATGCCCCTCATTAGTTCTGACCTACTGTTGCTGACCTGGCGTGTGACCCGACGATTCTCTGCCCGCTCCCTTGTACCATACCGTCCTCCCCGTTACCAACTCGGCCCGTCTGACTTCGCACTTGCTCAGCCATCCATCCATCCATCCCATCGGGGTCACCCGACCTCCTCACATCTGGCTCTCCCTGGTTGGAGCCCCTGGCGAACACCCCTACCACTGACAGGTGTGCTCAGTAGTGGCGACCTGGTCCCGGGGTACTCCAAGTCCATCCCCACCATCAGGGGCTCTGGTGAACAAGTACCCTGGGGCTTAGACTCCGCGCTCTGGGCACGCCTGACCAGTGGAGTGCTAGTGGTGCCGCTCGGCGGTCCCTCACAGCAGCATTCTGCGCTGTGCTCTTGCAGTCATTTTTACAGGACGACCACGCCTAGGGAGAGTAGCAACAGTGCTAAACTTTCTCCATTTGTAGATAGTCTGTCTTACCGTGGACACATGAACATCAAGGCTTTTGGAGATACTTTTGTAACCCTTTCCAGCTTCATGCAAGTCAACAATTCTTGATCGTAGGTCTTCTGAGAGCTCTTTTCTGCAAGGCATGGTTCACATCAGACAGTGCTTCTTGAAACCAGTAAACCCAAAACAGGTGTGTGTTTTTTAAGGGCAGGACAGCTGTCAGCAACACATCCAATATCATCACACTGATTGGAGTCAAGGTTGGCTCACTCCTGGCTCCAATTAGCTCTGGGAGAAGTCATTAAGTTGGGCCTCACATACTTTTTTCTCCCTGCACTGTGAATGGTTACATGTTATGTGCAATTAAACCATGGCAACATCTAATGTTTGTGTAGTATTATGTTCAGCAGACTGTGTTCTTCTATTGTTGTGACTTAGATGACGTTCAGAGCACATTTTATGCCCAATTCATGCAAAACTCCACGTAATCCCAAGAGGTTCACAAACTTTTTCTTGCAACTGTAGCATAATCATATAGTTGACTACCCAGTTTATTGAAGTTCATATCTTGCAGACTAAGTAAACATCAGATGTTTGTTTTGTTCCCTATCTAAGTGGTATCTTCTATTTAAAATATAACCCAGAGTTTGTAAAGTAAATATTGTTTTCAGAGACCATATTAAACCTGTCTTTCATATATTTACATTGCCTGTGAAATTGTAGTTCCCTGTTAGTTCAGACTGGTGTTCATTAGTTTTATAACTAGTTCCTGGTCTCGCCCCTTACCAAACATGTTGTCCTGTCTCTATATTGTGGTCATCTGTTCAGTGACAAACATTCCACCTTTCCCTTTAATTATGCATTCATAACGCATTCAACCCCCCAAGAGTTTGTATACTCAACTTGTTCTTTTTCACATTGTTCACTCTTACCTCTAGTATTACATATTTCACAGTAGCGATTTTTTACACTTGTGTGATCCACAGCTCTTGTCATCAGCGAGCTGAATCTACAGTGGGAGCTGTAGTGTCTGGTGTAAACAAAAGCAGCTATTTTAACCACTTGACCTCCGGACGTTTTTACCTCTCCCATGACCGGGGCATTTTTTGCTATTCAGTACTGTGCTAATTTAAAGTGTTACTAAACCCACAACAGTAAAATCAGTTGGTATATCCAGTGAAGCATGCTTGTTATACCCACTGTGGAACCTAAGGGGTCAATCCTCTGCATTGTGTAAAAAGGCTGTAAAATATGCATGTACTGAAGAATACATATATACATTTTCACTGGTTACATGTAAGGCTAGGTTCACACTGTAGCAGGTCCTGCGTGCCACTCATTCATTTGAATGTGCTGCTGTACCTGCAGGAAAGGCAGGATTAAGGTGGTTGGTTCTGGGTGGGGGGCAGTACTAATTTTTAAGGGTACCTGCTCCCACTTCTGCAGTCCTTGCCTAGGCAAGGATGACTTCCCTTGCCCCAACACTTCCCTTCCTGCTGTCAGCTCCTGAATCCAAAATGTTGGTGCTGGGGACCTGCAGTGGTAAGAAGAATCAACTGTGGGTAGCCAGCGCTGAATCTAAGATACTGGTAAGTAACTTATTTTTAAAAGTTGGCAGCTACAGTATTTGTAGTTGTTGATTTAAAAAAAAATTTTGTTTTTCTTTAAAGATTATGCATGTAAAGAAAAATACCCATTGATCAATGCACTCAGCACTTAATTCATACTGTAGACTGAAAACATGCCGCATTTGAATTAAGTGGCGTCAGCCCTGACCAGCTCTCTTTTGCTAAACTACTTAAAGTGGTTCTAAAGCCTTAAGGTTTTTCACCCTTAATGCATTCTTAGCATTAAGGTGAAAACCCTTCTGTGCTGCAAAATCCCCCCAGCCCCCCCGTATACTCACCTGAGCCCGATATGATCCAACAATGTGCACGAGAGCAGCGGCTCTCGCCACTGCCTCCCTCCTCAACGGGCAGATTGATAGCAACGGGAGCCATTGGTTTTCACTGCTGTCAATCAATTGTAGTGTCAAGCGGGGGCGGGGCCGCGCCTCTGCTCTGTGTCAATAGACGCAGGCAGAGCGGCTCGGGAGCAAACAGCCCACATGGGTGCCCCCATGGAAAGCAGCTTTTCATGGGGGCACTTGTTGAACAAGAGCAGCCTGGAGGTCTGCTCTGTGCACAACCATTGCACAGAGCAGGTATAAATAGCATGTTTGTTATTTTAATTAAACAAAAAACAAAAAAACACAGCTTTAATGACGCTTTAAATTTCCCCTATCCTATTCTCCACAATAGAGATTAAAGAGATCTTATACAAAAAGGGCAGAGTACTATTCAAACTTTTTTTTATGATTCAGATGTAATCTTTGTGGCTTGTGTGGTAAGGGACCTGGTCCAGGAAACTGGGGAAGACCTGGTTGGCTCTCAATCTCAACAGGTCCTAGCAATTAGGCAAGCTACTGGAATGTGGAGTGTCTTAATATGGCATGACACCCTGGCATCAGGGTACCTGTGCTGTTCAAAGTCCCCAGTGCTGAATCTTCTCACTACCTATGGTATCCCAGAGTTGGTATATCTGCTGCCTTAATGGACATGCCGAATTGAGTTTATGTGTCTTAGCAAATCCATTTTGCAAGGCACCTAACCTGTTGCTAAATTCCATCTCCAGGGGACTTAGCCTGTTGCAAAACCCTGGTGGTGGGGCTTCCTGTTTGTTTCCAGACCCTAGTGGTGAGGAGATGTACAAGATCAGAATTTCTCGTTAATTCTCTATACTACAGAAGGGGAGTCTGCATGAGTTGCATGGATTAGGACCAGGGGTGGACTGACCATTTGGAAACTCGGGCACTGCCTGAGGGCCCGGGGTCAGTAGGGGGCCCCATGAGATGCCCCTGGTACCTTTTTCATAGGCTTTTTTGAGTGTGGGCAAGGACACAGGGGCTCCATGATCCCCTATTGCCCAGGGGCCCCATGGGTTGTCAGTCCGCCCCTTGTTAGGACAACTAAATTGTCTTATACAAGTAACTTCTTAAGGACTCTCTCTTTTGCATTTATCACATGGACTTGATCATGGACCTGAAGGTTGTAGCTCCAGTGTCCACCAGGGTATTACAAAAATGTCTGCAACATTTTTCTTAAATAGCACTGTACTGCAGTTTAGACTTCTAGCTATAGGTTTATGTTGGCTTTGGTACGATATTTAGTTTTCAGTTTTGATCTTCTGAAACATTTTCTAAGGCAAGAGGAAACTATGGAACTTGGGTTTGAGGGAAATAGCTCAATGAAAAGGAACAGCTTAAAGCCCAACTACAAATTTGGGGTACTCCCCCATTCCTATATTAAATTTGTAAAAATTCCCAATATATATATATATATATACTGTATATACCCTTTTCCAGGTATTTTCTGCCAGGTCAAGCCAGGTCATGTGATGAACAGGTTCTTCTTTCACTAAAAACTACAGAGAACAGCGGTCACATTTGCCTTCTGCTGGGGTGTGTTTTGCCCCCTCATTGAAGGGGGTGTGTTCATGACACCCTGGACTCAAAGCGAAAGAAGATCAGTAATGGAGTAAGAAGGAGGTTGCAGAGGGAGTGTGGAGAGGATGCTTCATTCTTGGCAACTATTTTTTTTAAAGGGGCAGGGGACAGCATTTTGAAAAAAAAAACAGCAAGCAAGGTTTTAAATTGAGTCCAGTTTTAAGTTAGTACATTTGAGCCAGGCTGACCTCAACAAACTATTTCCACTACAAAACAATGCAGCCATTGGGTGCGCTGTAATGGACTGTAGTAACATCAGAGATCTTCTCTGCCAGTCATGAGAAGCCTTGTATTTTTATCATAGAATATTAACCTTCCTCTGATAGGCCAGGGAGAGTGGAGAGGCAGGCATATGACATCATGATTTCCACCTTGACCAGAGGAAGCCTTGCATTCATTGATAAAAATACAAGGCTTTTCCTTAATGGCGGAGAAGCATTTAGCTCAACTTTCTTTAATTCCGACGGCCAGGGCAGTGGATAAGGGGTACTACTAGTCCTTTTGTACAGGGACCAGGTCAGCAGAGAGGCCCAGGCAGCTGGGTGAATTGGATGGGGGCTGGGAGGATGATTGTCACAATGGGGGTCAGTTACTGGAATCAATTCTCTATATGGCTCCATCTGCAGCAGCTGAAAGCCGGCTTCTTCTCTCCTCCCTCCCACCGGCTTTCAGCTGCTGCAGAGAGGGCCATTTAGGGGATCAGTTGCAGTAATTGCCCCCCCCCCCACTGCACTCATCACCCTCCCTGTGCACCATATGTTTCCCCCTGCTGTCCAGGCCCCCACCCCTACAGCACTGCTGGCTTCCACCTCTCCTCCCCATCAGCAGCTGCAAACACACAATAGGGTCCTTCAGGATGAAGAATAGGAAAGGGTCCAGTAAATATGTCACATTTACCAGCTGTTTCCTTTCCTAAATTAACACAAATGATTGGTATTGATCACTCACTGTGTTCATTCATAATTGAAGCATAGTAAACTGTGCTTTTCTTGGGGGGGGGCTGTCAGATTGGCTTTGTGGGGCCCCGTGGTTCTAACAGCAGCCCTGCCGACAGCAGACGTGAAGTCAACTGTACTGCTGCCAGAATGCAGTGTTGCTTATTGCATGTACCTAATGCTGTTACAGTCCATTACAGCACACTTAGTGGCTGCATCGGTCTTGGAAATTATTAGTTCAAGCCAGCTTAGCCCTAATGAACTACTGTATTTAAAGTGAAATTAAACCTGGAATTCTAATATAATAGCATGAACGTATTCATGGAAAAACACTTGAAAAAGCTAGAACCTAAGTAGGTTTGAGGAGTAAATAGCATTTCATAATTACGTGGATGGTTAGACTAGTTGGTTAATATTCTTTTTTGGCAGATGCCAAATTGCCAGTCCAGGTTTGACCTTTAAAAGATGTTTGTGTTTTATAGCTCACTTGCATGGAAGTGTTTTAGGGTCATCTGAAATGTCTTACTGATTAGTTGACATATGTTATGCATGTTGGTAGTTTTATCTATGCAGACCAAATTGTTATAGTTTTGAAATTTGGTTACTCAACCAAGCAGACTAAGCAGGAAAGGAGGGGTAAAAATGAAGTCTGCTAAGCAAAGTTAGGATCATCAGTAAACACCCTCATTTAATATTATGTCACAAAGAAATGTGTTAGCTGCATTACTAAGGCTGATTACTAAAATGTAGTTTTTAGACAGTATATACTTAAAGGATAAGTTCACCTTTTAGACAGAAATAATAAATGCATAATTTTTTTAGCAGGTAAAAAAATGTGCATATATTATTTTTGTCTACTGGAACCTGGAAAGCATTGCACCAGCGAACAGTAGGTTGCTGGTGTCATGAAGGTCTCCTGCAGACCTGTCAGAATATCTGTTTGTCGTACGGGATGTACAAGCAAGAAGATATTCATAGTTACATAGTTAGTCTGGCTGAAAAAAGACAAAAGTCCATCCAGTTCAACCATAGAAAAAAAAAAGTTATAATCCTATACCCACAGTTAATCCAGAGGAAGGCAAAAAAAAAAAAAACAACAAAGCAAGATCCAATTTGCTCCTGCAAAATTCCTTCCTGATCCCCCGAGAGGCAATCGGATATTCCCTGGATCAACTTTACCTATGAATGTTAGAAAAATGTATAGAAAACTCCTGCGCTTAGATGGATATAAAGCATACAGTAAAAGCTGCTAACACCCACTACTGTACCAAAGAAATTACATGAACAAATGAATATAAATGGTGTAGCGCTAATACTCATAGAGCTAATAGACTACAGCTAGTAAATAGAGACAACAGTAATCAAATAAATATGCATATATCAAATGAAATGCTCCTTATGACCATGGAGAATATGTCATAACCTTATAGGTGACACTTAGAATAAAATAAAAGGAGCAGGTGAATCACACAGTGCACATAAATCCACATCAATGAATAATAAAGTAAAGATAACAGTCACTAGTGCAAGTGTAGCACACTCAGTATGTGGTAAAATGTGATAAATCAGTCCACTTTGCACACAAGTGAAAAAACTCCTCATAGACGTGAAGGTGCCATAAGTGCCATGAATCCCAAAGTGGTCTGAGTGCCCCCTCACCTCCTTGCAGTGACCACAAGGGCCAGCAAACCTTGTAGTAACCACCGAACGATCTCCCAGGGACCATCTTCCCAGTTGGACCGTAATGGATGTTAAGCCAGGGCTACAACCAGACCTTCTCCTGCACTCCACCGTCCTGGCAATACCTCATGTCCCCTTAGGTTCCACTCAGAGACACAAATAGATACACTCCATAGTGTAATAGTGTCACTTTATTTGATGATAATTAATTAAAAATGCCCACTCACATGCTTGCAGATATCATAAGCATAAAACGCTGGCTGTCCTCATAACATGTGGCTTCATGGAGTACCAATATGGCGCGTGCGCCGGAAATTACGTCACCGCGTCCCGGAACTGACAACAGGCGTACCAACACGTTATGTCATGAGTAACACGTGACTTCATGATGTCAGTTCCGGGACGCGGTGACGTAATTTCCGGCGCACGCGCCATATTGGTACTCCATGAAGCCACATGTTATGAGGACAGCCAGCGTTTTATGCTTATGATATCTGCAAGCATGTGAGTGGGCATTTTTAATTATCATCAAATAAAGTGACACTATTACACTATAGAGCGTATCTATTTGTGTCTCTGAGTGGAACCTAAGGGGACGTGAGGTATTGCCAGGACGGTGGAGTGCAGGAGAAGGTCTGGTTGTAGCCCTGGCTTAACATCCATTACGGTCCAACTGGGAAGGTGGTCCCTGGGAGATCGTTTGGTGGTTACTACAAGGTTTGCTGGCCCTTGTGGTCACTGCAAGGAGGTGAGGGGGCACTCAGACCACTTTGGGATTCATGACACTTAAGGCACCTTCACGTCTATGAGGAGTTTTTTCACTTGTGTGCAAAGTGGACTGATTTATCACATTTTACCACATACTGAGTGTGCTACACTTGCACTAGTGACTGTTATCTCTACTTTGTTATTCATTGATGTGGATTTATGTGCACTGTGTGATTCACCTGCTCCTTTTATTTTATTCTAAGTGTCACCTATAAGGTTATGACATATTCCCCATGGTCATAAGGAGCATTTCATTTGATATATGCATATTTATTTGATTACTGTTGTCTCTATTTACTAGCTGTAGTCTATTAGCTCTATGAGTATTAGCGCTACACCATTTATATTCATTTACCTATGAATGTTAGTATCCAGTTATATTCTGTGTATCTAAGTATATTCAGACAGTAAGCTTCAATGAACTACCATGGTGCTCCACAGCGCCGTGGTAGTTAATTGAAAACTACAAGCTGACAGCTGCGAAGGCTGTCGGGGCTTGCAGCTCTTTAATTCACGGAAATCCATGAATGAATGATGTGGCCTTGTAGGCGGAGCCCTTGTGTGACTGAACAGTGAAGGAAAAGCAGCACACAGATGAGTCCATCCCTTTTATTACATTATCTAATTCAAGCACTTAAGTTATCTTTATTTAAAAATGAATTTGATGATTTTTAATGAATACTGTGACAAACGGCCCCACTGCCCTACAGGGCAGCATTGCAGATGTTGTTTACTTGCCACCTAGGCATTTTGTGAGATAGGGTAGCAGTATTAGTAAGTCTAGGTTGCAGTATGCAATGACCACACTGCCTTGTCCTACCTGGAGTATAATATAGGTCTTCTCTGGCAGTGTGTAAGAGAAAGCATGCAGGCTGTGCTGGAACAAGCTGCAGGTCTGAGCAGACCCAAAGTGTCTCATCACTAGGCAAAAGGCTGAATGTTTCGTTGTGCGCTGGATTGTGCAGACACAAACCCCCTTGGGGGAATCTCTTTTTGTGTATGTTTGTGCTTGATGCAATGCTGATGAACAAACAGATCAGGCAGGAAGCCCTTTAAACCTCTTTGGCATTTGGACTCTCTCTGCAAGCTACATGTTTAAAGCTGACCCGTACAATACCTGAATTCATTGGTGGCTTTTCAATATGTATCCGGAGTTAAGGTTTAAAAATATCTTGGGCAACTATTTGCTTAGTTCTCTCCTGCCTTCTGTTGTACTGAATTTGAATCTTCAATATTTCTTCTGCCATTGTTCTTTTTTGTAATTTATTTTTTTTTATGTTAAAATGTTTGCCGCTTCATCAATGATATGTATTCTTTATTTAATATAAATGTTGTTTTTTAAAAAAGTGTGTTTCTTGTTTGTTGGCTTAAAAAAGCCAAAGCTTTTTTTGACCCAACTTCTCTTGAGTGTCATAGGAGTGCACTTTTGTACTCCTTTGATCCAGAGTCAACTTACAGTGGGCTACAGCCTGCTGATGTCACAGAGCCATTCCAGGCTTTGGAAAAATCCCAGACCATATCGCCAGGATCCACCCAACTGCATGATTGACAACTGACTCAGTGGTCACTCAGTTCTGAGTCTTATAGTTGATGTGGGACAGCTGCAGCAACGCACCAGTGGATTTGTATGTAGCAATTTTGTTTATAAACCTCAAATATCTTTAATGAGTAAGAAGTCTAAAGAATGTATAGATCAGATTTGTTAGGATGCAAACATAAATTTATCTATACCATGCTATCTCACAATTTAGAGGGCTTTAACAAAGAAGATTCAGGTGCCATATTTCCATAGAGATCTGTGGTCTGTTTAGGGCAGCACAGCCTTGTTTCAAAATCTACTCAGTCCTGCGGCATGTCACCCAAGTATGTACAGTGAAGGAAACAAGTGTTTGATCCCCTGCTGATTTTGAATGTTTGCCCACTCACAAAGAAATGATCAGTCTAAAAATCGAATGGTAGGTGTATTGTAACACTGAGAGACAGAATAGCAACAAAAAATTCAAATGAAATGCATGTCTAACAAATTATGCACTGATTTGCATGTTCATGAGGGAAATAAGTATTTGATCCCCTTCACAAAACATGACTTAGTACTTGGTGGCAAATCCCTTGTTGGCAATTACAGAGGTCAGACGTTTCCTGTAGTGGGCCACTAGGTTTGCACACATCTCAGGAGGGATTTTGGCCCACTCCTCTTGGCAGATCCTCTCCAAGGCATTAAGGTTTGGTGGCTGACATTTGGAAACTCGAACTGTCAGCTCCCTCCACAGATTTTCAATCGGATTAAGGTCTGGAGGCTAGCTAGGCCACTCCAGGACCTTAATGTGCTTCTTCTTGAGCCACTCCTTTGTTGCCTTGGCCATGTGTTTTGGGTCATTGTCATGCTGGAACACCCATCCACGACCCATTTTCAATGCCCTGGCTGAGGGAAGAAGGTTCTCACCCAAGATTTGACGGTACAGTGCCCTATCCATCGTCCCTTTGATGCGGTGCAGTTTTCCTGTCCCCTTAGCAGAAAAACACCCCAAAAGCAGAATGTTTCCACCACCATGTTTGACCGTTGGGATGGTGTTCTTGGGGTCATAGGCAGCATTCCTCCTCCTCCAAACACGGCGAGTTGAGTTGATGCCAAACAGCTCGATTTTGGTTTCATCTGACCACAACACTTTCAACCAGTCCTCTGCATCATTCAGATGTTCAGTGGCAAACTTCAGATGGGCCTGGACATGTGCTTTCTTGAGCAGAGGGAACTTGCGGGCACTGCAGGATTTCAATCCTTGTCGGCGTGGTGTGTTACCAATTGTTTTCTTGGTGACTATGGTCCCAGCTGCCTGGAGATCATTGACAAGATCCTCACATGTAGTTCTGGGATGATTGCTCACTGTTCTCATGATTATTGACACTCCACAAGGTGAGATCTTGCATGGTGCACCAAATCTAGGGAGACTGATAGTTGTTTTGTGTTTCTTCCATTTGCAAATGATTGCACCAACTGTTGTCACCTTCTCACCAAGCTGTTTGGCGATAGTTTGGTAGACCAGTCCAGCCTTGTGTTGGTCTACAATCTTGTCCCTGACATCCTTGGACAGCTCTTTGGTCTTTGTCATGGTGGAAAGTTTGAAATCTGATTGTTTGATTGCTCCTGTGGACAGATGTCTTTTATACAGGCAACAAAATTAGATTAGCAGCACTCCCTTTAGGAGACTGCTTCTAATCTCAGCTTGTTACCTGTATGAAAGACACCTGGTGGCCAGAAATCCTGCTGAATGATAGGGGATCAAATACTTATTTCCCTTATAAACATGCAAATCAGTGCATAATTTGTTAGACATGCATTTCTTTTGAATTTGTTGTTGCTATTCTGTCTCTCAGTGTTATAATACACCTACCATTCGATTTTTAGACTGATCATTTCTTTCAAAACAGCAGGGGATCAAATACTTATTTCCTTCACTGTACATAATGAATTTGAAAGGCTTATTTAGTTCTGTGCTTGTTGGTAAACCACACGTTTTACAGCATGTTAGCGCAGTGAATGTTAACTCATGAATCTGAGAGTGGTATAGTGCACCCCAGAGTACCATACCATGTGTGTTCTAAAACATTGCAATGCACAGATGTAAACCATCTGTGACTCGTAGCATGCCATGTTGGAAAAATTATGCATATCTGTTAAAATATGTATAATAATGTGTTTTCACCCCATTGAAAAAGAAAGAGCTGCTTTAACACAGTGCCTTAACACACGTCAGCACATGCAGCAATGCAACACAACAGTCTGGTGTATCAGTGACTAGATCAGCTTGTGGTTATCCACTGTCCACAGACCAGGCCAGTACACTAGGAACCTTAAACCTAACTAAAACTTAACTAAAATAAAAACAAGAAAAATGAGTACAGACAGATAACATATGCAACAACATATCTTTCAAACTAACAACAAAACATATCTTTACATGTATTTTAAGAAGGATTTATTACTATGCTTTAACTTGGCAGTTTACCCTGTTTTTTTGAGATGTGCACTTTGTGCATTGACACAGATTCTCGCTAAATATTTATTACTTGTCATGGAAAGTATGAACAATTTTGCCTGCTGGCAAAGGTCCCTATGGGTCACTGGCTTCAAGTCATCTAGTAATTACATAACAGGTTTTGCATTCATTGTTTTTACTTATTTAAAGTAATGCTACCTTCTTTAAACTGACAGAATAATATCAGCAAAAATGTTCCATGCTGAAGGCCATTTTTGTAACCGATAGCACATCAAACTTACATTGAAAATACATTTACAATTCTGCATGATCCATCATGGGCCACATTATTGTACTATCTTACTAAGAACTGAAGAAGTGCTCTTATACTGTACCTAGGTAGGTCTGTACCCACTAGCAAAAAGTAAATTACTTTGTATTAAGCTTTTGTAATAATGAATCCCCCCCCATTTCTTTATTTTTAAAACCCCTACTTACTTGGTGGTGAGTTCTGCACTTTTCAGATACTCACCCACCCAGTGGATTCAGCCTTGTCCAGCTGAAATCCTTTTCTCTTCTGGCAGTGCTCTGTCCCACGCCTCCATGTTTTGTTGTGACCTTATCAAGTCCGGTTTAGCTGGCGCATATCCTGATGATTCCACGCTGGGCATGCCCCCTCCATCTTTACTGAATTAAAGGCTTTGTCTCCTGGGACGTGACATGCATATCTCAGGAGGCAAAATGAGGTGCAGGGGGGGGGGGGGGGCGGCCAATTTATTAAAAAAAAAGGGTAAACAATAAAAAAAAAAAAACAGTGCTGTCATGCACAGGATCGAAGGAGGGTTGGAAATCAGGGATCATGGTTTAGAGGGTGAAGATCCATTTTAATCCACACTGTAATCCAGCTGAAGAGTTCTGGAGATCTGTCTACTGATTGTTCAAAATACAGGCATACTGTATATGCCTGTATGTCCCCGGTGGGGGACATATATAGTGATTTAATTAATAAGTACACTATTCTAACTAAAGGTGACTGGTGTTAATAACAAAATTCAATATTTAGGTGAAATAACTAACGATATAGTCCATCATTGTGCAAAAAATGCAAATATGGGCAAAAAATCTTGTGCAAATTGCAAATATTTGTGCTTCAATTTCCACTCCAAATATTTTCAGTGCTTGTGTGACACTCAGGTGGAACACATATCCATAAGTGGCCAAAATGCCTCCTCACCTCCTTACCGCGACCACTAAGGGCCTCAAAGCTTTATACAGCAACCAATTCCATACCATGCGGCATCACATATAACTGGCTCCAATAGCTCCACTTAATCTCAGCTCTGGATCTCCCCTCAAATGGTGGTCCCCGCAGTATAGCTCATAGGTACATACCTTTAAACCAGATCCATAAAAAAGTAAGCAAGTAAGTAGGAGGTCTCTTCTGCTTACTTTTTTATGGCCCTGGTTTAATGGTATGTACCTATGAACTATACTGCGGGGACCACCATTTGAGGGGAGATCCAGAGCTGAGATTAAGTGGAGCTATTGCAGCCAGTTATATGTGATGCCGCATGGTGTGGAATTGGTTGCTGTATAAAGCTTTGAGGCCCTTAGTGGTCGCGGTAAGGAGGTGAGGAGGCATTTTGGCCACTTATGGATATGTGTTCCACCTGAGTGTCACACAAGCACTGAAAATATTTGGAGTGGAAATTGAAGCACAAATATTTGCAATTTGCACAAGATTTTTTGCACATATTTGCATTTATTGCACAATGATGGACTATATCGTTAGTTATTTCACCTAAATATTGAATTTTGTTATTAACACCAGTCACCTTTAGTTAGAGTAGTGTACTTATTAAATAAATCACTATATATGTCCCCCACTGGGACTGTGAGGGATTTGTATTGCACTTTATTTGGGATCAATTTTATGACATCACTTTATATGTTTGTTTGGTATTTATCAATAAATTGTTATTAGATATTTATAGCACTTATTAATTGGAGTGATTTTATTTATTTTATCACTTATATTATTCCTATTTTGTGTGGGGGTTCATCTGCACTGTATATAGGTCCACTTGTGGGACCAGTTTTTTTGCACATTGTCACTTTGGAATGTCACTTATGTAGCACTTTGAAGCACAATTTATTTACTGGTATTTATTTATAGCGCTTCACCATTTGTATTTATAAAATTTTTCTCAAAATTGTCGGCTTTTTTTTTATAGCACAAAAACTAAAAAACACATAAGTGATCAAATACCACCAAAAGAAAGATGAATTAATGGGGAAAAAAGGACGTAAATTTCAGTTGGGTGCCGTGTTGCATGACCGCGCAATAAAGTAACGCAGTGCCGTAATGCAAAAAATGGCCTAGTCAGGAAGGGGCGTACATCCTCTGGAGGGCAAGTGGTTAACACTAACACTGTGTAAACACAGTTTGTTTTTATCTACAGGCAATGTAATTGCCTGTCTGTTGGTTCGCCTGCTAAAACTTCACTCTATAGCAGAGCTTCTGGCACCGATTCAGTTCAGCATTTTATTGACTTGAAGCACAATACTGTATTGCACACCTGAGGCAGTACATATTTTTATTGAATAAATGATTGGCAAGGCAAGTTTTCTTTTGACCTTTTCAAATATATCACTTTTCTCTGAAGGCACAGTTTGAGTGAAAAGTCCACAATTTCCATCGAGTATATCTATGTTTTCATGCAATTTTATGCTTAAGCTTACCATATTCACATACTTTAAGATTCTCACCAGAGAAGCAGCTGATATTGGTTGTAACGCAAGAAAAATGTTATCCCTTCAAATGTCTGATAAGGTAGAAGAAAAAGGGAAAAAGATAACATAAAATGGCAAATTTGATATTATTTATAATTTATCCCTACATGTAAATATATATGGAAGTTCTTTGCCATGGCCATTTGTGATTTTATAAATAAAACTGTATTTTCTGCTAGTTATGTGTTACTGATTAAGTGTTTTCTTTTTTTTTAGGATGTGGACTTTTTATTGTCCTTTCTTCAGTCATCGCTGCTATAAGTGGACTGCTTGTTGGCTATGAGCTGGGTATTATCTCCGGGGCCCTTCTTCAGCTACATAGCCTATTGCATCTTAACTGTCAACAGCAAGAACTAGTAGTGAGTGCACTGTTGATTGGAGCACTTTTAGCATCACTGGTTGGAGGATTCCTTATAGACTATTATGGAAGGAGAATAGCAGTCATGGTTACGTCATGTTTACTTGGACTTGCCAATTTGCTGTTGATCACCGTTGTATCCTATGAAAGCCTCATTGCAGGACGCATTCTCATTGGCATTTCCATATCTTTATCTGCAATTGCTACCTGTGTTTATATTGCAGAAATTGCACCTCACCATAGAAGAGGCATGCTGGTGTCTCTAAATGAACTAATGATTGTAGTTGGCATACTGCTGGCCTACATTTCAAATTTTCTCTTTGCAACTGTTAGCAGTGGATGGCAATACATGTTTGGACTCATAATTCCTTTGGCTGCATTACAGGCATTTGCTATGTATTTTCTCCCTCCGAGTCCTCGTTTTTTAATCATGAAGGGACATGATGAGGCTGCTGGCAAAGTTCTTCAGAAACTAAGAGGAACCTCACAGACCAAGGAAGAGCTTACAGCTATCAAATCCTCCATAAAAGCAGAATACCAGTACAGTTTTCAGGACTTATTTTGCTCAAGGGACAACATGAGAGCCCGTCTGTTAATAGGCATAGCTCTCAGCTTCTTTGTTCAAATTACAGGGCAACCCAACATCTTATTTTATGCTTCTACTGTACTAAAGTCAGTTGGCTACCAGAGTGATGAAGCTGCTAGCCTAGCCTCAACAGGCATTGGAGTTGTCAAAGTAGTCAGTACAATCCCAGCAACATTTTTTGTAGACAGAATTGGAAGTAAGACTTTCCTCTGTATTGGGTCTGTTGTCATGGCAGCATCATTGGTTACAATGGGAATAATAAGTCTTAACATTGACATTAATTATAATAATATTTGTAAAACCAGCTCCTTTATAAACCAGTCCTTTGAGGATTCCTACATTTACAACATAGACATATTAACCAAAAACAATGAGTCTCTACAGAAAGAATTCAGTAAATTATCAAACAGAACATCTTTACCTCATTCTTCAGGAAATGAGACTGGAATGGACCAATGGACTACTCAGACAGGACCCAATGCCTCTGAAGAAGCTGTTGCGGCACAAGCACACGACGTACCAGTATTCATGAAGTGGTTGTATTTAGGCAGCCTTCTCATTTATGTAGCTGCATTTTCAATAGGTTTAGGACCAAGTAAGTGTTTTCGATTTCTTTTACTTTTCTAGTAGAAAAAAAAACAAGAAAAACATTTTCAGTCCCTGAGCCAGGATTCCTTATGTAGCCTCATATATAATTACAGACCTTTGTAGCTACATAGTTCTGTACAGCTCATGTAATTATCAGATTGTTTCTCCTTGACAAAATACATAGGACAGACATGGAAAAAAATATAAACTGTGAGAATCTGGCTACAGGTCAAATTTATTCATAGGTTGTTTGCATGCTTTGTACTGTACACTACCCTTCCTATGCACATTTGCTCATCTTTGACTTTCATATATCATTTCTACCTTTAATGGCATATGTCAGTTTGCTTCTTGCTGGAACATACTTGTTTGATCCATGACTTTGTTTTTTATGTTAAGTTCCCACTTTGTGATTCTTGTGCTTTTAAGCGTCTTTTCCTGTCATTTTTTGTCAGAGTCTGTTTTTTGTGGTTATGTTTAGTTCTTTGAGTGCTGGTTCACATATATGCGAATTGGATTCAGTTTGAACCACATCCAAACTGCATGACATGAAATAAAATTGCTTCCTATGATGGCTGTTCACATATGTCCTGTGTAGTGACAGTGTGGATTCAGTGTGGATTGAAAAAGAGTCCTATCCAATTTCTGAGCAGTGCGGTCCAGTTCAGGTGCAGATTACAGGCTCATTGACTTCTATTGGGAACCGTTTCTGAATCGCACATGTCATGAATTTGTGAACACGGTTTCAGGCTGGTTTTCTCTCTTCAAACCAGACCTGAACTACACCTGAACAGCTAAACAACTGCTTTTCAGTTTGCACTGAAACTGGAACTGTCAAGCCGCGCCGTACATATATGAATCAGCACTTAGTGTGTTCTGGCAACTTTCTCAACAAACACAAGCAGTTGTGTTGCTTCTGACACTGTGTGGTTGACTCTGATCTAGTGCCTTCAGTTTGCCTCCACTCTTGAGTGTCAAGGCTGTGTGCTTTCCTGCCAACTTTCTATTCCAGTGTAGGTGGTTTGGTTGTTTCTGTCTCTGCATGATTTTGTTTGACTTCCTTTTGATTTAGTCTTGGTGCTTGCTTCTATCCTTGAGTGTGTGTACTTTAACTCTCTGGTGTTCAGTCTGTTTTTCTGTCTCAAATGTGCCATTAGGGAGGGCTACAGCCTGGGATTGTCAGCCAATCTCCAGTTTCACCTCCAGGAGCTCTGGCAAAGACCCAACCCCTTCATGGTGAGCCATTCCACCCACTGTCGACACAAACTCTAGTCTTTGTTTCCTCAGTCTGTTTGTATATTATAGATGATAAGACTCTCAGTATTTCCTTAGAGTAGCCTTTCTCAATCTTTTTACCCGAGGAACCCTTGAAATTAATGTCAGTTTTTCAGGGAACCCCTGCTAAAAAGGATTAAATCTACAGCCCACAATACATTAGTGTGATTAATACACGTGTCCATGCTATCATTAGTGGTCAGTGTAGAAGTGACCCCTTACTTTGGTGGTTAGTGAAAGTGGGAGATCTACATTTGTGCTCAAAAGTTGCATACCGTGACAGAAATTGTGAAATTTTGGCATTGATATTGAAAATATGACTGATCATGCCAAAAAATGCTGTTATTGAAGGATGATGGTCATATGAAGCCATTTATTATCAAATAGTTGTTTGGCTCCTTTTTAAATCATAATGATAACAGAAATCACCCAAATGGCCATGATCAATAGTTTACATACCCTGGAATGTTTGTCCTTGGTACAGACACACAAGGTGACACACAAGGGTTAAAATGACAATTAGAGGTTAATGTCCCACATCTGTGGCTTTTTAACCCCTTCACGCCTAAGGGTAAAACAAATCTAAATGCCTAAGCACAATTCTGCAACGTTGACATGTGTTAGTAAAACCGTACATATCGTCACAACTACTTTGTACATCCAGGTGGATTATACTGCGTTTTTTTTCAGGACAAATTGGGCTTTCATTTGGTGGTAAATGGTAATGGATAGCTCCTAATTTTTTTTTTTTATTAAAGGAAAACTGGGCCAAAATAGTAAAAAAAAAATCATTTTTTTTAGTTTAACTGTGTGTTTCTTGTTACGACCATACCCTACCACCAAAGAACAACCCAAAATACATTCTCCAGTTCTTGACGATCGCAGCGATACCATATATGTGTATGTTATTTGTTGTTTGTACCCGTAGTACAGTCCAGAAACAATAGTGCGCATTTTGTTTTTGTCTTTTTTTTTTTTTTTTTTTTTTACATAAAACACACTGTCACTGACATTGACATTAACACTAACTGACACTGATACCAATTTTTTTTAAATCCTGACCTTTGACCCTTGCCCCTGACCTTTGACCCTGACCCAAACACTAACCCTGGTACTGAACTAGATCAAACCTTGATCTAGGCATTTTTCTTTATTTTCTATTTTATTTTTTAATATTTATTTATCTTTTTTTTTTTTTTTACAAACTTTTTTTTTATCTCTCTATGTCAGGAGTTCGAGAGATACAATGTATCTCTCTTCTCCATTCATAGAGAGAAAACAAGGGGGCCGGGCTGCACAGTGATTGATCACTGTGATAGCCAATCAGAGGCTATCACAGCGATCACGTGACCCGGAATCGGGAGTCCCGGGCCCCGATCGTTAGAACGGGACCCGGGGCTCTTAGTGACACCGCGGTCTTGGTGCTGGGAGTGCGCCAAGCGGCGTGCTCCCAGCACAAAGACAGGTACGCAAATATGCGGCCCCACGGAAAAAAAGCACAGTTCCGTGAGGCCGCATATGTGTGTTACGTCGGCGTCAAGGGGTTAAATTGCATTTAGTGTCAGTGTATAAATAGTCAATTAGTTTGTTAGCTCTTATGTGGAAGCACTGACTAGGCGAGATTCTTTCTGGTACCTCGACCAAACAGCTCATTTTTGATCAAGTATCACCGTATTGTACTCCTTAAAAACAACCACACCATCTTTTTCCAGAGCAGCCTGTATTTCTTTTGAGGTTGCCTATGGGTTTTTTTGAACCCCAGACAATTCTTCTGTCAGTTATGGCTGCAATCTTTCTTGGTCTACCTGACCTTGGCTTGGTATCAAGAGATCCCTGAATTTTCCATTTCTTAATAGGTGATTTAACTGTATTGATTGGCATATGCAAGGCTTTGGACATCTTTTTATGTCCTTTTCCATCTTTATAAAGTTCCATTACCTTGTTACGCAGGACTTTTGACAGTTCTTTTCTGATCCCCATGGCTCAGTATCTAGCCTAGTCAGTGCTTCCACGTAAGAGCTAAAAAACTCATCGACTATTTGTACACTGGCACTAATTGCAATTTAAAAAGCCACACATGTGGGACATAAACCTCGAATTGGCATTTTACCCTTTGTGTGTGTCACCTTGTGTGTCTGTACCAAGGCCAAACATTCCAGGGTATGTAAACTTTTGATCATGGCCATTTGCGTGATTTCTGTTATCATTATGATTTAAAAAGGAGCCAAACAACTATTTGATAATAAATGGCTTCATATGATCATCATCCTTCAATAACAGAGCATTTTATGGCTTGTCATATTTTCAATATCAATGCCAACATTTCACAATTTCTGCCAGGGTATGCAAACTTTTGAGCACAACTGTATCTACCATTGCTCCAACAAGCCCTAGCAATCTTAGGAGGAATCCTAGGGTTCTGTTGAACCCTGGCTGAGAAACACTATGCTGATTGACATATACTTTGTTTTGATAAGGATTACATACATTCTAGATTATGTACTAAGAGTGTCCAAGCTCTCTCATCCCAAGCAGCAATCTCTGACCAGTCCTGAATCCTGGCAAAAACAAAAGGCAGTCTAAATTCAACCAAATAGGAGCCACAACAATAAGAAAAAAAAAAAACACCGGGATGGAGGCTCTTTATCCAAGCACTGGTTTAAAAATATGAAAGCGGCGGTGTAGCTCTACATTTAGGGACTGCATTGATCAGTTCCTGGGTCTCAAAAACTACAACAAAGCACTTTTCTAGGAACACATGGTAGCACAATGCAACTTCAACAACAAGCTAAGATATCATTAGGATTATCTGTGAGTTGAGACAGGCAGCTCTGCACAGCCTTACCTTGGAGCAACAGATCAATGCAGTAGCAATCTATTGCTTGCCAATTTTACTGGCTGCTGGTTATTTTACTATGTGTACTGGCTACATGTTTCAATTAGCTGCACAGTTTTACAAGAGTATTTGCTGAACAGATCACTGAGAGTTGTAACCATTGTATTCCATGGGAGACTGCCAAAATCCGAACAGCCAAAAAATGAAACCTTCTGTTACAGAACAATTAGATCATTTGCTTGGAAATCACCTCACACAAAATACACTGACAGCTGATACACAAAAATAACCTGATTTGCTTTTTCTGAAATCTTTGAACACACATTTTTTTAATCCATACACAATAAATAAAGGTCTAATTAAAAATTGAAAAGCAAAAGAAACAGATTTAAAGATGTAATGTGGTCCCAAAATTAAAGAATAAGGACCTACAAACAAGTGCTAAATAGGAGCACTTACTGTAGGTGCTCCATTAAAGGACATATATTTTGTACTTTCACAGACTGAACAGAAGGACACAACTACTATATAGCACTACTAAGCAGAAAGAACAGCTTTGTATAGGTGAGGAAATATGACTGCCCCATGTTCACATATACTGTAATCACAGACTAAAACGAATTGTTTAAATCAGTTGGATTACTTAGAAAAAAATATTAGACAACAGTTCCCTATTAGAATAAACTGGGACCACTGTATCCTCAAAAGTAAATGCTGCATCATTTTTGGGCATTTCCTTACCGCATCCAACACAGCAATAAATGCACAGACCAAGCATTTTCACACATACACTGAATATGTTTCTTTTCCCAGGTCCCTATATACTGTATATGTGACCTAAAACAGATGTTCTAAAGGTTTACTAATATACAATAAAAAGATGGCACCATATTTCACATTTAGTAAAGTGCAGACAGAGTTCCACTCTGCAGATCCTGAGATTAAAGAGTAAGGATTTTAACCTATTAAAACTAAGACATTGATTTTGGGTAAATAGATATTGCCTTGATTTTGATATTCTCCAGCTAGTTGGTGAACTATTATGTATTTCTGTGTTTTAGTGGCTTGGCTGGTGCAGAGTGAAATCTTTCCTGCGGGTATTAAAGGTCGGGCCTTTGCAATAACTAGTAGCATGAACTGGGGCATGAATCTCCTCATATCCTTGACCTTCCTCACACTCACTGGTAAGAGTTCTGAATAATTTTAAGCTTTTTAATTCCAAACACTGATGACAAATATATGGAAGCACAAAAAAATAAAGGAGGTATTTAATAACAGTGGAGAAACCCATAGAAAGCATTCAGAAAGTTCATCTTGCACTGATCTGAAAATAGTAAAATTGTAATCTAACTGGTTGCCTTAGCTTTCTTTGATTTGATTTTGATTTAATTGAATAAGCCCGATTAACACTTGATAGATCTTCGATACAACTTTCATAGAATTAAAATAAATAGAAAGTCTATTTATGTACTAATTTCCCAATTAATGATGTATTCACTTATTACATAGTTACATAGTTAGTCTGGCTGAAAAAAAGACAAAAGTCCATCCAGTTCAACCATTATTGTATGCTATGAAAACAAATGTGTTGTGAACACTGATTTTTTTTGTTAATACAGTAACTGTGTTTGTTGCAGGCACACAACACGTCATTGAAAGCCACGTCATTTATTTCATATCAGAGATTATTCAAAATTCACACCCCTAATTTATTAACACTAAAACACATTTTAAATATTTAATTTTGATTTGATACAGTACAGTTTATTAAGTTCAAGGTCCTATCAAACACTTAGCTACACACCCAACAGACTGTATATGACGAAAACTGGATAAGAGAATCTGATTAAAGCAGCCAGTCTATTAGTCCACATAAGGTATCTGTATACAATGACATCGATTCAATAGGTAATACACATATACTTTCAGGCAGGGTTTTTTTTCTCAGAGACCTGGTGCAGGAACTCAACATGTCCCCCCAAAACAACCCCCCCCACACACACACACGCACCAGCCAAGCGGCATCAAATAGTAGCGTGGCTAAATTTCACTAACAGTGGGAGGGTCTTAACCACTTCCTGTCCGGACACTTTTACCCCCTTCCTGTCCAGGGCAATTTTCAGCTTTCAGCGCTATCACACTTTGAATGACAATTGCGCGGTCACGCAATACTGTACCCATATGAATTTTTTACCATTTTTTTGAGACGGATAAAGCTTTATTTTGGTGGTATTTATTCACCGCTGGGATTTTTATTTTTTTTACTATGTAAATGAAAATGTCCAAAAATTTTGAAAAAAAAGTGTTTTTTTTATAAAATTTTGTAAATAAATAATATTTCATCATAAATCTTGGCCAAAATTTATTCCGTTATTTTTTTAGTAAAAAAAAAAAAATCCAAATTAGTTTATAACCAAAAATTATAATTTTTAAACATTTTTTTTTACATTTTTATTTTATTTTTTTATATTATTTTTTATTTATTTTTTTTTTTTTAAATACTGTCACCCTAGCAGTACAGTGTTACCATGGTGACACTGTACTACTTGTGGGGGTTGATGAAGATTTTTGTTTTTTTTTTACACTGATTGCTTTTACACCCATATAGGATGTAAAAGCAATCATTTCTCTTTCTCTCTGTCTGCATTCTTGCAGTCATTGAGAAGTATTGAGTGAGCTGTGATTGGTCACAGCTTGTCACATGGTGCAAGGCTGTTGTGAATAGCCTTGTACCATGTGACCTCTGTGATCATTCACAGATTTCACACGTAGTAAGCAATGATGTCAAGTGACATCTTGCTTACTACTTTGCATGGATCACTGATTGGCCAATCAGTGATCACATGATCGGGACCTCGTACAGAGGTCCCGTCCGACGATCGGTGTTTCACTGTGTCCTAAGTACACAGCGGGCACCGGATCGCGGTGCTGCGCGCTCCCAGGAAGCGCGCACAGCTAGAAAAGGCTGGTGCCGTTTCTGAACGGCAACCCGCCCCTGGACTGCCACCGCCCTGCTGTTTCTAAACAGCAGGCGGACGGCAAGGGGTTAAAGGATACGTTCACTTTAAAAAAAATAATAAATTCCCTTTTTTTGCAGGTAAAAAATTGTGCATTAAGTATTTTTTTTTTGGAGCCTGGAAAGCATTGCACCTGTGATCAGCAGATCACTGGTTCCATGAAAGACTCCAGAAGCCTGTGAGTGTAAGCTGTCTGCTCCTACCTCGTAAGGGCAGACAGTTTTACACTGACAGGAAAACTCCATGAACTACCATGGCGCTCAACAGTGCCATGGTAGTTCACTGAGAACTACAAGCCGACATCTGCAAAGGATGTCAGTACTTGTAGTTCATTCATTCACAGAACTCTATCAGTGAATGATGTCGTTGAGTCGGAGGAGCCCTGCATGGCTGCGCGGTTTTCAAAAAATGACATTGGAACCTCTCCCCATACTGCTGTCACAGGGAGAGAGGGCAGCGGGCAGAGGCTGTAGCAGTGGAAACATGTTACATATTCCACCCTAAAAACGGTTGGAATTTGTAACATGTCCCCAAAGGTGAACTTATCCTTTTAAAGGGCATTAAATACCAGAAGTAAATTATGTCCAGAGTGCAGAATTCAGGGGTGCGTTACACACACAGTGCAGAGTTCAAGGGTACACTACATACAGAGTGCTGAGTTCAGGGGTGTGCTACGCACAGAGTGCAGTGTTCACGGGTGCACCACGTATAGAGTGCAGAGTTTAGGGGTGCGCGACATACAGAGTGCACTCCTCTTCCACAGCTGTTTACCTATGCATCCCTGATGGAGAACTCCCTTTTGTTCCTCTTCAACTCTGACCTCTGCACAGAACTCCCCTCCACTGGCCTCATCTTCTCCTCCACTCCTTAAAAGCTCCACCATCTTGCTGTATTAAGCTGAAGCACTCATTCGGCTCCAACACCTCTCCGCACACTGTAGGCAACTCCTCCTCTCTCACTTGAACGGAGATCATCCAATGGGGACATTGGCATCTGGGAACCAGGGAAAAAAAGGAGATCACAATGGGTGCATCCCAGCACACAACCCCTCTCGCCCATGACTGCACTGCACCCCGGGCACTTGCATCTCCCTTGTCCCTGTCCTGCACTCAGTGGGATCTGCTCAGGAGATCTGATCTGTGGAAGCCGCTGGGAGACAAGCCATCACTGATAAACACAGAAGCCAGACTTCTGTGTTTACAAGTGATAGTAGTAAGCAGGGAGCAGAAGGTGGCCAGAGGTGGTGGAACTTTAATTTTCTAGTTATTTCATCAATGTCAGCTTAAACATTTTATTTAGCCAAATAATTTCTCTATGTAAAGCTGACTCAATTTTTTTGGGGAAAACCTTTACTGAAAAAACTTCACTTCATATTAATTTAGGAGCGTTATTTTAACGATGGAAGTATTACTGAATTGATAACATTTAATATTAGACATACAAAATTATAAATTCATTATTATAATATAGGATAGTAAGTATGTTACTGGTAGAATCAACAGGTGAAAATTAAGTAAAATACCTGAAAAAAAACGAATGCAGCTACCACATCTAAGGGCTGGTATGTTGCAAAAAAGTATATTTTAGTTTTTTGGTTTAGAGACACTTTTAAAGTGTATATGAAAACAAAGCACATTGCATTAATATTTTCAGATATTTTCAAACGATTTTCACCAGTTTGAAATGATGGTAATTGTGTCTTTCTCTCTCCTTCATATGAACAGAGACTATTGGCTTGCCATGGATGATCTTCAGCTATGCTGTAATGAGCGTATTATCTGTTGTATTTGTTATAATGTTTGTTCCTAATACAAAGGGACGGTCACTAGAAGAAATATCTATGGAGCTGGCAAATAAGTAAGTGGATTTATCTGCTTGTCTGTTGTTTAATATTATGCTTGCAGGAGAAAGGAGAAACTCAGACACGTCATATTTGTGCTGATAATCTTAACGATTCAACTGCTTGTAGCGGTTCATTCCTAAGTGATTAGAAGCACTTATGTCGCAGTTGCTCTTTATAGCATGCAGATATTTCACAGCATGGTTTAAAATTCTTGTACTTGCCTCTACCCAAGAAGAAAATAGAACAATCCCTACACAAGTGTGCACTACATCAAAAATGTGTCCAAAGAATACGGAATCACTCACCTATACCTACAATATACACATTCCAAAGCCAACTGACCCAATTAACATACCATTGTGTTTTGTTATTATGAAATGAAACCATTTGCTGAGGTACTGACATAAGTATTGTATGTAAGTCGACTGAGTTTTATCAAAACCCAGCTTATTCACAGCTCGGCAAATGGCCAAACAAGCTGGCTCGCCTGCCCCCCACCCTTCCCAAATCCTAAGTTGATGTTTGTAAACAATCATCAGCCGGGATCCATAATTTTGTAGTCTACTTCAGTAAAATGAACGATCCCAGTAAAAGGCTTAGTGATGTCAACTTTGCTTCTAGTGTGTTTATTTCACTTTTTATTGCTGAGGATGGGGAAACTGTGGGGTCTGAGTGAATACACTGTAGGAATGCATGTTCTGTCCCTGGGCTTTTTTCCTAATAGATGATAATTTGACAAAACACATAAAATTGGGGGCAGAAAATAAGTGAGCTGTCTTTTAAAATGCTGAATGTTCAGGACATACTTAATCTCTGGATTTAATAAGGCTGTGTTACTGGTAGTAAGCTATGCCCACATCGCAAACGTTATTAATTTTATTTCAGGTCCTTATATAGCGCCGTCAATTTACGCAGTGCTTTACATATATATTGTACATCCACATCAGTCCCTAACCCCCAAGGGGCGTACAATCTAAGGTCCCTAACCTACATTCATACATACACATTATTATTATACAGGATTTATATAGCGCCAACAGTTTGCGCAGCGCTTTACAATATAAGGGAGACAGTACAATTACAATACATTTCAGTACAGAAGGAATAGGAGGGCCCTGCTTGTGGAGCTTACAATCTAATGGAAGGGGGAGGTGATAAAAAAGGTGATAACTGCGGGGGATGATCTGGCAGAGGTGATTCAAGTACAGTTCTTAGGTGGAGGTGGGGTAGGCTTCCCTGAAGAAGTGAGTTTTCAAAGATCGCCTAAAGGCAGACAGGGTGGGGGCTGACCGGACATGCTGTGGTAGGGAGTCCCAGAGGATGGGAGAGGCTCTGGAGAAGTCCTGGAGGCGAGCATGGGAGGAGGTGATGAGGGAGCTAGAGAGGAGGATATCATGGGAGGAGTGGAGTTGGCGATTTGGGCGGTATCTGTGGATGAGGTTGGTGATTTAGCTAGGGGCAGTGTTGTGGTTGGCTTTGTATGCTGTGGTTAGTATTTTGAATTTTATACATTGGGTTAGTGGAAGCCAGTGGAGGGATTGGCAGAGAGAGGCAGCAGTCGCTGATCGGTTGGTAAGGTATATGAGTCTAGCAGCAGCATTTATAATAGACTGAAGGCGGGATAGCCTGTGTAATGGTAGACTAGTGAGGAGGGAGTTGCAGTAATCGAGGCGGGATATAATCAAGGCGTGGATGAGTTGTTTTGTGGTGTCATTGGTCAGGAAGGGGCGGATTTTGGAAATGTTCCGGAGGTTGAGGCGGCAGGATTTAGCCAGTGAGTGGATGTGGGGCCCAAAGGAGAGGTTAGAGTCTAGGATTACGCCTAGCACCCTGGCATGAGGGGAAGGACCAATGGTTGTGCTGTTGATCTTAATGGTAAAGTAATGAGTGGGGGATCGGGGAGGAGGAAATATTACAAGCTCAGTTTTTGAAAGATTGAGTTTAAGGTAGTGATGTGACATCCATGCTGATATGTCGCTTAGTAGATTTGTGATACGTGAGGAGATTGAGGGGGTGAGCTGGGGAGTGGAGAGATAGATCTGGGTGTCATCAGCATTGAGGTGGTATTGGAAGCCATGGGAGGTTATCAGTTGGCCCAGGGAGGAGGTATAGAGAGAGAAAAGGAGGGGCCCAAGGACAGAACCTTGGGATACCCCAACAGAAAGAGGAAGCAGAGCGGAGGAGGAGTTGTATGTGACAGTGAAAGTGCGCTGAGAAAGGTAAGAGGAGAACCAGGAGAGCGCAGATTCACAGAGGCCGATGGAGTGGAGTTTACTGAGGAGGAGCGGGTGGTTGACTGTCTCAAAGGCAGCGGAAAGGTCAAGGAGTATGAGTATGGAGTAATGGCCGTTGGTTTTAGCAGTTAGTAGGTCATTAGTGAGTTTTAGTAGGGCAGTTTCTGTGGAATGTTGTGGGCGGAAGCCAGACTGTCGGGGATCAAGAAGGTTGTTGTCGGTGAGGTAGCAGTTCATATGGTTGTGAACAAGGCGCTCGAGAAGTTTGGAGGCAAATGGGAGAAGGGAGATGGGTCTTAAGTTATTCAAACAGGTGGGGTCCAGCGAGGGTTTTTTGAGGATGGGGGTAACCAGTGCATGTTTGAGTGGGGAGGGAAAGGTGCCTATGGAGAGTGAGAGGTTGAAGATGTGGGTTAGAGAGTTTAAGATAGATATACTAGGGCCAATTTAGACAGTAGCCAATTTACCTACCAGCATGTCTTTGGAGTGCGGGAGGAAACTGGAGTACCCGGAGAAAACCCACGCAGGCACAGGGAGAACATGCAAACTCCAGGCAGGTGGTGCTGTGGTTGGGATTCGAAACAATGACCCTAGTACTGCCAGGCGGAAGTGCTAACCATTTAGCCACTGTGCTGCCCACGTTCCGTTCTAACGTTCTATTATTATGCAAATCTGACTAAAAGGGAATGGATATCTGAGACAGTAGGCAGGGCTTACTGTGACATCAAAGTCCCATCCACTGAGTGGGTGGGATCTAATCTGACAGCTGTCAGACACATAGAACATTCTGATGTCAGAAAATATTGTTTATATGGGTACATTTATTACCAAAAGCACATGTTTATACCCTGTATTATAGAACAATGGAAAAATAATAGTTTTGGGTGTCATTATCTGTTTGTGTCAATGTTCCAGAGATTGCTGCAGTTATAATAGGACAGGATCTTAGATGGCTTAATTTATTGCTGGATAAGTCCATGGTTCAGAGCATTTTTCTAGTTGTTTTTCACCTTGCAGTTAACTGTGTGAAAAATTGGCAGTGACCTGCATACCTCCCTAGAATAATGAATCACTCTTATTTAATCAAAGTCATAGTCCACTAATTTTACAACACCCAGGAAGGTCATTGCCCTAAGTAGATCTATCAGGAGATGAAGTGTGAGTTATGTGCTCAGTAAACATTTATTGTTCTGCTAATACAATGTCAACAACAGTTCCTGGTGGCTGTAAGTGAAAAGCAACTTTCAATAGCAAGTAAATTATAATAGTTGTGATTATAAACAATACTGTATAATGAAAAGTGAGTATGAGGCTATGGTTTCAATTACAATATACTGCACTGTATTATTAAAGAATTATTTCTCCTATCACGTAAATAGAAGATATTGGGTCATCTAGCTCCAGTTGAGACATCTTTTCCAGAATTTCTACCTAATCTGAAGTATAAGGCTTCTTTTGCATGGGCCTTTAGCCATGGTGCAAATCCATTGTGCAATTCAAATGAAAAAAAAAAAGGAACACAATAAGGGCTCTTTTACATGGGGCTGGGGGGCAGTAAAAGCAGGTGGGTTTACTGCCCCCTGGCTGCCCAGCCTGACAGGGCTGTACAAACAAAGCATCATGAGCATGGCATTTTCAACTTGGGTTGCAGAGCTTGAAAAGAAGAATGACCTGTTATGACTTGTCCATTGAGATCAATAGGGTTTCACTGCAACTACAAGCCAAATGTTTGCCATGTAGTTGAGGCACAGTCCCACAATGTAAAACGGCAACAAAAAAAAAGGCATCAGGAGGTGGCAGCTGTCTGTTATAGTGTGAACTCAGCCTTAAAGTGCTTGTAAAGCCTCAAGGTTTTTTACCATAATGTATTCTATGCATGAAGGTAAAAAAATCCTTCTCTGTGCAGCAGCTCCACAGCCCCCCTAATACCTACCTGAGCCCCATCTCAAACTAGTGATATGCACGAGAGCCTCAGATCTCCTGGGTCTCTCTCTCTCCTCATTGGCTGAGACAGCAGTGGGAACCTTTGGCTGGGGGAGTGTCAGCAGACAGACTATGGATATCAGGTATGCTGTGCATTGGCATGGCATGGCCTCCTGAAACTCAGATTGATTTATCCTTAAAGTGTTACTAAACCCAGGACTCTGCATTCACTCTATCTGGTCTCCCACAGTACACACAACATGGAAATGCAATTATTTTTAGTAAATATAAACTGCTAAATACCTTTTCTCATCAGCAGTTAGAGCAGTCTTGTGACTTCAGCAGAGCAATGGTTAAAGTTTGTAGGAGGAGTTTTATGTCTGCACTAGGAGGAGGTGAAACCCCTGACCCTCTGTCTGGACAATGCTGATTGGCCCTGTGCTGACCACATGCACTCTCCCAAGAAGAAAAAAAAAACCTCTCTAGCAATATACACCAAACTGAGCATGTGCATGTGACTACAGATTCAGTCTGTATCAGGTGGACATTTCACAAGAGGAGTGGCAGAGAAGAAATGATCAAACAGCCTTTTTACACAATGCAGAGGATTAACCCCTTAGGTTCCACAGTGAGTATAACAAGCATGCTTTACTGCATATACAGACTGATTTTACTGTTGTGGATTTAGTAACACTTTAAAATTTCAATATTTATAAGAGTATAGCCTAATTTTCTTTTTATGTTTTTCGGAATAAAAGCAGAGATACAGTATCTGAGCAAAATATTATCATAAGTTGACTTGTCCCTAAAATAAAGATTTAAAATAAGTGCAGCCTTGCAAAAAAAAAAACCCCAAAAAACATAAACATAAAATACTCCAATGTTCTGCTATCCACTCTTTACTGAGAAAAAGTCTCTGACTGAAGATCAAAATTTGTGTTTAGATTGAATTTCTGGTCCCCTGCTGCACTTGGTTTGATCTACTAGACACTATCTCCTGTAGTGAATAGGGATGAGGTTTGGGTTCAGGACATAGTAACATTCAGTCTAAACCAGTGGTCTCCAAACTGCGGCCCGGGGGCTGGATGTGGCTCTTTGCCTGCTTTTTTCTGGCCCTAGAGCACTAGTCCTCCCACTGACATGAACAACGGGGCATAAGCAACAATAAGGCACAACTCCTACCAATGACACCACTGACACTAATGATGGGGCACTATTCCTCTCACTAATATCAATGATGGGGCACTATTCCTCCCACTGATAGCAATGATGGGGCACTATTCCTGCCACTAATATCAATGACGGGGCACTATTCCTCCCACTGATATCAATGACGGGGCACTATTCCTCCCACTGATATCAATGACGGGGCACTATTCCTCCCACTGATAGCAATGATGGGGCACTATTCCTCTCACTGATATCAATCATAAGGGAATATTCCTCCCACTAATATCAATGATGGGGCACTATTCCTCCCACTGATAGCAATGATGGGGCACTATTCCTGCCACTAATATCAATGATGGGGCACTATTCCTCCCACTGATATCAATGATAAGGGAATATTCCTCCCACTAATATCAATGATGGGGCACTATTCCTCCCACTGATAGCAATGATGGGGCACTATTCCTGCCACTAATATCAATGATGGGGCACTATTCCTCCCACTGATATCAATGATAAGGGAATATTCCTCCCACTGATAGCAATGATGGGGCACTATTCCTCCCACTAATATCAATGATGGGGCACTATTCATCCCACTGATACTAATGATGGGGCACTATTCCTTCCACTAATATCAATGATGGGGCAATATTCCTCCCACTAATAGCAATGATGGGGCACTATTCCTACCACTAATACCAATGATGGGGCACTATTCCTCCCACTGATACCAATGATGGGGCACTATTCCTACCACTAATATCAATGATGGCGCACTATTCCTCCCACTATACCAATGATGAGGCACTATTCCCACCACTAATACCAATGATGTGGCACTATTCCTACCACTAATATCAATGATGGCGCACTATTCCTCCCACTATACCAATGATGAGGCACTATTCCCACCACTAATACCAATGATGTGGCACTATTCCTACCACTAATATCAATGATGGCGCACTATTCCTCCCACTATACCAATGATGAGGCACTATTCCTATCACTAATACCAATGATGGGGCACTATTCCTACCACTAATATCAATGATGCGGCAATATTCCTCCCACTATACCAATGATGAGGCACTATTCCTACCACTAATATCAATGATGGGGCACTATTCCTCTCACTAATACCAATGATGGAGCACTATTCCTCCCACTATACCAATGATGAGGCACTTTTCCTCCCACTAATATCAATGATGAGGCACTATTCCTCCCACTGATACAATGATGGGGCACTATTCTTACCACTAATACCTATGATGGGACACTATTTCTCTTACTAATACCAATGATGGGGCAATATTCCTCCCACTGATATCAATGACGGGGCTTTAGCGCTATTCCTCCCACTGATACCAATCATGGAGCACTATTTCTCCCACTGACACCAATGATGGGGCACTATTCCTCTCACTGATAGCAATGATGGGGCACTATTCCTCCCACTGACATCAATGATGGGGCACTATTCCTCCCAATGATACCAATGATGGGGCACTATTTCTCCCACTGACACCAATGATGGGGCACTATTCCTCTCACTAATACCAATGATGGGGCACTATTGCTCCCACTGACACCAATGATGGGGTACTATTCCTCCCATTTAATACCAATAATGGGGCAATGTTTAATCTCACTGGCAACAGTCTGGCCCTCTCAAAGTCTTAAGGACAGTAAACTGGCCCTTTGTTGAGAATCTTTGGAGACCTCTGGTCTAAACTTTTAATGCTCAGTGAAGCTAAATTGGATGTTCGCCTGGCTGCAACAGATAGTTGATACCTTTAGCAGCAGTATTACTACTGCTTCTAAATGTGAGAGTTTTTGCTCAGGCTGGTTGTTAGAAAGCCAGTGGTTCCCAGCTTCCTAGCAGCCATTGATACACTCTGCTTGACCCATTTAGCTGTAAATCAGGGGTTTGGACTGACTGACAAAGTGGTGGGTGACATTACCAACAAAATATGGCCATGGCTATATTTGGTCAATGACATCAGCCATCACATCCACCTCTTCATTTACAAACCAGTTGTCAACCGGGAGTCTCTAATTTGGTGAGAAGTAGCGACAGGGGTGGACATACTTTGTGATTTATCTATATATGTTAACCCCTTCCCAATCCATTTAAAAATAACACCCAGAGGGCAAAAAGGATCATGATCGTGTAATTACTGTCAGTAGCCTGGAAAAGTACAGATCAGACTTTGCTGAGAGCAATCAATGAAAGCACCCTCTGCACATAAACAACCAAGAAACAGCAAACCCAAATACTTCTGTGTTTGGGGATGGACTCAGTCAGGGGCGGACTGACAACTCATGGGGCCCCGGGCAATAGGGGATCATGGGGCCCCTGTGTCCTTGCCCAAACTTAAAAAAGCCTATGAAAAAGGTACCAGGGGCATTTCATGGGGTCCCCTACTGACCCCGGGCCCTCGGGCAGTGCCAGAGTTTCCAAATGTAAATAAATGAAGTGCAGCGCTAAAAAACACAATAAGCAGAAAGTTTGATCTAAAAAGTTCGATCTATAAATACGTTATCAAATGTTCGTAAATATTGCAATCGGTATGAAAGCATAGTAGACACAGCTATGATGGATCCGGAAGAAAATGGCAGAAATGCGCACTCACCGACCGCGCATAGGAAATGCGCATGTATTTATTAAATCCCACAGATGTCGTTCTCCCTCAGGAAGGGGTGTCATCAACCGATCTGCTGGGCTTACAGGGCCTCCTTAGGATCAGGATGAGTCAGCCGGGCAAAGGTTCCCTCCAGGTGAAGACTTCCCTCCTCTGGATGTACGATGGGAGAGTACCCATAGTGTAGTATGTCAAGTATTTTATTGACAAAAAAACTCAGTACAGGGCAGGTCAGTAATGGTGCTGGCAAGTGCCAGAAAACACAGAATGAAGGAAAGTGTATAACTGACCTAGAAATCAGGTGGCCGCCAGACCTCCTCGTGGTCTGAGCGGCAATGAGGCGTCACAGGCTGTCAGTTCCTCCTGAGGCCTTTCGTGCTAAGGCACATCATCAGAGGGGATACTGAGACACAGCTACATACTACATCCAGAGGAGGGAAGTCTTCACCTGGAGGGAACCTTTGCCCGGCTGACTCATCTTTTTTCTTATTCTGTGGTATATATATTTTCCTACTTTTCCTTTCCAATAAAAATGTAATTTATTAAAAAAAAATACACAGCTGAAGCTATTCAAAATAGTAGTTGTTGCTGGTGATGCTATTATCTTTCATCTGTGTTATTATTGTATATATATTGTACTGCAGTTGTAAAATAACTGGGTCTTTATTTTCCAGGACATTCATGTGCCATACACTTTGCTCCTGGGGTAGAAGCAGACAGAAGCTGGTGCCAGTGGAACTCAATATGAACACAACATAGATGTCATTTAGGATGAATGTGATCTGCAATTTACAATGAAATATTTTTAAGGTGCACTTTAAATCAATAAACATTAGCCTTTCTTTAAAACTACACTATTAAAAAATAGGGAAGTGGTATTTCCACATTTGTAGTTATTCTTGGACAAAGATTGAGATCAGGCTTACATGTTTGCAGATTTATGGCTGGCTATGTTTGCATAAATGATGGCTCTCGGCGGGTGGGCCTTGACACCTAGAGACCTCATATATGCATACTAGAATATAAACAGAGCTGTGCTGAGAGAGCACGCCCTGCGCGCTTCTGGCACAGTTACCAGCGTCTAACGGAAAGCAAGTAGCGATCGGGAGCTTTCTGATCATGTGGCTGCTGTGACAGCCAATCACAGTGGTAACATGATCATAAACCCGGCCCCGCAGCATCAGAAACCCCTTAAAGGTCCAGGGGGCGCTGGCTTTAAGGGGTTAAAGCCAAACTCCATCATTACCTTAAGTCCTGCACAGTTGTATAGGCTCTGCTCTTGTACTGAAATTGCTTACTCTGATTTCACTGCACACTGTAATATTCTCACAGTGTGCATTATAAGCTACAGCAAATCAGATGAAGCCCTCTTCAGTTCCAGGCTTGAGCATTCACAGCATCATATAATTCTTTCCTCCCCGGGGCCCATTCACACCAGGAAGATAACAACAGGAAACATATGTTCTCCTAAAACTAATTAAATAGCCGGTTATTGCTTCAGCACTCCCGTCTCCAGACTTTCTTCAGGAATGTTTGCAAAAAGAATATACTTGGAGGAATTTACTAAAACTGGAACAGCCACAATCTGAAGCAGCTGTGCATGGCAACCAGTCTATGTCTATCTTCAGCTTGATAATGCAAGCTTTGAAAAGAAAAGATAGAAACCAATTGGTTACCATTTACAGCTGCTCCCATTTTGATACATTCCCTTTGTTGAGTCTTTCACACCAGGGGCACAAATTCTACCCTTTATATCATGTACCCACTGATGGCGTGCCGGTGTAGGGGCAATATGATGCATTGTTTCAGTGTATTGCACAGTTTACATTTTTTAAACTTTACACTAGGGTCAGGGGTGAACTGACCATTTAGAAACTCGGGCACTGCCCGAGGGCCCGGGGTCAGTAGGGGGCCCCATGAGATGCCCCTGATACCTTTTTCATAGGCTTTTTTGAGTTTGGGCAAGGACACAGGGGCACCATGATCCCCTATTGTCCGGGGGCCCCATGAGTTGTCAGTCCGCCCCTGACTAGGGTGCATTGGCCTAAAGCAAAGTACAGTCCGTTAAGTTGGGAAGGCTCTCCAGGAGCAGAAAAAGGCTCTGTATAACAATGAAAGAGAAAGGAAAGCACCTCGAAGTGCAGCAAGGACTATCTTTATTAAAAACTAAAATAAGGCCACTCACATGTAACAAAAGTAATCGGGCTCATCAATAATATAACTGTTTGCACTGTAGACATCATCCAGCCGCCAGGTCCACGCTGTGTAGCAAAATATGCAATTCCACACAGAGATCAAAGGCGTCTTTGCTTCTGGAACTGCCATGGAATGCACTAGAAGCGGAGGTGACATCACGGAACAGGGCATGGAAATGTGTTTCGGAGCATGCACACTCCTTTTTTCAAGAGGAAAAGGGGCACCAGACTAAGTGCAGCATTAAAATGAGTATTTATTGACAAACAGAAAATTGTGAACTCACAGAAAAGAAGATAAGAAAGACATGTCACGAACGTGGTCTGGCACGGGAGGCAGCAGAAAGGAAGCGATCTCCAAGCATCTAATGTTAGCAGGGAGGATATCCTCATTTTAATGCTGCACTTAGTCCAGCGCCCCTCTTCCTCTTTTACATCCAGCTTTGCTCTAAGGCTCCATGTACACGGGGCGTTTGGAAAACACTTCTGAACGATGAAAACTGACTGCTGGAAAACGTAGCTCAAAAAAGGTTTGCATACCATGTTTATGTGCGTTTATGAGCGTTTGCGTTTATTTATTTCAGGTACTTATATAGCACCGTCAATTTACGCAGCGTTTTACATATATATTTATACATTCACATCAGTCCCGAACACTCAAGGGGTGCACAATCTAAGGTCTGGGACTGATATGAATGTACAATATATATGTAAAGCGCTGCGTAAATTGATGACACTATATAAGTACCTGAAATAAATAAATAAGCGCAAACGCTCATAAACGCGTGTTTTTAAAGTGTTTTTTAAAGATAACCTCAGGAGACCTTCCAAAATGCTCAGAATGCACTGAAAAACAGTAAAATTAACTATTTCAGACATTTTGAAAGAAATAGAGAGAGCAGAAGCAGAGAGAGCAGTATTTGCTGAGATTATCTGTCTTTTTTTGTGGTGTTTGGATGTGTTCCAGCTCATTTCTATGCAGAAATTTTTGCAGCAGTGTCTAACATATTTTCTTTCATGCGAAACCTCACAGTATGGTGTACCAGGTCCATTTGAGTACCGGTAAAACACTTTGCATGCATTTCTCATGATGAAAGGCTCTGGACAGCATCTGGAAATGGAAGAGTTGAAAAAATTTTCCAAGCGCAAATGCTTATAAACGCGGTTAGCCGAGTCTAGCCGTGTTTACACGCGTTTACAAGCTTTTGATGTTTGAAACTCTAATAAAATCTACTCCTGAACGCAGGTTTGGTGCTTTTAAAAAAACAACTGTAAACTTCACTAACTGTACATGGACACATAGGAAAACATTAGGGAGAGTTCAGGGGCTGCTGAAAAAAATGCAGAAAAGCTTCCGAACTTGAGTTTATCAGTTGCAGTGTACATGGAGCCTAAGAGTGCTGCCACTGATGCCGCCTTGCTCATGTACTTCCATTGCGAATGCTAATGGTCTCCCACATGGACTTTTAATTGACTTTATGCACTTTTAATTTAGTTACATACCACCTCTCCAGCGCTAATTTTGTGTATTTCTTCTTACTCCTTTTTTTCAAGTGGCTTGAAAAAGGAGTGTGCATGCTCTGAAACGTGTTGTCATGCCATGTCAATGCCTCATCTGGTGCATCCTTCGCTACACAGTGCTGACCTGGAAGCTGGATGATGTCTACAGTGCAAAGCACTGATTACTTTTATCACATGTGAGTGGCCTTATTTTAGTTTTTAATAAAGCTAGCCATTTTTGCACTTAAAAGCACTTTCCTTTCTCTTCAATTGAACAAGCCTTTGCTGTCCCCATCCTTCCCCTTTTATTCAATAGATTTCAATTCTTTCAAGCATGAAGGCTTACCATCATGTGGACATTACTGATGGTGGTCTGCATGCAAGTGTAACCTGCCTAGAAATATCCATTCCTACAGACTGATATCCACCCATCAAGGAATTTTGATATTCCAGCCAGCCCACTGCTTGCATCAAAGTTGAGAGGAATATGGGGGGGAGGGTGCTTTGATATTTTCAGGAAGCTATGAACAGCAGCCCGCTGGCCCCTCCCATCAGCCACGATCTGCTTTGTATTAGATAGGCAAGCATAGAGACCAAGTCATGACATCACTGGGTCCAAAATAAAGTATGTAATAACTATAGAAAGGTTTTATTTAAACAGCATGTTAATGAAGGGAGAAAGGAGGAATCAGGGAAAGCAAATATATTCAGCTTAACATAAGTTTTAAATTGCTCTTGGTTGTTCTTGGTAGTTTTTCAGCTGAGACAGCCAATTGCAGAATGCAATTCTTGCCATCTGCACAGTACACTTATTTGCATGGGACAATTTGTACCTCTTTTAGGAGAAAATAGAAAATACACATCTATGTGGGGCACCCTGTCTTACAGCAATGAAAAAAAAATGTATGAACGCAAAAAAAAAGAATCCCAAACCAGAAATTTAAAATGAACTCATGTAGGCACAGACAACAATCTGTTAAGTCAATTAACTGTTTCATAATATATTTTTTGAACATCCACCAGCTACCACTCCCAATGTAGCCATTGGTTATTGGAACCAAAGACTGCAAACAAGTCAGCATGCCTATTTATTGTTACGCATTTCTTTATTATTTATTGTGCCTTCATTGGCAAGAGAAACATATACCTGTATACAGGTAATTCCAGTACTGCCACTTAAAGAGAATCCCACTAACCAGCATGGTGAAACTCACGGGTACTGGTGTATGTTGTGTAGGGCCAGTACGTTGCGTTGTTACAGTGTATCACACTGTTCACTTTTTTTTTCCTTTAACTATATTGAAGTGTTACAAAATGACATTTAATTCAAGTCTACGTATGCTCTGATACGTACATATGCAGACATGTTGCATTTTTTTGCCAAATACCACATTGCACCTCATTTATGGTGTGAACCCATACCCTTATGTGCTTTTGCATTGATCTTTGCAAATCTACACAGCTCAGTGTATATGGTGTGAACGATCTATGAAATAAAAATAAACTGTTAAAGTAATGAGGCACAGGCACCAAGTCTCAGCAGCCTCCTGAACCCATTAAGTCCAAATCTCAGGTCATTCTAACAGGTAAGGCTATCGCACATCTCAGTATTCAAGCAGTATTAAATACAAAAGTGAACATTTTTTTATATTGCAGCTTACAAATTCTTGGATGTGATGGCTGCATTTGTTTTCTTTTTTAGGCTTTCTTTCTTTTCACCTGGTGATCCTGCCAGTAAGGCCCCTTTCACAATGGCGGTCCGATCGGGTCCGCCTGTCAGGTTTTCAGGCAAACCCGGTTGGACCATCCATACACCTCTATGGACCGGTGGGTGTCAGTGGACAAGTGTCCTCTGACACCTGTCGCCATTTGATCTGATCCTGTACACCAAAAACAGACCCCATCCATCTCACTGATCAGATCGGATGGCAGTCGGATGGAAACGGACAGGCAGTCAGTTTCCATCAGTTTCCATCCGACCGCCCCATAGAAGACAGCAGGGAGTGTCTGTGCATCAGAGCAGACAGAGACCTGCTATCCGCCTGCTCAGCGGGGATCAGCGGAGAGATGCTCCGCTGAGCAGGCAGATCCTCGGACAGGTCCACCACGTCTGAAAGGAGCCTAAGTCTGTTGTTTTTCAACAGAACAAGCTGTCCTGTAGCAATTACAGGCATGAGATAAGAATAGAATAACACCGAGACAAGATTTGTCTAGGGTCACTATAGTTGGCCCCATGGGCGGACTGACAACTCATGGGGCCCCCGGGCAATAGGGGATCATGGGGCCCCTGTGACCTTGCCCACACTCAAAGCACACCCAAAAAAGCCTATAAAAAGGTACCAGGGGCATATCATGGGGCCCCCTACTGACCCTCGGCCATCGGGCAGTGCCCGAGTGCTCGAATGGTCAGTCCGCCCCTGGTTGGCCCGTGTTTTGGGGGCCTTACACTATATAGAGTGATTAGTTATAGGGATTGTTTGTATATACATATCCCTTCTATATTGTATTTTGATTTTGAGATATATATATATATATATATATATATATATATATATATATATAGTGCCTATCTATTCTATCTTTATTTCTGAGTCAAAGCATTTACCACTGACAGGGATGCTGATGATGATCAGTTTTTATTTATTTATGTAATTAATTTATCCCAAAACAAAAAAAAACTGTAACTGCTTATAAAGTGTTAGCTGGAGTTTGGCTTCAGTTTGTTAGTGTATCTAAATCTGCTAGTACATCTAACTTTTCCTCCCCCCCAGAGTGACAATGCTACAGTCCAAAGGTTGCCCCCTGTGCTCCTTCATCCATAGCACTCTAATACAGGAGGTGTATTACTGGCTAGATCACAAGGTGAAAAATGAAAACTAATGCAGCAACGACATCTAAGGATTGGTAAACTGCAATTTGTTACAATTTTTAGTTTTGGGTTTGAACCCGCTTTAAGCTTGACTGTCCCTTTCTACCTTCTGCACACTCCTATTGATAACACTGGCTGTCATAATGATGGATCAAAATGAATATGGTGTGATGGGGCTTAGCTGTAAGCTTCAGTTCAATTTGGAAGCCTTGAGACTCTGGCTGTCAGAATCTGCTGACATTCGGAAATGTAATAAGACTTGAGTGTCTGCTGGAGCACACTCAGGACAAAAATACATCAACATTTAATGGGTTAACTGCACCTATTTTCTCATTTTTATTAAATAGGACAATATTGTATTGAAGGTTAGAAATCAGTTCCAGCAACTGGTAACAGTAATAAGATTCAACTATTCAACTGACACAGGTCAACTGGTCACAAAGAGAGGACTCTAGATCTCTTACAGGCCTTAAATTGGCGTGGAACACTACTTTCTCTGACAATGTATCTCAAATGAAAATCATAAACTGGTAAAGGAGAAGCATAAAATATTTGTTAGAGAATTTTAACCCCTTCCCGCTGATGCCTCCAGGTCCTTCAGACATATTGAGACGCAGGGACAAGGGCTTTCTGATCATGTGACCGCTGTAATTTGCTGTCACAGCGGTCACATGATTGGAAAGTTCCCGATTGTTACTTGCTTTCCATTACCCACCGGCAACTGTACTGTGAGCACAGGATTGCTTACATTCAGGTATGCATATGTGCAGCCTCTTGGCGTCAAGGCCCTCCCACTGAGAGGCCGCATGTATGCGTTTGGCCAGCGGAAAGAGGTTAAAGTTCACTTTTGATCAGAGTTCCTCTTTTAATATATGCTGCTAGTTTTTTTAAATGTAAATATTTAATGTGGTTTATTTTGACTACTGATTTAAAATTGTATCTCCTGTAAATTAAATTAAGTGCTGTTTTTTTTTCTCATCAATAAATCTGAAAAAACATAGTAGTCTTTCTATATTGATATTTATTCACAGTCCCTATAAAAGGTTCACCCTATTGAAAGTCTTCATGTATAAGGCCCCTTTCATCTGAAGGGCCCTGATCAGGTCCGCCTGTCAGTTTTTCAGGTGGACCTGGTCAGACAGTCCATTCACCCCATGGATCGACAGGTGTAAACAGACTTGTGTCCGTTTATACCCATTTATCTCCAATCTGATCTGGGCCTCTAAAAAAATGAAAGCGGATCCATCCTCCTCCTGTCTAGGCCAGGGCTGTCAAACTGGCGGCCCTCCAGCTGTTACCAAACTATGAGTCCCATTGTAGTAGCAAAATTGGGAATACCAGGTAAAACTCCGGACACGAACTTGAGGAAAACAAACCTTTTATTAACCAGCGCTGATTGAGACTTAGCAAGGACTCGTGTCTGCAAGCTAAGTGCCTTAAAAAGCATCTTACAGGGTATACATATCAGCAATTACGTCGCAATGCATATATTTCCACTTTCTGTTCATTCAAAAGATTTTCTAAGCAATTCAAAATATGGCCTTGCTAGATAATTTATCTCCAGCTAAAAATAAGAGTACCAGCTACAGACCGAAACACATTACTTCACAGGAAATAAGGGAGGGGGGAAGTGAGCTGATGACCTTGCAAACAGGCTGTTAGAAATGTTAAAGTTTAAAGGGGAACTCTGCAATATTTGGGTGCTGCCACACCATCATGCCTCTGCCTTTCGGAGTCATGCTTGTAACTGTCAATCTTGCAATGCCTCATGGGACTTGTAGTTTGGCAACAGCTGGAGAGCCACCAGTTTGACACCCGTGGTCTTGACAGATCGGATCTGTGTGCAGTGGAGCGTGTGTACTCCCAGCCACCCATACAGCAGAGTGGGTTCTGTCCGAAACCAAGCGAACATGGACCTGTCATCATTCCACTCTGCCCTAATCAGCAGGAGTGTGCCCCGCGTGAAGGGAGCCTTTAGGATACACCTATGGAGGGCCATGTTTACCTGCATGGAGATGCACAGGTGTTCCATGCATCCCAGTGCATTGATGCCACACGGATGTCAAATTGGGAGCAGTGGCTGTGTCTGTTCAGCCACTGTTTTCCAACTGACATCAATGGAACTGCCTGCATAGGGATGCATGAAGCACTTGTGCATCCCCCTGTGGGTACACACAGTCCTCACAGGTGTACTCTTTAGTATGCTCTGTGTGAACAAGACCTTATTGTCATGGAACATTGAGTCTCACTGGGTTTTATTTCGTTTTGTCCACTGAAAGGGATTTAAATGAATTACAACGAAAAAACAAAACTGATCTCATACGTGTACATCCCTAAGGTAAGAAAGAGAGGAAGAAGTTAATAAGAACCAATATGGGCAAAATAAGGATTCATATCAGGCAAAACAATAAAAAAAGTAATAAAAAAAAATACATATTAGTACAATGCATTTATGAATAAACCCTGTAAGCACTGTTTGCTGAAATCTTTAACCACTTGCCCTCCAGAGGATTTACCCCAATTTCTGACCAGGTAATTTTTTGCGATACAGCGCTGCGTTACTTTGATAATGGCGCGGTCATGCAATGTTGCACATAAATTATATTTATGTCCTTTTCTTCCCAAAAACAGAGCTTTCTTTCAGTGGTATTTGATCACCTGTCCGTTTTTATTTTTTGCACTATAAAAACGACCAACAATTTTGAAAGAAACAAAAACAATATATTTGACTTTTTGCTATAAAACATGCCCAGTAAAAAAATTAAAAAAATACAATTTCTTCATAAATTTAGGTTAAAATCTATTCTGCTACATGTCTTTGCTAAAAAAAAAAAATCCCAATTAAATTAATTGGTTTACGTGAAAGTTATAGCATCTACAAATGGTGATATATACACTGGAGTTTTTTTTTTCTTTACTGGTAAAGGTGGCGATCAGTGACTTATTATGGGACTGCGGCGGGCATTCTGATGCTGGGGGGGAACTGACTAACTGCCACTGACATCTCCGGTGACATTAATACAGTAATCGGTGCTAATAAAAAGCACTAACACTGTACTAATGACACTGGGCAGGCAGGGGTTAACATCTGGGGCGATTACAGCGTTAACTGTGTGCTGTGTGTGATTTACTAGAGAGTCAAGCTGCTTTGTATTGCTCTGCTGTGCAGAGTAATACAAAGCAGCCTGCTCGTGCTGTCAGGGGTGAGATCTGCGTTGTTTGCATACAGACCTCTCCCCTGTCAGCTTCGCCGACAATCACTGAGTCCAAGAATCGGTGGCCAGGACCTGGTGATTGACATGCCAAGGAACCAATAGTGGTGTGGGTGGGGAACGCACGTGCATGCGCGTGCGCCTCCTACTCGGCAAAACAAAATCATGTATATATACATGATTTTGCGCTTCCCTGCTGCCTTGTAGCAGTACTTCTGCAATAGGGCGGTTGGGAAGCGGTTAATGCAGCAACCACTCTCAGGGATCCTGGTACACAGGACTGGCTTTCTGATCACTTCTTCCTGTGTAATCCACAGCTACACTCTATATATCCAGAGTGGCTTTCAGTACTTCTGTCCACATGTAACCCACAGGGGATTTGTTGACAATTTCACATATTTGTATTTGGAGCCTTTGTTAGCAATCTTACTCAGCACAGACCATCTATCAGTATGATAGCTAAACACTGCAGATTACACTAGGAAAGGAGCTCTAAGAGTCAATGTAATCTGCAGATGCAACGACGTGGCCACACATGCCCCCGGGGCTCCAACCCGGCTGAAAATAAATAAGCTATTGTGCTGACAAGACCCCAACCGTCATTGAATGGGGCACATAAGGGGGACAGGAGAATGGTAGGGAACACCAGGTGAAGTGGATGCAGCTCCTCTCAGATTAGGTCTTGAGATCCTAATGCACATGCATAAAACAAACACAAACGTGCACCTCCATTTAGGTGTAGCGATTTATTAAAACAAATAAAAGGCAATAAAAATCCACTCACTAGTTAAAAGTGGATCAAGGCTTGTCATAAACCCATATAGACAACCTTAGGATCATCATCGGGCTGCAGAACTGGCTAAGCAGGCAGCCATCAGTAACAGAGTTCTTAAGACTGTCTGCCCAGCTCTGCAGCCCCACGGGGATCCTGTAGAGGTCTATATGGTTTTATGACAAGCCTTGATCCACTTTTACTAGTGAGTGCATTTTTATTTTCTTTTATTTGTTTTAAAAAATCACTACACCCAGACAGAGGCACCCTTTTGTGTTTGTTTTATGGTAGTAGATTTGTCACTGACTGAACGATTGTTAAAGGAAATCTATACTGAAAGCAATATGGAGCCTGTCATTGATGATATCCTGGCAAATGTATTAGTTGTCTGGCTATCTCTGCCATCACCAAGTTTAAGATCAAGACAGTCAAAGTGAATTCAGAGTTCTCAAGCTGCATAATTATTCTGGGTTGGTGACTCAAAAAGTAATGAAACCATGGGGCTAGACTGACAACTAGATGTGTCCATGTGTTCTTACATACACTGTTCAAAAAAAATGAAAGGAACACTTCGAAAACACATCCGATCTCAATGGAGAAAAATATCATGCTGGATATCTATACTGATATGGACTGGGTAATGTGTTAGGAATGTAAGGATGCCCCATCGTTTCATGGAAATGAAAATAATCAACTTATAGAGGACTGAATTCAAAGACACCCCAAAAATCAAAGTGAAAAAATTATGCAGCAAGCTAGTCCATTTTGCTGAAATGTCATTGCAGCAACTCAAAATGGTACTCAGTAGTTTGTATGGCCCCACATGCTTGTATGCATGCCTGTCAGGGCATGCTCCTAATGAGACTATGGATGGTATCCTGGATATTGCTTCCCAGATCTGGACCAGGGCATCACTGAGCTCTTGGACAGTCTGAGGTGCTATCTGGTGCCGTTGGATGGACCGAAACATGATATCCCAGAGGTGTTCTATTGGACTTAGGTCAGACGTTCATCCTCCACGAACTGCCTGTATACTCTCGCGTTGTCATGCACCAGGAGGAACCCAGGACCCACTGCGCCAGCGTAGAGTCTGACAATGGGTCCACGGAATTTATCCCGATGCCTAATGGCAGGCAGGGTGCCATTGTCTAGCCTGTAGAGGTCTGTGCGTCCCTTCTCCAGACCCTTTCACGTCTGTCACATGTGCTCAGGGTGAACCTGCTCTCATCTGTGAAAAGCACAGGGCACCAGTGGTGGACCTGCCAATTCTGGTGTGCAATGGCAAATGCCAATCGAGCTCTATGGTGCCAGGCAGTGAGCACAGGGCCCACTAGAGGACATCGGGCCCTCAGGCCACACTCATGAAGTCTGTTTCTGTTTGTTTGGTTAGAGACATTCACACCAGTGACCTGCTGGAGGTCATTTTGTATGGCTCTGGCAGTGCTCATTCTGTTCCTCCTTGCACTGGTCCTGTTGATGGGTTAAGACCTTCTATGACCCTGTCCAGCTCTCCTAGAGTAACGTCTGGTCTCCTGGAATTTCCTCTATGCTTTTGAGACTGTGCTGGGAGACACGGCCAACCTTCTAGCAATGACACTTATTGATCTGACATCCTGGGGGAGTTGGACTGTCTGTATCGCCTGTATGGCTTCATGCTACCAGTAGTGATATTGACCCTAGCCAAATGCAAAACTAGTGAAAAACAGTCCAAAAAAGATGAGTAGGGAACAAATGTCAGTGGCTTCCACCTGTAAAACCATTCCTGTTTTGGGGGTCGTCTCATTGTTGCCCATCTAGTGCACATGTTGTTAATTTCATTAAAACCAAAGCAGCTGAAACTGATTAACAACCCCCTCTGCTACTTAACTGACCAGATCAATATCCCAGGAGTTTAATTGACTTGATGCTATACTAAATATTAAAAAGTGTTCCTTTAATTTTTTTGAGCAGTGTTTTCCCTTTAGGAAGAATGATTGAATGATGTTAGGTCACGCCCAGAGCTCCCTCTAGTGATAATTGTTGTGGTTAATACAAAAACTAACTATAGAGCAAGCACATACCGCAGAACACGAGAGAAACATTAAAAAAATGACTTCCAGATGAACACTGCAGTAACAAAAGATATGCTACTATAAATACAGTATGTTTCCCATTATTTATTATAGGTATTAAGTAATGTGAAGTGAATTATTTCTTAGGAATCAGAATTTGGATGAAATTTTCATTATTCGGATCTATCCTAATCTCTGAATCACAATAGTAACATATTTCAAGAAATCCGAAATAAATTCATACATATTCATCTGTTTCATTTGGATGGCATGATGCAAAAGTTTGGGCCTTTTGTTAATGTTTGAAGCATCTGAAATAAGGTAATGACCTGACAAATGATCCGAATTGATTCGGATCCATTTCATTATTATTTTTCATTAACATTTTTCATTATTATAAAAATACACTACATATGAAATGGAAACATACTGAAATAAATACAGCAAGATATAAAAGTGAAATAAGATGATGATTTCTATCTATTGTGTTTGGGTTGGATAGAGGTGAATCCATCAGAATCTCTGAATTATAACAAATTATTTCAAAATAATTTCGATCCATTTGTACTTTCGGATCCATTTCATTTTGTTTTTGTATTAACGTTTTTCATTAGTATAAAAAAATGCACTACACATGAAATGGAAACATATTGAAATAAATACAGTAAGCTATAAATTGAAAAAAGATGATTCCTATTTATTGTGTTCGGGTTGTATAGAGCTGGATCCATCAGAATCTCTGAATCATAACATACCAAATGAATCCAAAATTAATTTAATTCCATTCATTACTTTTTTATGTCAGTCAATATTGTCCAATCAGCTCATTATATTTCTCTTTGTGGGTTGGACTAGCAGAGACGACTCAGAGTAAATAAGTAATCTCCAGAAATAACGAATGAACACATTAAAATGAATATAGCCAATCTTCCAAAATAACTACTGAAATTATGAATACATTTGGAACAACAAATCCAAGCATATGATATTAGGTACACCTGTTCAATTGCCTGGCAACACAAATTGCTAATCAGCCAATCACATGGCAGCAACTCAATGCATTTAGGCATCTAGACATGGTTCAAACCGAGCATCAGAATGGGAAAGAAAGGTGATTTAAGTGACTTTGAATGTGGCATGGGTATTTGTGCCAGATGGGCTGGTCTGAGTATTTAAGGTCTGAGAATTTAAAAAACTGATGATCTACAGGAATTTTCACGCACAACCATCTCAAGGGAAATAGAGACTCATCAGCCCAGATAACGTTTTTCCACTCTTCTACTGACCAATTTTGGTGAGCCTGTGTGAATTGTAGTCTCCGTTTTCTGTTCTTAGCTGATACGAGTGGCACCCGGTGTGGTCTTCTGCTGCTGTAGCCCATCTGCTTCAAGGTTCGACGTGTTGTGCGTTCAGAGATAGTATTCGCATACCTTGGTTGTAACGAGTGGTTATTTGAGTCACTGTTGCCTTTCTATCATCTTGAACCAGTCTGCCCATTCTCCTCTCACCTCAGACACCAACATGGCATTTTTGTCCATACAGCTGCCACTCGCTGGATATTTTCTCTTTTTCAGACCATTCTCTGCAAACCCTAGAGATGGTTGAGAGTAAAAATTCCAGTAGATCGGCAGTTTTTTAAATACTCAGACCAGCCAGTCGGGCACCAACAACCACGCAACATTCAAAGTCACTTAAGTCCCCATTATTTCCCATTCTGATACTCAGTTTGAACTTCAGCTAGTCTTCTTCACCACATCAAGATGCATTGAGTTGCTGCCATGTGATTGGCTGATTAGGAGTTTCTTACCAAGCAATTGAACAGATGTACCTAAAAAAGTGGCCAGTGAGTGTATAAAGGATATGCACATAAAGACCTGCTTCTGAAGACGTCACATATTGATGATGAAACGCGTCAAGCGACACTTCAGGTGCCTCATGTCTGGTCTAATTTGGACTGCATGCTGAGTTATTGGCGGCTTCCAAACATACTGGAGAAACATTGCCTAATTGTTTTTTTTGGCACATTGCTTTTTACTGTAAGATGTTTTTACTAAATAAATAAGCGTTTTACACACTATGAGAGGATTCTTCTTCTCTTTTCGGATTACCTGTTAACTGAGCCACTGGAGTATCAGTGGGTCAGCTGGCAAGGAGAGGGCATGCATACAAGGTGCCAGTTAGCAGGTTCGATCCAGTCCTTTGGTGACCACAAAGCACAGTTTGACTGTTCTTGTTATAAAACAAGGGGGTTATTGCAGTCTGGTGAGTGTGGAGTGTTCTTAAGTGCATGTGGAGAAATAATAGCGATGTTTCTGGATAGAAACACTCTTCTTATTTCTTTATGGACTTTTATTCACATTTGGACTTTTGCTTCTTTGGATATTACAAATCTATAGAGATATGTCATAACAAATCAGCATTAATACATTATTTACACATATGGTTAATTGATTGCAAGCGCTGTCTGACCTATATGTTTTTTTAGATCTTTTGAGATATGAGATAGCAGCTGCACTTACATTTATTGTTTGGAGTTATTTACACTATTTTTACATCTTTTTTAATTTTAATTAGATTGATACTTTTTGCAGCCATAAACATTTTTTATTTTATTGAAAAAAAATTGATGTGGACACTTTTTTCAATTGGTCACAATACAAAGAACAAGGACATTGAACATGAAGTATTTAAATCCTTGAAAAATGCCCTGGATAAACAAGTTCACACTTTGTGGGATATATTAACATTGGAAAAATATATCAAACACAACCTTGCTCCCAGGAGGCTGCGCTGGGACTTGGCACCCAATGATGGTCTGGAGGACAAAGAATTAGAGGAGGAGTGGTATACATTCCTTAAATTGAGTAAAAAGAACTTGTTAGATGTTATTATCTAGAAGGAGGAAAACACTGTTATTGCTTAAAGTGGAGTTCCGATCTTTTTATTTTTTTAATTAAACGTTGGCACTAGTACTGGCACTCTGCTGCACATGAGAGTCGTCAAAATTTACCAGCAAGTGCTAACAGATCAGGCCTGATTCTGCGAACATTGCGGTTTTGTGTACAATGTATCAAGTGACAGTGACCTACTGACACTGCACTTGCTGGGGGAGAAGGGGTGGGTAAGCGTAGGGGCTAAAGGCAGGTGCTGGGGCTGATCCCGCTAACACTGCGTTTTTGGGGATACTATACTAATGTGAACGCTGGTATAGTGCTGATCCGTTCCGACACTATACTAGCAATGGAGGTTTATTGTGTATGAGCGTCTTCCTGGCAATCAAGGGTTTAAATGTGATTACTGGTGTACTGATGGGCAATCTGACGCCATCTGCGAGGGGCATGAAAACCATGGGAACGCGAATCACGTATATATATATGTGCTTTAGCGCACCTGTAGCAGTATTTCTGCTTTAGGGCGTTCAGGAAGCGGTTACAGAAGCGGTTTGTGTTACGGCACTGCTTTACTTCAACTGACAATTGCGTGGTCATGTAACGCTGCACCAAAATCAAATTTACGTTCTTTTTTCCCCACGAATTGGGCTTTCTTTTGGTAGTATTTCATCGCCTGTACGTTTTTTATTTTTTGCGCTACAAAAAAAAAAAAAGACCGACAATTTTAAGAAAAAAAACAATATTTTTGACATTTTGCTATAAAACATGTACAGTAAAAAAAAATGTAAAAATCAACTTTCGTCATAATTTTCATCCAAAAAGTATTCTGTGACATGTCTTTGCTAAACAAAAAAAAATCCCAATACGTGTAAATGATGGCGTTTACAGATAGCGGTATAGATACTGGATTTTTTTAATACTAATAATAGTGTCGATCAGCAACTTATGGCGGGACATTCTGACACTGGGAGGAGGAACTGATTTGGGGTCACTGACATCCCCAGTGACACCAATACAGTGATCCGGACTCCGGCGGGTAATCACCGGCCGGGACCAGGTGATTGACACCCGTAGCTGTGATCGGTGCCGCGGGTAGGGCGATCGCGCGCTCCCCTACCCCTGAATGCAGGATCATGTTTATATACGTGATCCTGCGCACAGGGGCCGCCTTGTAGCAGTATATGTACTGTGGGCGGTCCCCTAGGGGTTAACCTCAAGCTCGGAAGAAGAACTTCCATAGTGCTTAATGATTATTTTCCTTTATTAAATAAAAATATTGCATTCAAGTTGTAAATTGAACAAGAGATGTGCCTGCAGTAAACAGAGAACCAATGCCACAATTATGTAAGAATCACCCCTCGGGGATGGCTGACTTAGGCAGCACTCATTGTCTCCAGCTCGCTTTCCCAGACCACTAAGCTCCACGAAAACCTTTGCCATGTCATACACCTAACGTGGGGCTCGAACCCACGACCCTGAGATTGAGTCTCATGCTCTACTGACTGAGCTAGTTAGGTCACAGGGGGGAGCTTATTGGTCCAGGAGAGGGAATATCCAGGTAATATCTGGATTGGTAATTGGATTTGGAGCAGACAAAGCAGATTTATACCTTTAATACAGTACTTTAACTTTAATAGATGGTGTGAATTCTTTTATGAATGGTCCTTTTAAAGACCAAGCCTAATGAATTAAAGGATAAGTTCTTCTTCCAGGACATGTTACATGTTCCACTTGTTTTTAAGGTGGAACATGTAACATGTGCCTACTCCTGCAGCTCTCCCCCCGATCCCTCTCTCCCTGTGACAGCGATCCGGGGATCTTCTCCCCGTACCTACTGTGACCAAAAAGAGCATGGCCCTGCGGGGCTCCGCCCATACGGTCAAGTCATCCATCTACACATCAGTGTCCACCCTCAAAGAGCTTGCAATCTAATGTCCCTAACTCACATAGATACATATACTAGGACCAATTAACCTACCGGCATGTATTTGGAGTGTGGGAGGAAACCGGAGTACCCGGAGGAAACCCACTCAAGCACAGGGAGAACATGCAAACTCCAGGCAGCTAGTGCCGTGGTTGGGTTTCAAACCGACGACCCTAGTGCTAGGCGGAAGTGCTAACCACGTAGCCACTGTGCTGCCCAATCTCTATCATTAATTCTATCTGACAGATTGTAGAGCTCCGGGAAGTCAGCTGTGGCTGTAGTTCCGGGAGCCTGATGCTGGACCTTCTAACTACAAAGTGGATGAATTCCTGGAATTCAGCTTTAATGTTGAAGAAAAGCCTAACTCTAACTTTTCTCACAAATATCCCCTCCCCCCTCCTCCTACCTATCCTGCCTAACATGTATATAAAAAAAAAAAGATCTGTGTACTTATCTATTTTCAATCTGGCCATGTGATCCCACAACTTTGACTCCCCTGTGTAATGGCTGATCCCTCAGTAATGGATGTGAATTCCAGGAGGCATGGCCCAGCCATTTTCGGTCCTGCCTTCTCTCCTGCAGCAGGCAGTCACTGAGACAGGGGAGCTGGAGCTGCAGGATCACGTGACTGGAGTGGATTTAAAATAGGTAAGTACACACATCTTTGTTATACAGGATAGGTGGGAGAAGGGGGGAGAGTCAGTCTGGGATGTCAGTGGTTGGGGGTAGGTGAGTGTCAGTTTGGAGTGTCAGTGCTGGGGGTAGGCAGGTGTCAGTTTGGGATGTCACTGCTTAAGGATAGGTGGGTGTCAGTGGTTGGGGTAGGTGGGAGTCAGATGTTGGGGTAGGTGTCGGTGGTTGGGGGTAGATGGGTGTCAGTCTGGGGTGTCAGTTGTTGGGGGTAGGTGGGTGTCTTGCTGTGGTGTCAGTGGGTGGGGGTAGATGGGTGTTAGTCTGGGGTGTCAGTTGTTGGGGGTAGGTGAGTGTCTTGCTGTGGTGTCAGTGGGTGGGGGTAGGTGGGTGTCAAACAGGGGTGTACATGGTTGGGGGTAGATGTGTGTCAGTCTTGGGTCTCAGTAGTTCGGGGTAGGTGGGTGTCAGTGGTTGGGGGTGGGTGGGTTTCAGTTTGGATGTCAATGGTTGGGGGTAGGTGGCTGTTAGTCTGGGGTGTCAGTGGTTGGGGGTAGGTGGGTTTCAATTTGAGATGTCAGTGGTTGGGGGAGGGGGGTAGGTGGGTATCAGTGGTTTGGGGTGATGGGTGTCAGTGATTGGGAGTAGGTGGGTGTCAGTCTGGGGTGTCAGTGGTTGGGGGTAGGTGGGTGTCAGTCTGGGATGTCAGTTGTTGTGGGTAGGTGGGTGTCTTTCTGTGGTGTCAGTGGGTGGGGGTAGGTAGGTAGGTATCAATCTGGGGTGTCAGTGGTTGGGGGTGATGGGTGTCAGGCTGGGGTGTCAGTGGTTGGGGGTAGGTTGGTGTCAGTTTTGAGTGTCAGTGGTTGGGTGTAGATGGGTTTCAGTCTCGGGTGACAGTGGTTGGGGGTAGGTGAGAGTCAGACGTTGGGGGTAGGTGTCAGTGGTTGGGAGTATTTGGGTGTAAGTCTGGGGTATCAGTGGTTGGGGGTTATGGGTGTCAGTCTTGGGTATCAGTGGTTGGGGGTAGGTAGGTATCAGTCTGGGGTGTCAGTGGTTGGGGGTGATGGGTGTCAGTCTGGGGTATCAGTGGTTGGGGGTAGGTAGGTGTAAGTGGTCGGGTATAGGTGAGAGGCGATGGCTGGAGAAAACACACAATACTGCCTCTTTTCTGACACATTGACACAGATTATGTCACGTGAGAGAAAAAAAAACAGCCCCCCTGCCCCTGGTTGCCCCAACTATCTGTCCTTCGTAACAGAGGGGTCTTATCTTCCTCCCCTTCATCACAGTTGTGACTGCGCACACAGACCAGATAGCAGGGTGGGATTTACACTAGAATATTAATAATAAAAATCATCGTCATCATCACCTGCGTTTATATGCAATCAGAGGAGCCCTCCCATCGCACATAGAGGCATTGTGAAGAGTGTAAAAGTAAATCCCAGGCAGGAGGAGGAGAGCGCGAGCGACACCAGTTACCTAGTGATTGCTCCTTTGTATAGTGTTTATTGCTCTTTGTCCTGGGGTGGTAGGTTGGTGTCAGTGGTTGGGGGTGATGGGTGTTAGTCTGGGGTATCAGTGGTGGAGGGTAGGTGGGAGTCAGACGTTGGGGGTAGGTGTCAGTGGTTGGGAGTATTTGGGTGTCAGTCTGGGGTATCAGTGGTTGGGGGTTATGGGTGTCAGTCTTGGTTATCAGTGGTTGGGGGTGGGTAGGTATCAGTCTGGGGTGTCAGTGGTTGGGGGTGATGGGTGTCAGTCTGGGGTATCAGTGGTGGGGGGTAGGTGGGAGTAAGACATTGGGGGTAGGTGTCAGTGATTATGAATATTTGGGTGTCAGTATTGGGTATCAGTGGTTGGGGGTAGGTAGGTATCAGTCTGGGGTGTCAGTGGTTGGGGGTGATGGGTGTCAGTCTGGGGTATCAGTGGTTGAGGGTAGGTAGGTGTCAGTCTGGGGTGTCAGTGGTTGGGGGTGACGGGTGTCAGTCTGGGGTATCAGTGGTTGGGGGTAGGTGTCAGTGGTTTGGAGTATTTCGGATTCAGGCTGGGGTGTCAGTGGTTTGGGGTAGGTGGATGTCAGTGGTTGGGGTAGCTGGGAGTCAGACGTTGGGGGTAGGTGTCAGTTGTAGGGATTATTTGGGTGTCAGACTGGGGTGTCAGTGGTTGGAGGTAGGTGGGTTTCAATTTGAGATGTCAGTGGTTGGGGGGGGGTAGGTGGGTGTCAGTGTTTGGGTGTAGATAGGTTTCAGTCTGCGGTGTCAGTAATTGGGGGTAGGTGGGAGTCAGATGTTGGGGGTAGATGTCAGTGGTTGGGAGTATTTAGGTGTCAGATTGGGGTGTCAGTGGTTGGGTGTAGATGGGTTTCTGTCTGGGGTGTCAGTGGTTGGGGGTGATAGGTGTCAGTCTGGGGTATCAGTGGTTGGGGGTAGGTAGGTGTCAGTGGTTGGGGGTGATGGGTGTCAGTCTGGGGTATCAGTGGTTGGGGGTGGGTAGGTGTCAGTCTGGGATGTCAGTGGTTGGGGATAGGAGGGTGTCAGTCTGGGATATCAGTGGTTGGGGGTAGGTAGGTATCAATCTGGGGTGTCAGTGGTTGGGGGTGATGGGTGTCAGTCTGGGGTATCAGTGGTTGGGGGTAGGTAGGTGTCAGTCTGGGGTGTCAGTGGTTGGGGATAGGTGGGTGTCAGTCTGGGATATCAGTGCTTAGGGGTAGGTATCAATCTGGGGTGTCAGTGGTTGGGGGTGATGGGTGTCAGTCTGGGGTATCAGTGGTTTGGGGTAGGTAGGTGTCAGTCTGGGGTGTCAGTGGTTGGGGGTGATGGGTGTCAGTCTTGGGTATCAGTGGTCTGGGGTAGGTAGGTGTCAGTCTGGGGTGTCAGTGGTTGGGGGTAGGTATCAGTCTGGGGTGTCAGTGGTTGGGGGTGATGGGTGTCAGTCTGGGGTATCAGTGGTTGGGGGTAGGTAGGTGTCAGTCTGGGGTGTCAGTGGTTGGGGATAGGTGGGTGTTAGTCTGGGATATCACTGGTTGGGGGTAGGTAGGTAGGTATCAATCTGGGGTGTCAGTGGTTGGGGGTGATGGGTGTCAGTCTGGGGTATCAGTGGTTGGGGGTAGGTAGGTGTCAGTCTGGGGTGTCAGTGGTTTGGGATAGGTGGGTGTCAGTCTGGGATATCAGTGCTTGGGGTAGGTAGGTAGGTATCAATCTGGGGTGTCAGTGGTTGGGGGTGATGGGTGTCAGTCTGGGGTATCAGTGGTTTGGGGTAGGTAGGTGTAAGTCTGGGGTGTCAGTGGTTGAGGGTGATGGGTGTCAGTCTGGGTTGTCAGTGGTTGGGGGTGATGGGTGTCAGTCTTGGGTATCAGTGGTTGGGGGTAGGTAGGTATCAGTCTGGGGTGTCAGTGGTTTGGGGTAGGTAGGTGTCAGTCTGGGGTGTCAGTGGTTGGGGATAGGTGGGTGTCAGTCTGGGATATCAGTGCTTGGGGGTAGGTAGGTAGGTATCAATCTGGGGTGTCAGTGGTTGGGAGTGATGGGTGTCGGTCTTGGGTATCAGTGGTTGGGGGTAGGTAGGTATCAGTCTGGGGTTTCAGTGGTTTGGGGTAGGTAGGTGTCAGTGGTCGGGTATAGGTGAGGGGCGGTGGCTGGAAACAACACAAAATTCTGCCTCTTTTCTGACACATTGACACAGATTATGTCACGTGAGAGAAAAAAAAACAGCCCCCCTGCCCCTGGTTGCCCCAACTATCTGTCCTTCGTAACAGAGGGGTCTTATCTTCCTCCCCTTCATCACAGTTGTGACTGCGCACACCGACCAGATAGCAGGGTGGGCTTTACACTAGAATATTAATAATAAAAATCATCGTCATCATCACCTGCGTTTATATGCAATCAGAGGCGCCCTCCCATCGCACATAGAGGCATTGTGAAGAGTGTAAATCCCAGGCAGGAGGAGGAGAGCGCGAGCGACACCAGTTACTTAGTGAACGCTGCCTTGCATTGTGAACCTTGCTCCAGGTAGGGGTAGGTAGGTATCAGTCTGGGGTGTCAGTGGTTGGGGGTGATGGGTGTCAGTCTTGGGTATCAGTGGTCTGGGGTAGGTAGGTGTCAGTCTGGGGTGTCAGTGGTTGGGGGTTGGTATCAGTCTGGGGTGTCAGTGGTTGGGGGTGATGGGTGTCAGTCTGGGGTATCAGTGGTTGGGGGTAGGTAGGTGTCAGTCTGGGGTGTCAGTGGTTGGGGATAGGTGGGTGTCAGTCTTGGATATCAGTGGTTGGGGGTAGGTAGGTACGTAGGTATCAATCTGGGGTGTCAGTGGTTGGGGGTGATGGGTGTCAGTCTGGGGTGTCAGTGGTTGGGGATAGGTGGGTGTCAGTCTGGGATATCAGTGCTTGGGGGTAGGTATCAATCTGGGGTGTCAGTGGTTGGGGGTGATGGGTGTCAGTCTTTGGTATCAGTGGTTTGGGGTAGGTAGGTGTCAGTCTGGGGTGTCAGTGGTTGGGGGTGATGGGTGTCAGTCTTGGGTATCAGTGGTCTGGGGTAGGTAGGTATCAGTCTGGGGTTTCAGTGGTTGGGGGTGATGGGTGTCAGTCTTGGGTATCAGTGGTTGGGGGTAGGTAGGTATCAGTCTGGGGTGTCAGTGGTTGGGGGTGATGGGTGTCAGTTGTTGGGGGTAGGTAGGTTTCAGTCTGGGGTGTCAGTGGTTGGGGGTGGTGGGTGTCAGTCTTGGGTATCAGTGGTTGGGGGTAGGTAGGTATCAGTCTGGGGTGTCAGTGGTTTGGGGTAGGTAGGTGTCAGTGGTCGGGTATAGGTGAGAGGCGGTGGCTGGAAACAACACAAAATTCTGCCTCTTTTCTGACACATTGACTCAGATTATGTCACGTGAGAGAAAAAAAAACAGCCCCCCTGCCCCTGGTTGCCCCAACTATCTGTCCTTCGTATCAGAGGGGTCTTATCTTCCTCCCCTTCATCACAGTTGTGACTGCGCACACAGACCAGATAGCAGGGTGGGCTTTACACTAGAATATTAATAATAAAAATCATCGTCATCATCACCTGCGTTTATATGCAATCAGAGGCGCCCTCCCATCGCACATAGAGGCATTGTGAAGAGTGTAAATCCCAGGCAGGAGGAGGAGAGCGCGAGCGACACCAGTTACTTAGTGAACGCTGCCTTGCATTGTGAACCTTGCTCCAGGTAGGGGTAGGTAGGTATCAGTCTGGGGTGTCAGTGGTTGGGGGTGATGGGTGTCAGTCTTGGGTATCAGTGGTCTGGGGTAGGTAGGTGTCAGTCTGGGGTGTCAGTGGTTGGGGGTGATGGGTGTCAGTCTGGGGTATCAGTGGTTGGGGGTAGGTAGGTGTCAGTCTGGGGTGTCAGTGGTTGGGGATAGGTGGGTGTCAGTCTTGGATATCAGTGGTTGGGGGTAGGTAGGTATCAATCTGGGGTGTCAGTGGTTGGGGGTGATGGGTGTCAGTCTGGGGTGTCAGTGGTTGGGGGTAGGTAGGTGTCAGTCTGGGGTGTCAGTGGTTGGGGGTGATGAGTGTCAGTCTGGGGTATCAGTGGTTGGGGGTAGGAAGGTGTCAGTCTGGGTGTCAGTGGTTGGGGGTAGGTGGGTGTCAGTGGTTGGGGGTGATGGGTGTCAGTCTGGGGTATCAGTGGTCTGGGGTAGGTAGGTGTCAGTCTGGGGTGTAAGTGGTTGGGGGTGATGGGTGTCAGTGGTCGGGTATAGGTGAGGGGCGGTGGCTGGAAACAACACACAATACTGTCTCTTTCCTGACACACTGACTCAGATTATATCACGTGAGAGAAAAAAAACAGCCCCCCTGCCCCTGGTTGCCCCAACTATCTGTCCTTCGTATCAGAGGGGTCTTATCTTCCTCCCCTTCATCACAGTTGTGACTGCGCACACAGACCAGATAGCAGGGTGGGATTTACACTAGAATATTAATAATAAAAATCATCGTCATCATCACTTGCGTTTATATGCAATCAGAGGCGCCCTCCCATCGCACATAGAGGCATTGTGAAGAGTGTAAATCCCAGGCAGGAGGAGGAGAGCGCGAGCGACACCAGTTACTTAGTGAACGCTGCCATGCATTGTGAACCTTGCTCCAGGTAGGGGTAGGTAGGTATCAATCTGGGGTGTCAGTGGTTGGGGGTGATGGGTGTCAGTCTGGGGTGTCAGTGGTTGGGGATAGGTGGGTGTCAGTCTGGGATATCAGTGCTTGGGGGTAGGTAGGTATCAATCTGGGGTGTCAGTGGTTGGGGGTGATGGGTGTCAGTCTTTGGTATCAGTGGTTTGGGGTAGGTAGGTGTCAGTCTGGCGTGTCAGTGGTTGGGGGTGATGGGTGTCAGTCTTGGGTATCAGTGGTCTGGGGTAGGTAGGTATCAGTCTGGGGTTTCAGTGGTTGGGGGTGATGGGTGTCAGTCTTGGGTATCAGTGGTTGGGGGTAGGTAGGTATCAGTCTGGGGTGTCAGTGGTTGGGGTTGATGGGTGTCAGTCTTGGGTATCAGTTGTCTGGGGTAGGTAGGTGTCAGTCTGGGGTGTCAGTGGTTGGGGGTTGATATCAGTCTGGGGTGTCAGTGGTTGGGGGTGATGGGTGTCAGTCTGGGGTATCAGTGGTTGGGGGTAGGTAGGTGTCAGTCTTGGGTGTCAGTGTTTGGGGATAGGTAGGTGTCAGTCTGGGGTGTCAGTGGTTTGGGGTGATGGGTGTAAGTCTGGGGTTTCAGTGGCTGGGGATAGGTAGGTGTCAGTCTGGGTGTCAGTGGTTGGGGGTGATGGGTGTCAGTCTGGGGTATCAGTGGTCTGGGGTAGGTAGGTGTCAGTGGTTGGGGATAGGTAGGTGTCAGTCTGGGGTGTCAGTGGTTGGGGGTTGGTATCAGTCTGGGGTGTCAGTGGTTGGGGTGATGGGTGTCAGTCTGGGGTATCAGTGGTTGGGGGTAGGTAGGTGTCAGTGGTTGGGGATAGGTGGGTGTCATTCTTGGATATCAGTGGTTGGGGGTAGGTAGGTATCAATCTGGGGTGTCAGTGGTTGGGGGTGATGGGTGTCAGTCTGGGGTGTCAGTGGTTGGGGATAGGTGGGTGTCAGTCTGGGATATCAGTGCTTGGTGGTAGGTAGGTATCAATCTGGGGTGTCAGTGGTTGGGGGTGATGGGTGTCAGTCTTTGGTATCAGTGGTTTGGGGTAGGTAGGTGTCAGTCTGGGGTGTCAGTGGTTCGGGGTGATGGGTGTCAGTCTTGGGTATCAGTGGTCTGGGGTAGGTAGGTATCAGTCTGGGGTTTCAGTGGTTGGGGGTGATGGGTGTCAGTCTTGGGTATCAGTGGTTGGGGGTAGGTAGGTATCAGTCTGGGGTGTCAGTGGTTGGGGGTGATGAGTGTCAGTTGTTGGGGTTAGGTAGATATCAGTCTGGGGTGTCAGTGGTTGAGGGTGGTGGGTGTCAGTCTTGGGTATCAGTGGTTGGGGGTAGGTAGGTATCAGTCTGGGGTGTCAGTGGTTTGGGGTAGGTAGGTGTCAGTGGTCGGGTATAGGTGAGGGGCGGTGGCTGGAAACAACACAAAATTCTGCCTCTTTTCTGACACATTGACACAGATTATGTCACGTGAGAGAAAAAGAAACAGCCCCCCTGCCCCTGGTTGCCCCAACTATCTGTCCTTCGTATCAGAGGGGTCTTATCTTCCTCCCCTTCATCACAGTTGTGACTGCGCACACAGACCAGTTAGCAGGGTGGGCTTTACACTAGAATATTAATAATAAAAATCATCGTCATCATCACCTGCGTTTATATGCAATCAGAGGCGCCCTCCCATCGCACATAGAGGCATTGTGAAGAGTGTAAATCCCAGGCAGGAGGAGGAGAGCGCGAGCGACACCAGTTACTTAGTGAACGCTGCCTTGCATTGTGAACCTTGCTCCAGGTAGGGGTAGGTAGGTATCAGTCTGGGGTGTCAGTGGTTGGGGGTGATGGGTGTCAGTCTTGGGTATCAGTGGTCTGGGGTAGGTAGGTGTCAGTCTGGGGTGTCAGTGGTTGGGGGTTGGTATCAGTCTGGGGTGTCAGTGGTTGGGGGTGATGGGTGTCAGTCTGGGGTATCAGTGGTTGGGGGTAGGTAGGTGTCAGTCTGGGGTGTCAGTGGTTGGGGATAGGTGGGTGTCAGTCTTGGATATCAGTGGTTGGGGGTAGGTAGGTACGTAGGTATCAATCTGGGGTGTCAGTGGTTGGGGGTGATGGGTGTCAGTCTGGGGTGTCAGTGGTTGGGGATAGGTGGGTGTCAGTCTGGGATATCAGTGCTTGGGGGTAGGTATCAATCTGGGGTGTCAGTGGTTGGGGGTGATGGGTGTCAGTCTTTGGTATCAGTGGTCTGGGGTAGGTAGGTGTCAGTCTGGCGTGTCAATGGTTGGGGGTGATGGGTGTCAGTCTTGGGTATCAGTAGTCTGGGGTAGGTAGGTATCAGTCTGGGGTTTCAGTGGTTGGGGGTGATGGGTGTCAGTCTTGGGTATCAGTGGTTGGGGGTAGGTAGGTATCAGTCTGGGGTGTCAGTGGTTGGGGGTGATGGGTGTCAGTTGTTGGGGGTAGGTAGGTATCAGTCTTGGGTGTCAGTGGTTGGTGGTGGTGGGTGTCAGTCTTGGGTATCAGTGGTTGGGGGTAGGTAGGTATCAGTCTGGGGTGTCAGTGGTTTGGGGTAGGTAGGTGTCAGTGGTCGGGTATAGGTGAGAGGCGGTGGCTGGAAACAACACAAAATTCTGCCTCTTTTCTGACACATTGACTCAGATTATGTCACGTGGGAGAAAAAAATACAGCCCCCCTGCCCCTGGTTGCCCCAACTATCTGTCCTTCGTAACAGAGGGGTCTTATCTTCCTCCCCTTCATCACAGTTGTGACTGCGCACACAGACCAGATAGCAGGGTGGGCTTTACACTAGAATATTAATAATAAAAATCATCGTCATCATCACCTGCGTTTATATGCAATCAGAGGCGCCCTCCCATCGCACATAGAGGCATTGTGAAGAGTGTAAATCCCAGGCAGGAGGAGGAGAGCGCGAGCGACACCAGTTACTTAGTGAACGCTGCCTTGCATTGTGAACCTTGCTCCAGGTAGGAGTAGGTAGGTATCAGTCTGGGGTGTCAGTGGTTGGGGGTGATGGGTGTCAGTCTTGGGTATCAGTGGTCTGGGGTAGGTAGGTGTCAGTCTGGGGTGTCAGTGGTTTGTGGTGATGGGTGTAAGTCTGGGGTTTCAGTGGCTGGGGATAGGTAGGTGTCAGTCTGGGTGTCGGTGGTTGGGGGTGATGGGTGTCAGTCTGGGGTGTCAGTGGTTGGGGGTGATGGGTGTAAGTCTTGGGTGTCAGTGGTTGGGGGTAGGTAGGTGTCAGTCTGGGGTGTCAGTGGTTGGGGGTGATGGGTGTCAGTCTGGGGTATCAGTGGTTGGGGGTAGGTAGGTGTCAGTCTGGGGGTCAGTGGTTGGGGGTAGGTGGGTGTCAGTGGTTGGGGGTGATGGGTGTCAGTCTGAGGTATCAGTGGTCTGGGGTAGGTAGGTGTCAGTCTGGGGTGTCAGTGGTTGGGGATAGGTGGGTGTCAGTCTGAGATATCAGTGCTTGGGGGTAGGTATCAATCTGGGGTGTCAGTGGTTGGGGGTGATGGGTGTCAGTCTGGGGTATCAGTGCTTGGGGGTAGGTAGGTGTCAGTCTGGGTGTCAGTGGTTGGGGGTAGGTGGGTGTCAGTGGTTGGGGGTGATGGGTGTCAGTCTGGGGTATCAGTGGTCTGTGGTAGGTAGGTGTCAGTCTGGGGTGTCAGTGGTTGGGGATAGGTGGGTGTCAGTCTGGGATATCAGTGCTTGGGGGTAGGTATCAATCTGGGGTGTCAGTGGTTGGGGGTGATGGGTGTCAGTCTGGGGTATCAGTGGTTTGGGGTAGGTAGGTGTCAGTATGGGGTGTCAGTGGTTGGGGGTGATGGGTGTCAGTCTGGGGTATCAGTGGTTGGGGGTGATGGGTGTCAGTCTTGGGTATCAGTGGTTGGGGGTAGGTAGGTATCAGTCTGAGGTGTCAGTGGTTGGGGGTAGGTAGGTGTCAGTGGTCGGGTATAGGTGAGAGGCGGTGGCTGGAAACAACACAAAATTCTGCCTCTTTTCTTACACATTGACACAGATTATGTCACGTGAGAGAAAAAAAAACAGCCCCCCTGCCCCTGGTTGCCCCAACTATCTGTCCTTCGTAACAGAGGGGACTTATCTTCGTCCCGTTCATCACGGTTGTGACTGCGCACACAGACCAGATAGCAGGGTGGGCTTTACACTAGAATATTAATAATAAAAATCATCGTCATCATCACCTGCGTTTATATGCAATCAGAGGCGCCCTCCCATCGCACATAGAGGCATTGTGAAGAGTGTAAATCCCAGGCAGGAGGAGGAGAGCGCGAGCGACACCAGTTACTTAGTGAACGCTGCCTTGCATTGTGAACCTTGCTCCAGGTAGGGGTAGGTAGGTATCAGTCTGGGGTGTCAGTGGTTGGGGGTGATGGGTGTCAGTCTTGGGTATCAGTGGTCTGGGGTAGGTAGGTGTCAGTCTGGGGTGTCAGTGGTTTGGGGTGATGGGTGTAAGTCTGGGGTTTCAGTGGCTGGGGATAGGTAGGTGACAGTCTGGGTGTCAGTGGTTGGGGGTGATGGGTGTCAGTCTGGGGTATCAGTGGCTGGGGTAGGTAGGTGTCAGTCTGGGGTGTCAGTGGTTGGGGGTGATGGGTGTAAGTCTTGGGTGTCAGTGGTTGGGGGTAGGTAGGTGTCAGTCTGGGGTGTCAGTGGTTGGGGGTGATGGGTGTCAGTCTGGGGTATCAGTGGTTGGGGGTAGGTAGGTGTCAGTCTGTGTGTCAGTAGTTGGAGGTAGGTGGGTGTCAGTGGTTGGGGGTGATGGGTGTCAGTCTGGGGTATCAGTGGTCTGGGGTAGGTAGGTGTCAGTCTGGGGTATCAGTGGTTGGGGGTAGGTAGGTGTCAGTCTGGGGTGTCAGTGGTTGGGGATAGGTGGATGTCAGTCTGGGATATCAGTGCTTGGGGGTAGGTATCAATCGGGGGTGTCAGTGGTTGGGGGTGATGGGTGTCAGTCTGGGGTATCAGTGGTTTGGGGTAGGTAGGTGTCAGTCTGGGGTGTCAGTGGTTGGGGGTGATGGGTGTCAGTCTTGGGTATGAGTGGTCTGGGGTAGGTAGGTGTCAGTCTGGGGTGTCAGTGGTTGGGGGTAGGTATCAGTCTGGGGTGTCAGTGGTTGGGGGTGATGGGTGTCAGTCTGGGGAATCAGTGGTTGGGGATAGGTGGGTGTCAGTCTGGGATATCAGTGTTTGGGGGTATGTAGGTAGGTAGGTAGGTATCAATCTGAGGTGTCAGTGGTTGGGGGTGATGGGTGTCAGTCTGGGGTGTCAGTGGTTGGGGATAGGTGGGTGTCAGTCTGGGATATCAGTGCTTGGGGGTAGGTATCAATCTGGGGTGTCAGTGGTTGGGGGTGATGGGTGTCAGTCTTTGGTATCAGTGGTTTGGGGTAGGTAGGTGTCAGTCTGGGGTGTCAGTGGTTGGGGGTGATGGGTGTCAGTCTTGGGTATCAGTGGTCTGTGGTAGGTAGGTATCAGTCTGGGGTTTCAGTGGTTGGGGGTGATGGGTGTCAGTCTTGGGTATCAGTGGTTGGGGGTAGGTAGGTATCAGTCTGGGGTGTCAGTGGTTGGGGGTGATGGGTGTCAGTTGTTGGGGGTAGGTAGGTTTCAGTCTGGGGTGTCAGTGGTTGGGGGTGGTGGGTGTCAGTCTTGGGTATCAGTGGTTGGGGGTAGGTAGGTATCAGTCTGGGGTGTCAGTGGTTTGGGGTAGGTAGGTGTCAGTGGTCGGGTATAGGTGAGAGGCGGTGGCTGGAAACAACACAAAATTCTGCCTCTTTTCTGACACATTGACACAGATTATGTCACGTGAGAGAAAAAAAAACAGCCCCCCTGCCCCTGGTTGCCCCAACTATCTGTCCTTCGTATCAGAGGGGACTTATCTTCGTCCCGTTCATCACGGTTCTGACTGCGCACACAGACCAGATAGCAGGGTGGGCTTTACACTAGAATATTAATAATAAAAATCATCGTCATCATCACCTGCGTTTATATGCAATCAGAGGCGCCCTCCCATCGCACATAGAGGCATTGTGAAGAGTGTAAATCCCAGGCAGGAGGAGGAGAGCGCGAGCGACACCAGTTACTTAGTGAACGCTGCCTTGCATTGTGAACCTTGCTCCAGGTAGGGGTAGGTAGGTATCAGTCTGGGATGTCAGTGGTTGGGGGTGATGGGTGTCAGTCTTGGGTATCAGTGGTCTGGGGTAGGTAGGTGTCAGTCTGGGGTGTCAGTGGTTTGGGGTGATGGGTGTAAGTCTGGGGTTTCAGTGGCTGGGGATAGATAGGTGTCAGTCTGGGTGTCAGTGGTTGGGGGTGATGGGTTTCAGTCTGGGGTATCAGTGGCTGGGGTAGGTAGGTGTCACTCTGGGGTGTCAGTGGTTGGGGGTGATGGGTGTAAGTCTTGGGTGTCAGTGGTTGGGGGTAGGTAGGTGTCAGTCTGGGGTGTCAGTGGTTGGGGGTGATGGGTGTCAGTCTTGGGTATCAGTGGTCTGGGGTAGGTAGGTGTCAGTCTGGGGTGTCAGTGGTTTGGGGTGATGGGTGTAAGTCTGGGGTTTCAGTGGCTGGGGATAGATAGGTGTCAGTCTGGGTGTCAGTGGTTGGGGGTGATGGGTTTCAGTCTGGGGTATCAGTGGTTGGGGGTGATGGGTGTAAGTCTTGGGTGTCAGTGGTTGGGGGTAGGTAGGTGTCAGTCTGGGGTGTCAGTGGTTGGGGGTGATGGGTGTCAGTCTGGGGTATCAGTGGTTGGGGGTAGGTAGGTGTCAGTCTGGGTGTCAGTGGTTGGGGGTAGGTGGGTGTCAGTGGTTGGGGGTGATGGGTGTCAGTCTGGGGTATCAGTGGTCTGGGGTAGGTAGGTGTCAGTCTGGGGTTTCAGTGGTTGCGGGTAGGTAGGTGTCAGTCTGGGGTGTCAGTGGTTGGGGATAGGTGGGTGTCAGTCTGGGATATCAGTGCTTGGGGGTAGGTATCAATCTGGGGTGTCAGTGGTTGGGGGTGATGGGTGTCAGTCTGGGGTATCAGTGGTTTGGGGTAGGTAGGTGTCAGTCTGGGGTGTCAGTGGTTGGGGGTGATGGGTGTCAGTCTTGGGTATCAGTGGTCTGGGGTAGGTAGGTGTCAGTCTGGGGTGTCAGTGGTTTGGGGTGATGGGTGTAAGTCTGGGGTTTCAGTGGCTGGGGATAGGTAGGTGTCAGTCTGGGTGTCAGTGGTTGGGGGTGATGGGTGTCAGTCTGGGGTATCAGTGGCTGGGGTAGGTAGGTGTCAGTCTGGGGTGTCAGTGGTTGGGGGTGATGGGTGTAAGTCTTGGGTGTCAGTGGTTGGGGGTAGGTAGGTGTCAGTCTGGGGTGTCAGTGGTTGGGGGTGATGGGTGTCAGTCTGGGGTATCAGTGGTTGGGGGTAGGTAGGTGTCAGTCTGGGTGTCAGTGGTTGGGGGTAGGTGGGTGTCAGTGGTTGGGGGTGATGGGTGTCAGTCTGGGGTATCAGTGGTCTGGGGTAGGTAGGTGTCAGTCTGGGGTGTCAGTGGTTGGGGGTGATGGGTGTAAGTCTTGGGTGTCAGTGGTTTGGGGTAGGTAGGTGTCAGTCTGGGGTGTCAGTGGTTGGGGGTGATGGGTGTCAGTCTGGGGTATCAGTGGTTGGGGGTAGGTAGGTGTCAGTCTGGGGTGTCAGTGGTTGGGGGTAGGTGGGTGTCAGTCTTGGATATCAGTGGTTGGGGGTAGGTAGGTATCAATCTGGGGTGTCAGTGGTTGGGGGTGATGGGTGTCAGTCTGGGGTGTCAGTGGTTGGGGATCGGTGGGTGTCAGTCTGGGATATCAGTGCTTGGGGGTAGGTAGGTATCAATCTGGGGTGTCAGTGATTGGGGGTGATGGGTGTCAGTCTTTGGTATCAGTGGTTTGTGGTAGGTAGGTGTCAGTCTGGGGTGTCAGTGGTTGGGGGTGATGGGTGTCAGTCTTGGGTATCAGTGGTCTGGGGTAGGTAGGTGTCAGTCTGGGGTGTCAGTGGTTGGGGGTTGGTATCAGTCTGGGCTGTCAGTGGTTGGGGGTGATGGGTGTCAGTCTGGGGTATCAGTGGTTGGGGGTAGGTAGGTGTCAGTCTGGGGTGTCAGTGGTTGGGGATAGGTGGGTGTCAGTCTTGGATATCAGTGGTTGGGGGTAGGTAGGTAGGTAGGTATCAATCTGGGGTGTCAGTGGTTGGGGGTGATGGTTGTCAGTCTTTGGTATCAGTGGTTTGTGGTAGGTAGGTATCAGTCTGGGGTTTCAGTGGTTGGGGGTGATGGGTGTCAGTCTTGGGTATCAGTGGTTGGGGGTAGGTAGGTATCAGTCTGGGGTGTCAGTGGTTGGGGGTGATGGGTGTCAGTTGTTGGGGGTAGGTAGGTATCAGTCTGGGGTTTCAGTGGTTGGGGGTGATGGGTGTCAGTCTTGGGTATCAGTGGTCTGGGGTAGGTAGGTGTCAGTCTGGGGTGTCAGTGGTTGGGGGTTGGTATCAGTCTGGGGTGTCAGTGGTTGGGGGTGATGGGTGTAAGTCTGGGGTTTCAGTGGCTGGGGATAGGTAGGTGTCAGTCTGGGTGTCAGTGGTTGGGGGTGATGGGTGTCAGTCTGGGGTATCAGTGGTCTGGGGTAGGTAGGTGTCAGTCTGGGGTGTCAGTGGTTGGGGGTGATGGGTGTCAGTCTTTGGTATCAGTGGTTTGGGGTAGGTAGGTGTCAGTCTGGGGTGTCAGTGGTTGGGGGTGATGGGTGTCAGTCTGGGGTATCAGTGGTTGGGGGTAGGTAGGTGTCAGTCTGGGGTGTCAGTGGTTGGGGATAGGTGGGTGTCAGTCTTGGATATCAGTGTTTGGGGGTATGTAGGTAGGTATCAATCTGAGGTGTCAGTGCTTGGGGGTAGGTAGGTATTTATCTGGGGTGTCAGTGGTTGGGGGTGATGGGTGTCAGTCTTGGGTATCAGTGGTCTGGGGTAGGTAGGTATCAGTCTGGGGTTTCAGTGGTTTGGGGTGATGGGTGTCAGTCTTGGGTATCAGTGGTTGGGGGTAGGTAGGTATCAGTCTGGGGTGTCAGTGGTTGGGGGTGATGGGTTTCAGTTGTTGGGGGTAGGTAGGTATCAGTCTGGGCTGTCATTGGTTGGGGGTTGGTATCAGTCTGGGGTGTCAGTGGTTGGGGGTGATGGGTGTCAGTCTGGGGTATCAGTGGTTGGGGGTAGGTAGGTGTCAGTCTGGGGTGTCAGTGGTTGGGGATAGGTGGGTGTCAGTCTTGGATATCAGTGTTTGGGGGTATGTAGGTAGGTAGGTAGGTATCAATCTGAGGTGTCAGTGCTTGGGGGTAGGTAGGTATCAATCTGGGGTGTCAGTGGTTGGGGGTGATGGGTGTCAGTCTTTGGTATCAGTGGTTTGGGGTAGGTAGGTGTCAGTCTGGGGTGTCAGTGGTTGGGGGTGATGGGTGTCAGTCTTGGGTATCAGTGGTCTGGGGTAGGTAGGTATCAGTCTGGGGTTTCAGTGGTTGGGGGTGATGGGTGTCAGTCTTGGGTATCAGTGGTTGGGGGTAGGTAGGTATCAGTCTGGGGTGTCAGTGGTTGGGGGTGATGGGTATCAGTTGTTGGGGGTAGGTAGGTATCAGTCTGGGGTGTCAGTGGTTGGGGGTGGTGGGTGTCAGTCGTGGGTATCAGTGGTTGGGGGTAGGTAGGTATCAGTCTGGGGTGTCAGTGGTTGGGGGTTGGTATCAGTCTGGGGTGTCAGTGGTTGGGGGTGATGGGTGTCAGTCTGGGGTATCAGTGGTTGGGGGTAGGTAGGTGTCAGTCTGGGGTGTCAGTGGTTGGGGATAGGTGGGTGTCAGTCTTGGATATCAGTGTTTGGGGGTATGTAGGTAGGTAGGTATCAATCTGAGGTGTCAGTGGTTGGGGGTGATGGGTGTCAGTCTGGGGTGTCAGTGGTTGGGGATAGGTGGGTGTCAGTCTGGGATATCAGTGCTTGGGGGTAGGTAGGTATCAATCTGGGGTGTCAGTGGTTGGGGGTGATGGGTGTCAGTCTTTGGTATCAGTGGTTTGGGGTAGGTAGGTGTCAGTCTGGGGTGTCAGTGGTTGGGGGTGATGGGTGTCAGTCTTGGGTATCAGTGGTCTGGGGTAGGTAGGTATCAGTCTGGGGTTTCAGTGGTTGGGGGTGATTGGTGTCATTCTTGGGTATCAGTGGTTGGGGATAGGTAGGTATCAGTCTGGGGTGTCAGTGGTTGGGGGTGATGGGTGTCAGTTGTTGGGGGTAGGTAGGTATCAGTGTGGGGTGTCAGTGGTTGGGGGTGGTGGGTGTCAGTCTTGGGTATCAGTGGTTGGGGGTAGGTAGGTATCAGTCTGGGGTGTCAGTGGTTTGGGGTGATGGGTGTAAGTCTGGGGTTTCAGTGGCTGGGGATAGGTAGGTGTCAGTCTGGGTGTCAGTGGTTGGGGGTGATGGGTTTCAGTCTGGGGTATCAGTGGCTGGGGTAGGTAGGTGTCACTCTGGGGTGTCAGTGGTTGGGGGTGATGGGTGTAAGTCTTGGGTGTCAGTGGTTGGGGGTAGGTAGGTGTCAGTCTGGGGTGTCAGTGGTTGGGGGTGATGGGTGTCAGTCTGGGGTATCAGTGGTTGGGGGTAGGTAGGTGTCAGTCTGGGTGTCAGTGGTTGGGGGTAGGTGGGTGTCAGTGGTTGGGGGTGATGGGTGTCAGTCTGGGGTATCAGTGGTCTGGGGTAGGTAGGTGTCAGTCTGGGGTATCAGTGGTTGGGGGTAGGTAGGTGTCAGTCTGGGGTGTCAGTGGTTGGGGATAGGTGGGTGTCAATCTGGGATATCAGTGCTTGGGGGTAGGTATCAATCTGGGGTGTCAGTGGTTGGGGGTGATGGGTGTCAGTCTGGGGTATCAGTGGTTTGGGGTAGGTAGGTGTCAGTCTGGGGTGTCAGAGGTTGGGGGTAGGTATCAGTCTGGGGTGTCAGTGGTTGGGGGTGGTGGGTGTCAGTCTGGGGTGTCAGTGGTTGGGGGTAGGTAGGTGTCAGTGGTCGGGTATAGGTGAGAGGCGGTGGCTGGAAACAACACAAAATTCTGCCTCTTTTCTGACACATTGACACAGATTATGTCACGTGAGAGAAAAAAAAACAGCCCCCCTGCCCCTGGTTGCCCCAACTATCTGTCCTTCGTATCAGAGGGGTCTTATCTTCCTCCCCTTCATCACAGTTGTGACTGCGCACACAGACCAGATAGCAGGGTGGGCTTTACACTAGAATATTAATAATAAAAATCATCGTCATCATCACCTGCGTTTATATGCAATCAGAGGCGCCCTCCCATCGCACATAGAGGCATTGTGAAGAGTGTAAATCCCAGGCAGGAGGAGGAGAGCGCGAGCGACACCAGTTACTTAGTGAACGCTGCTTTGCATTGTGTGCCTTTGCTCCAGGTCCTGCCTTCTTTTTATAGACCTGTGTGGGGGTCCTTCCACTTGTTTACTTCCAGACTTCCAGGCGTCCAGGGCACTGCCTGCTGGGATTCTTCTTTTAGGTGTCCATGGCACTGCCTGCATAACCAGGACAACCCCTTTTTTGGCTGCCCAGTGAAAGAGGACCAACATCAGTGAGGAAACTGGGTCGGGGGGACTCAGGTGAGAAGAATCTCCTTCGCGCAACCAGAACCAGCAAACACCTGGCAGGGGAGTTAGAGGGGGAGGGGCGATAGAGCTATCAAGTGTATCTGAAACCAAAACCTTTGTGTTTCTCTAGGTAGTCCTCCTGTCAGCTTCCTGTTGCTGTATATTGTGACCCTTCAGGGATTTATTTACTGACAGGTCCACTTTCTATCCTCTAAACCCTCTTCAGTCCAGTCCTGTCATTGTCACGGCTTTATCTGAACACACGGCCAGTATGAGCGGCTGACATCTGTCTTGTGATTGGTTGATTGTTTTGTTTCATAATAAAAGTTTAGACATTGTCATATGACGGAGTAGAGCCTCATTTTTCCATCCCACAAATATTCCTAGAAAAGGTCCATTGTATAATGCAGGGCTCTCTGATCCTTATCCCTTACACAAAGGGCCAGCTTTATGTCCTTCTGACTTTAGGGGTTCAAGAGGTGATCAGTGGGAGGAATGGTACTGGCACATGGTACTGGCAATGGGGGCCGGTACTCAGATCTGTCATCGGCCATGTCCGAGGTACATGGCCGGTGACAGATCGCGCCGCTGCGCGGCTCTGAAGGCGCGAAAAATGCACATGTGCGGGAGGACGCCATAAGGCGTCCACCCGGAAATTTACAGCCTTTTCCCGACCGCCAAACGGCTATTGGCCGGGCGGCTATTGGTTAAAGCACTATGGGGTTTATTTTGTTTGTTTTTTTTACTAAAGTAACCCCTGTCAGCACTGAAAAATACTGATCTTCGTGTGTGTAAATGTTAATATTATTAACCGCTTCCCGACCGCCGTATGGCAGAAATATACTGCTACAGGACGGCACGGATGCGCAAAATCAAGTATATATACATGATTTTGCATTCCCGGGTAGGGGTGCACTCTGCGCACGCCGCCATTCGCGGCCATGGCTGGCAATCACCAGGTCCCGCTGATTACCGAGGATCTCCGGCAGGGAAGAGAACTGTTTTGTTTACTAACAGTTCTCCACCCTGTCAGCTCTGGCACACTGCTTTGGATGGCTTACAGTGCCATTAGTACAGTGTCAGTGCTTTTTTGTTTTTTTTAGCCCTGATCACTGTATTGGTTTCACTGCGGATGTCAGTGACACCAAGAAAGTTCCCCCCAGTGTCAGAATGTCTGCCACAGTCCCGCTATAAGTCGCTGATCGCTGCCATTACTAGTAAAAATAAAAAAATCCCAGTGTACATACTGCCATTTGTAAACGCTATAACATTCACGTAAACCAATTCATTTACACGTATTAGGATTTTTTTTAGCAAAGACATGTAGCAGAATACATTTTGACAAATTTTGACTTTTTACATTTTTTTATTGGACATGTTGAACAGCAAAAAGTCATAAATATAGTTTTTTTCTCAAAATTGTTGGTCTTTTTTTTTATAGCACAAAAATTAAAAAACGCACAGGCAATCAAATAACACCGAAAGAAAACTCAATTCGTGGGAAAAAAGGATGTAAATTTAATTTGGGTGCAGCGTTGCATGACCGCGCAATTGTCAGTTAAAGTAACGCAGCGCCGTATTGCAATAAATGGCCTGGTCAGGAAGGGGGGGAAATCCTCTGGAAGTGGTTAATCTTTCTAGGGAGTATATTTATCACCTTAAAAGGCCAGCAAAGCTAGATTAAATTTATAAAAGAAGGATTTTCGCTTTGTTTTTATGTTTTTTTTTAAAGCGTTGGTATATTGTCATTGCTGCTTTCTGAACATTTCCATTCATGCACTTAAATGCTTTTGATTGCGTTGGCATGTGTTATACCTTAGACCTTATAGAATATGGCATTGTGGATAGACATGAGCAAAACAAAAAAATTTGTTTCGTTTCGATTCAAAATCGAACACAATTTTATGTAGTTGGATTCGGTAAATTTGTTTTCGAGATTTGTTTTGGTAATTCGTATTTGAATTCAATTCGAAAACATTTCGGTCAAATTCGAAAAGTCGTTCACATTCAAAATTGGTTCAACCGAATTTGAAATTGATTCAACAAACTTCAAAAGTCATTTGAAATCAAACATTTCAACCAATTTTGAAAACATTTGACCGAATTTAAGTTAAGCTGGCCCACACACGTGTAGCTTTTTATCCGAAAATATTAGTTTCAAGAATATTCATCTGATTTTCCAACCGCTAGTGGGGTCAAATCAATGTTTGTTTGTGACAGCAGTGTCGGAAAAATTCGAAGGGGCAGGAAGGAAAACTTTTTTTTTCTCGATCAAAAGAATTTTCGGCCAGTGTATGTGGTTCTCTGTCAGAAATTACATTTATTTTAAAATTGAATGTTAAAAGCAAAAGACAATTTTCAAATGACATTCGTCCATTCATCGAATGTGCAAAGGATTTTCGTAGGACTTTTCTTACGAATATTCTTGGCCGAAAAGCTACACGTGTATGGCCAGCAGAAAAGAAGTTGATGGGACATTAGTAGTACCGAGTATTTTGTGCACTGGTAAATTTTAGCGTGGTTTTGTGGTGCACTGTGACAGATCTTCTTGGGCACTGTTGGAGATGTTTTTTGTGCAGGGGTACACTGTGACAAATGTTGATGGGGTGCTGGTACAGTGACAGTTTTTTGATTTTCTACACCATTCTAATCTTTTCTATTCTATTCTTTGATTTTCTGTTGTCTTATAAAATATTGATTCTATTCCTTTCTATTCTATTAAGTTATATTCTTTTGCATTCTATTTTATTAGTTTTTCTTTTCCTCTATTCTTTACTACTCTACTATTTTCTATTCTATTTTATTCCTTTCCTTTTCTAGAAGCTACTTCGTTGTATTCTTGTTTTCAAATTGGAGTTTAAAGTGGATTTCCAGTGAATATAAAAAAATAAATAAACAAAAGGCAGCAGCTACAAAAACTGACACTTACCTGTCCCTCGATCCCACGGTGTCCTCCCCGCAACCCGTTTCACCGGCCGCCCTGTGTTCCCAGTGTCGGCATCTTCAGTGTGGGCACCCGGCTGTCACAGCTTGCTGCTTCACAGCTGGGTGCTCACTGCACATATGCCAGTAGCACTGCTCTTGTGAATGGTCCCGTAGTCTTCTTGGACCTGTCACGTGTCCCAGAGAACTACTGGGATTTGGGGGGGGACGACAGCTTCCGCTTTGGTAATCGCAGCGGAAGTGGGAACGGGTACCTGTCAATTTCAGGTACCCGCTCCCCGAAGGTGCCAATCCTTAACAGGGAGCGGGGGACCAGTCCTTAAGCGAAACTTCTCCTCCATTTTAAATTTGTTTTCAAATGTTTGTTCGAATTTGTTTTCGAATCGAATTTCGTTTCGTTGATTCAGATGCGTTTAAACTCGTTTTTTTGGTCATTCGGAATTCTGATACATCTGAATAACAAAAAAATTTGAAATTCGATTCTGAATGAAACAAACACACATGACTAATTGTGGATTATATAAAAAAATCCAATGCTATTCTCAGTGCATAAATCATGCAAATATTCTTCTACATTCTGCTCCACAATTGATAGAAAAGTTAGGAATAATGCCCTATCGTTGGGGTCAGTGGGAGGAATTACGCCACAACCTTCAGTGGATGATCATCTCTATGGTGTAAGAAAGCAGAAGCTACAAGTATTTAGTCATTTCCGGCTTTCCCATTTGCAAACAAATAGTTACTGGTTTGGGAAAAGCATCGGACCAAACCGATCTTGGTTTGGTCCAAAGCTTTTAAAGGCAGAGGAGAGATTTGGAGTCTAGCAGACCCCAGATCTCTCAATAAAGAGTATCTGTCACTGCCTATGCTATCACAAGTGATGTTGTCCATCTCTTGTGAGAAAAGAAAAGAAAGCGCTACTACCCACCCAATGCTCATCCCAGGAACTGGGCAGGTTCCACAGTTGCGTATCTGTTCCAGAATTAAATGACATTGATCTGCACTACTGCCATTGCTCTAAAATCTTCGTTTTATTAAATCGACCACAGTAAAAACATCACAGGTACAAAGGTGTAGGCGTTTCGGCTTAACAGGCTTTAGTCAGAACCCATCTCTTGTGATAGCATGTTTAGTAATTATTTACTCCGTGTAACATCTTTTATATTTTACCAGTTAGGTATTGTATTTTTATGCATTAAAATTTACTGAAGTGTAAGTGTAAGTTTTTTCCCAAAAAAAGAAAAACTGCCCAAACACCCACAGTTTGAATTTCTAAGGCTTCCACTTTTAAAAAAAAAATATATAATGCTTCCTAGCAAAAAATCTATATTTTTTTTTACATGTGAACAAAAATATTCAGAAAAGACTTGCTCTTCCAGTGGTTCATCTAGCTGCAGAAAGGACATTTCTAATGAGGGGCCTTAGAGTAAGGGAGAAGTTGTCTCTCCCTGTTCTGAGGATTGCCATTTCATGATTGGCTCTTGTAATACACCCTGTACCTTCAGCAAAAAGCCCGAATCCCATGTTCCAATAACTGCTTACAGGCAGGCATGATCATAACATATGTAGTAAAGAACCCATATGGCCACCTCCCCTCCAACGTAAGTTATTGCCAGGCATGGAAAATGTAATTATTGTATTGTATTGATGGTTATATACCATCTAAGATGTGATGAGAGAAAATGCCTGCACCTTGTATATTTCCTAAGTGAATATTAAATTACAAACCCCTTAGCAGCTACCAAAAAGGTATACCCCAATACAACAACTCAAATGTAAATAGATAAATTGCAAATTAAAAAAATATCTATTTTATTGACCCATGTAAGATGTAATATCTGGGATAATCCCCAGTAGTTATTGCATTTAGAATATATATAGTTATGTTTGATAGCTTGTGAAGATGACACAGTAAATAGTAAAATGCACAATAAATGGTGATAAAACTGCAACAAAATAATGTGCTCAAAGCCCACCAAAGTCTGTGACATAACCAGTGCTCTGGGTACAAAAACCACAATAAGCTGAACACAGGATGGGTGACACCAATCCTCCAAAGGTGTACTCTGACCTTGTAGTTTGATCTTCAATACAAAGATCAGACCCGCATGAAGGACACAGAATCTCCAATTCTGCCAGATGGATTCAATTAGCACACAGCCCAGCAGTCATGATTTCACTGCTTTTCATAGTCACTGGTTCACATAGGCTCCTAACCTCAAGCTCAACAAAAGAGAAGAACCTCCATAGTGCTCACTGATTATTTTCCTTTATTAAAGGAGAAGTAGGTCCAAAGCTCTTTTGGCTATACTTCTTTTGTGGGTCACAGGAGGGCACTTAGTTCTGCACTATTTTGACCCATATTCAGCTGACCGCGGGCTAAAGTCCACTATTGGCTGATGTTGCACATACGGTAAATAATTCAACTGTGCGAAGGATGGGTCGGGTGAAACCAGAAGTGCTTTATTAGGAATGGCTGTAACAAACACAGAAAACCCTTAATTACATGTGACTGGATATGTTCACTGTAATCACTGTCCTCTATACCTTACTAAATATTTCCATATACATTAATAAGTAGTTTCATATACATTAATAAACATCTTTAATTGCAATACTGAATATCTAGACCTCTGCAGATATGCTAGTGACCTATTCTGCATAACAATAGCGTATTACAATAGAGAAATCACATTTCCTGTATCTTAGCGCCAAATCACATAGCTGCAATATATATTCACATTTATGCTACAAGTAATCTGATTGCATAATAGTAACAGCGACATTCACTGATCACCAGGGCACATGTTAAGTCATTTTGTCCTATTTATCATGTTAAACAGCCTCTTGCTTACCTGTAACAAACACAGAAAACCCTTAATTACATGTGACTGGATATGTTCACTGTAATCACTGTCCTGTAGGAAACAAAGTGTTAGACTTTTTGTTCCTACTTCTGTGTCTTCCTATTATCACAGGAAGTAGTTCTGCCCTCTTGTGATGGTACAATAAAAATGCAATCACTAGTATCTTCTATTGACAAAGATAGATTATTGTTATATGAGGTATTAGGCTTTGGATTTAAATTTTATGGGGTTGCCTATTTTCCACACCTCTTACACTCTCCCCCACAAATTTGTTATGTCGTCCCTGACATACGCAGAATTTTTTTTTAAGAAAACATTCTTTTACTTGTCTAGTAGTAACCATAGGAAGCCAATGGTAAGTAGTAACCAAGTTACTTGAGGAAACATCCTCCCTGTGACATCTACTCCCTATTACATCACAGCTTCCCACCAGGCCCACAGCGCTATAGTACCTGGCAAGATATAGTTGCGTGTAACCAACTATTTAGTAAAACCCCTTTCTATACATATTTGTATAGGTTACTAAGTTTAGACAAAGGTGATGAGAAACTAGGGAACATTTTATTACTTTTATACCTTTTTATCATAATGGCGGAATACCCATTGTACATCAACAATGCAGCATAACGTTGCCATCTACTGCTCTGTACTTTTATCGGCCGACTCTGTCTCTTTGTAACATCTAGTTCCCTCACCTAAAACTGTTTCTGCTTGACCTACAATATCTGCAGTACAAATGCAATTATATTTTTCCTTACTTGAACCAACAGAAAAGCAACATATAATTATTCTGGTTTTGGTAATTAACTTTGGTATAGTGTCCCAAATAGTAAACAATGGATCAATAAACATAATCACTTCTACCAACTTCTATAGTCTTCAGCAAAACATTCTGAACTGAAATACCAGCTAGAGTCAACAGGTAATGTAGGAATACTGTCTATAACCTGTATAGATGAAACTCTGGTAACACTACTGGGTTGACCTAAAGTGTCATATGTAAAAATCTTTGGTTGTCTCCTGTTCCTGTAGGGTTGTATTCTACATTGAGGAAGTGAATCTGAAAGGTCCTCATTCTCCTCTACATCACTTTCAACAAGTTGTTCTGTGTTCTCTGTTGCTGGGCATTCTTCTTCTATACCTCCAAATGCATACTCAGTTTGTTCAATTTGATCTATAGGCTCAGTCTCTCTGACTCCTTCTAAATCATACTCACTTACTTCCAGCTGACGTGGATAGAACTCAATAGCTTCTGGATTTAGCTCTGTACTTTCCTCTGGGTGGTCATGCTGGGTGACTGGGATGAAAGATCTCCAGTGTCTTTGTTCGTGATCTGATTCATTTTCTGATTCTCCCTCAGATATCTGTGTAGGTTGTTGAGTTGTAGTTCGATCCTTCACTTGCTTTCTTGCATTGGTTCTTTTGGGTATCTGTTGACCTTGGTCGCTAGGTAGATAATCACATGGCAATAGTAAGTTGCGATGTAAAATCCTTGTTCGGCCTTTTCCAGTATATGGTTTGATTTCATACACTGGACTGTCTGCACACTTCTTTTTAAGAACAACATGTATGGTATCTTCCCAAAATGATCTCAATTTTCCTGGACCTCCTCTTTTGGTAAGATTTCTGACTAGAACTTTGCTACCTGGTAGAAGTTCAGCTCCATGAATTTTCTTGTCATAGTGTTCTTTTCCTCTCTGTGCAGCTTGAGTAGCTATTTTTGAAGCAACCTTATAGGCCTCAGACATTCTATCTGTCCATATGTTCACATATTCAGAGTAGTTCTTGTATTTTTCAGTTACTGGAGTGTCAAACATACTATCAATGGGTAATCTTGGAGACCTTCCAAACAGTAGGAAGAATGGAGATTGTCCTGTAGCTTCACTTCGAGTACAATTATATGCATGGACTACCTTTGCTAGTGAATTTTTCCAGTCCTTTTTGGAATCTGGTGACAGGGTACGAAGCATGGATAGCAGGGTACGATTAAATCTTTCAACTTGCCCATTAGCTTCTGGGTGATATGGTGTTGTGTGAGAATTTTGGATGTGGCAGTGCTTCCCTAATGTCAAAAACAAGTGATTTTCAAAATCTCTACCCATATCATGGTGAATTCTGGTAGGAAATCCGAATTTTAAGACAAAATCATTGAATATTTTGTCAGCAACAGTTTTTGCGGACTTGTTTTTGGTTGCATATGCCTGAGCAAATCTTGTAAAATGATCTATTACCACTAAGATATACTCATATCCACCTTTACATTTCTCAAGATGAAGAAAGTCAATGGAGACCATCTCAAAAGGATAAGTTGTCACAATATTGTTCAACGGGGCCCGAACAAGCTTATTTGGCCGTTTGTCTTTCAGACAAGTACATTGACGTGTGATGTAATGCTCAGTGTCCCTTTGCATATGTGGCCAAAAGAATCTTTCTCTGATTAAATTTACAGTCCTTTCTACTCCTAAGTGTCCCATCTCTTCATGTAACTCCTTCCATACTAAGTGATGGTACAACTTTGGCAACACTAGTTGAGAACCAGATGATGTTTTCCGTCTCAAAATTTTATTGTCGTCGAGGTAGAGTTTGGTCCATTGTTTCATAAGTATGAAAAGATCAACAGGTTCACCTTGTCGTTCCTGTTTGGATGGAAACTTGTTTTGGCTTTTATACTTCCATACTTTTCCAATCACAGAGTCTTCCTTCTGTGCGGTTCTTATTGTCTCTTTTGGTATTTGAGTTACCTTCTTTGGTGCTGCATCGGTTGTATTGGCAATCGTCATTGGACATAGCCAAGGTATCCTTTCTTTTTGATGTGCTTGAATTGCTTGGGTTATGGAAGTGATGACTTTGGGGTCTACTGCTTGTGAACATTGTTGCATGTATTGTTCAGGACTCAATGGCATACGAGAAAGTACATCTGCATCAGCATTCCTTCTCCCAGGACGATATTTAATAGTGAAGTTGAAGTCAGCTAGTTCTGCAACCCATCGATGTCCTGTAGCATTCAATTTTGCTGTAGTGAGGACATAGGTTAGTGGATTGTTGTCAGTATACACAACAAATGATGGACAGTAATACAGGTAATCTCGGAATCTATCACATATTGCCCACTTCATTGCTAGGAACTCGAGCTTCCCTGAATGCATGTGGTAGTTTTTCTCAGCAGGTGTGAGAGTTCTAGACCCATAAGCAATCACCTTTAGTTTCTCCTCTTGCTCTTGGTATAATACGGCTCCTAGTCCTTCTTGTGAGGCATCACAGTGAAGAACAAAGGGTTTGGAATAATCGGGGTAACCCATAACTGGAAGATGAGTTAACACTTCAATGAGCTTGTTCAGTACTATCTGATGATGGTCAGTCCAGGCTATAGACTGATAGGATGGAAGTTGACCTTTTGACTTTGGGATTGGTTTCCTCCTCTTCTTTGTCTGGTTATCTGGTGTTGAGGTTGTGGTAGGTGTCAAACCTGCTGACAATAGTTCATAGAGAGGTTTGGCAATTCTGGAAAAGTTTTGAACATAAGGGCGATAGTAGGAAATAAATCCTAATAGTTTCCTGAGTTCTCCGACAGTCTTTGGTTGGTTGTTTCTTAAGGCAAGAACAGGTGCCGTGTCGGCCGGGTCCATAGAGTGGCCTTCTTTTGACACAATCTTGCCTAGGAATCTGACTTTATTTTGAAAAAGTTCACACTTCCTGGCTGTTAACTTGATTCCGTGTTGTTGGTAACGTTGGAGTACTGACCGGACATGCTCCACATGCTCCTAGAATGATTTACTATGGACAAGGTTGTCATCTAAATATGGCAGGCAAATCTCATCTCTCAGTCCTATTAAACATGTCTCCATACTGCGTTGGAATTCGGCTGGTGCAGAGCTCAGACCAAAGGGTATTCGGATCCATTCATACAAACCCCAAGGTGTAATGAATGCAGTCAATGGTCGACTGGCTTCTTCCATAAATCCTTGATGGTATGCTTTCCCCTGGTCTAGCACAGAAAACCATAAACTTCCTCCTAGACTGTCCAGCATGTCTTGGATTCTAGGAATTGGATGACGGTCAGGAATGGACTTCTGGTTCAACTCTCTATAATCACAACACAGTCTTAAACTGCCATCTTTCTTTCTTACGCACACAATGGGTGATGAGTATGATGATTTTGATTCTGCAATCCATCCTTGATTTATCAGATCCTGCAGATATTCCTTAACTTCTTGGTGCAGTGGTTTCGGCACAGACATGTAAGTTCTCGTGACTGGTGTACTGTCTTTGAGACGAATCTGTAACTGTAAAGAAGGAATACATCCTACATCAGAGTCATCTTTGGCAAAAACATTGCATTCTTCCTTTAGCATTTCTTTGACGATTTGTTGATCTTCAGGAGGGAGGTGTTTCAAAGGCACTGGCGGGTCCCAGCACTTCTGATTGTCATCCCCCACCCGCGGATAAGTCTCATTTGGATTTACAATTTTCCCTTTTGGTCCTACCTTGAGTGTCTGTGGTTCAGAGGTCACCGAATTAGTAAACACATTTGCTGATTGTTTCAATTGTACTTGAGCCGGATATGTTGTTTTTATGGGCTCTACACCTCCAATCTTTGTTTGACCTGGTAACACAATGTCCCGTTTAGTTGTATTCCAAACTGGAATGGTCAGTTTGGAGAATTGTCCTCTTTGAAATGAGACTAGTGTCTCACCAATATGCAGTCCATCCGGCAGGTGATAAGCCTCACTCGGTGTAAACAAAACTGTCTGAGCCTGCAAGGATGGTTTGGTGTGAACACTACACCGGATGTATGTTACAGTATTTGCAGGGATTCTTTGGTTCTTAGTACCAGTCTTTACGATAGCACTACGGGTTTCCCTACAGTTGGCTTGTAGTAAGCTTACAAGGACTTCTGCTTTGGGGGTTGGCAGTTCCAAAGCTGTTCTTAATATGTCCACAAAACCTGGGATAACTTTCTTCCCATCAGCAACTGTCTCTTTGAATGTTTCTTCAATTATATTATAGCCAATAATTGGCTTCTCAGCCACTTTCTCATCCTCAGAGACTACTAGTGGTACTAATAACTGCTTGGTAGTATTACTGCTTGATGTAAGCTGAAAGGTTACCTCAATCCAACCTGAGAATGGAATCTTTGTCTCATTGGCTGCTTTCCCTTGGAGTACCCCTGGTCCCAGCAGTTCTTCAAACGATCGGAGCACAGTGTGTGGCAGTACTCGCTGTCTCCAGCCCTCATTGATAATGCTAACCTGAGAGCCAGTATCCCATAAGGCCTGGACAGGAGTTTTGTCTATTTCACAGTTCACAAGGCATCTCTTTCCAATAAGATCCAGTAGCTTGTTGTGCTTTTTCAAAGTGATGCCATTCACATTGGTTGGCAATTTTTCAGCTGTCGGGGATAGTCTTTGAGCAGGGCAGGTTGGCGTTTTCCTCCAGTAGTCTGCGTTTAACTTTCCAGCCAGGGCTCTGATGGTAGGTTGGGGACTGGTTTCTTTACTACTGACATTTGCACTTTGGGACGCAGGTTTGGTTCTGGCACAGGTTACTGTCGGTCCCTTAACAGCAACCTTCTCCCGTTTAACTGATTTTGTTTGGCCGCTCTGCATTGTCTCGCCCTATGTCCAGCTCGACCACAGTTAAAGCAATGGTCACATGCAGTTCTCTGATCAGTCTTTTCACAAGATTGACAAGTCCCTGTCCTTCGTCCAACAGTTGTTCTAGGTCCTCCAAAGCCATGCTCTTGTCGAGTTCTCGAATCTTGGAGAAGTGTTTTCATATCGAATATTTCTTGTTGCAACTGTATTACTATCTTTTCAAGGTCAGAGTTACTCTTTGAAGGCTGTTGGATTGCCAGACTACTTGTTTGTGATGGAAGCAAAGGGAGGGTGCCTGGTACCTGAGAACAATGGAGCATGTTGGCCTGGCACTCTCTTCCCTTCGCCGGTAACTGTGCTCAGATTTCTTTTGTTTCTGCTCCCTTTCCATCTCCATATTTGTAGCCTCATTCATCTTCTCTATGAGCAACTCATCTGAGACTGTAGGATCGTCCAAGTGTTGTTTTAGTTGGAACTTGATATGGTCACTTCTCAGTCCGGTGCCCACTGACCTTAAGAATTTCTTTTGTATAAATTCAGTGCCAAAGTGTTCATCTGAACCTTCCCCTTGTGAAATGAACAGCAAACGGTCCTTCAATGCAATGGCCCTAAATAGGAAGTTCTGGGGAGTCTCTTTACTATTCTGTGATATATTGATCAATTGTTGGTATAGTTCGGAAGCATTTTCCTCTTTATAATGGCTTTTTAGGATTCTCTTGAGTGGCACTAGGGTCAGTCCACTCTTCAGCTCTAGCATGCCTCTGAGACTTGACCCAGGACTAATGGCTTTCACCACAGCTTCCACAAGCTCTGACTCGGGATATCCCTTTTGCATTCCCATGTCAATCTGGTGCATGAGGTTAGTATAGGACAGCTTATCTTTCTGTTCCTTTTCACCTATTTGACCAGCAATTTTAAAGTCCTTTCTGATTGTAACTTCTGGCAAGTTAGTATGGGAAAGTCTCTGAGCAACTAGATTAGGGTCTTGATTTGCAGGACTTTCTTTTGAGTCTTTGTCTTTAGTGCTAAGTTCTTTCATCTGTCCCTCTATCATCTTGACCGTTTCTTGCAGTTTTTCCTGTATACTGTAGTATTGCTGTTTTAAATCCTTTAACTGTTGTTCTGCTTGAGGGTCTTTGCCACTATCGCTTGGTGCTTCAATGTTATCTCTCTTCTCTAAATCACCAATGAATTTCTTAGTTGCCTGCAGAAATTGTGTCACCACTTCTTCACTTTCAGTCTCTACCAGTTCATCTAACAGTTCATCTAACACCTCATTCACTATCCGCATGTAATGGCGCCGGGTTTTTCCTTTTGCCATACTTGCTTCGGAGGCCTTTATAAACTGGCAAGTCTCCATGAGATCATCGACTGTCATGTGAATCAGGTGTTCACTGATTTTGTCTTGCAACTTTTCGATATCCATACTCCTAATATTTTTCTGTAACTTCACCACGGACAGTGTAGTCACTCCTTTTCACTTCCGTGACCTTTCGGCGTTCCTTTCACCCGGCCCCACGTTGGGCGCCAATTTTGTTGCACATACGGTAAATAATTCAACTGTGCGAAGGATGGGTCGGGTGAAACCAGAAGTGCTTTATTAGGAATGGCTGTAACAAACACAGAAAACCCTTAATTACATGTGACTGGATATGTTCACTGTAATCACTGTCCTCTATACCTTACTAAATATTTCCATATACATTAATAAGTAGTTTCATATACATTAATAAACATCTTTAATTGCAATACTGAATATCTAGACCTCTGCAGATATGCTAGTGACCTATTCTGCATAACAATAGCGTATTACAATAGAGAAATCACATTTCCTGTATCTTAGCGCCAAATCACATAGCTGCAATATATATTCACATTTATGCTACAAGTAATCTGATTGCATAATAGTAACAGCGACATTCACTGATCACCAGGGCACATGTTAAGTCATTTTGTCCTATTTATCATGTTAAACAGCCTCCTGCTTACCTGTAACAAACACAGAAAACCCTTAATTACATGTGACTGGATATGTTCACTGTAATCACTGTCCTGTAGGAAACAAAGTGTTAGACTTTTTGTTCCTACTTCTGTGTCTTCCTATTATCACAGGAAGTAGTTCTGCCCTCTTGTGATGGTACAATAAAAATGCAATCACTAGTATCTTCTATTGACAAAGATAGATTATTGTTATATGAGGTATTAGGCTTTGGATTTAAATTTTATGGGGTTGCCTATTTTCTACACCTCTTACACTGACGTCACTCCATACTCTGGAGGGATCCCAAGGATGCTTGACCGATAACTAGCTCTGCCTCTCAGTACACGACTGAGAGCCTGAGCTAGTCGTTTCCGCCCCCTGTTGACAGTTACCAGCTCTCTGCTTACTGAAGACTGAGAACTGAGCGACCAGCAGTCTTTGATCATCCAGTTCTCAGTCTCAGAGGTGGCGGGGGAAGATGCTGCATCCACCTAGCTGAGCATGCTTATATGTTTGTTTGAGTGTATTTGTTGTTGTTGTTGTTTTCTTTTTTTTTGTTTTGTTTTTTTTTAAGTCCCACACTTTTTAAACCACTTGCCCTCTAGAGGATTTACCCCCCTTCCCTTAATGATCAGGCCTCTTTTTGCTACTCGGTGCTGCACTAGTTCAACTGATAATTGCGTGGTCATGCAATGCTGTACGCAAACGAAATTTACGTCCTTTTTTCACACAAATAGAGCTTTCTTTCGGTGGAATGTGATCACCTGTGCGCAGGTGTTCAAAATAATAGCAGTCAGACATCACTAACCTAATCAATCACTGTTTTTGGTAGAAATTATATTTCTACAAGGCAAATAATTTACTAGCAGGTGTAGTAGACTAATAGAAATCCAACAGAGCCAACAGTCATGACATGCATGCTGCTGATTCTGTGTAATTGAATCGCTAATTGAAAGGGGCATGTTCAAAATAATAGCAGTGTGGAGTTCTATTAGTGAGGTCATTCATTATTTGAAAAACAGGTGGCAATTATTGCCCTTATTTAAGGAAGGAAGGCAGCAAATGTACATGCTGGTTACAGTGCATGTCTCTCTGAAATTCTGAAGAATTCTGTCGTTCCAGACATTGTTCACAAGAACAGCGTACCTTGATTAAAAAGTTGATTGGAGAGGGGAAAACATATAAAGAAGTGCATAAAATGATAGGTTGCTCAGCTAAAATGATCACAAATTTTTTAAAATGGCAACCAAAACCTGAAAGATGTGGAAGAAAGCGAAAAACTACCATTCGAATGGATAGAAGAATAGCCAAAATGGCAAGGACTCAGCCAACAATCAGCTCCAGGAAGATCAAAGAAGGTCTAAAGTTACCTGTGAGTACTGTTACAATTAGAAGACGCCTATGTGAAGCCAAGCTATCTGCAAGAAGCCCCCGCAAAGTACCACTGTTGAAAAAAAGACACGTGCTGAAGAGGTTACAATTTGCCAAAGAGCACATTGACTGGCCTAAAGAGAAATGGCGCAACATTTTGTGGACTAATGAAAGTAAGATTGTTCTTTTTGGGTCTAGTGGCCGGAGACAGTTTGTCAGATGACCCCCAAACACTGATTTCAAGCCACAGTACACTGTGAAGACAGTGAAGCATGGTTGCGCAAGCATCATGATATGGGGATGTTTCTAATACTACGGTGTTGGGCCTATTTATCGCATACCAGGGATAATGGATCACTTTGAATACATCAGAATACTTGAAGAGGTCATGCGGCCTTATGCTGAAGAGGAAATGCCCTTGAAATGGGTGTTCCAACAAGACAACGACCCCAAACACACCAGTAAACATGCAACATCTTGGTTCCAAACCAACAAGATTGACGTTATGGAGTGGCCAGCCCAATCCCCAGATCTTAATCCAATAGAAAACTTGTGGGGTGACATCAAAAATGCAGTTTCTGAGGCAAAACCAAGAAATAGAGAAGAACTGTGAAATGTAGTCCAATCATCCTAGGCTGGAATACCTGTTCACGGGTGCTAGAAGTTGGTTGACTCCATGCAACACAGATGTACAGCAGTTCTCAGAAACAGTGCTTATACAACTAAATATTAATTAAGTGATTCTAAGGAAAGCAAAATCTTCAAAAAAAATAGCAGTGTTTGTATTCTTCTTTACAAACTCAAACATTCACTATATAAACTGAAAACTGTTTGAAAAGTCTAATATTCACTTTTCTTCAATTTTGTTAGAGGAACAACACAAATTTGATATATTTCTCTTCATGTTTTGATTTGGAATAGAATGTGTAGTGTTCCCAATGCATTTGTGTGTATGGAAATAAAAGATATTAGAAGGATTTTGAGCTTTATTCACTTTTTTCAAACACACTGCTATTATTTTGAACACAACTGTATATTTATTGCTTTGTGTGAAAGTTATAGCATCTACAAACTATGGTATAGATAAAGGAATTTACACCGCTTTTACTTTCTGACTGCTTATCACATTTCTTGAGGTGCTATAATACCAGGATAGTACAAACACCCCCAAATGACCCCTTTTCGGAAAGTAGACACCCTAGGCTATCTGCTGAGAGGCATATTGAGTCCATGGAAGATGTATTTTTTTTCCACAAGTTTCTGGAAAATGACAAAAACTTTTTTTTTTTTTTTTACACAAAGTTGTCATTTAAATGATATACAGGTGAAACTCGAAAAATTAGAATATCGTGCAAAAGTTCATTTATTTCAGTAATGCAACTTAAAAGGTGAAACTAATATATGAGATAGACTCATTGATTCAAGATAGTTGAAGCCGTGATTTGTCATAATTGTGATGATTATGGCTTACAGCTCATGAAAACCCCAAATCCACAATCTCAGAAAATTAGAATATTGTGAAAAGGTGCAATATTCTAGGCTCAAAGTGTCCCACTCTAATCAGCTAATTAAGCCATAACACCTGCAAAGGGTTCCTGAGTCTTTAAATGGTCTCTCAGTTTGGTTCAGTAGGAATCACAATCATGAGAAAGACTGCTGACTTGACATTTGTGCAGAAAACCATCAGTGACACCCTCCATAAGGAGGGAAAGCCTCAAAAGGTAATTGCAAAAGAAGTTGGATGTTCCCAAAGTGCTGTATCAAAGCACATTAATAGAAAGTTATGTGGAAGGGAAAAGTGTGGAAGAAAAAGGTGCACAAGCAGCAGGGATGACCACAGCTTGGAGAGGAGTGTCAGGAAAAGGCCATTCAAAAGTGTTGGGGACTTTCACAAGGAGTGGACTGAGGCTGGAGTCAGTGCATCAAGAGCCACCACACACAGGCGGATCCTGGACATGGGCTTCAAATGTCGTATTCCTCTTGTCAAGCCGCTCCTGAACAACAAACAACGCCACAAGCGTCTTACCTGGGCTAAAGAAAAACAGACCTGGTCTGTTGCTCAGTGGTCCAAAGTGCTGATGAGAGCAACTTTTGCATCTCATTTGGAAACCAAGAACCCAGAGTATGGTGGAAGAATGGAGAGGCACACACTGCAAGATGCTTGAAGTCCAGTGTGAAGTTTCCACAGTCTGTGTTGATTTGGGGAGCCATGTCATCTGCTGGTGTTGGTCCACTGTGCTTCATTAAGTCCAGGATCAACGCAGCCGTCTACCAAGAGATTTTGGAGCACTTCATGCTTCCTTCCACAGACGAGCTTTATGGGGATGCTGACTTAATTTTCCAGCAGGACTTGGCACCTGCCCACACTGCCAAAAGCACCAAAACCCGTGGGATTACTATGCTTGATTGGCCAGCAAACTCGCCTGGCCTGAACCCCATAGAGAATCTATAGGGCATTGCCAAGAGAAAGATAAGAGACATGAGACCGAACAATGCAGAAGAGCTGAAGGCTGCTATTGAAGCATCCTGGTCTTCCATAACACCTCAGCATTGCCACAGGCTGATAGCTTCCATGCCACGCCGCATTGAGGCAGTAATTGCTGCAAAAGAGGCCCAAACCAAGTACTGAGTACATATGCATGCTTATACTTTTCAGAGGTCCGATATTGTTCTATGTACAATCCTTGTTTTATTGATTGCATGTAATATTCTAATTTTCTGAGATTGTGGATTTGGGGTTTTTATGAGCTGTAAGCCATAATCATCACAATTTATGACAAATCACGGCTTGAACTATCTTGCAACTATCTTTGCATGTAATGAGTCTATCTCATTTATTAGGTTCACCTTTTAAATTGCATTACTGAAATAAATGAACTTTTGCACGATATTCTAATTTTTCGAGTTTCACCTGTATTTCTCACACACACCCATGGGTATATGTGGAATTACCGCCTAAAATACATTCTGCTACTTCTTCCGAGTATGGGGATACCACGTGTGTGAGACTTTTTGGGAGCCTAGCCACATACAGGAGCCTGAAATCCAATGACCACTTTGAAAGCCTGAAGGTGCGTAACTTCCTCATTTCACTTCCTCACTACATATCACAGTTTCGTAGGCCCTGAAATGCCCGGATAGCACCAAACCCCCCCTCCCAAAATGACCCCTTTTTGGAAAGTAGACACCCCAAGGAATTTAAAAAGAGGCATGGTGAGCAGGGGCAGACTGACCATTTGGAAACTCGGGCACTGCCCGAGGGCCCGGGGTCAGTAGGGGGCCCCATGAGATGCCCCTGGTACCTTTTTCATAGGTTTTTTTGAGTTTGGGCAAGGACACAGGGGCGCCATGATCCCCTATTGCCCGGGGGCCCCATGAGTTGTCAGTCCGCCCCTGATGGTGAGTGTTTTGCAGATCTCATTTTTTTTTCACAAGGTTTTGAAAAAGAAAAAATGTTTTTTTTTTCTTCATTTTCCAAAAACTTCTGGCAACAAACGAGATCTGAAAAATACTCACCATGCTTCTTATCAAATTCCTTGGGGTGTCTACTTTCCAAAAAGTGGTCATTTGGGGGGTTTGGTGCTATCCTGGCATTTCAGGGCCTCCGAAACTGTGATAGGTAGTCAGGAAGTGTAATGAGGAAATAAAGCCCTTTAAAAGCCTGATGGTGCTTATTGGATTTTGGGGTCCTGTACTTGGCTAGACTGCCAAAACGTCTCTCACATGTGGTACCCCCAAACTCGGGAGAAGTAGCAGAATATATTTTGGGGAGTAATTCCACATATACCAATGGCATGTGTGAGCAATAAATCATTTAACTGACAATTTTGTAAAAAATTCCAAAAACTTGTGGTAAAAAAATTAATTCTTCTGTTGATTCAACATGGCTCTCAGCAAATAGTTTGGGGTGTCTACTTTCCAAAAAGGGGTAGTTTTGGGGGGTGGGGGCATTTTATGGCCCAGCATTAGAAATTTATGCCACACATAATTTACTCTTCTAACCACCTGAAGACCAAGCCTTTTCTTGCTTGCTGGGGAGTATAGACATCTGCTAATTTTGGGTTAAGGTGATTTGCGTGGGGCTGAATTTTGTGTACCCGTTCAAATTCAGGGTCACCCCGAGGACAACAGAGTGTATTATCGTTGAAATGCATAAAACACATTATACTCTCATATCTATGCCTGGCCATGGCAGCAGAGAACACAGCATATGATGAATCTGGTCTGTGGACCAATACAACTGCAATTCATTTTTTTTCGTAATGCCCATGTTGAGGGTTAGGCCCCCAAAAAATATAAATTCGGAAACCGTAAAGAGTTTCCATGCGAATGGTCTGGCAAGGTTTGAATTTGGGTTGGCGGTGATAAATTGTTGTACATAAAAAAAGCTTTGATCCACAATCAATACATACAGATCTTCGGTGAAAAACCGCTCCAAAAAATCAAGGGGAGGAGTTAAAATTGCTATTTCCACCTTAATTCCGGGTTGGGCAGTGAATGGGGGAAGTACGGGTGCTGCAGAATTTGTGGGCTGCCAATCGGGATTTGCAAGCACATCCGGAAAGATATTAGGGGTTCTACAGGCCTGTGTGCGAATTCTTGGTGGTTGCGGGACAATACTTGTGCTCGCCACCGCACCAGCTTGTACTGCGCTTATGGGACTCGCCACGTCGCCAAGTCATACTGCAGTGCTGGTATTATTATTCTGGACAATCTTTATTATTATTTTTATTTATTTAGCACTCTTTAATAATATTGTATTTTTTATATTTTTTTTGTTTTCTTGTATTTTAGTTCATAGCTATATCATAATTGTTTTAGACAATCATACATTTCCCAAAAAAGCGCGGCACCATTTACTACACCATATTATTATTATTATTATACAGGATTTATATGGCGCCAACAGTTTGCTCAGCGCTTTACAATATAATGGGAGACAATACAGAACAGTCCAGTTCAATAGAAGAGTAACCCTCTTGTATTGGGCCTGATCCTGGGAGCTTACAATACAAGAGGTATGTGAAAGACCAGGATGTACTAGACCGCTGGTGCTAGCCAGTTCACCAAAGGTAGCGTTGGCACTAGTACTGGCACTCTGCTGCACATGAGAGTCGTCAAAATTTACCAGCAAGTGCTAACAGACCAGGCCTGATTCTGCGAACATTGCGGTTTTGTGTACAATGTATCAAGTGACAGTGACCTACTGACACTGCACTTGCTGGGGGAGAAGGGGTGGGTAAGCGTAGGGGCTAAAGGCAGGTGGTGGGGCTGATCCCGCTAACACTGCGTTTTTGAGGACACTATACTAATGTGAACGCTGGTATAGTGCTGATCCGTTCCGACACTATACTAGCAATGGAGGTTTATTGTGTATGAGCGTCTTCCTGGCAATCAAGGGTTTAAATGTGATTACTGGTGTACTGACGGGCAATCTGACGCCATCTGCGAGGGGCATGAAAACCATGGGAACGCGAATCACGTATATATATATATGTGCTTTAGCGCACCTGTAGCAGTATTTCTGCTTTAGGGCGTTCAGGAAGCGGTTACAGAAGCGGTTTGTGTTACGGCACTGCTTTACTTCAACTGACAATTGCGTGGTCATGTAACGCTGCACCAAAATCAAATTTACGTTCTTTTTTCCCCACGAATTGGGCTTTCTTTTGGTAGTATTTGATCGCCTGTACGTTTTTTATTTTTTGCGCTACAAAAAAAAAAAAAGACCGACAATTTTGAGAAAAAAAAACAATATTTTTGACATTTTGCTATAAAACATGTACAGTAAAAAAAAATGTAAAAATCAACTTTCGTCATAATTTTCATCCAAAAAGTATTCTGTGACATGTCTTTGCTAAACAAAAAAAAATCCCAATACGTGTAAATGATGGCGTTTACAGATAGCGGTATAGATACTGGATTTTTTTAATACTAATAATAGTGTCGATCAGCAACTTATGGCGGGACATTCTGACACTGAGAGGAGGAACTGATTTGGGGTCACTGACATCCCCAGTGACACCAATACAGTGATCCGGACTCCGGCAGGTAATCACCGGCCGGGACCAGGTGATTGACACCCGTAGCTGCGATCGGTGCCGCGGGTAGGGCGATCGCGCGCTCCCCTACCCCCGAATGCAGGATCATGTTTATATACGTGATCCTGCGCACAGGGGCCGCCTTGTAGCAGTATATGTACTGTGGGCGGTCCCCTAGGGGTTAACCTCAAGCTCGGAAGAAGAACTTCCATAGTGCTTAATGATTATTTTCCTTTATTAAATAAAAATATTGCATTCACGTTGTAAATTGAACAAGAGATGTGCCTGCAGTAAACAGAGAACCAATGCCACAATTATGTAAGAATCACCCCTCGGGGATGGCTGACTTAGGCAGCACTCATTGTCTCCAGCTCGCTTTCCCAGACCACTAAGCTCCACGAAAACCTTTGCCATGTCATACACCTAACGTGGGGCTCGAACCCACGACCCTGAGATTGAGTCTCATGCTCTACTGACTGAGCTAGTTAGGTCACAGGGGGGAGCTTATTGGTCCAGGAGAGGGAATATCCAGGTAATATCTGGATTGGTAATTGGATTTGGAGCAGACAAAGCAGATTTATACCTTTAATACAGTACTTTAACTTTAATAGATGGTGTGAATTCTTTTATGAATGGTCCTTTTAAAGACCAAGCCTAATGAATTAAAGGATAAGTTCTTCTTCCAGGACATGTTACATGTTCCACTTGTTTTTAAGGTGGAACATGTAACATGTGCCTACTCCTGCAGCTCTCCCCCCGATCCCTCTCTCCCTGTGACAGCGATCCGGGGATCTTCTCCCCGTACCTACTGTGACCAAAAAGAGCATGGCCCTGCGGGGCTCCGCCCATACGGTCAAGTCATCCATCTACACATCAGTGTCCATCCTCAAAGAGCTTGCAATCTAATGTCCCTAACTCACATAGATACATATACTAGGGCCAATGAACCTACCGGCATGTATTTGGAGTGTGGGAGGAAACCGGAGTACCCGGAGGAAACCCACGCAGGCACAGGGAGAACATGCAAACTCCAGGCAGCTAGTGCCGTGGTTGGGTTTCAAACCGACGACCCTAGTGCTAGGCGGAAGTGCTAACCACGTAGCCACTGTGCTGCCCAATCTCTATCATTAATTCTATCTAACAGATTGTAGAACTCCGGGAAGTCAGCTGTGGCTGTAGTTCCGGGAGCCTGATGCTGGACCTTCTAACTACAAAGTGGATGAATTCCTGGAATTCAGCTTTAATGTTGAAGAAAAGCCTAACTCTAACTTTTCACACAAATATCCCCTCCCCCCTCCTCCTACCTATCCTGCCTAACACGTATATAAAAAAAAAAAAAAAAAGATCTGTGTACTTATCTATTTTCAATCTGGCCATGTGATCCCACAACTTTGACTCCCCTGTGTAATGGCTGATCCCTCAGTAATGGATGTGAATTCCAGGAGGCATGGCCCAGCTATTTTCGGTCCTGCCTTCTCTCCTGCAGCAGGCAGTCACTGAGACAGGGGAGCTGGAGCTGCAGGAGTGGATTAAAAATAGGTAAGTACACACATCTTTGTTATACAGGATAGGTGGGAGAAGGGGGGAGAGTCAGTCTGGGATGTCAGTGGTTGGGGGTAGGTGAGTGTCAGTTTGGAGTGTCAGTGCTGGGGGTAGGCAGGTGTCAGTTTGGGATGTCACTGCTTAAGGATAGGTGGGTGTCAGTGGTTAGGGTAGGTGGGAGTCAGATGTTGGGGTAGGTGTCGGTGGTTGGGGGTAGATGGGTGTCAGTCTGGGGTGTCAGTTGTTGGGGGTAGGTGGGTGTCTTGCTGTGGTGTCAGTGGGTGGGGGTAGATGGGTGTTAGTCTGGGGTGTCAGTTGTTTGGGGTAGGTGAGTGTCTTGCTGTGGTGTCAGTGGGTGGGGGTAGGTGGGTGTCAAACAGGCGTGTACATGGTTGGGGGTAGATGTGTGTCAGTCTTGGGTCTCAGTAGTTCGGGGTAGGTGGGTGTCAGTGGTTGGGGGTGGGTGGGTTTCAGTTTGGATGTCAGTGGTTGGAGGTAGGTGGGTGTTAGTCTGGGGTGTCAGTGGTTGGGGGTAGGTGGGTTTCAATTTGAGATGTCAGTGGTTGGGGGAGGGAAGTAGGTGGGTATCAGTGGTTTGGGTTGATGGGTGTCAGTGATTGGGAGTAGCTGGGTGTCAATCTGGGGTGTCAGTGGTTGGGGGTAGGTGGGTGTCAGTCTGGGGTATCAGTGGTCTGGGGTAGGTAGGTGTCAGTCTGGGGTGTCAGTGGTTGGGGGTAGGTATCAGTCTGGGGTGTCAGTGGTTTGGGGTGATGGGTGTCAGTCTGGGGTATCAGTGGTTGGGGGTAGATAGGTGTCAGTCTGGAGTGTCAGTGGTTGGGGATAGGTGGGTGTCAATCTGGGATATCAGTGGTTGGGGGTAGGTAGGTAGGTATCAATCTGGGGTGTCAGTGGTTGGGGGTGATGGGTGTCAGTCTGGGGTATCAGTGGTTGGGGGTAGGTAGGTGTCAGTCTGGGGTGTCAGTGGTTGGGGATAAGTGGGTGTCAGTCTGGGATATCAGTGCTTGGGGGTAGGTATCAATCTGGGGTGTCAGTGGTTGGGGGTGATGGGTGTCAGTCTGGGGTATCAGTGGTTTGTGGTAGGTAGGTGTCAGTCTGGGGTGTCAGTGGTTGGGGGTGATGGGTGTCAGTCTTGGGTATCAGTGGTCTGGGGTAGGTAGGTGTCAGTCTGGGGTGTCAGTGGTTGGGGGTAGGTATCAGTCTGGGGTGTCAGTGGTTTGGGGTAGGTAGGTGTCAGTGGTCCGGTATAGGTGAGAGGCGGTGGCTGGAAACAACACAAAATTCTGCCTCTTTTCGGACACATTGACTCAGATTATGTCACGTGAGAGAAAAAGAAACAGCCCCCCTGCCCCTGGTTGCCCCAACTATCTGTCCTTCGTAACAGAGGGGTCTTATCTTCCTCCCCTTCATCACAGTTGTGACTGCGCACACAGACCAGATAGCAGGGTGGGCTTTACACTAGAATATTAATAATAAAAATCATCGTCATCATCACCTGCGTTTATATGCAATCAGAGGCGCCCTCCCATCGCACATAGAGGCATTGTGAAGAGTGTAAATCCCAGGCAGGCGGAGGAGAGCGCGAGCGACACCAGTTACTTAGTGAACGCTGCCTTGCATTGTAAACCTTGCTCCAGGTAGGGGTAGGTAGGTATCAGTCTGGGGTGTCAGTGGTTGGGGGTGATGGGTGTCAGTCTTGGGTATCAGTGGTCTGGGGTAGGTAGGTAGGTATCAGTCTGGGGTGTCAGTGGTTGGGGATAGGTGGGTGTCAGTCTGGGATATCAGTGCTTGGGGGTAGGTAGGTATCAATCTGGGGTGTCAGTGGTTGGGGGTGATTGGTGTCAGTCTTTGGTATCAGTGGTTTGGGGTAGGTAGGTGTCAGTCTGGGGTGTCAGTGGTTGGGGGTTGGTATCAGTCTGGGGTGTCAGTGGTTGGGGGTGATGGGTGTCAGTCTGGGGTATCAGTGGTTGGGGGTAGGTAGGTGTCAGTCTGGGGTGTCAGTGGTTGGGGATAGGTGGGTGTCAGTCTTGGATATCAGTGGTTGGGGGTAGATAGGTAGGTAGGTATCAATCTGGGGTGTCAGTGGTTGGGGGTGATGGGTGTTAGTCTGGGGTGTCAGTGGTTGGGGATAGGTGGGTGTCAGTCTGGGATATCAGTGCTTGGGGGTAGGTAGGTATCAATCTGGGGTGTCAGTGATTGGGGGTGATGGGTGTCAGTCTTTGGTATCAGTGGTTTGTGGTAGGTAGGTGTCAGTCTGGGGTGTCAGTGGTTGGGGGTGATGGGTGTCAGTCTTGGGTATCAGTGGTCTGGGGTAGGTAGGTATCAGTCTGGGGTTTCAGTGGTTGGGGGTGATGGGTGTCAGTCTTGGGTATCAGTGGTTGGGGGTAGGTAGGTATCAGTCTGGGGTGTCAGTGGTTGGGGGTGATAGGTGTCAGTTGTTGGGGGTAGGTAGGTATCAGTCTGGGGTGTCAGTGGTTGGGGGTGATGGGTGTCAGTCTTGGGTATCAGTGGTCTGGGGTAGGTAGGTAGGGACAGTCTGGGGTGTCAGTGGTTGGGGGTTGGTATCAGTCTGGGGTGTCAGTGGTTGGGGGTGATGGGTGTCAGTCTGGGGTATCAGTGGTTGGGGGTATGTAGGTGTCAGTCTGGGGTGTCAGTGGTTGGGGATAGGTGGGTGTCAGTCTTGGATATCAGTGGTTGGGGGTAGGTAGGTAGGTAGGTATCAATCTGGGGTGTCAGCGGTTGGGGGTGATGGGTGTCAGTCTGGGGTGTCAGTGGTTGGGGATAGGTGGGTGTCAGTCTGGGATATCAGTGCCTGGGGGTAGGTAGGTATCAATCTGGGGTGTCAGTGGTTGGGGGTGATGGGTGTCAGTCTTTGGTATCAGTGGTTTGGGGTAGGTAGGTGTCAGTCTGGGGTGTCAGTGGTTGGGGGTGATGGGTGTCAGTCTTGGGTATCAGTGGTCTGGGGTAGGTAGGTATCAGTCTGGGGTTTCAGTGTTTGGGGGTGATGGGTGTCAGTCTTGGGTATCAGTGGTTGGGGGTAGGTAGGTATCAGTCTGGGGTGTCAGTGGTTGGGGGTGATGGGTGTCAGTTGTTGGGGGTAGGTAGGTATCAGTCTGGGGTGTCAGTGGTTGGGGGTGGTGGGTGTCAGTCTTGGGTATCAGTGGTTGGGGGTAGGTAGTTATCAGTCTGGGGTGTCAGTGGTTGGGGGTAGGTAGGTGTCAGTGGTCGGGTATAGGTGAGAGGCGGTGGCTGGAAACAACACAAAATTCTGCCTCTTTTCTGACACATTGACACAGATTATGTCACGTGAGAGAAAAAAAAACAGCCCCCCTGCCCCTGGTTGCCCCAACTATCTGTCCTTCGTAACAGAGGGGTCTTATCTTCCTCCCCTTCATCACAGTTGTGACTGCGCACACAGACCAGATAGCAGGGTGGGCTTTACACTAGAATATTAATAATAAAAATCATCGTCATCATCACCTGCGTTTATATGCAATCAGAGGCGCCCTCCCATCGCACATAGAGGCATTGTGAAGAGTGTAAATCCCAGGCAGGAGGAGGAGAGCGCGAGCGACACCAGTTACTTAGTGAACGCTGCCTTGCATTGTAAACCTTGCTCCAGGTAGGGGTAGGTAGGTATCAGTCTGGGGTGTCAGTGGTTGGGGGTGATGGGTGTCAGTCTTGGGTATCAGTGGTCTGGGGTAGGTAGGTAGGGACAGTCTGGGGTGTCAGTGGTTGGGGGTTGGTATCAGTCTGGGGTGTCAGTGGTTGGGGGTGATGGGTGTCAGTCTGGGGTATCAGTGGTTGGGGGTAGGTAGGTGTCAGTCTGGGGTGTCAGTGGTTGGGGATAGGTGGGTGTCAGTCTTGGATATCAGTGGTTGGGGGTAGGTAGGTATCAATCTGGGGTGTCAGTGGTTGGGGGTGATGAGTGTCAGTCTGGGGTGTCAGTGGTTGGGGATAGGTGGGTGTCAGTCTGGGATATCAGTGCTTGGGGGTAGGTAGGTATCAATCTGGGGTGTCAGTGGTTGGGGGTGATTGGTGTCAGTCTTTGGTATCAGTGGTTTGGGGTAGGTAGGTGTCAGTCTGGGGTGTCAGTGGTTGGGGGTGATGGGTGTCAGTCTTGGGTATCAGTGGTCTGGGGTAGGTAGGTATCAGTCTGGGGTTTCAGTGGTTGGGGGTGATGGGTGTCAGTCTTGGGCATCAGTGGTTGGGGGTAGGTAGGTATCAGTCTGGGGTGTCAGTGGTTGGGGGTGATAGGTGTCAGTTGTTGGGGGTAGGTAGGTATCAGTCTGGGGTGTCAGTGGTTGGGGGTGATGGGTGTCAGTCTTGGGTATCAGTGGTCTGGGGTAGGTAGGTAGGGACAGTCTGGGGTGTCAGTGGTTGGGGGTTGGTATCAGTCTGGGGTGTCAGTGGTTGGGGGTGATGGGTGTCAGTCTGGGGTATCAGTGGTTGGGGGTATGTAGGTGTCAGTCTGGGGTGTCAGTGGTTGGGGATAGGTGGGTGTCAGTCTTGGATATCAGTGGTTGGGGGTAGGTAGGTAGGTAGGTATCAATCTGGGGTGTCAGCGGTTGGGGGTGATGGGTGTCAGTCTGGGGTGTCAGTGGTTGGGGATAGGTGGGTGTCAGTCTGGGATATCAGTGCCTGGGGGTAGGTAGGTATCAATCTGGGGTGTCAGTGGTTGGGGGTGATGGGTGTCAGTCTTTGGTATCAGTGGTTTGGGGTAGGTAGGTGTCAGTCTTGGGTGTCAGTGGTTGGGGGTGATGGGTGTCAGTCTTGGGTATCAGTGGTCTGGGGTAGGTAGGTATCAGTCTGGGGTTTCAGTGTTTGGGGGTGATGGGTGTCAGTCTTGGGTATCAGTGGTTGGGGGTAGGTAGGTATCAGTCTGGGGTGTCAGTGGTTGGGGGTGACGGGTGTCAGTTGTTGGGGGTAGGTAGGTATCAGTCTGGGGTGTCAGTGGTTGGGGGTGGTGGGTGTCAGTCTTGGGTATCAGTGGTTGGGGGTAGGTAGTTATCAGTCTGGGGTGTCAGTGGTTGGGGGTAGGTAGGTGTCAGTGGTCGGGTATAGGTGAGAGGCGGTGGCTGGAAACAACACAAAATTCTGCCTCTTTTTTGACACATTGACACAGATTATGTCACGTGAGAGAAAAAAAAACAGCCCCCCTGCCCCTGGTTGCCCCAACTATCTGTCCTTCGTAACAGAGGGGTCTTATCTTCCTCCCCTTCATCACAGTTGTGACTGCGCACACAGACCAGATAGCAGGGTGGGCTTTACACTAGAATATTAATAATAAAAATCATCGTCATCATCACCTGCGTTTATATGCAATCAGAGGCGCCCTCCCATCGCACATAGAGGCATTGTGAAGAGTGTAAATCCCAGGCAGGAGGAGGAGAGCGCGAGCGACACCAGTTACTTGGTGAACGCTGCCTTGCATTGTGAACCTTGCTCCAGGTAGGGGTAGGTAGGTATCAGTCTGGGGTGTCAGTGGTTGGGGGTGATGGGTGTCAGTCTTGGGTATCAGTGGTCTGGGGTAGGTAGGTGTCAGTCTGGGGTGTCAGTGGTTGGGGGTTGGTATCAGTCTGGGGTGTCAGTGGTTGGGCGTGATGGGTGTCAGTCTGGGGTATCAGTGGTTGGGGGTAGGTAGGTGTCAGTCTGGGGTGTCAGTGGTTGGGGATAGGTGGGTGTCAGTCTTGGATATCAGTGGTTGGGGGTAGGTAGGTATCAATCTGGGGTGTCAGTGGTTGGGGGTGATGGGTGTCAGTCTGGGGTGTCAGTGGTTGGGGATACGTGGGTGTCAGTCTGGGATATCAGTGCTTGGGGGTAGGTAGGTATCAATCTGGGGTGTAAGTGATTGGGGGTGATGGGTGTCAGTCTTTGGTATCAGTGGTTTGTGGTAGGTAGGTGTCAGTCTGGGGTGTCAGTGGTTGGGGGTGATGGGTGTCAGTCTTGGGTATCAGTGGTTGGGGGTAGGTATGTGTCAGTCGGGAGTGTCAGTGGTTGGGGGTGATGGGTGTCAGTTGTTGGGGGTAGGTAGGTATCAGTCTGGGGTGTCAGTGGTTGGGGGTGGTGGGTGTCAGTCTTGGGTATCAGTAGTTGGGGGTAGGTAGGTATCAGTCTAGGGTGTCAGTGGTTGGGGGTAGGTAGGTGTCAGTCTGGGGTGTCAGTGGTTGGGGGTGATGGGTGTCAGTCTTGGGTATCAGTGGTCTGGGGTAGGTAGGTGTCAGTCTGGGGTGTCAGTGGTTTGGGGTGATGGGTGTAAGTCTGGGGTTTCAGTGGCTGGGGATAGGTAGGTGTCAGTGTGGGTGTCAGTGGTTGGGGGTGATGGGTGTCAGTCTGGGGTATCAGTGGTCTGGGGTAGGTAGGTGTCAGTCTGGGGTGTCAGTGGTTGGGGGTAGGTATCAGTCTGGGGTGTCAGTGGTTTGGGGTAGGTAGGTGTCAGTGGTCGGGTATAGGTGAGAGGCGGTGGCTGGAAACAACACAAAATTCTGCCTCTTTTCTGACACATTGACACAGATTATGTCACGTGAGAGAAAAAAAAACAGCCCCCCTGCCCCTGGTTGCCCCAACTATCTGTCCTTCGTAACAGAGGGGTCTTATCTTCCTCCCCTTCATCACAGTTGTGACTGCGCACACAGACCAGATAGCAGGGTGGGCTTTACACTAGAATATTAATAATAAAAATCATCGTCATCATCACCTGCGTTTATATGCAATCAGAGGCGCCCTCCCATCGCACATAGAGGCATTGTGAAGAGTGTAAATCCCAGGCAGGAGGAGGAGAGCGCGAGCGACACCAGTTACTTAGTGAACGCTGCCTTGCATTGTGAACCTTTCTCCAGGTAGGGGTAGGTAGGTATCAGTCTGGGGTGTCAGTGGTTGGGGGTGATGGGTGTCAGTCTTGGGTATCAGTGGTCTGGGGTAGGTAGGTGTCAGTCTGGGGTGTCAGTTGTTGGGGGTTGGTATCAGTCTGGGGTGTCAGTGGTTGGGGGTGATGGGTGTCAGTCTGGGGTATCAGTGGTTGGGGGTAGGTAGGTGTCAGTCTGGGGTGTCAGTGGTTTGGGGTGATGGATGTAAGTCTTAGGTATCAGTGGTCTGGGGTAGGTAGGTGTCAGTCTGGGGTGTCAGTGGTTGGGGGTAGGTATCAGTCTGGGGTGTCAGTGGTTTGGGGTAGGTAGGTGTCAGTGGTCGGGTATAGGTGAGAGGCGGTGGCTGGAAACAACACAAAATTCTGCCTCTTTTCTGACACATTGACACAGATTATGTCACGTGAGAGAAAAAAAAACAGCCCCCCTGCCCCTGGTTGCCCCAACTATCTGTCCTTCGTAACAGAGGGGTCTTATCTTCCTCCCCTTCATCACAGTTGTGACTGCGCACACAGACCAGATAGCAGGGTGGGCTTTACACTAGAATATTAATAATAAAAATCATCGTCATCATCACCTGCGTTTATATGCAATCAGAGGCGCCCTCCCATCGCACATAGAGGCATTGTGAAGAGTGGAAATCCCAGGCAGGAGGAGGAGAGCGCGAGCGACACCAGTTACTTAGTGAACGCTGCCTTGCATTGTGTGCCTTGCTCTTTGTCCTGGGGTGGTAGGTTTGTGTCAGTGGTTGGGGGTGATGGGTGTCAGTCTGGGGTATCAGTGGTGGGTGGTAGGTGGGAGTAAGACGTTGGGGGTAGGTGTCAGTGGTTGGGAGTATTTGGGTGTCAGTCTGGATTATCAGTGGTTGGGGGTAGGTAGGTGTCAGTCTGGGGTGTCAGTGGTTGGGGGTGATGGGTGTCAGTCTGGGGTATCAGTGGTTTGGGGTAGGTAGGTGTCAGTCTGGGGTGTCAGTGGTTGGGGGTGATGGGTGTCAGTCTTGGGTATCAGTGGTCTGGGGTAGGTAGGTGTCAGTCTGGGGTGTCAGTGGTTGGGGGTAGGTATCAGTCTGGGGTGTCAGTGGTTCGGGGTGATGGGTGTCAGTCTGGGGTATCAGTAGTTGGGGGTAGGTAGGTTTCAGTCTGGGGTGTCAGTGGTTGGGGATAGGTGGGTGTCAGTCTGGGATATCAGTGGTTGGGCGTAGGTAGGTAGGTATCAATCTGGGGTGTCAGTGGTTGGGGGTGATGTGTGTCAGTCTGGGGTATCAGTGGTTGGGGGTAGGTAGGTGTCAGTCTGGGGTGTCAGTGGTTGGGGATAGGTGGGTGTCAGTCTGGGATATCAGTGCTTGGGGTAAGTAGGTAGGTATCAATCTCGGGTGTCAGTGGTTGGGGGTGATGGGTGTCAGTCTGGGGTATCAGTGGTTGGGGGTAGATAGGTATCAGTCTGGGGTGTCAGTGGTTTGGGGTAGGTAGGTGTCAGTGGTCCGGTATAGGTGAGGGGCGGTGGCTGGAAACAACACAAAATACTGCCTCTTTTCTTACACATTGACACATAGATTATGTCACGTGAGAGAAAAAAAAACAGCCCCCCTGCCCCTGGTTGCCCCAACAATCTGTACTTCGTAACAGAGGGGTCTTATCTTCCTCCCCTTCATCACAGTTGTGACTGCGCACACAGACCAGATAGCAGGGTGGGCTTTACACTAGAATATTAATAATAAAAATCATCGTCATCATCACCTGCGTTTATATGCAATCAGAGGCGCCCTCCCATCGCACATAGAGGCATTGTGAAGAGTGTAAATCCCAGGCAGGAGGAGGAGAGCGCGAGCGACACCAGTTACTTAGTGAACGCTGCCTTGCATTGTGTGCCTTGCTCTTTGTCCTGGGGTGGTAGGTTTGTGTCACTGGTTGGGGGTGATGGGTGTCAGTCTGGGGTATCAGTGGTAGGTGGGAGTAAGACGTTGGGGGTAGGTGTCAGTGGTTGGGAGTATTTGGGTGTCAGTCTGGATTATCAGTGGTTGGGGGTGATGGGTGTCAGTCTGGGGTATCAGTGGTTTGGGGTAGGTAGGTGTCAGTCTGGGGTGTCAGTGGTTGGGGGTGATGGGTGTCAGTCTTGGGTATCAGTGGTTGGGGGTAGGTAGGTATCAGTCTGGGGTATCAGTGGTTTGGGGTAGGTAGGTGTCAGTCTGGGGTGTCAGTGGTTGGGGGTGATGGGTGTCAGTCTGGGTTGTCAGTGGTTGGGGGTGATGGGTGTCAGTCTTGGGTATCAGTGGTTGGGGGTAGGTAGGTATCAGTCTGGGGTGTCAGTGGTTTGGGGTAGGTAGGTGTCAGTGGTCGGGTATAGGTGAGGGGCGGTGGCTGGAAACAACACAAAATTCTGCCTCTTTTCTTACACATTGACACACAGATTATGTCACGTGAGAGAAAAAAAAACAGCCCCCCTGCCCCTGGTTGCCCCAACTATCTGTCCTTCGTAACAGAGGGGTCTTATCTTCCTCCCCTTCATCACAGTTGTGACTGCGCACACAGACCAGATAGCAGGGTGGGCTTTACACTAGAATATTAATAATAAAAATCATCGTCATCATCACCTGCGTTTATATGCAATCAGAGGCGCCCTCCCATCGCACATAGAGGCATTGTGAAGAGTGTAAATCCCAGGCAGGAGGAGGAGAGCGCGAGCGACACCAGTTACTTAGTGAACGCTGCCTTGCATTGTGAACCTTTCTCCAGGTAGGGGTAGGTAGGTATCAGTCTGGGGTGTCAGTGGTTGGGGGTGATGGGTGTCAGTCTTGGGTATCAGTGGTCTGGGGTAGGTAGGTGTCAGTCTGGGGTGTCAGTTGTTGGGGGTTGGTATCAGTCTGGGGTGTCAGTGGTTGGGGGTGATGGGTGTCAGTCTGGGGTATCAGTGGTTGGGGGTAGGTAGGTGTCAGTCTGGGGTGTCAGTGGTTGGGGATAGGTGGGTGTCAGTCTTGGATATCAGTGGTTGGGGGTAGGTAGGTATCAATCTGGGGTGTCAGTGGTTGGGGGTGATGGGTGTCAGTCTGGGGTGTCAGTGGTTGGGGATAGGTGGGTGTCAGTCTGGGATATCAGTGCTTGGGGGTAGGTAGGTATCAATCTGGGGTGTCAGTGGTTGGGGGTGATGGGTGTCAGTCTTTGGTATCAGTGGTTTGGGGTAGGTAGGTGTCAGTCTGGGGTGTCAGTGGTTGGGGGTGATGGGTGTCAGTCTTGGGTATCAGTGGTCTGGGGTAGATAGGTATCAGTCTGGGTTTCAGTGGTTGGGGGTAGGTAGGTATCAGTCTGGGGTGTCAGTGGTTGGGGGTGATGGGTGTCAGTTGTTGGGGGTAGGTAGGTATCAGTCTGGGGTGTCAGTGGTTGGGGGTGATGGGTGTCAGTCTTTGGTATCAGTGGTTTGGGGTAGGTAGGTGTCAGTCTGGGGTGTCAGTGGTTGGGGGTGATGGGTGTCAGTCTTGGGTATCAGTGGTCTGGGGTAGATAGGTATCAGTCTGGGTTTCAGTGGTTGGGGGTAGGTAGGTATCAGTCTGGGGTGTCAGTGGTTGGGGGTGATGGGTGTCAGTTGTTGGGGGTAGGTAGGTATCAGTCTGGGGTGTCAGTGGTTGGGGGTGATGGGTGTCAGTCTTGGGTATCAGTGGTTGGGGGTAGGTAGGTATCAGTCTGGGGTGTCAGTGGTTTGGGGTAGGTAGGTGTCAGTGGTCGGGTATAGGTGAGAGGCGGTGGCTGGAAACAACACAAAATTCTGCCTCTTTTCTGACACATTGACACAGATTATGTCACGTGAGAGAAAAAAAAACAGCCCCCCTGCCCCTGGTTGCCCCAACTATCTGTCCTTCGTAACAGAGGGGTCTTATCTTCCTCCCCTTCATCACAGTTGTGACTGCGCACACAGACCAGATAGCAGGGTGGGCTTTACACTAGAATATTAATAATAAAAATCATCGTCATCATCACCTGCGTTTATATGCAATCAGAGGCGCCCTCCCATCGCACATAGAGGCATTGTGAAGAGTGTAAATCCCAGGCAGGAGGAGGAGAGCGCGAGCGACACCAGTTACTTAGTGAACGCTGCCTTGCATTGTGTGCCTTGCTCTTTGTCCTGGGGTGGTAGGTTTGTGTCAGTGGTTGGGGGTGATGGGTATCAGTCTGGGGTATCAGTGGTGGGTGGTAGGTGGGAGTAGGACGTTGGGGGTAGGTGTCAGTGGTTGGGAGTATTTGGGTGTCAGTCTGGATTATCAGTGGTTGGGGGTGATGGGTGTCAGTCTGGGGTATCAGTGGTTTGGGGTAGGTAGGTGTCAGTCTGGGGTGTCAGTGGTTGGGGGTGATGGGTGTCAGTCTGGGGTATCAGTGGTTGGGGTGATGGGTGTCAGTCTGTGGTGTCAGTGGTTTGGGGTAGGTAGGTGTCAGTCTGGGGTGTCAGTGGTTGGGGGTGATGGGTGTCAGTCTGGGGTGTCAGTGGTTGGGGGTGATGGGTGTCAGTCTGGGGTATCAGTGGTCTGGGGTAGGTAGGTGTCAGTCTGGGGTGTCAGTGGTTGGGGGTGATGGGTGTCAGTCTGGGGTATCAGTGGTTGGGGGTAGGTAGGTGTCAGTGGTCGGGTATAGGTGAGAGGCGGTGGCTGGAAACCACACACAATACTGTCTCTTTTCTGACACATTGACACAGATTATGTCACGTGAGAGAAGAGAAACCAGCCCCCCTGCCCCTGGTTGCCCCAACTATCTGTCCTTCGTATCAGAGGGGACTTATCTTCGTCCCGTTCATCACGGTTCTGACTGCGCACACAGACCAGATAGCAGGGTGGGCTTTACACTAGAATATTAATAATAAAAATCATCGTCATCATCACCTGCGTTTATATGCAATCAGAGGCGCCCTCCCATCGCACATAGAGGCATTGTGAAGAGTGTAAATCCCAGGCAGGAGGAGGAGAGCGCGAGCGACACCAGTTACTTAGTGAACGCTGCTTTGCATTGTGTGCCTTTGCTCCAGGTCCTGCCTTCTTTTTATAGACCTGTGTGGGGGTCCTTCCACTTGTTTACTTCCAGACTTCCAGGCGTCCTGGGCACTGCCTGCTGGGATTCTTCTTTTAGGTGTCCATGGCACTGCCTGCATAACCAGGACAACCCCTTTTTTGGCTGCCCAGTGAAAGAGGACCAACATCAGTGAGGAAACTGGGTCGGGGGGACTCAGGTGAGAAGACTCTCCTTCGCGCAACCAGAACCAGCAAACACCTGGCAGGGGAGTTAGAGGGGGAGGGGCGATAGAGCTATCAAGTGTATCTGAAACCAAAACCTTTGTGTTTCTCTAGGTAGTCCTCCTGTCAGCTTCCTGTTGCTGTATATTGTGACCCTTCAGGGATTTATTTACTGACAGGTCCACTTTCTATCCTCTAAACCCTCTTCAGTCCAGTCCTGTCATTGTCACGGCTTTATCTGAACACACGGCCAGTATGAGCGGCTGACATCTGTCTTGTGATTGGTTGATTGTTTTGTTTCATAATAAAAGGTTAGACATTGTCATATGACGGAGTAGAGCCTCATTTTTCCGTCCCACAAATATTCCTAGAAAAGGTCCATTGTATAATGCAGGGCTCTCCGATCCTTATCCCTTACACAAAGGGCCAGCTTTATGTCCTTCTGACTTTAGGGGTTCAAGAGGTGATCAGTGGGAGGAAACAATGCCCCATCCTTGGTGGCTGTGGGAGGAATATAGGGCCGGATAAAGCCAAGTACAGGGCCGCATCTGGCCCCAGGGCCACAGTTTGGAGACCACTCTTCTAAACAAATGGAAGTGAGGGGGAAAAGCACGAGCACATTTTTCTGTTTGATTCCATATGATTTATGAAATTGTATTTATTGATCATTTTTCATATTGAGCTGTCCTATTTTTGGCTAGAAGGATATGGAATCATTTGATGGTAAAGGAGAGCTGCTCTGTTTTTTTCTCATTTTAAGTGCTGAACCAATTCAATAGCGTGCAATTTTACCCCTTCCTGCCCAGGCCATTTTTCAGGTTTCAGCGCTCTCACACTTTGAATGACAATTGCGCAGTCATACAACATTGTACCCAAACTAAAATGTTATCATTTTCTTCACACAACTAGAGCTTTCTTTTGGTGGTATTTAATCACCGCCGGGGGTTTTTATTTTTTGCTATATTAACAAAAAAAAAGACCGAAAAATTTGAAAAAAAAACCATGTTTTTCTTTGTTTCTGTTATAAAAGTTTGCAAATAAATAATTTTTCTTCATAAATTCAAGCCAAGATGTATTCTACTACATGTCTTTGGTGAAAATAACCCAAATTAGGATGTATTTTTTAGTTTGTAGGAAAGTTATAGAGTTCACAAACTATGGGATAGATCTGAATATTGATCAGTCCTGAAGTACTGACAGCCAATCTAATTTCTTGAGGTCCAAGAATGTCAGAACAGTACAGATATCCCCCAAATGACCCCTTTTTGCAAAGTAGACAGTCCGACGTACTTCATAAGAGGCATGGCGAGTTTTTTGAAGTTGTATTTTTTTTGTCATAATTTTTCAGAAAATGAAAAAATGAAAAATATTATTTTCACTATTGTTTTTTTACATACTGTCACCAGTGCAGTACAGCGTCATCATATAACTGGCATGGTGGTGATCAGGGACACTGACTGGTGACAGTATGAAAAAAAAAATTTTTTATTTTTTATTTTTGTATTATTTTTAATTTTTTATTACATTTTTTTCTTTTTTTAAAGATTTTTTTTTCATATTTCACTATGTCCAAAGTAGTACAATGTTACCATAATAACATTGTACTACTTTGGAGAAGTGATCAGTATTTTTTATTTTTACACAATTTTCTGATACCAAAGAATTACTTTGCTATAAGCAGGCATTTACGTGAATGACCGATTCATTTAGGTTTTTTTTTTTTTTTTTGTGCTTAGCTGTGATTTGGCCACAGCTAATCACATGGCATGTGCATGTGATCGCTGTGACCATTCACAGCTAGACACTAGTATACAATGGATGGCATGAATGAAGCCATCCATTGTATATAACTGTCATTTGACCTGCTGCGATTGGTAACAGCAGGTCACATGGTACCGGCAATGGGGGCCGGTACTCAGATCTGTCATCGGCCATGTCCGAGGTACATGGCCGGTGACAGATCGCGCCGCTGCGCGGCTCTGAAGGCGCGAAAAATGCACATGTGCGGGAGGACGCCATAAGGCGTCCACCCGGAAATTTACAGCCTTTTCCCGGCCGCCAAACGGCTATTGGCCGGGCGGCTATTGGTTAAAGCACTATGGGGTTTATTTTGTTTGTTTTTTTTACTAAAGTAACCCGTCAGCACTGAAAAATACTGATCTTCGTGTGTGTAAATGTTAATATTATTAACCGCTTCCCGACCGCCGTATGGCAGAAATATACTGCTACAGGACGGCACGGATGCGCAAAATCAAGTATATATACATGATTTTGCATTCCCGGGTAGGGGTGCACTCTGCGCACGCCGCCATTCGCGGCCATGGCTGGCAATCACCAGGTCCCGCTGATTACCGAGGATCTCTGGCAGGGAAGAGAACTGTTTTGTTTACTAACAGTTCTCCACCCTGTCAGCTCTGGCACACTGCTTTGGATGGCTTACAGTGCCATTAGTACAGTGTCAGTGCTTTTTTGTTTTTTTTAGCCCTGATCACTGTATTGGTTTCACTGCGGATGTCAGTGACACCAAGAAAGTTCCCCCCAGTGTCAGAATGTCTGCCACAGTCCCGCTATAAGTCGCTGATCGCTGCCATTACTAGTAAAAATAAAAAAATCCCAGTGTACATACTGCCATTTGTAAACGCTATAACATTCACGTAAACCAATTCATTTACACGTATTAGGATTTTTTTTAGCAAAGACATGTAGCAGAATACATTTTGACAAATTTTGACTTTTTACATTTTTTTATTGGACATGTTGAACAGCAAAAAGTCATAAATATAGTTTTTTTCTCAAAATTGTTGGTCTTTTTTTTTATAGCACAAAAATTAAAAAATGCACAGGCAATCAAATAACACCGAAAGAAAACTCAATTCGTGGGAAAAAAGGATGTAAATTCCATTTGGGTGCAGCGTTGCATGACCGCGCAATTGTCAGTTAAAGTAACGCAGCGCCGTATTGCAATAAATGGCCTGGTCAGGAAGGGGGGGAAATCCTCTGGAAGTGGTTAATCTTTCTAGGGAGTATATTTATCACCTTAAAAGGCCAGCAAAGCTAGATTAAATTTATAAAAGAAGGATTTTCGCTTTGTTTTTATGTTTTTTTTTAAAGCGTTGGTATATTGTCATTGCTGCTTTCTGAACATTTCCATTCATGCACTTAAATGCTTTTGATTGCGTTGGCATGTGTTATACCTTAGACCTTATAGAATATGGCATTGTGGATAGACATGAGCAAAACAAAAAAATTTGTTTCGTTTCGATTCAAAATCGAACACATTTTTATGTAGTTGGATTCGGTAAATTTGTTTTCGAGATTTGTTTTGGTAATTCGTATTTGAATTCAATTCGAAAACATTTCGGTCAAATTCGAAAAGTCGTTCACATTCAAAATTGGTTCAACCGAATTTGAAATTGATTCAACAAACTTCAAAAGTCATTCGAAATCAAACATTTCAACCAATTTTGAAAACATTTGACCGAATTTAAGTTAAGCTGGCCCACACACGTGTAGCTTTTTATCCGAAAATATTAGTTTCAAGAATATTCATCTGATTTTCCAACCGTTAGTGGGGTCAAATCAATGTTTGTTTGTGACAGCAGTGTCGGAAAAATTCGAAGGGGCAGGAAGGAAAACTTTTTTTTTCTCGATCAAAAGAATTTTCGGCCAGTGTATGTGGTTCTCTGTCAGAAATTACATTTATTTTAAAATTGAATGTTAAAAGCAAAAGACAATTTTCAAATGACATTCGTCCATTCATCGAATGTGCAAAGGATTTTCGTAGGACTTTTCTTACGAATATTCTTGGCCGAAAAGCTACACGTGTATGGCTAGCAGAAAAGAAGTTGATGGGACATTAGTAGTACCGAGTTTTTTGTGCACTGGTAAATTTTAGCGTGGTTTTGTGGTGCACTGTGACAGATCTTCTTGGGCACTGTTGGAGATGTTTTTTGTGCAGGGGTACACTGTGACAAATGTTGATGGGGTGCTGGTACAGTGACAGTTTTTTGATTTTCTGGGACCTGTCACGTGTCCCAGAGAACTACTGGGATTTAGGGGGGGGAGGACAGCTTCCGCTTCGGTAATCGCAGCGGAAGTGGGAACGGGTACCTGTCAATTTCAGGTACCCGCTCCCCGAAGGTGCCAATCCTTAACAGGGAGCGGGGGACCAGTCCTTAAGCGAAACTTCCCCTCCACTTTAAATTTGTTTTCAAATGTTTGTTCAAATTTGTTTTCGAATCGAATTTCGTTTTGTTTATTCAGATGCGTTTAAACTGGTTTTTTTGGTCATTCGGAATTCTGATACATCTGAATAACAAAAAAATTTGAAATTCGATTCAGAATGAAACAAACACACATGACTAATTGTGGATTATATCAAAAAATCCAATGCTATTCTCAGTGCATAAATCATGCAAATATTCTTCTACATTCTGCTCCACAATTGATAGAAAAGTTAGGAATAATGCCCTATCGTTGGGGTCAGTGGGAGGGATAGTGCTCCGTTGTTGCTGTCAGTGGGAGGAATTACGCCACAGCTTCAGTGGATGATCATCTCTATGGTGTAAGAAAGCAGAAGCTACAAGTATTTAGTCATTTCCGGCTTTCCCATTTGCAAACAAATAGTTACTGGTTTGGGAAAAGCATCGGACCAAACCGATCTTGGTTTGGTCCAAAGCTTTTAAGGGCAGAGGAGAGATTTGGAGTCTAGCAGACCCCAGATCTCTCAATAAAGAGTATCTGTCACTGCCTATGCTATCACAAGTGATGTTGTCCATCTCTTGTGAGAAAAGAAAAGAAAGCGCTACTACCCACCCAATGCTCATCCCAGGAACTGGGCAGGTGCGTGATCCACAGTTGCGTATCTTTTCCAGAATTAAATGACATTGATCTGCACTACTGCCATTGCTCTAAAATCTTCGTTTTATTAAATCGACCACAGTAAAAACATCACAGGTACAAAGGTGTAGGCGTTTCGGCTTAACAGGCCTTAGTCAGAACCCATCTCTTGTGATAGCATGTTTAGTAATTATTTACTCCGTGTAACATCTTTTATATTTTACCAGTTAGGTATTGTATTTTTATGCATTAAAATTTACTGAAGTGTAAGTGTAAGTTTTTTCCCAAAAAAAGAAAAACTGCCCAAACACCCACAGTTTGAATTTCTAAGGCTTCCACTTTAAAAAAAAAAAATATAATGCTTCCTAGCAAAAAATCTATATTTTTTTTACATGTGAACAAAAATATTCAGAAAAGACTTGCTCTTCCAGTGGTTCATCTAGCTGCAGAAAGGACATTTCTAATGAGGGGCCTTAGAGTAAGGGAGATGTTGTCTCTGCCTGTTCTGAGGATTGCCATTTCATGATTGGCTTTTGTAATACACCCTGTACCTTCAGCAAAAAGCCCGAATCCCATGTTCCAATAACTGCTTACAGGCAGGCATGATCATAACATATGTAGTAAAGAACCCATATGGGCACCTCCCCTCCAACGTAAGTTATTGCCAGGCATGGAAAATGTAATTATTGTATTGTATTGATGGTTATATACCATCTAAGATGTGATGAGAGAAAATGCCTGCACCTTGTATATTTCCTAAGTGAATATTAAATTACAAACCCCTTAGCAGCTACCAAAAAGGTATACCCCAATACAACAACTCAAATGTAAATAGATAAATTGCAAATTAAAAAAATATCTATTTTATTGACCCATGTAAGATGTAATATCTGGGATAATCCCCAGTAGTTATTGCATTTAGAATATATATAGTTATGTTTGATAGCTTGTGAAGATGACACAGTAAATAGTAAAATGCACAATAAATGGTGATAAAACTGCAACAAAATAATGTGCTCAAAGCCCACCAAAGTCTGTGACATAACCAGTGCTCTGGGTACAAAAACCACAATAAGCTGAACACAGGATGGGTGACACCAATCCTCCAAAGGTGTACTCTGACCTTGTAGTTTGATCTTCAATACAAAGATCAGACCCGCATGAAGGACACAGAATCTCCAATTCTGCCAGATGGATTCAATTAGCACACAGCACAGCAGTCATGATTTCACTGCTTTTCATAGTCACTGGTTCACATAGGCTCCTAACCTCAAGCTCAACAAAAGAGAAGAACCTCCATAGTGCTCACTGATTATTTTCCTTTATTAAAGGAGAAGTAGGTCCAAAGCTCTTTTGGCTATACTTCTTTTGTGGGTCACAGGAGGGCACTTAGTTCTGCACTATTTTGACCCATATTCAGCTGACCGCGGGCTAAAGTCCACTATTGGCTGACGTCACTCCATACTCTGGAGGGATCCCAAGGATGCTTGACCGATAACTAGCTCTGCCTCTCAGTACACGACTGAGAACCTGAGCTAGTCGTTTCCGCCCCCTGTTGTACATACTGAGTACATATGCATGCTTATACTTTTCAGAGGTCTGATATTGTTCTATGTCCAATCCTTGTTTTATTGATTGCATGTAATATTCTAATTTTCTGAGATTGTGGATTTGGGGTTTTTATGAGCTGTAAGCCATAATCATCACAATTTATGACAAATCACGGCTTGAACTATCTTGCAACTATCTTTGCATGTAATGAGTCTATCTCATTTATTAGGTTCACCTTTTAAGTTGCATTACTGAAATAAATGAACTTTTGCACGATATTCAAATTTTTCGAGTTTCACCTGTATTTCTCACACACACCCATGGGTATATGTGGAATTACCGCCTAAAATACATTCTGCTACTTCTTCCAAGTATGGGGATACCACGTGTGTGAGACTTTTTGGGAGCCTAGCCACATACAGGAGCCTGAAATCCAATGACCACTTTGAAAGCCTGAAGGTGCGTAACTTCCTCATTTCACTTCCTCACTACCTATCACAGTTTCGAAGGCCCTGAAATGCCCGGATAGCACCAAACCCCCCCTCCCCAAATGACCCCTTTTTGGAAAGTAGACACCCCAAGGAATTTAAAAAGAGGCATGGTGAGCAGGGGCGGACTGACTATTTGGAAACTTGGGTACTGCCCAAGGGCCCGGGGTCAGTAGGGGGCCCCATGAGATGCCCCTGGTACCTTTTTCATAGGCTTTTTTGAGTTTGGGCAAGGACACAGGGGCCCCATGATCCCCTATTGCCCGGGGGCCCCATGAGTTGTCAGTCCGCCCCTGATGGTGAGTGTTTTGCAGATCTCATTATTTTGAAAAAGAAAAAATGTTTTTTTTTTCTTCATTTTCCAAAAACTTCTGGCAACAAACGAGATCTGCAAAATACTCACCATGCTTCTTATCAAATTCCTTGGGGTGTCTACTTTCCAAAAAGTGGTCATTTGGGGGGTTTGGTGCTATCCTGGCATTTCAGGGCCTCCGAAACTGTGATAGGTAGTCAGGAAGTGTAATGAGGAAATAAAGCCCTTTAAAAGCCTGATGGTGCTTATTGGGTTTTGGGGTCCTGTACTTGGCTAGACTGCCAAAACGTCTCTCACATGTGGTACCCCCAAACTCGGGAGAAGTAGCAGAATATATTTTGGGGAGTAATTCCACATATACCCATGGCATGTGTGCGCAATAAATCATTTAAGTGACAATTTTGTAAAAAATTCCAAAAACTTTTCCAAAAACTTGTGGTAAAAAAATTAATTCTTCTGTTGATTCAACATGGCTCTCAGCAAATAGTTTGGGGTGTCTACTTTCCAAAAAGGGGTCGTTTTGGGGGGTGGGGGCATTTTATGGCCCAGCATTAGAAATTTATGCCACACATAATTTACTCTTCTAACCACCTGAAGACCAAGCCTTTTCTGACACTTTTTGTTCACATGAAAAAAAATCTGTATTTTTTGCAAGAAAATTAATTGAAACCCCAAACATTATATATTTTTTTAAAGCAAACACCCTAGTGAATAAAATAGTGGGTGCTGCAATTTTTTATGTCACATAGTACTCACGCAGCGATTTTTCAAATGCAATTTTTAGAAAAAAAATACTTTTTTTTTACTTTTAATGCAGAAAAACACAATATATTGGCCAATTGCTTGGTAAAATATAAAAGATGATGGTATGCCAAGTAAATAGATGCCAAACATGACATGCTTTGAAACTGCGCATGCCCTGTGCAATGGCAACAAACTGCATACGTTTTTAATATCCATAGGCAACGATTTACAAGCTACCATTTTTTTACAGAGGAGATCTAGTGTTAGAATTACTGCCCTTGATCTGACGTTCGTGGCGATACCTCACATGCATGGTGCAACTGCTGTTTCCATACTGGCACAGGGTCATAGTTCACGAACGCAGGTACACACGTGCACGGAGGGGGGGGGGGGGGGGGCGAGGGTACTTTTTTTTTCTTATTTGTTATTTTGATTTTTTTAATTAATTATTTTTAACACTGCCCCGTTTAATTTTTTTTTATCACTTTTAATGCTATCACAGGGAATGCAAATACCCCCTATAACTTCATGGACATTGTCATATATTCTTTTTTGAGAAATCTGGGTTCTATCAGACTCTAGATATCGACTCTGCCCTTACATTATCTAATCAAACCAAGATCAGTGTGATCAGATGCTTTCCCAATTTACAAATGGCGCTGTTTATATCTTGCGAAACTGAAGTGATGAAATGCTCGTAGCTTCTGATTTCTTAGGCTATAGAGATGATTGGCACCATTCTGGTCCCCAATCAGCTCTATGGTCAGCTGGCAGAAACACCGGCTGCATTCTCAGGCTCCCCCGATGGCACAGGACTGCCCGAGAAGGCCGTGGAAGGCAGCAGGGGAGGGGGGGGGGGGATTGTCTCCCACTGCTTGTAAAAGCAATCCTGCAGATAATTAGCCACTAGGATTGCTTTTACATGAAAGCCGATTGCCAGCTGAAACAAATGATATCAGGATGATACCTGCAGCTGTAGGCATCATCCTGGTATAACCATTCAAAGTCCAGTGATGTACCAGTACGTCGCTGGTCCTTATTGGGTATATATGCTATGTTCTTTTTGTTTTTTTTTTGTATGCAGCCTGTGGACTGAATGAAAAAAAGAGAAGAAATCTCTGCCAAAAAAAAAAGTGTGGTATGCCCACCATTAAAATATACCACCCTGCATCCACCCACTTCTAATGGTAGGTACACATTAGATCCCATGCGCCAGTTCCAAGATTGTACAAATGTCTAAATAGTGTCACGCTTGAATAAAAATTGTCCACGCATAAGTGGTATCCCCTATGTAAAAAGGATGACACCAAGTCCCAAACTATCTTGCCACTACTCCCCATGTAGTCTGGGCATCCGTGGAACTCCACGTGACTATCTTTTCCCTCGTAAATCCGAAACTTATAAGTATAGCCTGTTGTCCTCTCACAGGTCTTCTACATCTTGATCCCATATCTGGCACGCTTGCTGGGGAGAAATTGTTTGAATGCAAGGCGGCCAGAAAAATGAATGAGGGACTCACCGACGCAGATTTTTTGCTGGGGAGTATAGACATCTGCTAATTTTTGGTTAAGGTGATTTGCGTGGGGCTGAATTTTGTGTACCCATTCAAATTCAGGGTCACCCCGAGGACGACAGAGTGTATTATCGTTGAAATGCATAAAACACATTATACTCTCATATCTATGCCTGGCCATGGCAGCAGAGAACACAGCATATGATGAATCTGGTCTGTGGACCAATACAACTGCAATTCATTTTTTTTCGTAATGCCCATGTTGAGGGTTAGGCCCCCAAAAAATATAAATTCGGAAACCGTAAAGAGTTTCCATGCGAATGGTCTGGCAAGGTTTGAATTTGGGTTGGCGGTGATAAATTGTTGTACATAAAAAAAGCTTTGATCCACAATCAATACATACAGATCTTCGGTGAAAAACCGCTCCAAAAAATCAAGGGGAGGAGTTAAAATTGCTATTTCCACCTTAATTCCGGGTTGGGCAGTGAATGGGGGAAGTACGGGTGCTGCAGAATTTGTGGGCTGCCAATCGGGATTTGCAAGCACATCCGGAAAGATATTAGGGGTTCTACAGGCCTGTGTGCGAATTCTTGGTGGTTGCGGGACAATACTTGTGCTCGCCACCGCACCAGCTTGTACTGCGCTTATGGGACTCGCCACGTCGCCAAGTCATACTGCAGTGCTGGTATTATTATTCTGGACAATCTTTATTATTATTTTTATTTATTTAGCACTCTTTAATAATATTGTATTTTTTCAATTTTTTTTTGTTTTCTTGTATTTTAGTTCATAGCTATATCATAATTGTTTTAGACAATCATACATTTCCCAAAAAAGCGCGGCACCATTTACTACACCATATTATTATTATTATACAGGATTTATATGGCGCCAACAGTTTGCTCAGCGCTTTACAATATAACGGGAGACAATACAGAACAGTCCAGTTCAATAGAAGAGTAACCCTCTTGTATTGGGCCTGATCCTGGGAGCTTACAATATAAGAGGTATGTGAAAGACCAGGATGTACTAGACCGCTGGTGCTAGCCAGTTCACCAAAGGTAGCGTTGGCACTAGTACTGGCGCTCTGCTGCACATGAGAGTCGTCAAAATTTACCGGCAAGTGCTAACAGATCAGGCCTGATTCTGCGGACATTGCGGTTTTGTGTACAATGTATCAAGTGACAGTGACCTACTGACACTGCACTTGCTGGGGGAGAAGGGGTGGGTAAGCGTAGGGGCTAAAGGCAGGTGCTGGGGCTGATCCCGCTAACACTGCGTTTTTGGGGACACTATACTAATGTGAACGCTGGTATAGTGCTGATCCGTTCCGACACTATACTAGCAATGGAGGTTTATTGTGTATGAGCGTCTTCCTGGCAATCAAGGGTTTAAATGTGATTACTGGTGTACTGACGGGCAATCTGACGCCATCTGCGAGGGGCATGAAAACCATGGGAACGCGAATCACGTATATATATATGTGCTTTAGCGCACCTGTAGCAGTATTTCTGCTTTAGGGCGTTCAGGAAGCGGTTACAGAAGCGGTTTGTGTTACGGCACTGCTTTACTTCAACTGACAATTGCGCGGTCATGTAACGCTGCACCAAAATCAAATTTACGTTCTTTTTTCCCCACGAATTGGGCTTTCTTTTGGTAGTATTTGATCGCCTGTACGTTTTTTATTTTTTGCGCTACAAAAAAAAAAAAGACCGACAATTTTGAGAAAAAAAAACAATATTTTTGACATTTTGCTATAAAACATGTACAGTAAAAAAAAATGTAAAAATCAACTTTCGTCATAATTTTCATCCAAAAAGTATTCTGTGACATGTCTTTGCTAAACAAAAAAAAATCCCAATACGTGTAAATGATGGCGTTTACAGATAGCGGTATAGATACTGGATTTTTTTAATACTAATAATAGTGTCGATCAGCAACTTATGGCGGGACATTCTGACACTGAGAGGAGGAACTGATTTGGGGTCACTGACATCCCCAGTGACACCAATACAGTGATCCGGACTCCGGCAGGTAATCACCGGCCGGGACCAGGTGATTGACACCCGCAGCTGCGATCGGTGCCGCGGGTAGGGCGATCGCGCGCTCCCCTACCCCCAAATGCAGGATCATGTTTATATACGTGATCCTGCGCACAGGGGCCGCCTTGTAGCAGTATATGTACTGTGGGCGGTCCCCTAGGGGTTAACCTCAAGCTCGGAAGAAGAACTTCCATAGTGCTTAATGATTATTTTCCTTTATTAAATAAAAATATTGCATTCACGTTGTAAATTGAACAAGAGATGTGCCTGCAGTAAACAGAGAACCAATGCCACAATTATGTAAGAATCACCCCTCGGGGATGGATGACTTAGGCAGCACTCATTGTCTCCAGCTCGCTTTCCCAGACCACTAAGCTCCACGAAAACCTTTGCCATGTCATACACCTAACGTGGGGCTCGAACCCACGACCCTGAGATTGAGTCTCATGCTCTACTGACTGAGCTAGTTAGGTCACAGGGGGGAGCTTATTGGTCCAGGAGAGGGAATATCCAGGTAATATCTGGATTGGTAATTGGATTTGGAGCAGACAAAGCAGATTTATACCTTTAATACAGTACTTTAACTTTAATAGATGGTGTGAATTCTTTTATGAATGGTCCTTTTAAAGACCAAGCCTAATGAATTAAAGGATAAGTTCTTCTTCCAGGACATGTTACATGTTCCACTTGTTTTTAAGGTGGAACATGTAACATGTGCCTACTCCTGCAGCTCTCCCCCCGATCCCTCTCTCCCTGTGACAGCGATCCGGGAATCTTCTCCCCGTACCTACTGTGACCAAAAAGAGCATGGCCCTGCGGGTCTCCGCCCATACGGTCAAGTCATCCATCTACACATCAGTGTCCATCCTCAAAGAGCTTGCAATCTAATGTCCCTAACTCACATAGATACATATACTAGGGCCAATGAACCTACCGGCATGTATTTGGAGTGTGGGAGGAAACCGGAGTACCCGGAGGAAACCCACGCAGGCACAGGGAGAACATGCAAACTCCAGGCAGCTAGTGCCGTGGTTGGGTTTCAAACCGACGACCCTAGTGCTAGGCGGAAGTGCTAACCACGTAGCCACTGTGCTGCCCAATCTCTATCATTAATTCTATCTAACAGATTGTAGAACTCCGGGAAGTCAGCTGTGGCTGTAGTTCCGGGAGCCTGATGCTGGACCTTCTAACTACAAAGTGGATGAATTCCTGGAATTCAGCTTTAATGTTGAAGAAAAGCCTAACTCTAACTTTTCACACAAATATCCCCTCCCCCCTCCTCCTACCTATCCTGCTTAACACGTATATAAAAAAAAAAAAAAAAAAAGATCTGTGTACTTATCTATTTTCAATCTGGCCATGTGATCCCACAACTTTGACTCCCTGTGTAATGGCTGATCCCTCAGTAATGGATGTGAATTCCAGGAGGCATGGCCCAGCTATTTTCGGTCCTGCCTTCTCTCCTGCAGCAGGCAGTCACTGAGACAAGGGAGCTGGAGCTGCAGGAGTGGATTAAAAATAGGTAAGTACACACATCTTTGTTATACAGGATAGGTGGGAGAAGGGGGGAGAGTCAGTCTGGGATGTCAGTGGTTGGGGGTAGGTGAGTGTCAGTTTGGAGTGTCAGTGCTGGGGGTAGGCAGGTGTCAGTTTGGGATGTCACTGCTTAAGGATAGGTGGGTGTCGGTGGTTAGGGTAGGTGGGAGTCAGATGTTGGGGTAGGTGTCGGTGGTTGGGGGTAGATGGGTGTCAGTCTGGGGTGTCAGTTGTTGGGGGTAGGTGGGTGTCTTGCTGTGGTGTCAGTGGGTGGGGGTAGATGGGTGTTAGTCTGGGGTGTCAGTTGTTCGGGGTAGGTGAGTGTCTTGCTGTGGTGTCAGTGGGTGGGGGTAGATGGGTGTCAAACAGGCGTGTACATGGTTGGGGGTAGATGTGTGTCAGTCTTGGGTCTCAGTAGTTCGGGGTAGGTGGGTGTCAGTGGTTGGGGGTGGGTGGGTTTCAGTTTGGATGTCAGTGGTTGGGAGTAGGTGGGTGTTAGTCTGGGGTGTCAGTGGTTGGGGGTAGGTGGGTTTCAATTTGAGATGTCAGTGGTTGGGGGAGGGGGGTAGGTGGGTATCAGTGGTTTGGGGTGATGGGTGTCAGTGATTGGGAGTAGGTGGGTGTCAATCTGGGGTATCAGTGGTCTGGGGTACGTAGGTGTCAGTCTGGGGTGTCAGTGGTTGGGGGTAGGTATCAGTCTGGGGTGTCAGTGGTTTGGGGTGATGGGTGTCAGTCTGGGGTATCAGTGGTTGGGGGTAGGTAGGTGTCAGTCTGGGGTGTCAGTGGTTGGGGATAGGTGGGTGTCAGTCTGGGATATCAGTGGTTGGGGGTAGGTAGGTAGGTATCAATCTGGGGTGTCAGTGGTTTGGGGTGATGGGTGTCAGTCTGGGGTATCAGTGGTTGGGGGTAGGTAGGTGTCAGTCTGGGATGTCAGTGGTTTGGGGTGATGGGTGTAAGTCTGGGGTTTCAGTGGCTGGGGATAGGTAGGTGTCAGTCTGGGTGTCAGTGGTTGGGGGTGATGGGTGTCAGTCTGGGGTATCAGTGGCTGGGGTAGGTAGGTGTCAGTCTGGGGTGTCAGTGGTTGGGGGTGATGGGTGTAAGTCTTGGGTGTCAGTGGTTGGGGGTAGGTAGGTGTCAGTCTGGGGTGTCAGTGGTTGGGGGTGATGGGTGTCAGTCTGGGGTATCAGTGGTTGGGGGTAGGTGGGTGTCAGTCTGGGTGTCAGTGGTTGGGGGTAGGTGGGTGTCAGTGGTTGGGGGTGATGGGTGTCAGTCTGGGGTATCAGTGGTCTGGGGTAGGTAGGTGTCAGTCTGGGGTATCAGTGGTTGGGGGTAGGTAGGTGTCAGTCTGGGGTGTCAGTGGTTGGGGATAGCTGGGTGTCAGTCTGGGATATCAGTGCTTGGGGGTAGGTATCAATCTGGGGTGTCAGTGGTTGGGGGTGATGGGTGTCAGTCTGGGGTATCAGTGGTTTGGGGTAGGTAGGTGTCAGTCTGGGGTGTCAGTGGTTGGGGGTGATGGGTGTCAGTCTTGGGTATCAGTGGTCTGGGGTAGGTAGGTAGGTGTCAGTCTGGGGTGTCAGTGGTTGGGGGTAGGTATCAGTCTGGGGTGTCAGTGGTCGGGTATAGGTGAGAGGCGGTGGCTGGAAACAACACAAAATTCTGCCTCTTTCCTGACACATTGACTCAGATTATGTCACGTGAGAGAAAAAAAAACAGCCCCCCTGCCCCTGGTTGCCCCAACTATCTGTCCTTCGTAACAGAGGGGTCTTATCTTCCTCCCCTTCATCACAGTTGTGACTGCGCACACAGACCAGATAGCAGGGTGGGCTTTACACTAGAATATTAATAATAAAAATCATCGTCATCATCACCTGCGTTTATATGCAATCAGAGGCGCCCTCCCATCGCACATAGAGGCATTGTGAAGAGTGGAAATCCCAGGCAGGAGGAGGAGAGCGCGAGCGACACCAGTTACTTAGTGAACGTTGCCTTGCATTGTGAACCTTGCTCCAGGTAGGGGTAGGTAGGTATCAGTCTGGGGTGTCAGTGGTTGGGGGTGATGGGTGTCAGTCTTGGGTATCAGTGGTCTGGGGTAGGTAGGTGTCAGTCTGAGGTGTCAGTGGTTTGGGGTGATGGGTGTAAGTCTGGGGTTTCAGTGGCTGGGGATAGGTAGGTGTCAGTCTGGGTGTCAGTGGTTGGGGGTGATGGGTGTCAGTCTGGGGTGTCAGTGGTTGGGGGTAGGTATCAGTCTGGGGTGTCAGTGGTTGGGGGTGATGGGTGTCAGTTGTTGGGGGTAGGTAGGTATCAGTCTGGGGTGTCAGTTGTTGGGGGTAGGTAGGTATCAGTCTGGGGTGTCAGTGGTTGGGGGTGGTGGGTGTCAGTCTTGGGTATCAGTGGTTGGGGGTAGGTAGGTATCAGTCTGGGGTGTCAGTGGTTTGGGGTAGGTAGGTGTCTGTGGTCGGGTATAGGTGAGAGGCGGTGGCTGGAAACAACACAAAATTCTGCCTCTTTTCTGACACATTGACACAGATTATGTCACGTGAGAGAAAAAAAAACAGCCCCCCTGCCCCTGGTTGCCCCAACTATCTGTCCTTCGTAACAGAGGGGTCTTATCTTCCTCCCCTTCATCACAGTTGTGACTGCGCACACAGACCAGATAGCAGGGTGAGATTTACACTAGAATATTAATAATAAAAATCATCGTCATCATCACCTGCGTTTATATGCAATCAGAGGCGCCCTCCCATCGCACATAGAGGCATTGTGAAGAGTGTAAATCCCAGGCAGGAGGAGGAGAGCGCGAGCGACACCAGTTACTTAGTGAACGCTGCCTTGCATTGTGAACCTTGCTCCAGGTAGGGGTAGGTAGGTATCAGTCTGGGGTATCAGTGGTTGGGGGTGATGGGTGTCAGTCTTGGGTATCAGTGGTCTGGGGTAGGTAGGTGTCAGTCTGGGGTGTCAGTGGTTTGGGGTGATGGGTGTAAGTCTGGGGTTTCAGTGGCTGGGGATAGGTAGGTGTCAGTCTGGGTGTCAGTGGTTGGGGGTGATGGGTGTCAGTCTGGGGTATCAGTGGTCTGGGGTAGGTAGGTGTCAGTCTGGGGTGTCAGTGGTTGGGGGTAGGTATCAGTCTGGGGTGTCAGTGGTTTGGGGTAGGTAGGTGTCAGTCTGGGGTGTCAGTGGTTGGGGGTTGGTATCAGTCTGGGGTGTCAGTGGTTGGGGGTGATGGGTGTCAGTCTGGGGTATCAGTGGTTGGGGGTAGGTAGGTGTCAGTCTGGGGTGTCAGTGGTTGGGGATAGGTGGGTGTCAGTCTTGGATATCAGTGGTTTCGGGTAGGTAGGTATCAATCTGGGGTGTCAGTGGTTGGGGGTGATGAGTGTCAGTCTGGGGTGTCAGTGGTTGGGGATAGGTGGGTGTCAGTCTGGGATATCAGTGCTTGGGGGTAAGTAGGTATCAATCTTGGGTGTCAGTGGTTGGGGGTGATGGGTGTCAGTCTTTGGTATCAGTGGTTTGGGGTAGGTAGGTGTCAGTCTGGGGTGTCAGTGGTTGGGGGTGATGGGTGTCAGTCTTGGGTATCAGTGGTCTGGGGTAGGTAGGTATCAGTCTGGGGTTTCAGTGGTTGGGGGTGATGGGTGTCAGTCTTGGGTATCAGTGGTTGGGGGTAGGTAGGTATCAGTCTGGGGTGTCAGTGGTTGGGGGTGGTGGGTGTCAGTCTTGGGTATCAGTGGTTGGGGGTAGGTAGGTATCAGTCTGGGGTGTCAGTGGTTTGGGGTAGGTAGGTGTCAGTGGTCGGGTATAGGTGAGGGGCGGTGGCTTGAAACAACACAAAATTCTGCCTCTTTTCTGACACATTGACACAGATTATGTCACGTGAGAGAAAAAAAACAGCCCCCCTGCCCCTGGTTGCCCCAACTATCTGTCCTTCGTAACAGAGGGGTCTTATCTTCCTCCCCTTCATCACAGTTGTGACTGCGCACACAGACCAGATAGCAGGGTGGGCTTTACACTAGAATATTAATAATAAAAATCATCGTCATCATCACCTGCGTTTATATGCAATCAGAGGCGCCCTCCCATCGCACATAGAGGCATTGTGAAGAGTGTAAATCCCAGGCAGGAGGAGGAGAGCGCGAGCGACACCAGTTACTTAGTGAACGCTGCCTTGCATTGTGAACCTTGCTCCAGGTAGGGGTAGGTAGGTATCAGTCTGGGGTGTCAGTGGTTGGGGGTTGGTATCAGTCTGGGGTGTCAGTGGTTGGGGGTGATGGGTGTCAGTCTGGGGTATCAGTGGTTGGGGGTAGGTAGGTGTCAGTCTGGGGTGTCAGTGGTTGGGGATAGGTGGGTGTCAGTCTTGGATATCAGTGGTTGGGGGTAGGTAGGTAGGTATCAATCTGGGTTGTCAGTGGTTGGGGGTGATGAGTGTCAGTCTGGGGTGTCAGTGGTTGGGGATAGGTGGGTGTCAGTCTGGGATATCAGTGGTTGGGGGTAGGTAGGTATCAATCTGGGGTGTCAGTGGTTGGGGGTGATGGGTGTCAGTCTTTGGTATCAGTGGTTTGGGGTAGGTAGGTGTCAGTCTGGGGTGTCAGTGGTTGGGAGTGATGGGTGTCAGTCTTGGGTATCAGTGGTCTGGGGTAGGAAGGTATCAGTCTGGGGTTTCAGTGGTTGGTTGTGATGGGTGTCAGTCTTGGGTATCAGTGGTTGGGGGTAGGTAGGTATCAGTCTGGGGTGTCAGTGGTTGGGGGTGATGGGTGTCAGTTGTTGGGGGTAGGTAGGTATCAGTCTGGGGTGTCAGTGGTTGGGGGTGGTGGGTGTCAGTCTTGGGTATCAGTGGTTGGGGGTAGGTAGGTATCAGTCTGGGGTGTCAGTGGTTGGGGGTAGGTAGGTGTCAGTGGTCGGGTATAGGTGAGAGGCGGTGGCTGGAAACAACACAAAATTCTGCCTCTTTTCTGACACATTGACACAGATTATGTCACGTGAGAGAAAAAAAAACAGCCCCCCTGCCCCTGGTTGCCCCAACTATCTGTCCTTCGTAACAGAGGGGTCTTATCTTCCTCCCCTTCATCACAGTTGTGACTGCGCACACAGACCAGATAGCAGGGTGGGCTTTACACTAGAATATTAATAATAAAAATCATCGTCATCATCACCTGCGTTTATATGCAATCAGAGGCGCCCTCCCATCGCACATAGAGGCATTGTGAAGAGTGTAAATCCCAGGCAGGAGGAGGAGAGCGCGAGCGACACCAGTTACTTAGTGAACGCTGCCTTGCATTGTGAACCTTGCTCCAGGTAGGGGTAGGTAGGTATCAGTCTGGGATGTCAGTGGTTGGGGGTGATGGGTGTCAGTCTTGGGTATCAGTGGTCTGGGGTAGGTAGGTGTCAGTCTGGGGTGTCAGTGGTTTGGGGTGATGGGTGTAAGTCTGGGGTTTCAGTGGCTGGGGATAGGTAGGTGTCAGTCTGGGTGTCAGTGGTTGGGGGTGATGGGTGTCAGTCTGGGGTATCAGTGGCTGGGGTAGGTAGGTGTCAGTCTGGGGTGTCAGTGGTTGGGGGTGATGGGTGTAAGTCTTGGGTGTCAGTGGTTGGGGGTAGGTAGGTGTCAGTCTGGGGTGTCAGTGGTTGGGGGTGATGGGTGTCAGTCTGGGGTATCAGTGGTTGGGGGTAGGTAGGTGTCAGTGGTCGGGTATAGGTGAGAGGCGGTGGCTGGAAACCACACACAATACTGTCTCTTTTCTGACACATTGACACAGATTATGTCACGTGAGAGAAGAGAAACCAGCCCCCCTGCCCCTGGTTGCCCCAACTATCTGTCCTTCGTATCAGAGGGGACTTATCTTCCTCCCCTTCATCACGGTTGTGACTGCGCACACAGACCAGATAGCAGGGTGAGATTTACACTAGAATATTAATAATAAAAATCATCGTCATCATCACCTGCGTTTATATGCAATCAGAGGCGCCCTCCCATCGCACATAGAGGCATTGTGAAGAGTGTAAATCCCAGGCAGGAGGAGGAGAGCGCGAGCGACACCAGTTACTTAGTGAACGCTGCTTTGCATTGTGTGCCTTTGCTCCAGGTCCTGCCTTCTTTTTATAGACCTGTGTGGGGGTCCTTCCACTTGTTTACTTCCAGACTTCCAGGCGTCCAGGGCACTGCCTGCTGGGATTCTTCTTTTAGGTGTCCATGGCACTGCCTGCATAACCAGGACAACCCCTTTTTTGGCTGCCCAGTGAAAGAGGACCAACATCAGTGAGGAAACTGGGTGGGGGGGACTCAGGTGAGAAGAATCTCCTTCGCGCAACCAGAACCAGCAAACACCTGGCAGGGGAGTTAGAGGGGGAGGGGCGATAGAGCTATCAAGTGTATCTGAAACCAAAACCTTTGTGTTTCTCTAGGTAGTCCTCCTGTCAGCTTCCTGTTGCTGTATATTGTGACCCTTCAGGGGTTTATTTACTGACAGGTCCACTTTCTATCCTCTAAACCCTCTTCAGTCCAGTCCTGTCATTGTCACGGCTTTATCTGAACACACGGCCAGTATGAGCGGCTGACATCTGTCTTGTGATTGGTTGATTGTTTTGTTTCATAATAAAAGGTTAGACATTGTCATATGACGGAGTAGAGCCTCATTTTTCCGTCCCACAAATATTCCTAGAAAAGGTCCATTGTATAATGCAGGGCTCTCCGATCCTTATCCCTTACACAAAGGGCCAGCTTTATGTCCTTCTGACTTTAGGGGTTCAAGAGGTGATCAGTGGGAGGAAACAATGCCCCATCCTTGGTGGCTGTGGGAGGAATATAGGGCCGGATAAAGCCAAGTACAGGGCCGCATCTGGCCCCAGGGCCACAGTTTGGAGACCACTCTTCTAAACAAATGGAAGTGAGGGGGAAAAGCACGAGCACATTTTTCTGTTTGATTCCATATGATTTATGAAATTGTATTTATTGATCATTTTTCATATTGAGCTGTCCTATTTTTGGCTAGAAGGATATGGAATCATTTGATGGTAAAGGAGAGCTGCTCTGTTTTTTTCTCATTTTAAGTGCTGAACCAATTCAATAGCGTGCAATTTTACCCCTTCCTGCCCAGGCCATTTTTCAGGTTTCAGCGCTCTCACACTTTGAATGACAATTGCGCAGTCATACAACATTGTACCCAAACTAAAATGTTATCATTTTCTTCACACAACTAGAGCTTTCTTTTGGTGGTATTTAATCACCGCCGGGGGTTTTTATTTTTTGCTATATTAACAAAAAAAAAGACCGAAAAATTTGAAAAAAAAACCATGTTTTTCTTTGTTTCTGTTATAAAAGTTTGCAAATAAATAATTTTTCTTCATAAATTCAAGCCAAGATGTATTCTACTACATGTCTTTGGTGAAAATAACCCAAATTAGGATGTATTTTTTAGTTTGTAGGAAAGTTATAGAGTTCACAAACTATGGGATAGATCTGAATATTGATCAGTCCTGAAGTACTGACAGCCAATCTAATTTCTTGAGGTCCAAGAAAGTCAGAACAGTACAGATATCCCCCAAATGACCCCTTTTTGCAAAGTAGACAGTCCGACGTACTTCATAAGAGGCATGGCGAGTTTTTTGAAGTTGTATTTTTTTTGTCATAATTTTTCGGAAAATGAAAAAATGAAAAATATTATTTTCACTATTGTTTTTTTACATACTGTCACCAGTGCAGTACAGCGTCATCATATAACTGGCATGGCGGTGATCAGGGACACTGACTGGTGACAGTATGAAAAAAAAAAAATTTTTTTTTTTTTATTTTTGTATTATTTTTAATTTTTTATTACATTTTTTTTCTTTTTTTAAAGATTTTTTTTTCATATTTCACTATGTCCAAAGTAGTACAATGTTACCATAATAACATTGTACTACTTTGGAGAAGTGATCAGTATTTTTTATTTTATTTTTACACAATTTTCTTATACCAAAGAATTACTTTGCTATAAGCAGGCATTTACGTGAATGACCGATTCATTTAGGTTTTTTGTTTTTTTTTGTGCTTAGCTGTGATTTGGCCACAGCTAATCACATGGCATGTGCATGTGATCGCTGTGACCATTCACAGCTAGACACTAGTATACAATGGATGGCATGAATGAAGCCATCCATTGTATATAACTGTCATTTGACCTGCTGTGATTGGTAACAGCAGGTCACATGGTACCGGCAATGGGGGCCGGTACTCAGATCTGTCATCGGCTATGTCCGAGGTACATGGCCGGTGACAGATCGCGCCGCTGCGCGGCTCTGCAAGCGCAAAAACTGCACATGTTCGGGTGGACGCCATATGGTGTCCACCCGGAAATTTACAGCCTTTTCCCGGCCGCCAAACGGCTATTGGCCGGGCGGCTATTGGTTAAAGCACTATGGGGTTTATTTTGTTTGTTTTTTTTACTAAAGTAACCCGTCAGCACTGAAAAATACTGATCTTCGTGTGTGTAAATGTTAATATTATTAACCGCTTCACGACCACCGCATGGCAGAAATATACTGCTACAGGACGGCACGGATGCGCAAAATCAAGTATATATACATGATTTTGCATTCCCGGGTAGGGGTGCACTCTGCGCACGCCGCCATTCGCCGCCATGGCTGGCAATCACCAGGTCCCGCTGATTACCGAGGATCTCCGGCAGGGAAGAGAACTGTTTTGTTTACTAACAGTTCTCCACCCTGTCAGCTCTGGCACACTGCTTTGGATGGCTTACAGTGCCATTAGTACAGTGTCAGTGCTTTTTTGTTTTTTTTAGCCCTGATCACTGTATTGGTTTCACTGCGGATGTCAGTGACACCAAGAAAGTTCCCCCCAGTGTCAGAATGTCTGCCACAGTCCCGCTATAAGTCGCTGATCGCTGCCATTACTAGTAAAAATAAAAAAATCCCAGTGTACATACTGCCATTTGTAAACGCTATAACATTCACGTAAACCAATTCATTTACACGTATTAGGATTTTTTTTAGCAAAGACATGTAGCAGAATACATTTTGACAAATTTTGACTTTTTACATTTTTTTATTGGACATGTTGAACAGCAAAAAGTCATAAATATAGTTTTTTTCTCAAAATTGTTGGTCTTTTTTTTTATAGCACAAAAATTAAAAACCGCACAGGCAATCAAATAACACCGAAAGAAAACTCAATTCGTGGGAAAAAAGGATGTAAATTTCATTTGGGTGCAGCGTTGCATGACCACGCAATTGTCAGTTAAAGTAACGCAGCGCCGTATTGCAATAAATGGCCTGGTCGGGAAAGGGGGGAAATCCTCTGGAAGTGGTTAATCTTTCTAGGGAGTATATTTATCACCTTAAAAGGCCAGCAAAGCTAGATTAAATTTATAAAAGAAGGATTTTCGCTTTGTTTTTATGTTTTTTTTTAAAGCGTTGGTATATTGTCATTGCTGCTTTCTGAACATTTCCATTCATGCACTTAAATGCTTTTGATTGCGTTGGCATGTGTTATACCTTAGACCTTATAGAATATGGCATTGTGGATAGACATGAGCAAAACAAAAAAATTTGTTTCGTTTCGATTCAAAATCGAACACATTTTTATGTAGTTGGATTCGGTAAATTTGTTATCGAGATTTGTTTTGGTAATTCGTATTTGAATTCAATTCGAAAACATTTCGGTCAAATTCGAAAAGTCGTTCACATTCAAAATTGGTTCAACCGAATTTGAAATTGATTCAACAAACTTCAAAAGTCATTTGAAATCAAACATTTCAACCAATTTTGAAAACATTTGACCGAATTTAAGTTAAGCTGGCCCACACACGTGTAGCTTTTTATCCGAAAATATTAGTTTCAAGAATATTCATCTGATTTTCCAACCGCTAGTGGGGTCAAATCAATGTTTGTTTGTGACAGCAGTGTCGGAAAAATTCGAAGGGGCAGGAAGGAAAACTTTTTTTTTCTCGATCAAAAGAATTTTCGGCCAGTGTATGTGGTTCTCTGTCAGAAATTACATTTATTTTAAAATTGAATGTTAAAAGCAAAAGACAATTTTCAAATGACATTCGTCCATTCATCGAATGTGCAAAGGATTTTCGTAGGACTTTTCTTACGAATATTCTTGGCCGAAAAGCTACACGTGTATGGCCAGCAGAAAAGAAGTTGATGGGACATTAGTAGTACCGAGTTTTTTGTGCACTGGTAAATTTTAGCGTGGTTTTGTGGTGCACTGTGACAGATCTTCTTGGGCACTGTTGGAGATGTTTTTTGTGCAGGGGTACACTGTGACAAATGTTGATGGGGTGCTGGTTCAGTGACAGTTTTTTGATTTTCTACACCATTCTAATCTTTTCTATTCTATTCTTTGATTTTCTGTTGTCTTATAAAATATTGATTCTATTCCTTTCTATTCTATTAAGTTATATTCTTTTGCATTCTATTTTATTAGTTTTTCTTTTCCTCTATTCTTTACTACTCTACTATTTTCTATTTTATTTTATTCCTTTCCTTTTCTAGAAGCTACTTCGTTGTATTCTTGTTTTCAAATTGGAGTTTAAAGTGGATTTCCAGTGAATATAAAAAAATAAATAAACAAAAGGCAGCAGCTACAAAAACTGACACTTACCTGTCCCTCGATCCCACGGTGTCCTCCCCGCAACCCGTTTCACCGGCCGCACTGTGTTCCCAGTGTCTGCATCTTCAGTGTGGGCACCCGGCTGTCACAGCTTGCTGCTTCACAGCTGGGTGCTCACTGCACATATGCCAGTAGCGCTGCTCTTGTGAATGGTCCCGTAGTCTTCTTGGACCTGTCACGTGTCCCAGAGAACTACTGGGATTTAGGGGGGGGAGGACAGCTTCCGCTTCGGTAATCGCAGCGGAAGTGGGAACGGGTACCTGTCAATTTCAGGTACCCGCTCCCCGAAGGTGCCAATCCTTAACAGGGAGCGGGGGACCAGTCCTTAAGCGAAACTTCCCCTCCATTTTAAATTTGTTTTCAAATGTTTGTTCGAATTTGTTTTCGAATCGAATTTCGTTTTGTTTATTCAGATGCGTTTAAACTGGTTTTTTTGGTCATTCGGAATTCTGATACATCTGAATAACAAAAAAATTTGAAATTCGATTCAGAATGAAACAAACACAGATGACTAATTGTGGATTATATAAAAAAATCCAATGCTATTCTCAGTGCATAAATCATGCAAATATTCTTCTACATTCTGCTCCACAAATGATAGAAAAGTTAGGAATAATGCCCTATCGTTGGGGTCAGTGGGAGGGATAGTGCTCCGTTGTTGCTGTCAGTGGGAGGAATTACGCCACAGCTTCAGTGGATGATCATCTCTATGGTGTAAGAAAGCAGAAGCTACAAGTATTTAGTCATTTCCGGCTTTCCCATTTGCAAACAAATAGTTACTGGTTTGGGAAAAGCATCGGACCAAACCGATCTTGGTTTGGTCCAAAGCTTTTAAGGGCAGAGGAGAGATTTGGAGTCTAGCAGACCCCAGATCTCTCAATAAAGAGTATCTGTCACTGCCTATGCTATCACAAGTGATGTTGTCCATCTCTTGTGAGAAAAGAAAAGAAAGCGCTACTACCCACCCAATGCTCATCCCAGGAACTGGGCAGGTGCGTGATCCACAGTTGCGTATCTTTTCCAGAATTAAATGACATTGATCTGCACTACTGCCATTGCTCTAAAATCTTCGTTCTATTAAATCGACCACAGTAAAAACATCACAGGTACAAAGGTGTAGGCGTTTCGGCTTAACAGGCCTTAGTCAGAACCCATCTCTTGTGATAGCATGTTTAGTAATTATTTACTCCGTGTAAGATCTTTTATATTTTACCAGTTAGGTATTGTATTTTTATGCATTAAAATTTACTGAAGTGTAAGTGTAAGTTTTTTCCCAAAAAAAGAAAAACTGCCCAAACACCCACAGTTTGAATTTCTAAGGCTTCCACTTTAAAAAAAAATATATAATGCTTCCTAGCAAAAAATCTATATTTTTTTTACATGTGAACAAAAATATTCAGAAAAGACTTGCTCTTCCAGTGGTTCATCTAGCTGCAGAAAGGACATTTCTAATGAGGGGCCTTAGAGTAAGGGAGATGTTGTCTCTCCCTGTTCTGAGGATTGCCATTTCATGATTGGCTTTTGTAATACACCCTGTACCTTCAGCAAAAAGCCCGAATCCCATGTTCCAATAACTGCTTACAGGCAGGCATGATCATAACATATGTAGTAAAGAACCCATATGGCCACCTCCCCTCCAACGGAAGTTATTGCCAGGCATGGAAAATGTAATTATTGTATTGTATTGATGGTTATATACCATCTAAGATGTGATGAGAGAAAATGCCTGCACCTTGTATATTTCCTAAGTGAATATTAAATTACAAACCCCTTAGCAGCTACCAAAAAGGTATACCCCATTACAACAACTCAAATGTAAATAGATAAATTGCAAATTAAAAAAATATCTATTTTATTGACCCATGTAAGATGTAATATCTGGGATAATCCCCAGTAGTTATTGCATTTAGAATATATATAGTTATGTTTGATAGCTTGTGAAGATGACACAGTAAATAGTAAAATGCACAATAAATGGTGATAAAACTGCAACAAAATAATGTGCTCAAAGCCCACCAAAGTCTGTGACATAACCAGTGCTCTGGGTACAAAAACCACAATAAGCTGAACACAGGATGGGTGACACCAATCCTCCAAAGGTGTACTCTGACCTTGTAGTTTGATCTTCAATACAAAGATCAGACCCGCATGAAGGACACAGAATCTCCAATTCTGCCAGATGGATTCAATTAGCACACAGCACAGCAGTCATGATTTCACTGCTTTTCATAGTCACTGGTTCACATAGGCTCCTAACCTCAAGCTCAACAAAAGAGAAGAACCTCCATAGTGCTCACTGATTATTTTCCTTTATTAAAGGAGAAGTAGGTCCAAAGCTCTTTTGGCTATACTTCTTTTGTGGGTCACAGGAGGGCACTTAGTTCTGCACTATTTTGACCCATATTCAGCTGACCGCGGGCTAAAGTCCACTATTGGCTGACGTCACTCCATACTCTGGAGGGATCCCAAGGATGCTTGACCGATAACTAGCTCTGCCTCTCAGTACACGACTGAGAGCCTGAGCTAGTCGTTTCCGCCCCCTGTTGTACATACTGAGTACATATGCATGCTTATACTTTTCAGAGGTCTGATATTGTTCTATGTCCAATCCTTGTTTTATTGATTGCATGTAATATTCTAATTTTCTGAGATTGTGGATTTGGGGTTTTTATGAGCTGTAAGCCATAATCATCACAATTTATGACAAATCACGGCTTGAACTATCTTGCAACTATCTTTGCATGTAATGAGTCTATCTCATTTATTAGGTTCACCTTTTAAGTTGCATTACTGAAATAAATGAACTTTTGCACGATATTCTAATTTTTCGAGTTTCACCTGTATTTCTCACACACACCCATGGGTATATGTGGAATTACCGCCTAAAATACATTCTGCTACTTCTTCCGAGTATGGGGATACCACGTGTGTGAGACTTTTTGGGAGCCTAGCCACATACAGGAGCCTGAAATCCAATGACCACTTTGAAAGCCTGAAGGTGCGTAACTTCCTCATTTCACTTCCTCACTACCTATCACAGTTTCGAAGGCCCTGAAATGCCCGGATAGCACCAAACCCCCCCCTCCCCAAATGACCCCTTTTTGGAAAGTAGACACCCCAAGGAATTTAAAAAGAGGCATGGTGAGCAGGGGCGGACTGACTATTTGGAAACTTGGGTACTGCCCAAGGGCCCGGGGTCAGTAGGGGGCCCCATGAGATGCCCCTGGTACCTTTTTCATAGGCTTTTTTGAGTTTGGGCAAGGACACAGGGGCCCCATGATCCCCTATTGCCCGGGGGCCCCATGAGTTGTCAGTCCGCCCCTGATGGTGAGTGTTTTGCAGATCTCATTATTTTGAAAAAGAAAAAATGTTTTTTTTTTCTTCATTTTCCAAAAACTTCTGGCAACAAACGAGATCTGCAAAATACTCACCATGCTTCTTATCAAATTCCTTGGGGTGTCTACTTTCCAAAAAGTGGTCATTTGGGGGGTTTGGTGCTATCCTGGCATTTCAGGGCCTCCGAAACTGTGATAGGTAGTCAGGAAGTGTAATGAGGAAATAAAGCCCTTTAAAAGCCTGATGGTGCTTATTGGATTTTGGGGTCCTGTACTTGGCTAGACTGCCAAAACGTCTCTCACATGTGGTACCCCCAAACTCGGGAGAAGTAGCAGAATATATTTTGGGGAGTAATTCCACATATACCCATGGCATGTGTGCGCAATAAATCATTTAAGTGACAATTTTGTAAAAAATTCCAAAAACTTTTCCAAAAACTTGTGGTAAAAAAATTAATTCTTCTGTTGATTCAACATGGCTCTCAGCAAATAGTTTGGGGTGTCTACTTTCCAAAAAGGGGTCGTTTTGGGGGGTGGGGGCATTTTATGGCCCAGCATTAGAAATTTATGCCACACATAATTTACTCTTCTAACCACCTGAAGACCAAGCCTTCTCTGACACTTTTTGTTCCAAGATTGTACAAATGTCTAAATAGTGTCACCCTTTTTTACAGAGGAGATCTAGTGTTAGAATTACTGCCCTTGATCTGACGTTCGTGGCGATACCTCACATGCATGGTGCAACTGCTGTTTCCATACTGGCACAGGGTCAAAGCTCACGAACGCAGTACACATGTGCATGGGGGGGGGGGGGGGGGGGCGAGGGTATTTTTTTGTTATTTTGATTTTTTTAATTAATTATTTTTAACACTGCCGTTTAATTTTTTTTTATCACTTTTAATGCTATCACAGGGAATGCAAATACCCCCTATAACTTCATGGACATTGTCATATATTCTTTTTTGAGAAATCTGGGTTCTATCAGACTCTAGATATCGACTCTGCCCTTACATTATCTAATCAAACCAAGATCAGTGTGATCAGATGCTTTCCCAATTTACAAATGGCGCTGTTTATATCTTGCGAAACTGAAGTGATGAAATGCTCGTAGCTTCTGATTTCTTAGGCTATAGAGATGATTGGCACCATTCTGGTCTCCAATCAGCTCTATGGTCAGCTGGCAGAAACACCGGCTGCATTCTCAGGCTCCCCCGATGGCACAGGACTGCCCGAGAAGGCCGTGGAAGGCAGCAGGGGAGGGGGGGGGGCATTGTCTCCCACTGCTTGTAAAAGCAATCCTGCAGCTAATTAGCCACTAGGATTGCTTTTACATGAAAGCCGATTGCCAGCTGAAACAAATGATATCAGGATGATACCTGCAGCTGTAGGCATCATCCTGGTATAACCATTCAAAGTCCAGTGATGTACCAGTACGTCGCTGGTCCTTATTGGGTATATATGCTATGTTTTTTTTTTTTTTTTGTATGCAGCCTGTGGACTGAATGAAAAAAAGAGAAGAAATCTCTGCCAAAAAAAAAAGTGTGGTATGCCCACCATTAAAATATACCACCCTGCATCCACCCACTTCTAATGGTAGGTACACATTAGATCCCATGCGCCAGTTCCAAGATTGTACAAATGTCTAAATAGTGTCACGCTTGAATAAAAATTGTCCACGTATAAGTGGTATCCCCTATGTAAAAAGGATGACACCAAGTCCCAAACTATCTTGCCACTACTCCCCATGTAGTCTGGGCATCCGTGGAACTCCACGTGACTATCTTTTCCCTCGTAAATCCGAAACTTATAAGTATAGCCTGTTGTCCTCTCACAGGTCTTCTACATCTTGATCCCATATCTGGCACGCTTGCTGGGGAGAAATTGTTTGAATGCAAGGCGGCCAGAAAAATGAATGAGGGACTCACCGACGCAGATTTTTTGCTGGGGAGTATAGACATCTGCTAATTTTTGGTTAAGGTGATTTGCGTGGGGCTGAATTTTGTGTACCCGTTCAAATTCAGGGTCACCCCGAGGACGACAGAGTGTATTATCGTTGAAATGCATAAAACACATTATACTCTCATATCTATGCCTGGCCATGGCAGCAGAGAACACAGCATATGATGAATCTGGTCTGTGGACCAATACAACTGCAATTCATTTTTTTTTGCAATGCCCATGTTGAGGGTTAGGCCCCCAAAAAATATAAATTCGGAAACCGTAAAGAGTTTCCATGCGAATGGTCTGGCAAGGTTTGAATTTGGGTTGGCGGTGATAAATTGTTGTACATAAAAAAAGCTTTGATCCACAATCAATACATACAGATCTTCGGTGAAAAACCGCTCCAAAAAATCAAGGGGAGGAGTTAAAATTGCTATTTCCACCTTAATTCCGGGTTGGGCAGTGAATGGGGGAAGTACGGGTGCTGCAGAATTTGTGGGCTGCCAATCGGGATTTGCAAGCACATCCGGAAAGATATTAGGGGTTCTACAGGCCTGTGTGCGAATTCTTGGTGGTTGCGGGACAATACTTGTGCTCGCCACCGCACCAGCTTGTACTGCGCTTATGGGACTCGCCACGTCGCCAAGTCATACTGCAGTGCTGGTATTATTATTCTGGACAATCTTTATTATTATTTTTATTTATTTAGCACTATTTAATAATATTGTATTTTTTAAATTTTTTTTGTTTTCTTGTATTTTAGTTCATAGCTATATCATAATTGTTTTAGACAATCATACATTTCCCAAAAAAGCGCGGCACCATTTACTACACCATATTATTATTATTATTATACAGGATTTATATGGCGCCAACAGTTTGCTCAGCGCTTTACAATATAATGGGAGACAATACAGAACAGTCCAGTTCAATAGAAGAGTAACCCTCTTGTATTGGGCCTGATCCTGGGAGCTTACAATACAAGAGGTATGTGAAAGACCAGGATGTACTAGACCGCTGGTGCTAGCCAGTTCACCAAAGGTAGCGTTGGCACTAGTACTGGCACTCTGCTGCACATGAGAGTCGTCAAAATTTACCGGCAAGTGCTAACAGATCAGGCCTGATTCTGCGAACATTGCGGTTTTGTGTACAATGTATCAAGTGACAGTGACCTACTGACACTGCACTTGCTGGGGGAGAAGGGGTGGGTAAGCGTAGGGGCTAAAGGCAGGTGCTGGGGCTGATCCCGCTAACACTGCGTTTTTGGGGACACTATACTAATGTGAACGCTGGTATAGTGCTGATCCGTTCCGACACTATACTAGCAATGGAGGTTTATTGTGTATGAGCGTCTTCCTGGCAATCAAGGGTTTAAATGTGATTACTGGTGTACTGACGGGCAATCTGACGCCATCTGCGAGGGGCATGAAAACCATAGGAGCGCGAATCACGTATATATATATGTGCTTTAGCGCACCTGTAGCAGTATTTCTGCTTTAGGGCGTTCAGGAAGCGGTTACAGAAGCGGTTTGTGTTACGGCACTGCTTTACTTCAACTGACAATTGCGCGGTCATGTAACGCTGCACCAAAATCAAATTTACGTTCTTTTTTCCCCACGAATTGGGCTTTCTTTTGGTAGTATTTGATCGCCTGTACGTTTTTTATTTTTTGCGCTACAAAAAAAAAAAAAGACCGACAATTTTGAGAAAAAAAAACAATATTTTTGACATTTTGCTATAAAACATGTACAGTACAAAAAAATGTAAAAATCAACTTTCGTCATAATTTTCATCCAAAAAGTATTCTGTGACATGTCTTTGCTAAACAAAAAAAAATCCCAATACGTGTAAATGATGGCGTTTACAGATAGCGGTATAGATACTGGATTTTTTTAATACTAATAATAGTGTCGATCAGCAACTTATGGCGGGACATTCTGACACTGAGAGGAGGAACTGATTTGGGGTCACTGACATCCCCAGTGACACCAATACAGTGATCCGGACTCCGGCAGGTAATCAACGGCCGGGACCAGGTGATTGACACCCGCAGCTGCGATCGGTGCCGCGGGTAGGGCGATCGCGCGCTCCCCTACCCCCGAATGCAGGATCATGTTTATATACGTGATCCTGCGCACAGGGGCCGCCTTGTAGCAGTATATGTACTGTGGGCGGTCCCCTAGGGGTTAACCTCAAGCTCGGAAGAAGCACTTCCATAGTGCTTAATGATTATTTTCCTTTATTAAATAAAAATATTGCATTCACGTTGTAAATTGAACAAGAGATGTGCCTGCAGTAAACAGAGAACCAATGCCACAATTATGTAAGAATCACCCCTCGGGGATGGCTGACTTAGGCAGCACTCATTGTCTCCAGCTCGCTTTCCCAGACCACTAAGCTCCACGAAAACCTTTGCCATGTCATACACCTAACGTGGGGCTCGAACCCACGACCCTGAGATTGAGTCTCATGCTCTACTGACTGAGCTAGTTAGGTCACAGGGGGGAGCTTATTGGTCCAGGAGAGGGAATATCCAGGTAATATCTGGATTGGTAATTGGATTTGGAGCAGACAAAGCAGATTTATACCTTTAATACAGTACTTTAACTTTAATAGATGGTGTGAATTCTTTTATGAATGGTCCTTTTAAAGACCAAGCCTAATGAATTAAAGGATAAGTTCTTCTTCCAGGACATGTTACATGTTCCACTTGTTTTTAATGTGGAACATGTAACATGTGCCTACTCCTGCAGCTCTCCCCCCGATCCCTCTCTCCCTGTGACAGCGATCCGGGGATCTTCTCCCCGTACCTACTGTGACCAAAAAGAGCATGGCCCTGCGGGGCTCCGCCCATACGGTCAAGTCATCCATCTACACATCAGTGTCCATTCTCAAAGAGCTTGCAATCTAATGTCCCTAACTCACATAGATACATATACTAGGGCCAATGAACCTACCGGCATGTATTTGGAGTGTGGGAGGAAACCGGAGTACCCGGAGGAAACCCACGCAGGCACAGGGAGAACATGCAAACTCCAGGCAGCTAGTGCCGTGGTTGGGTTTCAAACCGACGACCCTAGTGCTAGGCGGAAGTGCTAACCACGTAGCCACTGTGCTGCCCAATCTCTATCATTAATTCTATCTAACAGATTGTAGAACTCCGGGAAGTCAGCTGTGGCTGTAGTTCCGGGAGCCTGATGCTGGACCTTCTAACTACAAAGTGGATGAATTCCTGGAATTCAGCTTTAATGTTGAAGAAAAGCCTAACTCTAACTTTTCTCACAAATATCCCCTCCCCCCTCCTCCTACCTATCCTGCTTAACACGTATATAAAAAAAAAAAAAAAAAAAGATCTGTGTACTTATCTATTTTCAATCTGGCCATGTGATCCCACAACTTTGACTCCCTGTGTAATGGCTGATCCCTCAGTAATGGATGTGAATTCCAGGAGGCATGGCCCAGCTATTTTCGGTCCTGCCTTCTCTCCTGCAGCAGGCAGTCACTGAGACAAGGGAGCTGGAGCTGCAGGAGTGGATTAAAAATAGGTAAGTACACACATCTTTGTTATACAGGATAGGTGGGAGAAGGGGGGAGAGTCAGTCTGGGATGTCAGTGGTTGGGGGTAGGTGAGTGTCAGTTTGGAGTGTCAGTGCTGGGGGTAGGCAGGTGTCAGTTTGGGATGTCACTGCTTAAGGATAGGTGGGTGTCAGTGGTTAGGGTAGGTGGGAGTCAAATGTTGGGGTAGGTGTCGGTGGTTGGGGGTAGATGGGTGTCAGTCTGGGGTGTCAGTTGTTGGGGGTAGGTGGGTGTCTTGCTGTGGTGTCAGTGGGTGGGGGTAGATGGGTATTAGTCTGGGGTGTCAGTTGTTCGGGGTAGGTGAGTGTCTTGCTGTGGTGTCAGTGGGTGGGGGTAGGTGGGTGTCAAACAGGCGTGTACATGGTTGGGGGTAGATGTGTGTCAGTCTTGGGTCTCAGTAGTTCGGGGTAGGTGGGTGTCAGTGGTTGGGGGTGGGTGGGTTTCAGTTTGGATGTCAGTGGTTGGGGGTAGGTGGGTGTTAGTCTGGGGTGTCAGTGGTTGGGGGTAGGTGGGTTTCAATTTGAGATGTCAGTGGTTGGGGGAGGGGGGTAGGTGGGTATCAGTGGTTTGGGGTGATGGGTATCAGTGATTGGGAGTAGGTGGGTGTCAATCTGGGGTGTCAGTGGTTGGGGGTAGGTGGGTGTCAGTCTGGGGTATCAGTGGTCTGGGGTAGGTAGGTGTCAGTCTGGGGTGTCAGTGGTTGGGGGTAGGTATCAGTCTGGGGTGTCAGTGGTTTGGGGTGATGGGTGTCAGTCTGGGGTATCAGTGGTTGGGGGTAGGTAGGTGTCAGTCTGGGGTGTCAGTGGTTGGGGATAGGTGGGTGTCAGTCTGAGATATCAGTGGTTGGGGGTAGGTAGGTAGGTATCAATCTGGGGTGTCAGTGGTTGGGGGTGATGGGTGTCAGTCTGGGGTGTCAGTGGTTGGGGGTGATGGGTGTCAGTCTGGGGTATCAGTGGTTGGGGGTAGGTAGGTGTCAGTGGTTGGGGATAGGTGGGTGTCAGTCTGGGATATCAGTGGTTTGTGGTAGGTAGGTGTCAGTCTGGGGTGTCAGTGGTTGGGGGTGATGGGTGTCAGTCTGGGGTATCAGTGGTTGGGGGTAGGTAGGTGTCAGTCTGGGGTGTCAGTGGTTGGGGATAGCTGGGTGTCAGTCTGGGATATTAGTGCTTGGGGGTAGGTATCAATCTGGGGTGTCAGTCTGGGGTATCAGTGGTTTGGGGTAGGTAGGTGTCAGTCTGGGGTGTCAGTGGTTGGGGGTGATGGGTGTCAGTCTTGGGTATCAGTGGTCTGGGGTAGGTAGGTGTCAGTCTGGGGTGTCAGTGGTTGGGGGTAGGTATCAGTCTGGGGTGTCAGTGGTTTGGGGTAGGTAGGTGTAAGTGGTTGGGTATAGGTGAGAGGCGGTGGCTGGAAACAACACAAAATTCTGCCTCTTTTCTGACACATTGACACAGATTATGTCACGTGAGAGAAAAAAAAACAGCCCCCCTGCCCCTGGTTGCCCCAACTATCTGTCCTTCGTAACAGAGGGGTCTTATCTTCCTCCCCTTCATCACAGTTGTGACTGCGCACACAGACCAGATAGCAGGGTGGGCTTTACACTAGAATATTAATAATAAAAATCATCGTCATCATCACCTGCGTTTATATGCAATCAGAGGCGCCCTCCCATCGCACATAGAGGCATTGTGAAGAGTGTAAATCCCAGGCAGGAGGAGGAGAGCGCGAGCGACACCAGTTACTTAGTGAACGCTGCCTTGCATTGTGAACCTTGCTCCAGGTAGGGGTAGGTAGGTATCAGTCTGGGGTGTCAGTGGTTGGGGGTGATGGGTGTCAGTCTTGGGTATCAGTGGTCTGGGGTAGGTAGGTGTCAGTCTGGGGTGTCAGTGGTTGGGGGTAGGTATCAGTCTGGGGTGTCAGTGGTTGGGGGTGATGGGTGTCAGTCTGGGGTATCAGTGGTTGGGGGTAGGTGTCAGTCTGGGGTGTCAGTGGTTGGGGATAGGTGGGTGTCAGTCTTGGATATCAGTGGTTGGGGGTAGGTAGGTATCAATCTGGGGTGTCAGTGGTTGGGGGTGATGGGTGTCAGTCTGGGGTGTCAGTGGTTGGGGATAGGTGGGTGTCAGTCTGGGATATCAGTGCTTGGGGGTAGGTAGGTATCAATCTGGGGTGTCAGTGGTTGGGGGTGATGGGTGTCAGTCTTTGGTATCAGTGGTTTGGGATAGGTAGGTGTCAGTCTGGGGTGTCAGTGGTTGGGGGTGATGGGTGTCAGTTTTGGGTATCAGTGGTTGGGGGTAGGTAGGTATCAGTCTGGGGTTTCAGTGGTTGGGGGTAGGTAGGTATCAGTCTGGGGTGTCAGTGGTTGGGGGTGGTGGGTGTCAGTCTTGGGTATCAGTGGTTGGGGGTAGGTAGGTATCAGTCTGGGGTGTCAGTGGTTTGGGGTAGGTAGGTGTCAGTGGTCGGGTATAGGTGAGAGGCGGTGGCTGGAAACAACACAAAATTCTGCCTCTTTTCTGACACATTGACACAGATTATGTCACGTGAGAGAAAAAAAAACAGCCCCTCTGCCCCTGGTTGCCCCAACTATCTGTCCTTCGTAACAGAGGGGTCTTATCTTCCTCCCCTTCATCACAGTTCTGACTGCGCACACAGACCAGATAGCAGGGTGGGCTTTACACTAGAATATTAATAATAAAAATCATCGTCATCATCACCTGCGTTTATATGCAATCAGAGGCGCCCTCCCATCGCACATAGAGGCATTGTGAAGAGTGTAAATCCCAGGCAGGAGGAGGAGAGCGCGAGCGACACCAGTTACTTAGTGAACGCTGCCTTGCATTGTGAACCAGGTAGGGGTTAGGTAGGTATCAGTCTGGGGTGTCAGTGGTTGGGGGTGATGGGTGTCAGTCTTGGGTATCAGTGGTCTGGGGTAGGTAGGTGTCAGTCTGGGGTGTCAGTGGTTGGGGGTTGGTATCAGTCTGGGGTGTCAGTGGTTGGGGGTGATGGGTGTCAGTCTGGGGTGTCAGTGGTTGGGGATAGGTGGGTGTCAGTCTGGGATATCAGTGGTTTGTGGTAGGTAGATGTCAGTCTGGGGTGTCAGTGGTTGGGGGTGATGGGTGTCAGTCTTGGGTATCAGTGGTCTGGGGTAGGTAGGTATCAGTCTGGGGTTTCAGTGGTTGGGGGTGATGGGTGTCAGTCTTTGGTTTCAGTGGTTTGGGGTAGGTAGGTGTCAGTCTGGGGTGTCAGTGGTTGGGGGTGATGGGTGTCAGTCTTGGGTATCAGTGGTCTGGGGTAGGTAGGTATCAGTCTGGGGTTTCAGTGGTTGGGGGTGATGGGTGTCAGTCTTGGGTATCAGTGGTTGGGGGTAGGTAGGTATCAGTCTGGGGTGTCAGTGGTTGGGGGTGATGGGTGTCAGTTGTTGGGGGTAGGTAGGTATCAGTCTGGGGTGTCAGTGGTTGGGGGTGATGGGTGTCAGTCTGGGTATCAGTGGTTGGGGGTAGGTAGGTGTCAGTCTGGGGTGTCAGTGGTTGGGGGTGATGGGTGTCAGTCTTGGGTATCAGTGGTCTGGGGTAGGTAGGTATCAGTCTGGGGTTTCAGTGGTTGGGGGTGATGGGTGTCAGTCTTGGGTATCAGTGGTTGGGGGTAGGTAGGTATCAGTCTGGGGTGTCAGTGGTTGGGGGTGATGGGTGTCAGTTGTTGGGGGTAGGTAGGTATCAGTCTGGGGTGTCAGTGGTTGGGGGTGATGGGTGTCAGTCTGGGTATCAGTGGTTGGGGGTAGGTAGGTGTCAGTCTGGGGTGTCAGTGGTTGGGGATAGGTGGGTGTCAGTCTGGGATATCAGTGCTTGGGGGTAGGTAGGTATCAATCTGGGGTGTCAGTGGTTGGGGGTGATGGGTGTCAGTCTTGGGTATCAGTGGTTGGGGGTAGGTAGGTGTCAGTCTGGGGTGTCAGTGGTTTGGGGTGATGGATGTAAGTCTTAGGTATCAGTGGTCTGGGGTAGGTAGGTGTCAGTCTGGGGTGTCAGTTGTTGGGGGTTGGTATCAGTCTGGGGTGTCAGTGGTTGGGGTGATGGGTGTCAGTCTGGGGTATCAGTGGTTGGGGGTAGGTAGGTGTCAGTCTGGGGTGTCAGTGGTTTGGGGTGATGGATGTAAGTCTTAGGTATCAGTGGTCTGGGGTAGGTAGGTGTCAGTCTGGGGTGTCAGTGGTTGGGGGTAGGTATCAGTCTGGGGTGTCAGTGGTTTGGGGTAGGTAGGTGTCAGTGGTCGGGTATAGGTGAGAGGCGGTGGCTGGAAACAACACAAAATTCTGCCTCTTTTCTGACACATTGACTCAGATTATGTCACGTGAGAGAAAAAAAAACAGCCCCCCTGCCCCTGGTTGCCCCAACTATCTGTCCTTCGTAACAGAGGGGACTTATCTTCCTCCCCTTCATCACAGTTGTGACTGCGCACACAGACCAGATAGCAGGGTGGGCTTTACACTAGAATATTAATAATAAAAATCATCGTCATCATCACCTGCGTTTATATGCAATCAGAGGCGCCCTCCCATCGCACATAGAGGCATTGTGAAGAGTGTAAATCCCAGGCAGGAGGAGGAGAGCGCGAGCGACACCAGTTACTTAGTGAACGCTGCCTTGCATTGTGAACCTTGCTCCAGGTAGGGGTAGGTAGGTATCAGTCTGGGGTGTCAGTGGTTGGGGGTGATGGGTGTCAGTCTTGGGTATCAGTGGTCTGGGGTAGGTAGGTGTCAGTCTGGGGTGTCAGTGGTTGGGGGTAGGTATCAGTCTGGGGTGTCAGTGGTTGGGGGTGATGGGTGTCAGTCTGGGGTATCAGTGGTTGGGGGTAGGTAGGTGTCAGTCTGGGGTGTCAGAGGTTGGGGATAGGTGGGTGTCAGTCTTGGATATCAGTGGTTGGGGGTAGGTAGGTATCAATCTGGGGTGTCAGTGGTTGGGGGTGATGGGTGTCAGTCTGGGGTGTCAGTGGTTGGGGATAGGTGGGTGTCAGTCTGGGATATCAGTGCTTGGGGGTAGGTAGGTATCAATCTGGGGTGTCAGTGGTTGGGGGTGATGGGTGTCAGTCTTTGGTATCAGTGGTTTGGGATAGGTAGGTGTCAGTCTGGGGTGTCAGTGGTTGGGGGTGATGGGTGTCAGTTTTGGGTATCAGTGGTTGGGGGTAGGTAGGTATCAGTCTGGGGTTTCAGTGGTTGGGGGTAGGTAGGTATCAGTCTGGGGTGTCAGTGGTTGGGGGTGGTGGGTGTCAGTCTTGGGTATCAGTGGTTGGGGGTAGGTAGGTATCAGTCTGGGGTATCAGTGGTTGGGGGTAGGTAGGTGTCAGTGGTCGGGTATAGGTGAGGGGCGGTGGCTGGAAACAACACAAAATTCTGCCTTTTTTCTGACACATTGACACAGATTATGTCACGTGAGAGGAAAAAAAAAACAGCCCCCCTGCCCCTGGTTGCCCCAACTATCTGTCCTTCGTAACAGAGGGGTCTTATCTTCCTCCCCTTCATCACAGTTGTGACTGCGCACACAGACCAGATAGCAGGGTGGGCTTTACACTAGAATATTAATAATAAAAATCATCGTCATCATCACCTGCGTTTATATGCAATCAGAGGCGCCCTCCCATCGCACATAGAGGCATTGTGAAGAGTGTAAATCCCAGGCAGGAGGAGGAGAGCGCGAGCGACACCAGTTACTTAGTGAACGCTGCCTTGCATTGTGAACCAGGTAGGGGTTAGGTAGGTATCAGTCTGGGGTGTCAGTGGTTGGGGGTGATGGGTGTCAGTCTTGGGTATCAGTGGTCTGGGGTAGGTAGGTGTCAGTCTGGGGTGTCAGTGGTTGGGGGTTGGTATCAGTCTGGGGTGTCAGTGGTTGGGGGTGATGGGTGTCAGTCTGGGGTATCAGTGGTTGGGGGTAGGTAGGTGTCAGTCTGGGGTGTCAGTGGTTGGGGATAGGTGGGTGTCAGTCTTGGATATCAGTGCTTGGGGGTAGGTAGGTAGGTAGGTATCAATCTGGGGTGTCAGTGGTTGGGGGTGATGGGTGTCAGTCTGGGGTGTCAGTGGTTGGGGATAGGTGGGTGTCAGTCTGGGATATCAGTGCTTGGGGGTAGGTAGGTATCAATCTGGGGTGTCAGTGGTTGGGGGTGATGGGTGTCAGTCTTTGGTTTCAGTGGTTTGGGGTAGGTAGGTGTCAGTCTGGGGTGTCAGTGGTTGGGGGTGATGGGTGTCAGTCTTGGGTATCAGTGGTCTGGGGTAGGTAGGTATCAGTCTGGGGTTTCAGTGGTTGGGGGTGATGGGTGTCAGTCTTGGGTATCAGTGGTTGGGGGTAGGTAGGTATCAGTCTGGGGTGTCAGTGGTTGGGGGTGATGGGTGTCAGTTGTTGGGGGTAGGTAGGTATCAGTCTGGGGTGTCAGTGGTTGGGGGTGATGGGTGTCAGTCTGGGTATCAGTGGTTGGGGGTAGGTAGGTGTCAGTCTGGGGTGTCAGTGGTTGGGGATAGGTGGGTGTCAGTCTTGGATATCAGTGGTTGGGGGTAGGTAGGTAGGTATCAATCTGGGGTGTCAGTGGTTGGGGGTGATGGGTGTCAGTCTTTGGTTTCAGTGGTTTGGGGTAGGTAGGTGTCAGTCTGGGGTGTCAGTGGTTGGGGGTGATGGGTGTCAGTCTTGGGTATCAGTGGTCTGGGGTAGGTAGGTATCAGTCTGGGGTTTCAGTGGTTGGGGGTGATGGGTGTCAGTCTTGGGTATCAGTGGTTGGGGGTAGGTAGGTATCAGTCTGGGGTGTCAGTGGTTGGGGGTGATGGGTGTCAGTTGTTGGGGGTAGGTAGGTATCAGTCTGGGGTGTCAGTGGTTGGGGGTGATGGGTGTCAGTCTGGGTATCAGTGGTTGGGGGTAGGTAGGTGTCAGTCTGGGGTGTCAGTGGTTGGGGATAGGTGGGTGTCAGTCTTGGATATCAGTGGTTGGGGGTAGGTAGGTAGGTATCAATCTGGGGTGTCAGTGGTTGGGGGTGATGGGTGTCAGTCTGGGGTGCCAGTGGTTGGGGATAGGTGGGTGTCAGTCTGGGATATCAGTGCTTGGGGGTAGGTAGGTATCAATCTGGGGTGTCAGTGGTTGGGGGTGATGGGTGTCAGTCGTTGGTATCAGTGGTTTGTGGTAGGTAGGTGTCAGTCTGGGGTGTCAGTGGTTGGGGGTGATGGGTGTCAGTCTTGGGTATCAGTGGTCTGGGGTAGGTAGGTGTCAGTCTGGGGTGTCAGTGGTTGGGGGTTGATATCAGTCTGGGGTGTCAGTGGTTGGGGGTGATGGGTGTCAGTCTGGGGTATCAGTGGTTGGGGGTAGGTAGGTGTCAGTCTTGGGTGTCAGTGTTTGGGGATAGGTGGGTGTCAGTTTTGGATATCAGTGGTTGGGGGTAGGTAGGTAGGTAGGTATCAATCTGGGGTGTCAGTGGTTGGGGGTGATGGGTGTCAGTCTGGGGTGTCAGTGGTTGGGGATAGGTGGGTGTCAGTCTGGGATATCAGTGGTTTGTGGTAGGTAGGTGTCAGTCTGGGGTGTCAGTGGTTGGGGGTGATGGGTGTCAGTCTTGGGTATCAGTGGTCTGGGGTAGGTAGGTATCAGTCTGGGGTTTCAGTGGTTGGGGGTGATGGGTGTCAGTCTTGGGTATCAGTGGTTGGGGGTAGGTAGGTAGGTATCAGTCTGGGGTGTCAGTGGTTGGGGGTAGGTAGGTGTCTGTGGTCGGGTATAGGTGAGAGGCGGTGGCTGGAAACAACACAAAATTCTGCCTCTTTTCTGACACATTGACACAGATTATGTCACGTGAGAGAAAAAAAACAGCCCCCCTGCCCCTGGTTGCCCCAACTATCTGTCCTTCGTAACAGAGGGGTCTTATCTTCCTCCCCTTCATCACAGTTGTGACTGCGCACACAGACCAGATAGCAGGGTGGGCTTTACACTAGAATATTAATAATAAAAATCATCGTCATCATCACCTGCGTTTATATGCAATCAGAGGCGCCCTCCCATCGCACATAGAGGCATTGTGAAGAGTGTAAATCCCAGGCAGGAGGAGGAGAGCGCGAGCGACACCAGTTACTTAGTGAACGCTGCCTTGCATTGTGAACCAGGTAGGGGTTAGGTAGGTATCAGTCTGGGGTGTCAGTGGTTGGGGGTGATGGGTGTCAGTCTTGGGTATCAGTGGTCTGGGGTAGGTAGGTGTCAGTCTGGGGTGTCAGTGGTTGGGGGTTGGTATCAGTCTGGGGTGTCAGTGGTTGGGGGTGATGGGTGTCAGTCTGGGGTGTCAGTGGTTGGGGATAGGTGGGTGTCAGTCTGGGATATCAGTGGTTTGTGGTAGGTAGGTGTCAGTCTGGGGTGTCAGTGGTTGGGGGTGATGGGTGTCAGTCTTGGGTATCAGTGGTCTGGGGTAGGTAGGTATCAGTCTGGGGTTTCAGTGGTTGGGGGTGATGGGTGTCAGTCTTTGGTTTCAGTGGTTTGGGGTAGGTAGGTGTCAGTCTGGGGTGTCAGTGGTTGGGGGTGATGGGTGTCAGTCTTGGGTATCAGTGGTCTGGGGTAGGTAGGTATCAGTCTGGGGTTTCAGTGGTTGGGGGTGATGGGTGTCAGTCTTGGGTATCAGTGGTTGGGGGTAGGTAGGTATCAGTCTGGGGTGTCAGTGGTTGGGGGTGATGGGTGTCAGTTGTTGGGGGTAGGTAGGTATCAGTCTGGGGTGTCAGTGGTTGGGGGTGATGGGTGTCAGTCTGGGTATCAGTGGTTGGGGGTAGGTAGGTGTCAGTCTGGGGTGTCAGTGGTTGGGGGTGATGGGTGTCAGTCTTGGGTATCAGTGGTCTGGGGTAGGTAGGTATCAGTCTGGGGTTTCAGTGGTTGGGGGTGATGGGTGTCAGTCTTGGGTATCAGTGGTTGGGGGTAGGTAGGTATCAGTCTGGGGTGTCAGTGGTTGGGGGTGATGGGTGTCAGTTGTTGGGGGTAGGTAGGTATCAGTCTGGGGTGTCAGTGGTTGGGGGTGATGGGTGTCAGTCTGGGTATCAGTGGTTGGGGGTAGGTAGGTGTCAGTCTGGGGTGTCAGTGGTTGGGGATAGGTGGGTGTCAGTCTGGGATATCAGTGCTTGGGGGTAGGTAGGTATCAATCTGGGGTGTCAGTGGTTGGGGGTGATGGGTGTCAGTCTTTGGTATCAGTGGTTTGTGGTAGGTAGGTGTCAGTCTGGGGTGTCAGTGGTTGGGGGTGATGGGTGTCAGTCTTGGGTATCAGTGGTCTGGGGTAGGTAGGTATCAGTCTGGGGTTTCAGTGGTTGGGGGTGATGGGTGTCAGTCTTGGGTATCAGTGGTTGGGGGTAGGTAGGTATCAGTCTGGGGTGTCAGTGGTTGGGGGTGATGGGTGTCAGTTGTTGGGGGTAGGTAGTTATCAGTCTGGGGTGTCAGTGGTTGGGGGTGATGGGTGTCAGTCTTGGGTATCAGTGGTTGGGGGTAGGTAGGTATCAGTCTGGGGTGTCAGTGGTTGGGGGTGATGGGTGTCAGTTGTTGGGGGTAGGTAGGTATCAGTCTGGGGTGTCAGTGGTTGGGGGTGATGGGTGTCAGTCTGGGTATCAGTGGTTGGGGGTAGGTAGGTGTCAGTCTGGGGTGTCAGTGGTTGGGGATAGGTGGGTGTCAGTCTGGGATATCAGTGCTTGGGGGTAGGTAGGTATCAATCTGGGGTGTCAGTGGTTGGGGGTGATGGGTGTCAGTCTTTGGTATCAGTGGTTTGTGGTAGGTAGGTGTCAGTCTGGGGTGTCAGTGGTTGGGGGTGATGGGTGTCAGTCTTGGGTATCAGTGGTCTGGGGTAGGTAGGTATCAGTCTGGGGTTTCAGTGGTTGGGGGTGATGGGTGTCAGTCTTGGGTATCAGTGGTTGGGGGTAGGTAGGTATCAGTCTGGGGTGTCAGTGGTTGGGGGTGATGGGTGTCAGTTGTTGGGGGTAGGTAGTTATCAGTCTGGGGTGTCAGTGGTTGGGGGTGATGGGTGTCAGTCTTGGGTATCAGTGGTTGGGGGTAGGTAGGTGTCAGTCTGGGGTGTCAGTGGTTTGGGGTGATGGATGTAAGTCTTAGGTATCAGTGGTCTGGGGTAGGTAGGTGTCAGTCTGGGGTGTCAGTTGTTGGGGGTTGGTATCAGTCTGGGGTGTCAGTGGTTGGGGTGATGGGTGTCAGTCTGGGGTATCAGTGGTTGGGGGTAGGTAGGTGTCAGTCTGGGGTGTCAGTGGTTTGGGGTGATGGATGTAAGTCTTAGGTATCAGTGGTCTGGGGTAGGTAGGTGTCAGTCTGGGGTGTCAGTGGTTGGGGGTAGGTATCAGTCTGGGGTGTCAGTGGTTTGGGGTAGGTAGGTGTCAGTGGTCGGGTATAGGTGAGAGGCGGTGGCTGGAAACAACACAAAATTCTGCCTCTTTTCTGACACATTGACTCAGATTATGTCACGTGAGAGAAAAAAAAACAGCCCCCCTGCCCCTGGTTGCCCCAACTATCTGTCCTTCGTATCAGAGGGGACTTATCTTCGTCCCGTTCATCACGGTTCTGACTGCGCACACAGACCAGATAGCAGGGTGGGCTTTACACTAGAATATTAATAATAAAAATCATCGTCATCATCACCTGCGTTTATATGCAATCAGAGGCGCCCTCCCATCGCACATAGAGGCATTGTGAAGAGTGTAAATCCCAGGCAGGAGGAGGAGAGCGCGAGCGACACCAGTTACTTAGTGAACGCTGCCTTGCATTGTGAACCTTGCTCCAGGTAGGGGTAGGTAGGTATCAGTCTGGGGTGTCAGTGGTTGGGGGTGATGGGTGTCAGTCTTGGGTATCAGTGGTCTGGGGTAGGTAGGTGTCAGTCTGGGGTGTCAGTGGTTGGGGGTAGGTATCAGTCTGGGGTGTCAGTGGTTGGGGGTGATGGGTGTCAGTCTGGGGTATCAGTGGTTGGGGGTAGGTAGGTGTCAGTCTGGGGTGTCAGTGGTTGGGGATAGGTGGGTGTCAGTCTTGGATATCAGTGGTTGGGGGTAGGTAGGTATCAATCTGGGGTGTCAGTGGTTGGGGGTGATGGGTGTCAGTCTGGGGTGTCAGTGGTTGGGGATAGGTGGGTGTCAGTCTGGGATATCAGTGCTTGGGGGTAGGTAGGTATCAATCTGGGGTGTCAGTGGTTGGGGGTGATGGGTGTCAGTCTTTGGTATCAGTGGTTTGGGATAGGTAGGTGTCAGTCTGGGGTGTCAGTGGTTGGGGGTGATGGGTGTCAGTTTTGGGTATCAGTGGTTGGGGGTAGGTAGGTATCAGTCTGGGGTTTCAGTGGTTGGGGGTAGGTAGGTATCAGTCTGGGGTGTCAGTGGTTGGGGGTGGTGGGTGTCAGTCTTGGGTATCAGTGGTTGGGGGTAGGTAGGTATCAGTCTGGGGTATCAGTGGTTGGGGGTAGGTAGGTGTCAGTGGTCGGGTATAGGTGAGGGGCGGTGGCTGGAAACAACACAAAATTCTGCCTTTTTTCTGACACATTGACACAGATTATGTCACGTGAGAGGAAAAAAAAAACAGCCCCCCTGCCCCTGGTTGCCCCAACTATCTGTCCTTCGTAACAGAGGGGTCTTATCTTCCTCCCCTTCATCACAGTTGTGACTGCGCACACAGACCAGATAGCAGGGTGGGCTTTACACTAGAATATTAATAATAAAAATCATCGTCATCATCACCTGCGTTTATATGCAATCAGAGGCGCCCTCCCATCGCACATAGAGGCATTGTGAAGAGTGTAAATCCCAGGCAGGAGGAGGAGAGCGCGAGCGACACCAGTTACTTAGTGAACGCTGCCTTGCATTGTGAACCTTGCTCCAGGTAGGGGTAGGTAGGTATCAGTCTGGGGTGTCAGTGGTTGGGGGTGATGGGTGTCAGTCTGGGGAATCAGTGGCTGGGGTAGGTAGGTGTCAGTCTGGGGTGTCAGTGGTTGGGGGTGATGGGTGTAAGTCTTGGGTGTCAGTGGTTGGGGGTAGGTAGGTGTCAGTCTGGGGTGTCAGTGGTTGGGGGTGATGGGTGCCAGTCTGGGGTATCAGTGGTTGGGGGTAGGTAGATGTCAGTCTGGGTGTCAGTGGTTGGGGGTAGGTGGGTGTCAGTGGTTGGGGGTGATGGGTGTCAGTCTGGGGTATCAGTGGTCTGGGGTAGGTAGGTGTCAGTCTAGGGTGTCAGTGGTTGGGGGTGATGGGTGTCAGTCTGGGGTGTCAGTGGTTGGGGATAGGTGGGTGTCAGTCTGGGATATCAGTGCTTGGGGGTAGGTAGGTGTCAGTCTGGGGTGTCAGTGGTTTGGGGTGATGGGTGTAAGTCTGGGGTTTCAGTGGCTGAGGATAGGTAAATGTCAGTCTGGGTGTCAGTGGTTGGGGGTGATGGGTGTCAGTCTGGGGTATCAGTGGCTGGAGTAGGTAGGTGTCAGTCTGGGGTGTCAGTGGTTGGGGGTGATGGGTGTAAGTCTTGGGTGTCAGTGGTTGGGGGTAGGTAGGTGTCAGTCTGGGTTGTCAGTGGTTGGGGGTGATGGGTGTCAGTCTGGGGTATCAGTGGTTGGGGGTAGGTAGGTGTCAGTCTGGGTGTCAGTGGTTGGGGGTAGGTGGGTGTCAGTGGTTGGGGGTGATGGGAGTCAGTCTGGGGTATCAGTGGTCTGGGGTAGGTAGGTGTCAGTCTGGGGTATCAGTGGTTGGGGGTAGGTAGGTGTCAGTCTGGGGTGTCAGTGGTTTGGGATAGGTGGGTGTCAGTCTGGGATATCAGTGCTTGGGGGTAGGTATCAATCTGGGGTGTCAGTGGTTGGGGGTGATGGGTGTCAGTCTGGGGTATCAGTGGTTTGGGGTAGGTAGGTGTCAGTCTGGGGTGTCAGTGGTTGGGTGTGATGGGTGTCAGTCTTGGGTATCAGTGGTCTGGGGTAGGTAGGTGTCATTCTGGGGTGTCAGTGGTTGGGGGTAGGTATCAGTCTGGGGTGTCAGTGGTTTGGGGTAGGTAGGTGTCAGTGGTCGGGTATAGGTGAGAGGCGGTGGCTGGAAACAACACAAAATTCTGCCTCTTTTCTGACACATTGACTCAGATTATGTCACGTGAGAGAAAAAAAAACAGCCCCCCTGCCCCTGGTTGCCCCAACTATCTGTCCTTCGTAACAGAGGGGTCTTATCTTCCTCCCCTTCATCACAGTTGTGACTGCGCACACAGACCAGATAGCAGGGTGGGCTTTACACTAGAATATTAATAATAAAAATCATCGTCATCATCACCTGCGTTTATATGCAATCAGAGGCGCCCTCCCATCGCACATAGAGGCATTGTGAAGAGTGTAAATCCCAGGCAGGAGGAGGAGAGCGCGAGCGACACCAGTTACTTAGTGAACGCTGCCTTGCATTGTGAACCAGGTAGGGGTTAGGTAGGTATCAGTCTGGGGTGTCAGTGGTTGGGGGTGATGGGTGTCAGTCTTGGGTATCAGTGGTCTGGGGTAGGTAGGTGTCAGTCTGGGGTGTCAGTGGTTGGGGGTTGGTATCAGTCTGGGGTGTCAGTGGTTGGGGGTGATGGGTGTCAGTCTGGGGTATCAGTGGTTGGGGGTAGGTAGGTGTCAGTCTGGGGTGTCAGTGGTTGGGGATAGGTGGGTGTCAGTCTTGGATATCAGTGCTTGGGGGTAGGTAGGTAGGTAGGTATCAATCTGGGGTGTCAGTGGTTGGGGGTGATGGGTGTCAGTCTGGGGTGTCAGTGGTTGGGGATAGGTGGGTGTCAGTCTGGGATATCAGTGCTTGGGGGTAGGTAGGTATCAATCTGGGGTGTCAGTGGTTGGGGGTGATGGGTGTCAGTCTTTGGTTTCAGTGGTTTGGGGTAGGTAGGTGTCAGTCTGGGGTGTCAGTGGTTGGGGGTGATGGGTGTCAGTCTTGGGTATCAGTGGTCTGGGGTAGGTAGGTATCAGTCTGGGGTTTCAGTGGTTGGGGGTGATGGGTGTCAGTCTTGGGTATCAGTGGTTGGGGGTAGGTAGGTATCAGTCTGGGGTGTCAGTGGTTGGGGGTGATGGGTGTCAGTTGTTGGGGGTAGGTAGGTATCAGTCTGGGGTGTCAGTGGTTGGGGGTGATGGGTGTCAGTCTGGGTATCAGTGGTTGGGGGTAGGTAGGTGTCAGTCTGGGGTGTCAGTGGTTGGGGATAGGTGGGTGTCAGTCTTGGATATCAGTGGTTGGGGGTAGGTAGGTAGGTATCAATCTGGGGTGTCAGTGGTTGGGGGTGATGGGTGTCAGTCTTTGGTTTCAGTGGTTTGGGGTAGGTAGGTGTCAGTCTGGGGTGTCAGTGGTTGGGGGTGATGGGTGTCAGTCTTGGGTATCAGTGGTCTGGGGTAGGTAGGTATCAGTCTGGGGTTTCAGTGGTTGGGGGTGATGGGTGTCAGTCTTGGGTATCAGTGGTTGGGGGTAGGTAGGTATCAGTCTGGGGTGTCAGTGGTTGGGGGTGATGGGTGTCAGTTGTTGGGGGTAGGTAGGTATCAGTCTGGGGTGTCAGTGGTTGGGGGTGATGGGTGTCAGTCTGGGTATCAGTGGTTGGGGGTAGGTAGGTGTCAGTCTGGGGTGTCAGTGGTTGGGGATAGGTGGGTGTCAGTCTTGGATATCAGTGGTTGGGGGTAGGTAGGTAGGTATCAATCTGGGGTGTCAGTGGTTGGGGGTGATGGGTGTCAGTCTGGGGTGCCAGTGGTTGGGGATAGGTGGGTGTCAGTCTGGGATATCAGTGCTTGGGGGTAGGTAGGTATCAATCTGGGGTGTCAGTGGTTGGGGGTGATGGGTGTCAGTCGTTGGTATCAGTGGTTTGTGGTAGGTAGGTGTCAGTCTGGGGTGTCAGTGGTTGGGGGTGATGGGTGTCAGTCTTGGGTATCAGTGGTCTGGGGTAGGTAGGTGTCAGTCTGGGGTGTCAGTGGTTGGGGGTTGATATCAGTCTGGGGTGTCAGTGGTTGGGGGTGATGGGTGTCAGTCTGGGGTATCAGTGGTTGGGGGTAGGTAGGTGTCAGTCTTGGGTGTCAGTGTTTGGGGATAGGTGGGTGTCAGTTTTGGATATCAGTGGTTGGGGGTAGGTAGGTAGGTAGGTATCAATCTGGGGTGTCAGTGGTTGGGGGTGATGGGTGTCAGTCTGGGGTGTCAGTGGTTGGGGATAGGTGGGTGTCAGTCTGGGATATCAGTGGTTTGTGGTAGGTAGGTGTCAGTCTGGGGTGTCAGTGGTTGGGGGTGATGGGTGTCAGTCTTGGGTATCAGTGGTCTGGGGTAGGTAGGTATCAGTCTGGGGTTTCAGTGGTTGGGGGTGATGGGTGTCAGTCTTGGGTATCAGTGGTTGGGGGTAGGTAGGTAGGTATCAGTCTGGGGTGTCAGTGGTTGGGGGTAGGTAGGTGTCAGTGGTCGGGTATAGGTGAGAGGCGGTGGCTGGAAACAACACAAAATTCTGCCTCTTTTCTGACACATTGACACAGATTATGTCACGTGAGAGAAAAAAAACAGCCCCCCTGCCCCTGGTTGCCCCAACTATCTGTCCTTCGTAACAGAGGGGTCTTATCTTCCTCCCCTTCATCACAGTTGTGACTGCGCACACAGACCAGATAGCAGGGTGGGCTTTACACTAGAATATTAATAATAAAAATCATCGTCATCATCACCTGCGTTTATATGCAATCAGAGGCGCCCTCCCATCGCACATAGAGGCATTGTGAAGAGTGTAAATCCCAGGCAGGAGGAGGAGAGCGCGAGCGACACCAGTTACTTAGTGAACGCTGCCTTGCATTGTGAACCAGGTAGGGGTTAGGTAGGTATCAGTCTGGGGTGTCAGTGGTTGGGGGTGATGGGTGTCAGTCTTGGGTATCAGTGGTCTGGGGTAGGTAGGTGTCAGTCTGGGGTGTCAGTGGTTGGGGGTTGGTATCAGTCTGGGGTGTCAGTGGTTGGGGGTGATGGGTGTCAGTCTGGGGTGTCAGTGGTTGGGGATAGGTGGGTGTCAGTCTGGGATATCAGTGGTTTGTGGTAGGTAGGTGTCAGTCTGGGGTGTCAGTGGTTGGGGGTGATGGGTGTCAGTCTTGGGTATCAGTGGTCTGGGGTAGGTAGGTATCAGTCTGGGGTTTCAGTGGTTGGGGGTGATGGGTGTCAGTCTTTGGTTTCAGTGGTTTGGGGTAGGTAGGTGTCAGTCTGGGGTGTCAGTGGTTGGGGGTGATGGGTGTCAGTCTTGGGTATCAGTGGTCTGGGGTAGGTAGGTATCAGTCTGGGGTTTCAGTGGTTGGGGGTGATGGGTGTCAGTCTTGGGTATCAGTGGTTGGGGGTAGGTAGGTATCAGTCTGGGGTGTCAGTGGTTGGGGGTGATGGGTGTCAGTTGTTGGGGGTAGGTAGGTATCAGTCTGGGGTGTCAGTGGTTGGGGGTGATGGGTGTCAGTCTGGGTATCAGTGGTTGGGGGTAGGTAGGTGTCAGTCTGGGGTGTCAGTGGTTGGGGGTGATGGGTGTCAGTCTTGGGTATCAGTGGTCTGGGGTAGGTAGGTATCAGTCTGGGGTTTCAGTGGTTGGGGGTGATGGGTGTCAGTCTTGGGTATCAGTGGTTGGGGGTAGGTAGGTATCAGTCTGGGGTGTCAGTGGTTGGGGGTGATGGGTGTCAGTTGTTGGGGGTAGGTAGGTATCAGTCTGGGGTGTCAGTGGTTGGGGGTGATGGGTGTCAGTCTGGGTATCAGTGGTTGGGGGTAGGTAGGTGTCAGTCTGGGGTGTCAGTGGTTGGGGATAGGTGGGTGTCAGTCTGGGATATCAGTGCTTGGGGGTAGGTAGGTATCAATCTGGGGTGTCAGTGGTTGGGGGTGATGGGTGTCAGTCTTTGGTATCAGTGGTTTGTGGTAGGTAGGTGTCAGTCTGGGGTGTCAGTGGTTGGGGGTGATGGGTGTCAGTCTTGGGTATCAGTGGTCTGGGGTAGGTAGGTATCAGTCTGGGGTTTCAGTGGTTGGGGGTGATGGGTGTCAGTCTTGGGTATCAGTGGTTGGGGGTAGGTAGGTATCAGTCTGGGGTGTCAGTGGTTGGGGGTGATGGGTGTCAGTTGTTGGGGGTAGGTAGTTATCAGTCTGGGGTGTCAGTGGTTGGGGGTGATGGGTGTCAGTCTTGGGTATCAGTGGTTGGGGGTAGGTAGGTATCAGTCTGGGGTGTCAGTGGTTGGGGGTGATGGGTGTCAGTTGTTGGGGGTAGGTAGGTATCAGTCTGGGGTGTCAGTGGTTGGGGGTGATGGGTGTCAGTCTGGGTATCAGTGGTTGGGGGTAGGTAGGTGTCAGTCTGGGGTGTCAGTGGTTGGGGATAGGTGGGTGTCAGTCTGGGATATCAGTGCTTGGGGGTAGGTAGGTATCAATCTGGGGTGTCAGTGGTTGGGGGTGATGGGTGTCAGTCTTTGGTATCAGTGGTTTGTGGTAGGTAGGTGTCAGTCTGGGGTGTCAGTGGTTGGGGGTGATGGGTGTCAGTCTTGGGTATCAGTGGTCTGGGGTAGGTAGGTATCAGTCTGGGGTTTCAGTGGTTGGGGGTGATGGGTGTCAGTCTTGGGTATCAGTGGTTGGGGGTAGGTAGGTATCAGTCTGGGGTGTCAGTGGTTGGGGGTGATGGGTGTCAGTTGTTGGGGGTAGGTAGTTATCAGTCTGGGGTGTCAGTGGTTGGGGGTGATGGGTGTCAGTCTTGGGTATCAGTGGTTGGGGGTAGGTAGGTGTCAGTCTGGGGTGTCAGTGGTTTGGGGTGATGGATGTAAGTCTTAGGTATCAGTGGTCTGGGGTAGGTAGGTGTCAGTCTGGGGTGTCAGTTGTTGGGGGTTGGTATCAGTCTGGGGTGTCAGTGGTTGGGGTGATGGGTGTCAGTCTGGGGTATCAGTGGTTGGGGGTAGGTAGGTGTCAGTCTGGGGTGTCAGTGGTTTGGGGTGATGGATGTAAGTCTTAGGTATCAGTGGTCTGGGGTAGGTAGGTGTCAGTCTGGGGTGTCAGTGGTTGGGGGTAGGTATCAGTCTGGGGTGTCAGTGGTTTGGGGTAGGTAGGTGTCAGTGGTCGGGTATAGGTGAGAGGCGGTGGCTGGAAACAACACAAAATTCTGCCTCTTTTCTGACACATTGACTCAGATTATGTCACGTGAGAGAAAAAAAAACAGCCCCCCTGCCCCTGGTTGCCCCAACTATCTGTCCTTCGTATCAGAGGGGACTTATCTTCGTCCCGTTCATCACGGTTCTGACTGCGCACACAGACCAGATAGCAGGGTGGGCTTTACACTAGAATATTAATAATAAAAATCATCGTCATCATCACCTGCGTTTATATGCAATCAGAGGCGCCCTCCCATCGCACATAGAGGCATTGTGAAGAGTGTAAATCCCAGGCAGGAGGAGGAGAGCGCGAGCGACACCAGTTACTTAGTGAACGCTGCCTTGCATTGTGAACCAGGTAGGGGTTAGGTAGGTATCAGTCTGGGGTGTCAGTGGTTGGGGGTGATGGGTGTCAGTCTTGGGTATCAGTGGTCTGGGGTAGGTAGGTGTCAGTCTGGGGTGTCAGTGGTTGGGGGTTGGTATCAGTCTGGGGTGTCAGTGGTTGGGGGTGATGGGTGTCAGTCTGGGGTGTCAGTGGTTGGGGATAGGTGGGTGTCAGTCTGGGATATCAGTGGTTTGTGGTAGGTAGGTGTCAGTCTGGGGTGTCAGTGGTTGGGGGTGATGGGTGTCAGTCTTGGGTATCAGTGGTCTGGGGTAGGTAGGTATCAGTCTGGGGTTTCAGTGGTTGGGGGTGATGGGTGTCAGTCTTTGGTTTCAGTGGTTTGGGGTAGGTAGGTGTCAGTCTGGGGTGTCAGTGGTTGGGGGTGATGGGTGTCAGTCTTGGGTATCAGTGGTCTGGGGTAGGTAGGTATCAGTCTGGGGTTTCAGTGGTTGGGGGTGATGGGTGTCAGTCTTGGGTATCAGTGGTTGGGGGTAGGTAGGTATCAGTCTGGGGTGTCAGTGGTGGGGGTGATGGGTGTCAGTTGTTGGGGGTAGGTAGGTATCAGTCTGGGGTGTCAGTGGTTGGGGGTGATGGGTGTCAGTCTGGGTATCAGTGGTTGGGGGTAGGTAGGTGTCAGTCTGGGGTGTCAGTGGTTGGGGGTGATGGGTGTCAGTCTTGGGTATCAGTGGTCTGGGGTAGGTAGGTATCAGTCTGGGGTTTCAGTGGTTGGGGGTGATGGGTGTCAGTCTTGGGTATCAGTGGTTGGGGGTAGGTAGGTATCAGTCTGGGGTGTCAGTGGTTGGGGGTGATGGGTGTCAGTTGTTGGGGGTAGGTAGGTATCAGTCTGGGGTGTCAGTGGTTGGGGGTGATGGGTGTCAGTCTGGGTATCAGTGGTTGGGGGTAGGTAGGTGTCAGTCTGGGGTGTCAGTGGTTGGGGATAGGTGGGTGTCAGTCTGGGATATCAGTGCTTGGGGGTAGGTAGGTATCAATCTGGGGTGTCAGTGGTTGGGGGTGATGGGTGTCAGTCTTTGGTATCAGTGGTTTGTGGTAGGTAGGTGTCAGTCTGGGGTGTCAGTGGTTGGGGGTGATGGGTGTCAGTCTTGGGTATCAGTGGTCTGGGGTAGGTAGGTATCAGTCTGGGGTTTCAGTGGTTGGGGGTGATGGGTGTCAGTCTTGGGTATCAGTGGTTGGGGGTAGGTAGGTATCAGTCTGGGGTGTCAGTGGTTGGGGGTGATGGGTGTCAGTTGTTGGGGGTAGGTAGTTATCAGTCTGGGGTGTCAGTGGTTGGGGGTGATGGGTGTCAGTCTTGGGTATCAGTGGTTGGGGGTAGGTAGGTATCAGTCTGGGGTGTCAGTGGTTGGGGGTAGGTAGGTGTCAGTGGTCGGGTATAGGTGAGAGGCGGTGGCTGGAAACAACACAAAATTCTGCCTCTTTTCTGACACATTGACACAGATTATGTCACGTGAGAGAAAAAAAAAACAGCCCCCCTGCCCCTGGTTGCCCCAACTATCTGTCCTTCGTAACAGAGGGGTCTTATCTTCCTCCCCTTCATCACAGTTGTGACTGCGCACACAGACCAGATAGCAGGGTGGGCTTTACACTAGAATATTAATAATAAAAATCATCGTCATCATCACCTGCGTTTATATGCAATCAGAGGCGCCCTCCCATCGCACATAGAGGCATTGTGAAGAGTGTAAATCCCAGGCAGGAGGAGGAGAGCGCGAGCGACACCAGTTACTTAGTGAACGCTGCCTTGCATTGTGTGCCTTGCTCTTTGTCCTGGGGTGGTAGGTTTGTGTCAGTGGTTGGGGGTGATGGGTGTCAGTCTGGGGTATCAGTGGTGGGTGGTAGGTGGGAGTAAGACGTTGGGGGTAGGGGTCAGTGGTTGGGAGTATTTGGGTGTCAGTCTGGATTATCAGTGGTTGGGGGTGATGGGTGTCAGTCTGGGGTATCAGTGGTTTGGGGTAGGTAGGTGTCAGTCTGGGGTGTCAGTGGTTGGGAGTGATGGGTGTCAGTCTGGGTTGTCAGTGGTTGGGGGTGATGGGTGTCAGTTTTGGGTATCAGTGGTTGGGGGTAGGTAGGTATCAGTCTGGGGTGTCAGTGGTTTGGGGTAGGTAGGTGTCAGTGGTCGGGTATAGGTGAGGGGCGGTGGCTGGAAACAACACAAAATTCTGCCTCTTTTCTTACACATTGACACACAGATTATGTCACGTGAGAGAAAAAAAAACAGCCCCCCTGCCCCTGGTTGCCCCAACTATCTGTCCTTCGTATCAGAGGGGACTTATCTTCGTCCCGTTCATCACGGTTGTGACTGCGCACACAGACCAGATAGCAGGGTGGGCTTTACACTAGAATATTAATAATAAAAATCATCGTCATCATCACCTGCGTTTATATGCAATCAGAGGCGCCCTCCCATCGCACATAGAGGCATTGTGAAGAGTGTAAATCCCAGGCAGGAGGAGGAGAGCGCGAGCGACACCAGTTACTTAGCGAACGCTGCTTTGCATTGTGTGCCTTTGCTCCAGGTCCTGCCTTCTTTTTATAGACCTGTGTGGGGGTCCTTCCACTTGTTTACTTCCAGACTTCCAGGCGTCCAGGGCACTGCCTGCTGGGATTCTTCTTTTAGGTGTCCATGGCACTGCCTGCATAACCAGGACAACCCCTTTTTTGGCTGCCCAGTGAAAGAGGACCAACATCAGTGAGGAAACTGGGTCGGGGGGACTCAGGTGAGAAGAATCTCCTTCGCGCAACCAGAACCAGCAAACACCTGGCAGGGGAGTTAGAGGGGGAGGGGCGATAGAGCTATCAAGTGTATCTGAAACCAAAACCTTTGTGTTTCTCTAGGTAGTCCTCCTGTCAGCTTCCTGTTGCTGTATATTGTGACCCTTCAGGGGTTTATTTACTGACAGGTCCACTTTCTATCCTCTAAACCCTCTTCAGTCCAGTCCTGTCATTGTCACGGCTTTATCTGAACACACGGCCAGTATGAGCGGCTGACATCTGTCTTGTGATTGGTTGATTGTTTTGTTTCATAATAAAAGGTTAGACATTGTCATATGACGGAGTAGAGCCTCATTTTTCCGTCCCACAAATATTCCTAGAAAAGGTCCATTGTATAATGCAGGGCTCTCCGATCCTTATCCCTTACACAAAGGGCCAGCTTTATGTCCTTCTGACTTTAGGGGTTCAAGAGGTGATCAGTGGGAGGAAACAATGCCCCATCCTTGGTGGCTGTGGGAGGAATATAGGGCCGGATAAAGCCAAGTACAGGGCCGCATCTGGCCCCAGGGCCACAGTTTGGAGACCACTCTTCTAAACAAATGGAAGTGAGGGGGAAAAGCACGAGCACATTTTTCTGTTTGATTCCATATGATTTATGAAATTGTATTTATTGATCATTTTTCATATTGAGCTGTCCTATTTTTGGCTAGAAGGATATGGAATCATTTGATGGTAAAGGAGAGCTGCTCTGTTTTTTTCTCATTTTAAGTGCTGAACCAATTCAATAGCGTGCAATTTTACCCCTTCCTGCCCAGGCCATTTTTCAGGTTTCAGCGCTCTCACACTTTGAATGACAATTGCGCAGTCATACAACATTGTACCCAAACTAAAATGTTATCATTTTCTTCACACAACTAGAGCTTTCTTTTGGTGGTATTTAATCACCGCCGGGGGTTTTTATTTTTTGCTATATTAACAAAAAAAAAGACCGAAAAATTTGAAAAAAAACCCATGTTTTTCTTTGTTTCTGTTATAAAAGTTTGCAAATAAATAATTGTTCTTCATAAATTCAAGCCAAGATGTATTCTACTACATGTCTTTGGTGAAAATAACCCAAATTAGGATGTATTTTTTAGTTTGTAGGAAAGTTATAGAATTCACAAACTATGGGATAGATCTGAATATTGATCAGTCCTGAAGTACTGACAGCCAATCTAATTTCTTGAGGTCCAAGAATGTCAGAACAGTACAGATATCCCCCAAATGACCCCTTTTTGCAAAGTAGACAGTCCGACGTACTTCATAAGAGGCATGGCGAGTTTTTTGAAGTTGTATTTTTTTTGTCATAATTTTTCGGAAAATGAAAAAATGAAAAATATTATTTTCACTATTGTTTTTTTACATACTGTCACCAGTGCAGTACAGCGTCATCATATAACTGGCATGGCGGTGATCAGGGACACTGACTGGTGACAGTATGAAAAAAAAAAATTTTTTTTTTTTTATTTTTGTATTATTTTTAATTTTTTATTACATTTTTTTTCTTTTTTTAAAGATTTTTTTTTCATATTTCACTATGTCCAAAGTAGTACAATGTTACCATAATAACATTGTACTACTTTGGAGAAGTGATCAGTATTTTTTATTTTTACATAATTTTCTTATACCAAAGAATTACTTTGCTATAAGCAGGCATTTACGTGAATGACCGATTCATTTAAGTTTTTTTTTTGTGCTTAGCTGTGATTTGGCCACAGCTAATCACATGGCATGTGCATGTGATCGCTGTGACCATTCAAAGCTAGACACTAGTATACAATGGATGGCATGAATGAAGCCATCCATTGTATATAACTGTCATTTGACCTGCTGCGATTGGTAACAGCAGGTCACATGGTACCGGCAATGGAGGCCGGTACTCAGATCTGTCATCGGCCATGTCCGAGGTACATGGCCGGTGACAGATCGCGCCGCTGTGCGGCTCTGCAAGCGCGAAAACTGCACATGTGCGGGAGGACGCCATATGGCGTCCACCCAGAAATTTACAGCCTTTTCCCGGCCGCCAAACGGCTATTGGCTGAGCGGCTATTGGTTAAAGCACTATGGGGTTTATTTTGTTTGTTTTTTTTACTAAAGTAACCCCTGTCAGCACTGAAAAATACTGATCTTCGTGTGTGTAAATGTTAATATTATTAACAGCTTCCCGACCGCCGTATGGCAGAAATATACTGCTACAGGACGGCACTCGCGTCCATGGCTGGCAATCACCAGGTCCCGCTGATTACCGAGGATCTCCGGCAGGGAGGAGAACTGTTTTGTTTACTAACAGTTCTCCACCCTGTCAGCTCTGGCACACTGCTTTGGATGGCTTACAGTGCCATTAGTACAGTGTCAGTGCTTTTTTGTTTTTTTTAGCCCTGATCACTGTATTGGTTTCACTGCGGATGTCAGTGACACCAAGAAAGTTCCCCCCAGTGTCAGAATGTCTGCCACAGTCCCGCTATAAGTCGCTGATCGCTGCCATTACTAGTAAAAATAAAAAAATCCCAGTGTACATACTGCCATTTGTAAACGCTATAACATTCACGTAAACCAATTCATTTACACGTATTAGGATTTTTTTTAGCAAAGACATGTAGCAGAATACATTTTGACAAATTTTGACTTTTTACATTTTTTTATTGGACATGTTGAACAGCAAAAAGTCATAAATATAGTTTTTTTCTCAAAATTGTTGGTCTTTTTTTTCATAGCACAAAAATTAAAAAACGCACAGGCAATCAAATAACACCGAAAGAAAGCTCAATTCGTGGGAAAAAAGGATGTAAATTCCATTTGGGTGCAGCGTTGCATGACCGCGCAATTGTCAGTTAAAGTAACGCAGCGCCGTATTGCAATAAATGGCCTGGTCAGGAAGGGGGGGAAATCCTCTGGAAGTGGTTAATCTTTCTAGGGAGTATATTTATCACCTTAAAAGGCCAGCAAAGCTAGATTAAATTTATAAAAGAAGGATTTTCGCTTTGTTTTTATGTTTTTTTTTAAAGCGTTGGTATATTGTCATTGCTGCTTTCTGAACATTTCCATTCATGCACTTAAATGCTTTTGATTGCGTTGGCATGTGTTATACCTTAGACCTTATAGAATATGGCATTGTGGATAGACATGAGCAAAACAAAAAAATTTGTTTCGTTTCGATTCAAAATCGAACACATTTTTATGTAGTTGGATTCGGTAAATTTGTTTTCGAGATTTGTTTTGGTAATTCGTATTTGAATTCAATTCGAAAACATTTCGGTCAAATTCGAAAAGTCGTTCACATTCAAAATTGGTTCAACCGAATTTGAAATTGATTCAACAAACTTCAAAAGTCATTCGAAATCAAACATTTCAACCAATTTCGAAAACATTTGACCGAATTTAAGTTAAGCTGGCCCACACACGTGTAGCTTTTTATCCGAAAATATTAGTTTCAAGAATATTCATCTGATTTTCCAACCGCTAGTGGGGTCAAATCAATGTTTGTTTGTGACAGCAGTGTCGGAAAAATTCGAAGGGGCAGGAAGGAAAACTTTTTTTTTCTCGATCAAAAGAATTTTCGGCCAGTGTATGTGGTTCTCTGTCAGAAATTACATTTATTTTAAAATTGAATGTTAAAAGCAAAAGACAATTTTCAAATGACATTCGTCCATTCATCGAATGTGCAAAGGATTTTCGTAGGACTTTTCTTACGAAAATTCTTGGCCGAAAAGCTACACGTGTATGGCCAGCAGAAAAGAAGTTGATGGGACATTAGTAGTACCGAGTTTTTTGTGCACTGGTAAATTTTAGCGTGGTTTTGTGGTGCACTGTGACAGGTCTTCTTGGGCACTGTTGGAGATGTTTTTTGTGCAGGGGTACACTGTGACAAATGTTGATGGGGTGCTGGTACAGTGACAGTTTTTTGATTTTCTACACCATTCTAATCTTTTCTATTCTTTGATTTTCTGTTGTCTTATAAAATATTGATTCTATTCCTTTCTATTCTATTAAGTTATATTCTTTTGCATTCTATTTTATTAGTTTTTCTTTTCCTCTATTCTTTACTACTCTACTATTTTCTATTCTATTTTATTCCTTTCCTTTTCTAGAAGCTACTTCGTTGTATTCTTGTTTTCAAATTGGAGTTTAAAGCGGAGTTCCAGTGAATATAAAAAAAATAAATAAACAAAAGGCAGCAGCACATGCGCGAGTCGCGCTGCGCCACCTAATTGTTGCGGTAGTCTTCTGGAACCTGTGAAAGTTATCAAGAGACTGCGGGAAGGAGGATGGGGCTGAACTTCTGGCTCACTTCGCTGCGGCAAACTGAGCCGAAAGTGGGAGTGGGTACTTGTCAAAAACAGGTATCTGCTCCCCCTCCCCCCCCCCCCAAAAGGTGCCAAATATGTCAGTGGAGGGGGGAGAAGGCAAATAAGCAGAGCTTCCACTTTTGAGTGGAACTTCGCTTTAACAACAATATACAGGAATCAAAAGAGAAACTCAGCCCTTTTGAAGATACAACCCTTTAAATAGAGAGATCTAAACAGTTAAAATAATTTGTGGATAAATTAAAGATACTCAATATAAAAAAATAAAAAATATTAGAGAGATGTTGGTGATTACCAATATTATACACTTTTCAACTGGCGGGAGAACAAAGATACTACGGGGACAGAGTCTAGAGCTTCCTCTGTAGAGAGAGAAGGGGATAGTGTGAACCCTACACTTGTGACACCTAATCTACCCACAGGGGAGAATACTAGAAGGAGCCCACCACCTGCCGAGGAGAGGGGCCAACAAATAAAGTCAGCTGCATCTAAATAGCAGCATTTGGTAAGACATACCCCCTCCTCCTATGGATAATATACAATATAATATACACACACATAATAGTTACCATCCTTTGGACTATGGGTATTGATGACATGGAGAGGTTCAGAGAATAGTCTTGCAAACTTCCTGGAAAAGATTCAGGAGGTTGGAACCATAACCAAGTCATTTTTTCTGGATTTGGCGGTATATTATATTGTAAAGCGCTGAGCAAACTGTTGGCGCTATATAAATCCTGTATAATAATAATATAAACATAAGAATAAGTTGTACACACAAAGTTTTTTCAAGGAGATGGACCGCAAAAGATATATCCCCATAAATAGCTGTCACCACCCTAGGTGGATTGGAGAGTATACCAAAGGGCCAATTCATGCTAATCTGTCATAATTGCAAAGATATAGATGAGTTTAATGACCAGACTGAGCTGCTCATTGACAGATTTGTGACTAAAGGGTACAAAGAAGTTAAACTTAGAGACATTAAACAACAGGTCTTGATTTTAGAGGTTTATCTTTAAATAACTTCTCCCTAAGTAAAATGTAGAGTTTGGGACTGTTTTTGTTACTAAACTTAGCAATCAATATAGACAGTTTGAACCAGACCCAGACTGGGACAAAAACAAAAAATCCGGGCATTTTAGACTGAGCGGCCCATTTTTGTTTTTTCAACCAAATTACAAATAATGACAACTACCGGTCATGCAGTACCCAGGGCGAAAAGTGGCAAACTACGCCCCCCCACCACCACCGTTTCCTTATGAAAGAATAACTCCCAGCATAAGTGCCAGTTTACAGAATACCAACCCCCAGCATTAGTGGCAGTAGCAACAATAATGCCAATTTCTGCAATAACCCATGGCATTGGTATAGTTTTGTGCAATAATAACCCCCTAGTGTAGGTGCCAGTTTGTACAATATAACCTCCCAGCACTGGTGTCAGGTTCCACAATAATGACCTCCAGCACTGGTGTTAGTTTTCACAATAATAACCCCCAGCATTGATGTCAGTTTCTGCAATAATAACCCGCCGCATTGGTATAATAATGACCCCCCACATTGGTGCAATAATAAACCCCCAGCATAGATGGTAAGTGGCGTTATGTTATTTAACCACTTCCTGACCGGCCGTTGCATATAAACGGCCGGACGGTGGCAGTGTAGGGTCGGGTGGCCGTTTATAAACGGCCTCCCTGCACCCTGCTTGTGCGCGCTCCCTGGGAGCTCGCAGCACCGCGATCCGGTGCCCGCTGTGTCCTCCGGACACAGTGAAACACCGATCATCGGACGGGACCTCTGTACGAGGTCCCGATCATGTGATCACTGATTGGCCAATCAGTGATCACATGCAAAGTAGTAAGCAAGATGTCACTTGTGACATCATTGCTTACTGCATGTGAAATCTGTGAATGATCACAGAGGTCACATGGTACAAGGCTATTCACAACAGGCTTGTACCATGTGACAAGCTGTGACCAATCACAGCTCACTCAGTACTTCTCAATGAGTGCAAGAATGCACACAGAGAGAAAGAGAAATGATTGCTTTTACATCCTATATGGGTGTAAAAGCAATGTGTAAAAAAAAAAAAAATATCTTCATCACCCCCCACAAGTAGTACAGTGTCACCATGGTGACACTGTACTGCTAGGGTGACAGTATGTAAAAAAATAAATAAATAAATAATAATAATAATATAAAAAAATTAAATAAAAATGTAAAAAAAAATGTTTAAAAATTAAAATTTTTGGTTATAAACTAATTTGGATTTTTTTTTACTAAAAAGATAACGGAATACATTTTGGCAAAGATTTATGATGAAATATTATTTATTTGCAAAATTTTATAAAAAAAACACTTTTTTTCAAAATTTTTGGACTTTTTTATTTACATAGCAAAAAAAAAAATAATCCCAGTGGTGAATAAATACCACCAAAATAAAGCTTTATCTGTCTAAAAAAAAATGGTAAAAAATTCATATGGGTACAGTATTGCATGACCGCGCAATTGTCATTCAAAGTGTGATAGCGCTGAAAGCTGAAAATTGCCCTGGTCAGGAAGGGGGTAAAAGTGTCCGGACAGGAAGTGGTTAAACCCCTGCAGCATGAAGGGGTTAATTAACACTGACCACTAATGTAGCACAAAGGGGATATGATACTGCCACAGATCACTAATGCATCAGTGACCAGTGGCAGTACATTAACCCCTTCATGTGGCACCTTACTGGCTAATGGCAGTGTTATTTAACCCCTTCATCCTCGACACGCTCAAAGGAGTCAACCATTCCAGTTCACAAGAAAAGCCGTAAAAGGATAAGTTCACCTTGTACCATAAAATAAGAAATGCACATTTTTTTGCAGGTAAAAAAAAATGTGCATTTATTATTTTTTGTTCATGGAGCCTCAAACATTGCACCAGCGATCAGCAGATCGCTGGTGCCATGCAGGTGCCCCCCAACCTGTCAGTATATTTGCTTGCTCGTACATCATGTACAAGCAAGCAGATACTACTGACAGGAAGGTTCAATAACAGCATTGTGGAGCGCCGTGGTAGTTCATTGAAAACTACAAGCTGAGAGCCGCAAAGGCTGCCAGGACTTGTAATTCTCCCATTCACAATATGCTGTGAATGAATGACGCAACTGGGTGAAGATCCACATGGCCATGTTTAAAAAAAATAAAAATAAATTGTGACAGCTAGCGAGGGGGAAGAAGATCCCTCACTAACTGTCACAGCGGGTATCGGGGTGCGGGGACTGGTCAGATCGTAACATGTTATACCCTGAATATGGGTGTTACATGCAACATGTTATGAAAAGTGAACTTATCCTTTAAGATTGAGTCACTTAAATATTGCTTGACAGTGTAATGTTGATCCTCCTCTGCTCTTTTCTGAATATTGTTTACTTCAATCCAAGGAACATACAGTGAGGAACAGAAGTATTTGAACACCCTGCGATTTTGCAAGTTCTCCCACTTAGAAATCATGGAGGGGTCTGAAATTCACATTGTAGGTGCATTCCCACTCTGAGAGACAGAATTAAAAAAAAAATTCAGGAAATCACATTGTATGATTTTTAAAGAATTTATTTGTCTTGCACTGCTGAACATAAGTATTTGAACACCTGAGAAAATCAGTGTTAATATTTGGTACAGAAGTCTTTGTTTGCAATTACAGAGTTCAAACGTTTCCTGTAGTTCTTGACCAGGTTTTCACACACTGCAACAGGCCCACTCCTCCACACAGATCTCCTCTAGATCGGTTAGGTTTCAAGGCTGTCGCTGAGCAACACAGAGTTTCAACTCCCTCCAAATATGTTCTATTGGTTTAGGTCTGGAGACTGGCTAGGCCACTCCAGAACCTTGATATGCTTCTTACGGAGCCACTCCTTGGTTATCCTGGCTGTGTGCTTTGGGTCGTTGTCATGTTGGAAGACTCAGCCAGGACCCATCTTCAATGCTCTGACTGAGGGAAGGAGGTTGTTGCTCAAAATCTCACAATAAATGGCCCCATTCATCCTCTCCTTAATACAGTGCAGTCGTCCTATCCCCTTCGCAGAAAAGCACCCCCAAAGCATGATGTTACCACCCCCATGCTTCACAGTAGGGATGGTGTTCTTGGGATGCAACTCATCCTTTTTCCTCCAAACACGACGAGTGAAGTTTAGACCAAAAAGTTCTACTTTGGTCTCATCTGACCACATGACTTTCTCAGATGCCTCCTCTGGATCATCCAGATGGTCATTGGCAAACTTCAGACGGGCCTGGACATGTGATGACTTGAGCAGCGGAACCTTCCGTGCAATGCATGATTTGAAACCATGATGGCGTAGTGTTCTACCGACAGTGACCTTTGAAACTGTGGTCTCAGCTCTCTTCATGTCATTGACCAGCTCCTCCCTTGTAGTTCTGGGCTGATTCCTCACCTTTCTTATCATAAATGATACCCCACGAGGTGAGATCTTGCATGGAGCCCCAGTCCGAGGGAGACTGACAGTCGTCTTTAGCCTCTTCCATTTTCTAACAATTGCTCCAACAGTTGATCTATTTTCACCAAGCTGCTTGGCAATTGCCCCGTAGCCCTTTCCAGCCTTGTGGAGGTCCACAATTTTGTCTCTGGTGTCTTTTGACAGCTCTTTGGTCTTGCCCATGGTAGTAGTTGGCATCTGACTGACTGTGGGGTGGACAGGTGCCTTTAAAGAGATCAGACAGGTGCTACTAAGTTAGATTAATGAGTGGAGTAGAGGTGGACTTTTTAAAGGCACAGTAACAGGTCTTTGAGAGCCAGAATTCTTGCTGTTTCTTAGGTGTTCAAATACTTATGTTCAGCAGTGCAAGACAAATAAATTCTTTAAAAATCATACATTGTGATTTCCTGAATTTTTTTTTTAATTAGGTCTGTCAGAGTGGGAATACATCTACAATGTGAATTTCAGACCTCTCCATGATTTCTAAGTGGGAGAACTTGCAAAATCACAGGGTTTTCAAATACTTCTGTTCCTCACTGTACATGCTGCTTCTCTGTGTATCTCTCTCTTCCTGTCCTGGCATCTGAATGACATCACATCAGAGACCAGGACTAGAAATCATCTGTTGGGCGGAGCTCACTCCACCTGACAGAGACGTGTTTTGGATGTCTTACAGTGCTGGGTGAAGGAGGAGCGCAGGTATCTGCCCAGAAATGTATTTCTGCAAGTGAATTATGGAGGCTGTTCCAGGCAGTGGCGGTGAGCTGTACAACCACCCTTAGGCAGAGTTTAACCTGCACATCACTGCCTTCCACCAGCACCCTCTCCAGTCAGTTGTTGTGCCCAGGGTTCCTGCCCCTTCAGCCCCTCCCTCCTTGATCCGGTCCTGGGAATGACCATATAGAGGCTGGAGGGGATTTGCCATCAGCTGGGCACTGCAGTGTCCTTCATTGGGGGAAATATGCAGAAACCTCTACAATGCATAGAGGGAACGGTCAGTTTCCAACCCCCATACACAAGAGGAGAGAGATCTGGTCAGTGAAGTAGCAGAGGGGGTTGTTAATCAGTTTCAGCTGCTTTGGTGTTAATGAAATTAACAACAGGTGCACTAGATGGGTAACAATGAGATGACCCCAAAACAGGAATGTTTTACAGGTGAAGGCCACTGACATTTTTTTCCCTACTCATCTATTCTGACTGCGTTTCTTTAATTTTGCATTTGGCTAGGGTCAGTGTCACTACTGGTAGCATGAGGCGATACCTGGACCCTACAGAGATTGCACAGGCAGCGCAACTCCTCCAGGATGGCACATCAATACATGCCATTGCCAGGTTTGCTGTGCCTCCCAGCAAAGTCTCAAGAGCATGGAGGAGATTCCAGGAGACCAGCAGTTACTCTAGGAGAGCTGGACAGGGCCGTAGAAGGTCTTTAACCTATCAGCAGGACCAGTATCTGCTCCTTTGTGCAAGGAGGAACAGGATGATCACTGCCAGAGTCCTACAAAATGACCTCCAGCAGGCCACTGGTGTGAATGTCTTTAACCAATCAGAAAAGACTTCACGAGGGTGGCCTGACGTCCTCTAGTGGGCCCTGTGCTCACTGCCCGGCACCATAGAGCTCGATTAGCTTTTGCTATTGAACACCAGAATTGACACCCTGTGCTTTTTACAGATGAGAGAAGGTTCACCCAGAATACATGTGACAGAAGTGAAAGGGTCTGGAGAAGCCGTGGAGAATGATATGCTGCCTGTAACATCGTTCACCATGACCGCTTTGGTGGTGGGTCAGTGATGGTGTGGGAAGGCATATCCATGGAGGGACGCACAGACCTCTACAGGCTAGACAATGGCACCCTAACTGCTATTAGGTATCGAGATTAAATCCTTGGACCCATTGTCAGACCCTATGCTGGTGCAATGGGCCCTGGGTTCCTCCTGGTGCACGACAATACTTGGCCTCATGTGGCGAGAGTATGCAGGCAGTTCCTGGAGGATGAAGGAATTGGTATCATTGAATGGTCCCCTCGCTCACCTGACCTAAATCCAATAGAACACCTCGGAGATATCATATTGAGGTCCATCCGAAGCCGCCAGGTTGCACCTCAGACTGTCCAGGAGCTCGGTGATGCCCTGGTCCAGATCTGGGAGGAAATACACCAGGACACCATCCGTCATCTCATTAGGAGCATGCCCTGACATTGTCAGACATGCATACAAGCACATGGGGGCTATACAAGCTACTGAGTACCATTTTGAGTTGCTGCAATAAAATTTCAGCAAAATGGACTAGCCTGCTGCATCATTTTTTCACTTTGATTTTCGGGGTGTCTTTGAACTCAGTCCTCTGTAAGTTGATAATTTTCATTTCCATCAAACAATGGGGCATCCTTCCTGTCGGCTTGGTGGGCGATAGCTGCTTTCAAGCCTTATGGTGGACTGGCTTCTTCCCGACCGACAGGCTGCCTTCCCCAGGAGGCTTGGCAAAGTGGAATTCCTTCTGTCCAGCATCCAGCCTGTCGGTAGGCTCCTCTCCCTGGGGCCCCCTCCAAAGCTTCACTCTTTAGCACCTACCTTCCTTCTGTCCATCTTTCACCCAACTCCTCTGCTGCACAGGCTCTGTCAAATTTAAGGGGCTGTCCTTGGCCACCATGCCTGGCCTCTTGCCTGGGGATTGGCCATGTTCCCTTAAACATGCAAATCTGGACCTCCTCCCCTCCTCCAGAAAGTGCCAGAAGTTACTGGAAGTGTGTGAGGGCTCCAGAAGCCATGACCTGACCTGTAGAGCATGTCCTGAGGTGAAAGCACTACCTCACTCACAGGCTCACTTAATCCAGGCTTTTAACAAGCCTCTAACTAAAAAAACAAATCCTACCTACCTAGAGGGCGCTACAAATATAGGCATTGAATTAATCAAAATTATCAGGGATATTTAAGTCCCAGATCCAATACTTTCAATTCATTGTCTGAAATAACTACACCACTAAGATTGAAAATACCCTGCCCTAGTTTTTTGCTTCCTTTTTGCTATGACCTCCCCCTACAGCCTCTGTCTCTTACCCCCTCTTCTTCTTGCAGGTGGCTGGGGATGTCCCCAATGCCTCCCTCGACGTCTTCTTCCCCCATACTTTTGCCTTGCCCTTCCTGTGTTTACTAAAAAATAATTGGGTTTTCCAAGGGATCCCCAAAACCCCTACTGATTAAATCCCTTCTATAGGAGTCTGCATTTCTTACAGGGGTTCTGTCATAATCATACCCGTAGTCCAAAGGACAGTAACTATTATGTGTGGGTATATTATATTGCTTATTATCCATAGGGGGAAGGGGTATGTCTTACTCACCAAATGCTGGGGAAGCCATGACTAAAGAAAATTGCACCAAATGCAAACATACTCAAATTGACTGACATATTATCACAGCCACTGCTCCACTAGACTCTAGGGAATTGGAACATAGCACTGTGCCCAGGGAAGAGCAGTAAGTCCAGATGCATCAAAGCAGATCATGTAGTGTACAAAAGCATGATTTCAGGGACAAACCCTGCCTGGCTTCGTTCTCCTCTGGCAGGCATACCTCACAAAGTGATCGTTAGGGACTGGGTCACACTGGTGTAATTGCCCTGCAGCTCAACATACCAATATCGCCTAACACAGGGTTCAGTTGATATGGATAAAAAGAAAGGTGCTGTGATCACTTATTAAAGTGTCTATAATGTACCAAAGACAAAAGGAACAAAAACAAAGAAATATAAATGCAAAACGCATATGTGTGTACATCAACCAACAGAATATGCAAACCCATATGCCATTTTTCCCAAAATAAAATCTCGAGAAATGTGGACATGTAATAAAATTAGTGGCCAATACAGATGACAGTCTCTTTTCCTTAAAGTGCCAAAACCATGAATTCTTATGTCTTCACCACATGCTCATAGGATAAAAGTGATTTGCTCACTCGCCAGAGCTATTCGACCCGTTACGGTGGTCAAAAACTTTTTTGGAAAGGTATAGCCAAGAATCAGCCTCTGGATGTCATATGATGTTCTACTCATCAACAGACCGCAGGTTATATCATCAGGAGGGATGGTATTGATATTTCCAGCCAACCAAACAGTATGCAAATGCTTCAAGACTGGCTCTCTTTACTCTTGGTAAAATGTATGCCACTCAAATAAACCAGAGATGAAGCCATTCAAAGCATAGCATTTATTAAAATGGTTTAAAAGCACCCATACAAGAAATGCACTCACATGAAAAGGTGCTATGTTAGCCAGCACCAGCATGTACAGCTCTGAAATCCACAAAATGACCGATGTGCGTTCCAAGCCTCACTCTCGCTCGGCCAGGCGTGACATCACCAGAACCCAGAAGTGATGGAATCACACAAGGTTCAATGCCCGAAGTGATATTATAAACAGGCACTGTGTCTTCTTTATCAGAGCGTTTGGGTTCAGACCGAGGCTCAAAACTGAGAGGCACCAATTCAGAAGCTGCAAGGGAGACAGCTGTGGTAGCTATAGCACAGCCATAAAGCTTGATTAAAAAAAAAAGCTCACAATAAATCCAAAAAGAAAAAAAGTTAAATACTTCTCTCACTATAGAGGAGGCATCCATCACCTAAGGAAACAAAAAAAACTGGTAAGTGCTGGGAGTGGGAGGGAGTAAATGGAGGTTCTAACAGCTCTGCTTTGTCAATGTCCAAGCACCTGAATTCACTTATACAGCCCAGTTATTTAAGACTATGCCTGTGTCCTGTACCACCTTCCTAGGTGGACAAAGCTGAGAAGGGCAGGTGCCCAAATCCAGGACGGCCGGTGCCATAGCCTGCCCCACAGGCCACAAAGCTGCCGCCCTAAATTTTCAGCTGGCAAGACCAAATAGTGCACCCACCCACGGGATGGCCCAGCGGAAACCCTGGCCTTGAAAGGTGTGCCAACAATGTCCCCAGCTCATGGCAAAGAATAGCAACATTTAGGGAACCGGACGGAGCCTACACCTCAAACGCCCCCCACTGGGCATCTACCCAACAGAAACAATGACGGGAAGGCTGCAGTAAACAGCACCACTGCCGCACCAGCAGGTTACCACAGGACCGCCAGGAAATTGGATGCCCATCAAGGGGCCCCAGTGAGGGAGATAATACGCATCCCGTTCAAGCGAGCCCCATGTCCCGGGGAGGGAAGGGGGTGGGGTTAGCAAGTGAGGAAGACCATCACATGGTTTGGAGGGGAGGAGTGGACAGTGCAGAACTGACCACCCCAGGAAGTACCCGCACGGCACACTGCATCTGAAGAGTGGGCATCTACTTACCGATCCAGCGGTGTGTGCAGGTAAGGCTCCCATGATAGATCCTCCTCTCCACCGAAGTGGGGGACTGTTGACCAGGGTAACACTTGGACACTGACTGCAGGCACCTGGTCATATGTGTCCCCATGAGGAGTTTCTCTTGCTGGCTGGCCCAGGGTGGGCATGTTGCGGCTGCCCAGCGATTAGCTGTGAGCGCTCATTGGCCAGACTGGGTTGATCACTGGATCTAAAATATCTAGCCCATTGTCGCCCAGCCTGGCTGTTGATTGAAAATTTCCTCCGGAATAAAAAACCCAAGAAAAAGAAAATGGCTATGGAACCACAGGTACCAAGTTCTTACTTTTCCCTAGGCAGAAAAAAAACTGGTTTGCCAATAACAGAGAGGGGGTTTTATGCCCAAAGAGGACTGCCCATAGGAGGGGCGAGGTTTTTTTTTTCCTGCCTAGTGTCCTACTCCTGTAGGGGTGCTAAAAAACCTTGTTTGGTCAAGAATACAGAAGAGAGGCTGTGTCTGTTAATGAACATAAGAGGGAAAAAATAAACATTTTATGCAAATTCATTTTATTAAAAAATATTTACACAAAGAGAAAAAAAAAAAAAAAAAAAAGGACATGTGCTATGAGAAGAAAACATTTATAAAAAAACACATTCAATGAGTGAGAAGAAAACTTTTACATTTTCTTTGGTGCCCATATAAAATAAAAATTTAAAAAAAAAAAAAAAAAAGGGAGGAAAAAAAAAACAAAAACAAAAAAAAACGTAAAATACTATAAATAAACCACAAGCTCAAACAAATGATTTGCATTAGTGCACATCTTAACAGATCTTTCCATATGAATGCATGGGAATTACTTCACAAATAAATAGCACAGATGTTTAAAAGCAGCATGTCCACATCTTGTAAACAGTCCTTTCCTAAAAACACAGAAATGTCTCTGAATCCACAAAGCGGCAACACTGCGACAGACAACAGGGTAAAAAGAAGTGTTGTCCCTCTATTGGTCCAATTTTCTTTGATCAAGTTACAAGTTTCCGTTTTTAATTTTTTTTTTTTTTAAAAAGATGCCTGGGTTTAAAACCTCAATCCATGAAGTGGTTAAAAGGGATGGGCCTCAGAGTGGTTATTTACAAAATTTCTTTTCTGCTTTCAAACACAAAAGGGTAAATTTGCTCCACAGCAGTGGCAACGGATTTCACATTTGGACCTGCAGAAAAATAAAAAAAAATATATAATCAATTTTTATGCAAAGAATGCCATAGTACTTAAACATTTTATTTACCTGGCACATACACAGAAAGGCTCCATTCACACTTGTGCAACTTTTCATGCGACTTTGGACACAAAGTCCCATGATAAGTCGTATTTCAATGGAAGTTGTTCAAGTCTATGCAACTTAAAGGTTCCTACACTACTTTGATGAGACAGTCATGTGTTGAGTGCCATAGACTGCAATATAAACTCCCAAAAGTCGCATCTTAATGTTATCAATTCAACAGCTGTGCAACAGGCAAAGTCCCATCCACGTAGCACCCATCCAAAGTTGCATCAGAATTGTACCAAAGTTGCATAAAAGTCACAATGGAAAAATCGCACAACTTTGTAGTTTTACAGGTGTGAATGGAGCCTAACACTGCTTACTCAGAAAAATAAAATAAAAAGATGCAAGAAGTCATACCAACTCTCCCCTGCTATTGAGATGGCCGAGTGAAAACTGGTATAAAGACTGATTCTTGGCCACGAATGGTGATTTTTATATATATATATATATATATATATATATATATATATATATATATATATACATACACATACATACATACACACACACAGCGGGGAACAGAAGTATTTGAACACCCTGCAATTTTGCAAGTTCTCCCACTTCGAAATCATGGAGGGGTCTGAAATTCACATTGTAGGTGCATTCCCACTCAAGAGACAGAATTAAAAAAAAAAATTCAGGAAATCACATTGTATGATTTTTAAAGAATTTATTTGTCTTGCACTGCTGAACATAAGTATTTGAACACCTGAGAAAATCAGTGTTAATATTTGGTACAGAAGCCTTTGTTTGCAATTACAAAGGTCAAACGTTTCCTGTAGTTCTTGACCAGGTTTGCACACACTGCAACAGTGATTTTGGCCCACTCCTCCATACAGATCTCCTCTAGATCTGTCAGATTTCGGGGCTGTCGCTGAGCAACACGGAGTTTCAGCTCCCTCCAAAGATGTTCTATTGGATTTAGGTCTGGAGACTGGCTATGCCACTCCAGAACCTTGATATGCTTCTTACGGAGCCACTCCTTGGTTATCCTGGCTGTGTGTTTGGGGTCGTTGTCATGTTGGAAGACTCAGCCACGACCCATCTTCAATGCTCTGACTGAGGAAAGGAGGTTGTTGCTCAAAATCTCACAATAAATGGCCCCATTCATTCTCTCCTTAATACAGTGCAGTCGTCCTGTCCCCTTCGCAGAAAAGCACCCCCAAAGCATGATGTTATCACCCCCATGCTTCACAGTAGGGATGGTGTTCTTGGGATGCAACTCATCCTTTTTCCTCCAAACACGACAAGTGAAGTTTAGCCCAAAAAGTTCTACTTTGGTCTCATCTGACCACATGACTTTCTCCCATGCCTCCTCTGGATCATCCAGATGGTCATTGGCAAACTTCAGACGGGCCTGGACATGTGATGACTTGAGCAGGGGAACCTTCCGTGCAATGCATGATTTAAAACCATGACGGCGTAGTGTTCTACCGACAGTGACCTATGAAACTGTGGTCCCAGCTCTCTTCATGTCATTGACCAGCTCCTCCCTTGTAGTTCTGGGCCGATTCCTCACCTTTCTTATCAGTGATACCCCACGGGGTGAGATCTTGCATGGAGCCCCAGTCCGAGGGAGACTGACAGTTGTCTTTAGCTGCTTCCATTTTCTAACAATTGCTCCAACAGTTGATCTATTTTCACCAAGCTGCTTGGCGATTGCCCCGTAGCCCTTTCCAGCCTTGTGGAGGTCCACAATTTTGTCTCTGGTGTCTTTTGACAGCTCTTTGGTCTTGCCCATGGTAGTAGTTGGTGTCTGACTGACTGTAGGGTGGACAGGTGTCTTTAAAGAGCTCAGACAGGTGCTACTAAGTTAGATTAATGAGTGGAGTAGAGGTGGACTTTTTAAAGGCACAGTAACAGGTCTTTGAGAGCAAGAATTCTTGCTGTTTCTTAGGTGTTCAAATACTTATGTTCAGCAGTGCAAGACAAATAAATTCTTTAAAAAAATCATACAATTTGATTTCCTGAATTTTTTTCTTGTTAATTCTGTCTCTCGGAGTGGGAATGCACCTACAATGTGAATTTCAGACCCCTCCATGATTTCTAAGTGGGAGAACTTGCAAAATCGCAGGGTGTTCAAATACTTCTGTTCCTCACTGTATAGACTGATCTCTTTGAAATTAGACTGATTCTTGTTCATGAGTGAAAAATGATATGAAGACAGATCCTTGCCCACAAGTATGGATGCTATGAAGACTAATCCTTGGCTCATGAGTGAGGAATGGTATGTAGAATGATCCTTACTTATAAGTAAGGAATAGTATGAAGAAGATGGCTTCTTGCTCATGAATAAGCAATGGTATGAAGAATGATCCTTGCTCATTAATGAGGAATAGTAGGAAGAGATATCCATGCCCATGGGTAAGCAATGGCATGAACACGGATCCTGGGGAATGATACTCATGAGTGAGAATTGATATGAAGAAGCTTGATCACTGCTCATAATTAAGGAATGATATGAATACTGCTTGCCAAATATGCACCAGTCTACAAAGAAATGCATTCCCTGAGTAATGTTGCACCCCCAACCAAAAGAGAAACACTATAAAATGCTACATTTCTAAAACAATTCAAAATCTGATAACCATGCAAAATAACCTTTTACATTTATAGTAATAAAGTTTAGAAACTGTTTCCATTTGCATTGCACCTACACTGGCCCCACAAACACTGTCCCACTTTGCTCCCTTGTTCTTGTAATGAAGTTGCCATTTTTCTTCAGGACTTTGTTACGTAGTACCAGTCCTACATACATTTGACTTAAGGGAGAAATCCAACAAGCACCGCATTGCATAGTGGTATTCACATAAGCTCATTAAGCAACAGTGCATTCCTCAGCCTGACAATTGTCCTGAAATTTTGTCATATCTGAAATTGATTGATGTAAACAAAGTAAAAAAAAAAAACACACACACATTCTAAAATATCAAGTATACCATAGCTGGCTTTTTTTTTTGTTTAAAAAGTCTCTTACCATTTTATGCCCTCTATCATCCATTGATGCACCTCCCTGCTAATAGTGTAAAGGGAACAGTGCCATTATTTCTGATTATATGTTCAACTCTATGTTGTATGTTTAGTAAGCAGAGTGCAGCGGTTTAAAAAGTTGCAACGAGGAGTGTAGATGATGTTTTCCACTTCTCACTGCAGCTCAGTGAGAAGCTGCCATTGATTCCAATATAAGCGGCTAGTTTAATAAGAGTCATGTAAGCAACTCACTGGCCATTTGTTTAATTTATCTCATTCCCTGCTTCTCCACCTCAGAGGTGACTATAGCAAGTAGAAAAAGAGGGAAATGACTGTGAAGAGGAATCAGGGAGACCTGTCGATCCTTCTCTTCCTCTCACCCTTTGCAATCCTCTGCTTCCCTCCTCTGCCTTTCCTGCCAGTAATTGCAGACCCTACCTGCCGCTGTAACCCCTGCTCGCTTAATTCCCCTTCCCCCCAAGGCAAGTTGATGCCTTCTCTCCAACTGTTTTAAACTACATTTTTGCTGACAAATGTGCTGCATTGAACGCAGTTGCAAGGCATTTGAGGTGCTCACACTGCATGAGGGACAGTGTCAGATCTGTCCTTGCAGCCGCTGCATCCCAACTGACATGATAGGACTGCCTGCGCAGAACACCTGTGAATCCCCATGATGCAGGTAAACATGGCCCTCCATGGGTGTACGCTTTAGTACAACCCATGTGAACGAGGCCTTAGTTGGAATTTAGGAGGAATTTTGTAAGTCATGCTGTGTTTATGTGTGCAAATAAGGATTTTAGTGGTTTTTAGTAAAAATAGCAGATTTGATAAACACCTGCACAAATATGGCAGCACCTTAAAACTCTGTAGCACCTTCTTTGTATTCTACTGGTCCTAAGCTTTCAGAAAATACAGTGGGTATAGAAAAGAATCACCCCCTTTTCAAATAATCACATTTTGTTGCTTTGTAGCCTGAAATGAAGATAGACACAGTTTTTGTTTTCTCCAGCTGTATTTTTTCAGTGCAACGAATAACACCCAAGTGAAAGATATAACACCAACATGTCAGGGAAAAAAAAATTCAAAAACAGAATCACCGAGTTGAAAAAAAGGACCACCCCCTCCTAAAAATGACTCGCAAACTAAATCAGGTGTAGCTAATCATCTTCTCAATGGAACACAAGGCCATTTGACTTAACTGATCAGCTGTGGACATTTTGATTAGCTCAGCATGAAAAGAGCTTTCCTGTAGCATCTCCAGGATAAAATTTGGATGCAAAAAAAATTAAATCAATGCCTAGAAGCACAGTGAAGTCTATTACAGTTGCAAGAAAAAGTATGTGAACCCCTTGGGATTACGTGGAGTTTTGCATGAATTGGGCATAAAATGTGCTCTGAACGTCATCTAAGTCACAACAATAGAAGAACACAGTCTGCTGAACATAATACTACACAAACATTACATGTTGCCATGGTTTAATTGCACATAACATGTAAACATTCACAGTGCAGGGAGGAAAAAGTATGTGAACCTTTGGACCTTATAACTGGTTGACCCTACTTTGGCAGCAATAACCTCAACCAAACATTTCCTGTAGTTGCAGATCAGACCTGCACAACGATCTGGAGTAATTTTGGACCACTCCTCTTCACAAAACTGTTTCAGTGTAGCAATATTCTTGGGATGTCTGGTGTGAATCGCTCTCTTAAGGTCATGCCACAGCATTTCAATCGGGTTGAGGTCAGGACTCTGACTGGGCCACTCCAGAAAGCGTATTCTGTGCTGTTGCAGCCATTGTTTTGTTGAATTACTTGTATGCTTTGGGTCATTGTCCTGTTGCATCACCCATCCTCTGCGGAGCTTCAGTTGGCAGACAGATGGTCGTACGTTTTCCTGCAAAATGTCTTGATAAACTCTGGAATTCATTTTCCCATTAATGACAACAATCCGTCCAGGCCCTGAGGCAGCAAAGCAGCCCCAAACCATGATGCTCCCTCCGCCATGTTTTACAGCGGGGATGAGGTTTTGATGTTGGTGTGCTGGGCCTTTTTTTCTCCACACATAGTGTTGTGTGTTCTTCCCAAACAACTCAATCTTGGTTTCATCTGTCCACAGTATATTTTGCCAGTAGTGCTGTGGAAGATCCAGGTGCTCTTTTGCAAACTTCAAACGTGCTGCAATATTCTTTTTGGACAGCAATGGCTTCCTCCGTGGTGTCCTCCCATGTACTCCATTCTTGTTTAATGTTTTCCTTATTGTTAGCAGGTGCCAGAAATTTCTGTAGGTCTTTAGCTGACACTCTGGGATTCTGCTTTACCTCATGCAGCATTCGGCGCTGTGCTCTTGCAGTCATTTTGACAGGACGACCATGCCTAGGGAGAGTAGCAACAGTGCTAAACTTTCTCCATTTGTAGACAGTCTGTCTTACCGTGGACACATGAACATCAAGGCTTTTGGAGATACTTTTGTAACCCTTTCCAGCTTCATGCAAGTCAACAATTCTTGATCGTAGGTCTTCTGAGAGCTCTTTTCTGCGAGGCATGGTTCACATCAGACAGTGCTTCTTGAAACCAGTAAACCCAAAACAGGTGTGTGTTTTTTAAGGGCAGGACAGCTGTCAGCAACACATCCAATATCATCACACTGATTGGAGTCAAGGTTGGCTCACTCCTGGCTCCAATTAGCTCTGGGAGAAGTCATTAAGCTAGGGCCTCACATACTTTTTCCTCCCTGCACTGTGAATGTTTCATGTTATGTGCAATTAAACCATGGCAACATCTAATGTTTGTGTAGTATTATGTTTAGCAGACTGTGTTCTTCTATTGTTGTGACTTAGATGACGTTCAGAGCACATTTTATGCCCAATTCATGCAAAACGCCACGTAATCCCAAGGGGTTCACATACTTTTTCTTGCAACTGTATTAAGAAGTGGAAGGTATTTGGTACAACACAGACCCTCCCTGGATCAGGATGTCACTCCGAACTGGATAGAAGAGCCACAAGGAAACTGGTCAGACAGACTACCAAGAGGCTTACTCCAACTCTGAAGCAGTTGCAGGAATTTGTGATAGAGTGGTCATTGTGTGCATGTGACAACAATATCACAAATTCTCCACAAATGTGGCTTGTAAGAAAACAGCCACTCCTCAAGAAAGAATACATGCAGACACAACTGAACTTTGCCAAAACGCACCTTGAAGATTGTGAGGCCACATGAGAAAAGCTGTTATGGTCAGATGAGACTAAAATTGAATTATTTGGACTCAACACTAAATGATATATGTTTGGCAGAAATCCAATACAGTTAACCATCCAAATAATACCATTCCTAGAGTAAAGCATGGAGGTGGTAATATCCTGTTATGGGGGTATTTCTCTGCATGCAGCAGGGACTGGAGCACTTGTCAGGATAGAAGGTAAAGTGGATGGGGCAAAATACCGTCAAAATCTTCTGACCTCTGTCAGGAAGCTATGAATGGAAAGAACGTTTAAATTCCAACATGACAATGACCCAAAGCACACAGCAAAAATGACCACAGAGTGGTTGAAGGAGAAAAAGGTGAATGTCCTTGCAAGGCCTAGTCAGAGCCAAGACTTAAATCCCATTGGAAATTCTGTAGATTTTCTGCACAGAAAAGTGGGCAAATATTATATATAAATAAAAGTCTAGATGTGCAAAGTTAGTAGAGACATATCCTAACAGACTAAAGGCCGGAATTAAGAGCAGAAGGTGGTTCAACAAAATACCGACACAAGGGGGTGATCCTTTATCCAACTCAGTGATTCTGTTTTTAACATTTTTTTTTCCTGACATGTGGGTGTTATATATTTCACTTGGATGTTCTTTTCCAGTAAATTCTCTTAGATTGTAAGCTCCAAGGAGCTCACCCTCCTAACCCTCTTGTATTGAACTGTATTGTTGCTGTATTGTCTCCCGTTATATTGTAAAGTGCTGAGCAAACTGTTGGCGCTATATAAATCCTGTATAATAATAATAATAATAAAATACAAGTGGAAAAGAAAAACTGTGTTTGTCTTCATTTCAGCCTGCAAAGCAACAAATGTGATTTTAAAAAGGGGGGCGATTCTTTTCTATCCCCACTGTATATGGTTTGGGGGGTCTTTTACAAACTCTAAAAGCTGTAAGTGGAAAACGAAAACCTTTAGATTTTTGGACAAAACATGATACAGTTTTGCGTAGTTCAATTTTCGTGATTTCGCAAAAAAGCGCAATTTACAATTTAAAAAAAAATTATGTTATTTATTAGCTGAGCACAGGCTAAGCTTTTATATTTAGTAGGAATCTTGGAAAATCTGCTTGCTGTGTTTTTATCTGCTAATAATTAGTGTATTTTTAGTGAAAATATTGGTCTGGTAAACATTTGCGCTAGTATGATGGGGCCCTAAAAATCAGTAGCAGTACGTGTCATGTGCTTTCAGAAAATTATATGGTTTACGGAGTCTTTTACAAATGCTGAAAGTTGTAAGGGAGAAATAAAAAAACAATGGAAAAATTGCAAAAATGGTCCGGCCACCTGAGTTTAAAAAGTGGAGTGCAGGGCCTGGCAGCAAAAGGGTTAAAAGGATAACTGTGACAAAGTATAGTAATCCTTTAAATTCCATTCAGATAAATCAGAGGCAGCCAGGAATTAATCCAAAATGAGATCCAGTTTGTAAAAGTACACAGCGCAATCACATTTGACAGTGCCAAGAAAATGAACGCAATTGCGCATAGCCAATAGACAGAGAAACCTGAAATGCATACTGAAGAAAAAGCTCACCAGCACAGAGCTGCCATTTTTTCACCTGAGTTTGCTATAGTACAGGCACTAGGACCACATTCTTGAATACTCCTTTTGGTTCACAACTGTATTAAGCGTACAAAAGAATATGTGAAAAGTGTCATACAAATGTTACCTGTTACTGTAATACTTCCAGTTGAGAAAATCTGTAGTGTTGTTCTTAAAGTCTTTATTCTATAGCAAACTGCAGGGTGAAGTTCAGGTTCATAACTGCATAAAAACACAATATTTAGCATAAACGTAGCATCCGAGTGAGTGAGGTGATATATAAGAAATGAAACACACCTACCTTGCATTGGGGCGGTTTTTCTTAGTAAATTCTGGGAGTCTTATTTCAAATGGCATATTACACACTGCCAGCACATTGACAACTTTAAATTCTGTAAATTTTACCTGTTATACAAAAAACAAAGATACAGTCAAAGAAGCAACATTCATTATTAAAGCATGTGTGCACATATATGTGAAGGCAGCTAATACTATAAGCAATGTTCCTATTCTCTTAATAATAAAGATGTGTTATGAAGTCGCGTAATAAAAGGTGCCTTTATAAGCTGAAAATACTTTTTCATGCACACTAGGTGTACATCTGAAATCCTCCCCAAATATCCTGGTTTACACCCCACTGCAACAAAGGCACTTCTAATTGGTGCCCGTATTCCAATGCATTCTGTGATCCAGCAGATGTGTTTAAAAGAGAAGTATGGGCTTAACAAAAAAAAAACAAAACAAAAAAATTTATACTTACTTCGGTGAATGCAGCATCTGTTCCTCACCAGCTCTGCAGTGAGAACTGAGTGATTAAACACTGCTGATTGCTCAGTTCTCACCTCCACTCTGAGCAGAGAGCTGTGACAATCAGTCTCCGGCTCTCTGCTCTGCCCCTTTACCTTCCTTTCAAAATCAACATTTTCTATGGGACACTATATTACAAAACAGTTCCACAAATGCCGATCATTGATTGCAAACAAGATTTGTTAATTTGCACACAATATTTTTCCTAACAAATTCATTCAATACTATGTTGCAAAATTGAATACACCCCAATGAAAGTCTTAGAAGAAATTTTAGACAACAAAATCCTAATTTACAAGAATTCAACTACAGGTGAGTCTATTTATTCATTAACCTCTTGTCCTCCTGAGGCTTTACCCCCTTCCTGACCAGGCTAATTTTTGCTTTAACTGACAATTGCGGTCATGCAACGCTTGACCCAAATGAAATTTATGACCTTTTTTTTCCCCACGAATTGAGCTTTCTTTCGGTGGTATTTGATTGCCTATGAGTTTTTTTGAGAAAAAAAAAAACTATATTTTTTACTTTTTGCTATTAAACATGTCCAGTAAATTTAAAAAAAAAATCCCAATACGTGTAAATTAAATGGTTTACGTGAAAGTTTTAGCGTTTACAAATGGCGGTATAGATACTGGAATTTATTTTTGTCTATTAGTCATGGCGGCGATCAGCGACTTATAGTGGGACTGAGGCAGGAATTCTGACACTGGGGGGAACTGACTTGGTGTCAATGACATCAATACAGTGATCAGTGCTTTAAAAAAAAAAAAAAAAAAAGCACTGGCACTGTACTAATGGCACTGGGCAGGAAGGGGTTAACATGAGGGGAGATCAAAGGGTTAACTGTGTGCTGAGGGTGTTTTACTAGGGGGCTGTGTCAATGTGCTTCACTGTAAGCACACAGCCATCCAAAGCTAGCTTGTTAGTAAACAAAAGCGTCTCCTCCCCGTCGGAAATAACCGGGCTCCGGTGAGTAGTCAATGGCTGGGACCCGGTCATTGACAGCCGTGGCCGCACATTGCAGCGTGGGTAGGGCACACGTGCGCCCCCTACCTGGGAGTGCAAAATCACACACACGTGATTTTGTGCACCCATGTTGTCCTGTAGCAGTAGATCTGCTATAGGGTGGACGGGAAGCGGTTAAACAGGTGTCCAGCAGATAGTTGCTTATAAAAGGGTGTTACTTAAAGAAAACCCCTTCCCATTTCATGATGTCAACAAAGGCACCACATAGAAGAGAAATGTCACAAGGCCCGAGAAAGAAAATAATTTCTTTACATAAGAAAGAGGAAGGCTACAAGATCAGCAAAGCTTACTGTAGCAAAATGTATCCAAAAGATAGAACTGCAACCATCTCACAGAGATGTCCAGGCCGTCCATGGAAGATAACACCTCGACAGGAGCATCTTCTGATGAGAAGGGTTGAAGCAAATCGCCATGCAAGTTCACTGCAGTTAGTTAAAGAAGTAGAAAGCCAAACTGGGGTGATTGTTTCCCATAACACAATACAGCGTACACTGCAGAGGAATGGCATGCATGGGTGTTGTCCATGAAGGAAGCCTCTCCTAAAGCTCATGCACAAAAAAGCCCACCTAGAATTTTCCAGGGCCATGTTGAAAAAAAAGACGACTACTGGGACTCTGTACTCTGAAGTGATAAGACCAAAATAAATGTTTTTGGAACTGATGGCTTCAAAGCTGTATGGTGTCACAAAGGTGAGGAGTAAAAAGAAAAATACATTGTGCCTACAGTGAAAAATGGTGGTGACAGTGTCCTTCTGTGGGGCTGCATGAGTGCTGCTATTGTCGGGGAGCTGCAGTTCATTGATGGTATCATGAATTCACAGATGTACTGCTCTATATTGAAAGAGAAGTTGCTACCATTACGCCGTGCTCTTGGTTGTCGTGCACTTTTCCAAAATGACAATGATCCAAAACATACATCTAAAGGCCAATGCTGCACTTCTGAAGAAGAACAGGGTGAAAGTGATTCAGTGGCCAAGTACAATGGATATAAAAAGTCTACACACCCCTGATAAAATGTCAGATTTCTGCGATGTAAAAAAAAAAATGGGACAAAGAAATAATTTCAGAACTTTTTCCACCTTTAATGTAACCTATAAACTCAGTTAAACAACAAACTGAAATATTTTAGGTGGAGGGAAGTAAAAATAAAAAACTAAAATATGGCTGCATAAGTGTGCACACCCTTAAACTAATACTTTGTTGAAGCACCTTTTGATTTTATTACAGCACTCAGTCTATCAGCATGGCACATCTTGACTTGGCAATATTTGCCCATTCTTCCTTGCAAAAACATTCTAAATCTGTCAGATTGCGAGGGCATCTCCTGTGCACAGCCCTCAGATCACACCACAGATTTTCGATCAGATTCAGGTCTGGGCTCTGGCTGGAAGCCTGAAGGTTTTGTGCCAATAGTAACTGGTATTTGGAGCTGTTCATAATCCCCTCTACCTTGACTAAGGCCACAATTCTAGCTGAAGAAAAACAGCCCCAAAGCATGATGCTGCCATCACCATGCTTCACCGTGGATATGGTGTTCTTTTGGTGATGTGCAGTGTCTTTGCACCAAACATATCTTTTGGAATTATGGCCAAAAAGTTCAACCTTGGTTTCATCAGACCATAACACATTTTCCCACATGCTTTTGGGAGACTTTAGATGTGTTTTTTCAAAATTTAGCTGGGCTTGACCTCAACCTGATAGAACACCTTTGGGATGAATTAGAGCGGAGACTGTGAGCCAGGCCTTCTCGTCTGACATCAGTGCCTGACCTCACAAATGTGCTTCTGGAAGAATAGTCACACATTCCCATAGACACACTCCTAAACCTTGTGGACGGCCTTCCCAGAAGAGTTGAAACTGTTATAGTTGCAAAGGGTGAGCCAACAAAATATTGATCCCTACGAACTAAGACTGAGATGCCATTAAAGTTCATGTGCGTGTAAAGGCAGGCTTCCCAATACTTTTGGCAATATAGCGTATTTGGTATCTATTTACTCAGCACAACCTAATTTTTCTACATGTTACCAAAAATCAAGATGTATATTGTGACTGCATGAACTAAAATTATATTTTTTTTTTTACTGAAAATATAGGATTTGATAAGGCTCCAGCAGCAAGAGGGTTAACACACGTTGAACATTATTTCATCAGAACCATATTTCCAGGTGTTACAAATTAGGTTACCAAAGAGTAGCCAAATTTCTCAATGAGCTTTAATCAGCAGTGTAGCCCTAACCTAAGCTTTGACTTTCATACTTGCATATGGATTTGAACTCCTGGAACACATTCTGCAGGAATACCCAACTAACAGAGGTAAATGAGGCATATACTGCTCCCTTAGAGTCCATTCACACTTGTGCGACTTTGGGGTCTAAAGTTGCATGACAAGTCACACTTCATGTTACCCAATGAGTACCATTCAAATCTGTGCGACCTCAAGTCACAGTGAATTGAGAGCAGTTCTTGAACTACTTTGGTACAACTTTTGATGTGACTTTAGTCCAGTGAATGTAGTCAGATCATAATCGCACCACAGGTCACATCAAAGTCTCTCTGGAAATTGTGTCATTATGAAGACGCACTAATGTGAATGGAGCCTCAGGGTGCTTGCTTTTACATAGCTGATACAACAGGTGTACTTTAAAACCCAACTCCAGGGAAAACTTTTTTTTCAGGATCCATAAGAAGTTGTCAGGTTTTTATTGCTGTGTGCACCTTGCTGGAGATATTTCATCTCACTTACTGTCTATGTAACAGCATAGAAAATTAGGGAATCTACTCAAAAGTGACAGGACAAACAGTAAAAAAAAACAAAAAACTGGCAGATGTTCTAATTAGAGATGAGCGAAGAAATGAAAAATTCGATTCGACTGATTCGGCGAATTCGTGGACAATATTCGATTCGAGTCGAATAAATTCGCTGTGAATTTAACTTAAAAAAGGGTGTTTCTAGGCTTCAGAGAGACTTAATATTAGTGCAGAACACTGTACCTTTAATTTAAATGCCCTTGGAGTCTGCTGGGGAAGAGAAATAATACTGTCAGTCAGTATGACATGCAGATGAGTGCCGTCGATCTTAGAATCACCGCACACTTCACTCATTTGGGCAGTCACGGGGCCAAAACCAGAGTGTGGAGCCACAGTGTGGCGGTGGAGGCAGCAGCAATGGGAGGCCATACAGCACCCTATGACAAAAATGGAAACCACCAGCAGTGTGAGGAGACCTGAAAGTGGCACATGGCAGAGTGTGGCGATAGAGACAGCAGCAATGGGAGGCCGTACAGGGACCCATGACACACTCTGGACCTGGCAGCAGCATGAGGAGGCGGTACAGGGGCCCATGGCAGATTACGGGCCTGGCAGCAGCATGAGGAGTCGGTACAGGGGCCCATGGCAGATTACGGGCCTGGCAGCAGCAATGGGAGGCCGTACAGGGACCCATGACACACTCTGGACCTGGCAGCAGCATGGGGAGGCGGTACAGGGGCCCATGACAGATTACGGGCCTGGCAGCAGCATGAGGAGTCGGTACGGGGGCCCATGACACACTCTGGACCTGGCAGCAGCATGAGGAGGCGGTACAGGGGCGCATGACAGATTACGAGCCTGGCAGCAGCAACTTGGACAGGAGGACGTTCAGCTTCTGCACCGTCGGGTGCGTGCTCGCAAACTGTTGTCTCTTGGAAACGGATTCCAAGAAAGACTGCTGACGGAATCCGTGAAGAGGAGTAGCAGGAGAAGGAGCATCTGAACGAGCGGAATATGCCAACAAGCGACAACAGTGGCCCATGACAGATTACGGGCCTGGCAGCAGCATGAGGAGTCGGTACGGGGGCCCATGGCAGATTACGGGCCTGGCAGCAGCTATGGGAGGCCCGTAATCTGCCAGCACCCTATGACAAAAAATGGAACCCACCAGCAGTGTGAGGAGACCTGAAAGTGGCACATGGCAGAGTGTGGCGATGGAGACAGCAGCAATGGGAGGCCGTACAGGGACCCATGAGAGACTCTGGACCTGGCAGCAGCATGAGGAGGCGGTATAGGGGCCCATGGCAGATTAGGGGCCTGGCAGCAGCTATGGGAGGCCCGTAATCTGCCAGCACCCTATGACAAAAAATGGAACACACCAGCAGTGTGAGGAGACCTGAAAGTGGCACATGGCAGAGTGTGGCGATGGAGGCAGCAGCAATGGGAGGCCGTACAGGGACCCATGAGAGACTCTGGACTTGGCAGCAGCATGAGGAGGCGGTATAGGGGCCCATGGCAGATTAGGGGCCTGGCAGCAGCTATGGGAGGCCCGTAATCTGCCAGCACCCTATGACAAAAAATGGAACACACCAGCAGTGTGAGGAGACCTGAAAGTGGCACATGTTTGGGGCATGATTCATGGCGGATTTAGTCAGTTGTGTCAGGAACTGGTGGTTTGAAATCCAGACTAATCCACGCCTGATTCATTTTCACAAACGTGAGTCTCTCCACACTTTGGGTGGACAGTCGTGTCCTCCGCGGAGTTGCAATACCTCCTGCCGCACTAAACACGCGCTCCGATGCCACGCTACTGGCCGGGCATGACAGCCTTTCAAGGGCAAATTCAGCTAGTTGGGGCCAAAGGTCAAGTTTCGTTGCCCAGTAGTCAAGGGGATTGTCTACCTCGGTTGGCAGGGTGCTGTCCAAGTAGGCCTAAGCCTGTTGTTTGAGGTCCTGCTCCAGGTCCACCTGATGCTGCTGCTGCTGCTGCGGCTGGTTAGTAGTTTCCTCACTGCGCTGGTGAAGAAAGCTACTCATCATCGACTGCAGACTGAGGCAGCCGCTGCTGGTGGAGCTGCCACTGCTCCTACCACCCCACCCCTCCCCTGCTGCCATGGCAGCGGAACACGAGCGCACAGGGCCCACAGTGTCTGAGGATGGACGTTGGCGCAGACAGGCAGAGACCAGCTGACTACATAGGTGTTTTTTATAGTACGTTATTTTGGCCTCCCTCTCAGCAGGTGTGAAAAAGGCCACCATTTTTGAACGGTAGCGAGGGTCCAACAAGGTGGACAGCCAAAAGTCATCCCTCTGTCTGATGGTTATTATTCGGCTGTCGCTACGCAAGCAACCGAGCATGCTATGGGCCATTTGTGCCAAGGAATGCGAGGGACTCCCTGCCTCCATCTCCACAGCATACTGCCACGGTGCGTCTAGGTCCTCTGTCTCCTCTTCCTCCTCCTCTACCAGATGCTCCTGCTCCTCCACTCCTGTCCGCTGAGTGGAAAAACCACCCATTTCACTCAATAATTCCTGAGCACCAATGTCCTCCTCTACCTCCTCCTCTTCTTCCAGTCCTGCCCCCACAGGGGCCATGTGGCGTTGAGATCTGTGCGCCACGTCTACCGCACCCTGACCAGCCATTGTTAACAGCATTTGTTCCAGGACGTGCAACAGAGGAATGACGTCGTTCATCCCATAGTCCTGCCGACTCACGAATAGCGTGGCCTCCTCAAAGGGCCTGAGCAAGCGGCAGGTGTCACGCATGAGCTGCCAATGGCTGACATCTAAGTTACACATGGAGTACCTTTATCTGCTTTTAACATCAGGAAATCTGTGATGGCCTTTTGCTGTTCGTAAAGGCGGTCTAACATATGTAGGGTTGAATTCCACCTTGTTGCAACGTCACAGCATGAGGAGTCGGTATAGGGGCCCATGGCAGATTAGGGGCCTGGCAGCAGTTATGGGAGGCCCATAATCTGCCAGCACCCTATGACAAAAAATGGAACACACCAGCAGTGTGAGGAGACCTGAAAGTGGCACATGGCAGAGTGTGGCGATGGAGACAGCAGCAATGGGAGGCCGTACAGGGACCCATGAGAGACTCTGGACCTGGCAGCAGCATGAGGAGGCGGTATATAGGGGCCTACGGCAGATTAGGGGCCTGGCAGCAGCTATAGGAGGCCCGTAATCTGCCAGCACCCTATGTCAAAAAATTCAACACACCAGCAGTGTGTGAGGAGACCTGAAAGTGGCACATGGCAGAGTGTGGCGATGGAGACAGCAGCAATGGGAGGCCGTACAGGGACCCATGACAGACTCTGGACTTGGCAGCAGCATGAGGAGGCGGTATATAGGGGCTTATGGCAGATTAGGGGCCTGGCAGCAGCTATAGGAGGCCCGTAATCTGCCAGCACCCTATGTCAAAAAATTCAACACACCAGCAGTGTGAGGAGACCTGAAAGTGGCACATGGCAGAGTGTGGCGATGGAGACAGCAGCAATGGGAGGCCGTACAGGGACCCATGACAGACTCTGAACTTGGCAGCAGCATGAGGAGGCGGTATATAGGGGCCCATGGCAGATTAGGGGCCTGGCAGCAGCTATAGGAGGCCCGTAATCTGCCAGCACCCTATGTCAAAAAATTTAACACACCAGCAGTGTGAAGAGACCTGAAAGTGGCACATGGCAGCAGAGTGTGGCGATGGAGACAGCAGCAATGGGAGGCCGTACAGGGACCCATGAGAGACTCTAGACTTGGCAGCAGCATGAGGAGGCGGTATATAGGGGCCCATGGCAGATTAGGGGCCTGGCAGCAGCTATGTGAGGCCCGTAATCTGCCTGCACCCTATGTCAAAAAATTAAACACACCAGCAGTGTGAAGAGACCTGAAAGTGGCACATGGCATGAGAGACTCTGGACCTGGCAGCAGCAGGAGGAGGCGGTATAGGGGCCCATGGCTGATTAGGGGCCTGGCAGCAGCTATGTGAGGCCCGTTATCTTGCAGCACCCTATGTCAAAAAATTTAACACACCAGCAGTGTGAAGAGACCTGAAAGTGGCACATGGCAGCAGAGTGTGGCGATGGAGACAGCAGCAATGGGAGGCCGTACAGGGACCATGACAGACTCTGGACTTGGCAGCAGCATGAGGAGGCGGTATATAGGGGCCCATGGCAGATTAGGGGCCTGGCAGCAGCTATGTGAGGCCCGTTATCTTGCAGCACCCTATGTCAAAAAATTTAACACACCAGCAGTGTGAAGAGACCTGAAAGTGGCACATGGCAGCAGAGTGTGGCGATGGAGACAGCAGCAATGGGAGGCCGTACAGGGACCCATGAGAGACTCTGGACCTGGCAGCAGCAGGAGGAGGTGGTATATAGGGGCCCATGGCAGATTAGGGGCCTGGCAGCAGCTATGTGAGGCCCGTAATCTGCCTGCACCCTATGTCAAAAAATTTAACACACCAGCAGTGTGAAGAGACCTGAAAGTGGCACATGGCAGCAGAGTGTGGCGATGGAGACAGCAGCAATGGGAGGCCGTACAGGGACCATGACAGACTCTGGACTTGGCAGCAGCATGAGGAGGCGGTATATAGGGGCCCATGGCAGATTAGGGGCCTGGCAGCAGCTATGTGAGGCCCGTTATCTTGCAGCACCCTATGTCCAAAAATTTAACACACCAGCAGTGTGAAGAGACCTGAAAGTGGCACATGGCAGCAGAGTGTGGCGATGGAGACAGCAGCAATGGGAGGCCGTACAGGGACCCATGAGAGACTCTGGACCTGGCAGCAGCAGGAGGAGGTGGTATATAGGGGCCCATGGCAGATTAGGGGCCTGGCAGCAGCTATGTGAGGCCCGTAATCTGCCTGCACCCTATGTCAAAAAATTTAACACACCAGCAGTGTGAAGAGACCTGAAAGTGGCACATGGCAGCAGAGTGTGGCGATGGAGACAGCAGCAATGGGAGGCCGTACAGGGACCATGACAGACTCTGGACTTGGCAGCAGCATGAGGAGGCGGTATATAGGGGCCCATGGCAGATTAGGGGCCTGGCAGCAGCTATAGGAGGCCCGTAATCTGCCAGCACCCTATGTCAAAAAATTTAACACACCAGCAGTGTGAAGAGACCTGAAAGTGGCACATGGCAGCAGAGTGTGGCGATGGAGACAGCAGCAATGGGAGGCCGTACAGGGACCCATGAGAGACTCTAGACTTGGCAGCAGCATGAGGAGGCGGTATATAGGGGCCCATGGCAGATTAGGGGCCTGGCAGCAGCTATGTGAGGCCCGTAATCTGCCTGCACCCTATGTCAAAAAATTAAACACACCAGCAGTGTGAAGAGACCTGAAAGTGGCACATGGCATGAGAGACTCTGGACCTGGCAGCAGCAGGAGGAGGCGGTATAGGGGCCCATGGCTGATTAGGGGCCTGGCAGCAGCTATGTGAGGCCCGTTATCTTGCAGCACCCTATGTCAAAAAATTTAACACACCAGCAGTGTGAAGAGACCTGAAAGTGGCACATGGCAGCAGAGTGTGGCGATGGAGACAGCAGCAATGGGAGGCCGTACAGGGACCATGACAGACTCTGGACTTGGCAGCAGCATGAGGAGGCGGTATATAGGGGCCCATGGCAGATTAGGGGCCTGGCAGCAGCTATGTGAGGCCCGTTATCTTGCAGCACCCTATGTCAAAAAATTTAACACACCAGCAGTGTGAAGAGACCTGAAAGTGGCACATGGCAGCAGAGTGTGGCGATGGAGACAGCAGCAATGGGAGGCCGTACAGGGACCCATGACAGACTCTGAACTTGGCAGCAGCATGAGGAGGCGGTATATAGGGGCCCATGGCAGATTAGGGGCCTGGCAGCAGCTATAGGAGGCCCGTAATCTGCCAGCACCCTATGTCAAAAAATTTAACACACCAGCAGTGTGAAGAGACCTGAAAGTGGCACATGGCAGCAGAGTGTGGCGATGGAGACAGCAGCAATGGGAGGCCGTACAGGGACCATGACAGACTCTGGACTTGGCAGCAGCATGAGGAGGCGGTATATAGGGGCCCATGGCAGATTAGGGGCCTGGCAGCAGCTATGTGAGGCCCGTTATCTTGCAGCACCCTATGTCAAAAAATTTAACACACCAGCAGTGTGAAGAGACCTGAAAGTGGCACATGGCAGCAGAGTGTGGCGATGGAGACAGCAGCAATGGGAGGCCGTACAGGGACCCATGACAGACTCTGAACTTGGCAGCAGCATGAGGAGGCGGTATATAGGGGCCCATGGCAGATTAGGGGCCTGGCAGCAGCTATAGGAGGCCCGTAATCTGCCAGCACCCTATGTCAAAAAATTCAACACACCAGCAGTGTGTGAGGAGACCTGAAAGTGGCACATGGCAGAGTGTGGCGATGGAGACAGCAGCAATGGGAGGCCGTACAGGGACCCATGACAGACTCTGGACTTGGCAGCAGCATGAGGAGGCGGTATATAGGGGCTTATGGCAGATTAGGGGCCTGGCAGCAGCTATAGGAGGCCCGTAATCTGCCAGCACCCTATGTCAAAAAATTCAACACACCAGCAGTGTGAGGAGACCTGAAAGTGGCACATGGCAGAGTGTGGCGATGGAGACAGCAGCAATGGGAGGCCGTACAGGGACCCATGACAGACTCTGAACTTGGCAGCAGCATGAGGAGGCGGTATATAGGGGCCCATGGCAGATTAGGGGCCTGGCAGCAGCTATAGGAGGCCCGTAATCTGCCAGCACCCTATGTCAAAAAATTTAACACACCAGCAGTGTGAAGAGACCTGAAAGTGGCACATGGCAGCAGAGTGTGGCGATGGAGACAGCAGCAATGGGAGGCCGTACAGGGACCCATGAGAGACTCTGGACCTGGCAGCAGCAGGAGGAGGTGGTATATAGGGGCCCATGGCAGATTAGGGGCCTGGCAGCAGCTATGTGAGGCCCGTAATCTGCCTGCACCCTATGTCAAAAAATTTAACACACCAGCAGTGTGAAGAGACCTGAAAGTGGCACATGGCAGCAGAGTGTGGCGATGGAGACAGCAGCAATGGGAGGCCGTACAGGGACCCATGAGAGACTCTGGACCTGGCAGCAGCAGGAGGAGGTGGTATATAGGGGCCCATGGCAGATTAGGGGCCTGGCAGCAGCTATGTGAGGCCCGTAATCTGCCTGCACCCTATGTCAAAAAATTTAACACACCAGCAGTGTGAAGAGACCTGAAAGTGGCACATGGCAGCAGAGTGTGGCGATGGAGACAGCAGCAATGGGAGGCCGTACAGGGACCCATGAGAGACTCTGGACCTGGCAGCAGCAGGAGGAGGCGGTATATAGGGGCCTATGGCAGATTAGGGGCCTGGCAGCAGCTATAGGAGGCCCGTAATCTGCCAGCACCCTATGTCAAAAAATTCAACACACCAGCAGTGTGAGGAGACCTGAAAGTGGCACATGTTTGAGGCATGATTCATGGCGGATTTAGTCAGTTGTGTCAGGAACTGGTGGTTTGAAATCCAGACTAATCCACGCCTGATTCATTTTCACAAACGTGAGTCTCTCCACACTTTGGGTGGACAGTCGTGTCCTCCGCGGAGTTACAATACCTCCTGCCGCACTAAACACGCGCTCCGATGCCACGCTACTGGCCGGGCATGACAGCCTTTCAAGGGCAAATTCAGCTAGTTGGGGCCAAAGGTCAAGTTTCGTTGCCCAGTAGTCAAGGGGATTGTCTACCTCGGTTGGCAGGGTGCTGTCCAAGTAGGCCCAAGCCTGTTGTTTGAGCTCCTGCTCCAGGTCCACCTGATGCTGCTGCTGCGGCTGGTTAGTAGTTTCCTCACTGCGCTGGTGAAGAAAGCTACTCATCATCGACTGCAGACTGAGGCAGCCGCTGCTGGTGGAGCTGCCACTGCTCCTACCACCCCACCCCTCCCCTGCTGCCATGCCAGCGGAACGCGAGCGCACAGGGCCCACAGTGTCTGAGGATGGACGTTGGCGCACAAAGGCAGAGACCAACTGACTACATAGGTGGTTTTTATAGTACGTAATTTTGGCCTCCCTCTCAGCAGGTGTGAAAAAGGCCACCATTTTGGACCGGTAGCGAGGGTCCAACAAGGTGGACAGCCAAAAGTCATCCCTCTGTCTGATGGTTATTATTCGGCTGTCGCTACGCAAGCAACCGAGCATGCTATGGGCCATTTGTGCCAAGGAATGCGAGGGACTCCCTGCCTCCATCTCCACAGCATACTGCCACGGTGCGTCTGGGTCCTCTGTCTCCTCCTCCTCCTCCTCTACCAGATGCTCCTGCTCCTCCACTCCTGTCCGCTGAGTGGAAAAACCACCCATTTCACTCAATAATTCCTGAGCACAAATGTCCTCCTCTACCTCCTCCTCTTCTTCCTGTCCTGCCCCCACAGGGGTCATGTGGCGTTGAGATCTGTGCGCCACGTCTACCGCACCCTGACCAGCCATTGTTAACAGCATTTGTTCCAGGACGTGCAACAGAGGAATGACGTCGTTCATCCCATAGTCCTGCCGACTCACGAATAGCGTGGCCTCCTCAAAGGGCCTGAGCAAGCGGCAGGTGTCACGCATGAGCTGCCAATGGCTGACATCTAAGTTACACAGGGGAGTACCTTTATCCGCTTGTAACATCAGGAAATCGGTGATGGCCTTTCGCTGCTCGTAAAGGCGGTCTAACATGTGTAGGGTTGAATTCCACCTTGTTGCAACGTCGCAGATCAGGCGATGCTGTGGAATTCCGTTCTGCCGCTGCAGCTCAATGAGGGTGTTCTTTGCGGTGTAGGAATGGCTGAAATGCATGCACAGTTTACGTGACATTTTAAGGATGTCTTGCAGTGGGATGGTGGATTTTAGGAACCGCTTGACAACCAGATTGAACACGTGAGCCATGCATGGCGCATGGCACAACCTTCCTTGACGCAGAGCAGACACCATGTTCTTTCCGTTGTCAGTCAACATGGTTCCGATTTTTAGTTTGCGCGGAGACAGCCATCTGTCGATTTCTCTGTTCATTACACTCAGCAGTTCCTCCCCTGTGTGACTACGTTCGCCAAGGCATACCAGGTGCAGCACAGCGTGACACCGTTGCGCCCTGCACATGTGATATGCCGGTCGGGTAATGGGACTTGGCACGGGGGTGGCGGCTGAGGACACGGCGGAAAAAGAGGTGGTAGAGGCGGACATGCTTGCTGGACCAAGGACGTGCAAACGTGGAGGCAAAAGCGTCGTGACCTGTCCAAGTTGCTGGTGCGGCTGTGCCGGCACCACGTTCACCCAGTGGGCCGTAAATGACATGTACTGTCCCTGACCGTAGTTACAGCTCCACACGTCGGCGCTGCCGTGCACTTTGGCAGAGACCGACATGCTCAAAGACTGGCCCACCATCTCTTCTACATGTGAATGCAGGGCTGGCACTGCCTTTTGGGCAAAGAAATGACGGCTTGGCACTCTCCACCGCGGCGCGGCACAAGCCATCATTTCTCGGAAAGGTGCTGAGTCCACCAGTTGGAAAGGGAGGGACTGCAGCACCAGCAACTTGGACAGGAGGACGTTCAGCTTTTGCACCGTCGGGTGCGTGCTCGCAAACTGTTGTCTCTTGGATACGGATTCCAAGAAAGACTGTTGACGGAATCCGAGAAGAGGAGTAGCAGGAGAAGGAGCATCTGAACGAGCGGAAGATGCCAATGAGCGACAACTCCCCTCAGCAGAGGTGTTGGAGCCTTGACTGGCTGATAGAGGGCGATTGACGACGTCGGGTGACGGAGCAAGTAACGGAGCGGGTGATGGAGCGGGGGCTGGGGCAGGCAGAACCGCCGTATGTTTATCACGGTTTTCCCAGGCCACCGAATGGTGACGCTGCATATGCTGACGCAACGCTGTAGTCCCAACATGGGCCCCCTGGCCACGCTTGCATTTCTGGCCACATAGTCGACATACGGCTACGTTTACTTCCTCGGGCGGCTTGAGGAAAAATTGCCACACCACCGAGTAGGAAACTTTGCCCCCGCTACTCTTCACTGGCTGACTGCTACTTCCTCCGTGCGCACCGGCACCACTACTGGCCGTGGTGGTAGGCTGCAGTGGAGCTGGTGCTCTACTCCGTGGACGTTTGGCTCCACTGACACTGATGCGACCCTGCTGCTGTCTCCTGGGCAACCCACCGACTGTTTTGCTCGCTGCCAAGCTGCCACCCTCTTCTCCTGATGATGCGGAAGAAATTGCCTGATGACGACGAGGCTGCCAAGTGCGATCAACCTCCTCATCATCAAGTAGGGTCTCCGCCTCACTACTAGCCCCCTCGGCTGCGTCTGGGTCAGGAGACAGACCTGTCTCTAGACCGGCTACCGAGCCACTCTCCTCGCCAGTACTTGTTCGCTTGGCTGCTGAAAAGGCCGATGTCTCCCCCGTTCCTGACCGCCCTCTGTTAGCTCTTCCTCACTGTACAGTGGGGCTGAGCCCACAGCATGCGATACTTCGCTTGGTGAGGGAACAGCAAAGGACAGGGGCAGGTAGAGGACACGTGATTTCAGTGGGCTTGGTCCCGGGCCATGCCAACTAACGGTTGTGTCTGACGTACCCACCGACCGTTGGCTGTAGGTGTCAGAGGTGACCTGGGAAGAGGAAGACGACCGAGCCAACCAATCAATGACGGCAGGGTTGTCGGTGGAGACACGACCGCTGGATGACACCGGGAGCACTGGCCTCTGGCTGCGAATACTGCTGCCTCGACCCCTTCCTCTGCTGCCACGTCTGCTCGCTCCTAAAACATTGCCTCCTCTGCCACTCCTCTGCATGTTGTCTGACATACTATTTAATTCAACGATTAGGTGTCCCTGAGTAACAATTCTCTGGCACTCAGTAACAATTCTGTCTGTCCCTGAGTATGAATTCTGTGGCCCTGAGTAACAATTGTGTGTCTGTGCAAGTAACAATTCTGTGTCTGTGCAAGTAACAATTTTGTGTCTGTGAGAGTAACAATTCTCTGGCACTCAGTAACAATTCTGTCTGTCCCTGAGTAACAATTCTCTGGCACTCAGTAACAATTCTGTCTGTCCCTGAGTAACAATTCTGTCTGTCCCTGAGTATGAATTCTGTGGCCCTGAGTAAGAATTCTCTGGCACTCAGTAACAATTCTGTCTGTCCCTGAGTAACAATTCTCTGGCACTCAGTAACAATTCTGTCTGTCCCTGAGTAACAATTCTGTCTGTCCCTGAGTATGAATTCTGTGGCCCTGAGTAAGAATTCTCTGGCACTCAGTAACAATTCTGTCTGTCCCTGAGTATGAATTCTGTGGCCCTGAGTAACAATTCTGTCTCTGTGCGAGTAACAATTCTGTGTCTGTGCAAGTAACAATTTTGTGTCTGTGAGAGTAACAATTCTCTGGCACTCAGTAACAATTCTGTCTGTCCCTGAGTAACAATTCTATGGCACTCAGTAACAATTCTGTCTTCCCTGAGTAACAATTCTCTGGCACTCAGTAACAATTCTGTCTGTCCCTGAGTATGAATTCTGTGGCCCTGAGTAACAATTCTGTCTCTGTGCGAGTAACAATTCTGTGTCTGTGCAAGTAACAATTTTGTGTCTGTGAGAGTAACAATTCTCTGGCACTCAGTAACAATTCTGTCTGTCCCTGAGTAACAATTCTCTGGCACTCAGTAACAATTCTGTCTGTCCCTGAGTATGAATTCTGTGGCCCTGAGTAACAATTGTGTGTCTGTGCAAGTAACAATTCTGTGTCTGTGCAAGTAACAATTTTGTGTCTGTGAGAGTAACAATTCTCTGGCACTCAGTAACAATTCTGTCTGTCCCTGAGTAACAATTCTCTGGCACTCAGTAACAATTCTGTCTGTCCCTGAGTATGAATTCTGTGGCCCTGAGTAACAATTCTGTCTCTGTGCGAGTAACAATTCTGTGTCTGTGCAAGTAACAATTTTGTGTCTGTGAGAGTAACAATTCTCTGGCACTCAGTAACAATTCTGTCTGTCCCTGAGTAACAATTCTCTGGCACTCAGTAACAATTCTGTCTGTCCCTGAGTAACAATTCTCTGGCACTCAGTAACAATTCTGTCTGTCCCTGAGTATGAATTCTGTGGCCCTGAGTAACAATTGTGTGTCTGTGCAAGTAACAATTCTGTGTCTGTGCAAGTAACAATTTTGTGTCTGTGAGAGTAACAATTCTCTGGCACTCAGTAACAATTCTGTCTGTCCCTGAGTAACAATTCTCTGGCACTCAGTAACAATTCTGTCTGTCCCTGAGTATGAATTCTGTGGCCCTGAGTAACAATTCTGTCTCTGTGCGAGTAACAATTCTGTGTCTGTGCAAGTAACAATTTTGTGTCTGTGAGAGTAACAATTCTCTGGCACTCAGTAACAATTCTGTCTGTCCCTGAGTAACAATTCTCTGGCACTCAGTAACAATTCTGTCTGTCCCTGAGTAACAATTCTCTGGCACTCAGTAACAATTCTGTCTGTCCCTGAGTAACAATTCTCTGGCACTCAGTAACAATTGTGTGTCTGTGCAAGTAACAATTCTGTGTCTGTGCAAGTAACAATTTTGTGTCTGTGAGAGTAACAATTCTCTGGCACTCAGTAACAATTCTGTCTGTCCCTGAGTAACAATTCTCTGGCACTCAGTAACAATTCTGTCTGTCCCCTGAGTATGAATTCTGTGGCCCTGAGTAACAATTCTGTCTCTGTGCGAGTAACAATTCTGTGTCTGTGCAAGTAACAATTTTGTGTCTGTGAGAGTAACAATTCTCTGGCACTCAGTAACAATTCTGTCTGTCCCTGAGTAACAATTCTATGGCACTCAGTAACAATTCTGTCTTCCCTGAGTAACAATTCTCTGGCACTCAGTAACAATTCTGTCTGTCCCTGAGTATGAATTCTGTGGCCCTGAGTAACAATTCTGTCTCTGTGCGAGTAACAATTCTGTGTCTGTGCAAGTAACAATTTTGTGTCTGTGAGAGTAACAATTCTCTGGCACTCAGTAACAATTCTGTCTGTCCCTGAGTAACAATTCTCTGGCACTCAGTAACAATTCTGTCTGTCCCTGAGTATGAATTCTGTGGCCCTGAGTAACAATTGTGTGTCTGTGCAAGTAACAATTCTGTGTCTGTGCAAGTAACAATTTTGTGTCTGTGAGAGTAACAATTCTCTGGCACTCAGTAACAATTCTGTCTGTCCCTGAGTAACAATTCTCTGGCACTCAGTAACAATTCTGTCTGTCCCTGAGTAACAATTCTGTCTGTCCCTGAGTATGAATTCTGTGGCCCTGAGTAACAATTGTGTGTCTGTGCAAGTAACAATTCTGTGTCTGTGCAAGTAACAATTTTGTGTCTGTGAGAGTAACAATTCTCTGGCACTCAGTAACAATTCTGTCTGTCCCTGAGTAACAATTCTCTGGCACTCAGTAACAATTCTGTCTGTCCCTGAGTATGAATTCTGTGGCCCTGAGTAACAATTCTGTCTCTGTGCGAGTAACAATTCTGTGTCTGTGCAAGTAACAATTTTGTGTCTGTGAGAGTAACAATTCTCTGGCACTCAGTAACAATTCTGTCTGTCCCTGAGTAAGAATTCTCTGGCACTCAGTAACAATTCTGTCTGTCCCTGAGTAACAATTCTCTGGCACTCAGTAACAATTCTGTCTGTCCCTGAGTAACAATTCTGTCTGTCCCTGAGTATGAATTCTGTGGCCCTGAGTAAGAATTCTCTGGCACTCAGTAACAATTCTGTCTGTCCCTGAGTATGAATTCTGTGGCCCTGAGTAACAATTGTGTGTCTGTGCAAGTAACAATTCTGTGTCTGTGCAAGTAACAATTTTGTGTCTGTGAGAGTAACAATTCTCTGGCACTCAGTAACAATTCTGTCTGTCCCTGAGTAACAATTCTCTGGCACTCAGTAACAATTCTGTCTGTCCCTGAGTAACAATTCTCTGGCACTCAGTAACAATTCTGTCTGTCCCTGAGTAACAATTCTGTCTGTCCCTGAGAATGAATTCTGTGGCCCTGAGTAAGAATTCTCTGGCACTCAGTAACAATTCTGTCTGTCCCTGAGTAACAATTCTCTGGCACTCAGTAACAATTCTGTCTGTCCCTGAGTAAAAATTCTGTGGCCCTAATAACGTTTCTGTGGCCCTAAGTAACAATTCTCTGGCACTGAGTAACAATTCTGTCTGTCCCTGAGTATGAATTCTGTGGCCCTAACTAGCGTTTCTTTGTCCCTAAATAACGATTCTGTGGCCCTCATTAACAAGTCTGTGTCCCTGAGTAATGGTTCTCTGTCCCTAAGTAACTTCTCTCTGTCCCCAATTCTCGTTTCTGTGGCCCTAACTCTGTCCCTGTCCCTAGTACAGAGCGGTCTGCCTCTGTTCAATGACTGCAGGCAAATGAAGATTTCCAAAATGGCCGCTATATATACCTCGACCATTACACAGTGCTGGCTGGCTGGCTGCTGATTGGCTGATGCGATCACATGTCGTTGAGGAATGCATTATGGGGCAGCGCGCCTTGTCTGCGCGCCTTCCCCGACATCCCCGCTCCGTCGCCGCACATGTCAGCCGCCATTTTCGGAAAAATTTCGATTCGCGCGTCCGAATTAGGCTGTTTTTCGGATTCGGCACGAATCGAAATTTTTCCGAAATTCGACTCGAATTCCACTTCGGATACTTCGATTCGCTCATCTCTAGTTCTAATCCCACCTCACTCTTTTACTGCTTTCAGTGACCCTGTTAGAGTTTTCCCTGACTTTTATTTTTATACCAATGACCAGAGAAGCAGCCCGTCTCCCTATTTTAACCCACAGCTAGAGATCGGCTGATTGGGGACTAGTACTGTTATAGACAATGCTGCTCAGGAGGGTGAGGGGGAGCCATTAGGCAGCAGGTACACAAGAGGGCAACTATTCTTTAAAAACTGCAATCCTGGGGAAAAAGTTACATTTAATTAATCTGCTTTATCACGGATACAGATTAAAGTAGAACTATAGGCAATTTTTTTTTTCATTTTGGATAGATCAAGGGAGGGTTATAACCCTGTCAAGATTTTTTTTTTCACCATCTGTGTCCCATTGTGGAGATTTACCTTCACTTCCTGTCCCATAGCCAAAAAGGAAGTGAGAGGAAATCTCTGCAAATTAACCGCTTACCCGCCACCCTATGGCAGACATACTGCTGCAGGGCTGCGCAAAATCACATGTATATACGCGATTTGCACCTTCGGGTAGGGGGCACGCCCACGCTGCCATTGGTGGCTTTAGCTGTCGATCACTGGGTCCTGGCTGGTAATTCCACGGCGGCACCCTGGCGATCACCGAGTATCACTGATGGGGCAGAGGTCTGTATGCAAACAATACAGATATCTCCCCTGTCAGCTCCAGCACAGTGCTTTGTATTGCTCTGCAATACAAAAGAAAATAAGTAAAAAAATATTGTTTTTTTTTTCTCAAAATTGGCCATCTTTTTTTGCTTATAGCGCAAAAAAATAATAAATGCAGAGGTGATCAAATACCACCAAAAAAAACTCCATTTGTGGGGGAAAAAAAGGACATAAAATTTAATTTGGGTGCAGTGTTGCGCAATTGTCAGTTAAATAATGCAGCGCCTGGCCAGGAAGGGGGGTAAATCCTCTTGAGGGCAAGTGGTTAAGGGAATTCCTTAGGCACCCCCAGGTCACCAGAATTCATGTCCCCATTGGAAGATTTCCTCTTTATTACTTTTCTGGGGACAACCCAAAATTTCAGATTTTCTTTTACTTTCAATAATAATGATAAACAGGACAAATAGAGAGGGGCAATATCCCTAATGGGGGCACAGACATCAATAAAAACCTAATAAGTGTTCTAATCCATCTCCACTCTATCGAAAACTAAAAAAAAAAAACGTTTTGCCTTAAGTTATACTTTAGATACCAATGTTGGATAATATTATTCCCAGTTCCAAGTCAACATTACTTCATTCCAGTGTTTAACCTTAAAGTGTAACTCCACTTTTGTTGAGAAAGAAAAACATTCCCCTCTAAGTGATCAATGTACATTATAGGGATTGTAACAAACTTTTTTGGATTCCTACCTTTTGTTATTTTGAAGAAACAGCGATTTGTTTGTCTGTGTCAATGTGCAGAGTGAATCTGTATGCAGGTGGCTTTTTAATTACCAATCAATTGCTGCACCAGCAGGGCTCTGAGGACATTGGTAGGGTCTGCATCCATTTAGATGTGATTTCCATTTGAGGGTATATCATCAAAAACTAAATTTTTGCTACAGGGGATGCTCAAAATTTGACTTTTATCTCTGTACAGACTTCTGGGAAAAGCAGTAAGCCAACTGCACAAGCAGGAAATTACATTTTCAAGGGGCGATCTGTACGCCATTCGTGTACAGAATGCCTCCAGGTAGCCATATTATATTGCATTTTACAGAAAATCACAGTGCTGCAGATTGAAAAGGAAAGGTAATTTTTAATAACATCCAATTACAATATGATTTGTGTAGCAATTGTATATGTTATACTATTTTTTTTTAATTTGCCATTTTTTTTTCCCCACACGAAAGTTGAGTTAACCTTCAAGGGTTCCAAAGCATTTAGACAAGATATCCCCAGAGCTTCACTCTTATTAAGGCTACCTCCTCAAGAAAAAAAAACAAAAAAACATTTAAATGCCTACATATTTCATTCATACATGATTAACCGTTTTGCCAAAACCACTATTGAAAAAGCATTTTCCAAGTTTGCTTGGCATTGAAGTAGAAGATCCACTTTGAGCAAGCATATATATATATATATATATATATATATAACTGCCCAACAGCTTTATTTTCATGCTGTAACTGATGACATCACTGCTTCATTTACCTTCATGAGACATACATTATTTTAAAGGGGCCATTTTTAGATTTCCTGAACAAGCAAACTGCATGTCTGTCTCTGCCTTTAATTTTATGTCACAGTTCTAGTAGAAGGCATCCAGTGAAGTCAAACCTTATCTGCATACCCGTTTTTTCAAAATGTACTGATCCATAATTTCAATTGTACTAAAACCCCTGGACTGGCATAAGAGTATGGGTGCTAGCATTTTCAGGAGGGATACAGCTGTCTTAATGTTTATTGCTGTATGCACATAGTTGTGTACTGCATAGATGAGATTTATCATTGTTCTAGCCTAGGGCTAAAAATTTCAGGTTCTGAGCTACTAGCCAACTTAGGAGTTACTTGCCACCTGTTGCCCCACCCAACTTTTACCCTGTAACACCCCTAATCCCTCCCCTAAACACACCCTTGTAAACTCTCTCATTAAATGACACTGTTAAATGTTTTATGAAGATTAGAGTTACAAAAATAAATATATACCCCCTTAAATAAAGTGTCCTCCTCCTCATGCTCTGTCAGTCATTCTCTCCTCTCACCGGACCGGACTCGGAGCACATTTGCACAATCCACCCTGCTGCCCTCCCCATCCTTTCAGGTGCCTGTCATAGGACCTCCTAAGGATCCTGGGCCCTTGGGTAGTGTGTGAGTGCCTGAATGCCTAAAAGCTTAGTCCGCCCCTGGTGCCGGCACTCCGCTCCATATCTATCGGCTGTCTGATTGATCTGGCCCTCGCCCCCACGTTATTTCCACTAGCCAAATGCGAGCAGGCGAATGGAAATGTCGAGACCTGTTATAGCCTACAGCATATACACATTTGTTGCATGGGACAAAACACAATTCATAATAGTTATATATATGCATAAACAGAGCAAACTAATACTGTACCAAAAAGCCAAGTTTTTGCAAGGAACGAGCCAACCGCCTAGCACCAAATTTAGCTTCCTCTTCACTAGGAGAGAAAAGAAAACAATGAACCATCAAACTGTGCATATGTGATGTTTACTATGTTACCATAGTAAAATAAAATGAGGCATAATTATAAAAAAAAATTAAAAAAAATGCAAAAAAGAACCCTGCTGAAATTCATAACAACTAGATGCCTGAACACCATGTCACATAACATACACATGTCAATAACTGGAATCTGGTTGATGGGAGAAAAAAAAATTACACAATATTTAAAGGAGAAGTATAACATTATAAAAAAAAAAAAAAAATAAACATACATACCTCTATGTTGCGTGGTCTGATGCTCCAACTGTTCCACTGCTCTAAGCCTGAGAAACGAGCGATCACATAACTGCTGATTGCTCACAGTTCACAGTCAGCTCTGAGCAGAGAGGGGTGACTGTCAGGCTGTCTCCACTCTGCCTCAGGAGCACTTAGCAGAAAAGGGGGCAGGCACAGGTGGCTTCGGCTCTGAGCTGTTCACGGAGACCCAGACCCAGCTGGGTGGATCCTGACAATATGATTGGAATTCTTCCAGAACCTGGAGTGGCTCTGCGATGTCAAGGGGCTTTAGCCTACTGTAGGCTGATTCTGGGTCACAGGAGTGCAAAAGTAAGTGAACCCAAGAGAAGTATTGCCAAAGTGACCCAAAAGAGAAGTATTGTCAAAATAACTTTGGCCATAATTCAAAGTTTTCAGTGTATACTATTAACTGGAATCAAATGATGTGTTCCCAAAAGGAAAGCACTCAGGCTGAACTAGATGGATATAGAAAATTATAAGGGTAATAGAGTGTTTAAATGGCAATCAAAGGAAGAACCTGCTGTCAACAATGTGTTGACAGAAGGTATTATCAGAGTAGGGTGACCCCTGGGGGACCTCGCTTGAATTATTTGACAGGTCAGGTTCCTCTCAAAGTCAATGAAAGAACTCTAAATATATACTCTCCCAAACATGCTCCTAGTTTTAGTAGTTTTAGGGCCCACTCTGATTTTAGGGGAAGAAGAAGGTATAAAACCTACAATCAATTTATACCACTGCAGGAGGAACATATGTGAGATAACTGGGGATAAAATAGATATATTACTGAACATCCCCATGCACAAAATCATTATGGGTCTGGGAATAACTTTCCAGCTACTCCTAGTACATTTAGACCGCAATGGGAACATGACCATGTAGGACACTCAAATGATCAAATATACAATAGTGATTATGCTGATGAGAATGAGGGTCCATGGAGACCTACTAACAACCCCCATTTTTTTCCCCAAGGCCAACCCAAACACAAAAAGGGTTATAGAACAAAAAGAGGCAGCAGAGAGGGGAGGAGGATCGACTCAAAAAAGAAGGCAGGAATGAAAGATATAGTTTGCCCCACCTAATAGGCTTAACAAATTTGAGACGTTCATGAATGTACATAAATTTATTAGGAAAATCAACATTAAGCGGTATCTTATCAGTAATCCCACTAGGAATAGTGGCAATATGAATCAGGGAAGACTTAACTATAAGCAAACTTCCTTGGCCAATGCATCTTTATTTAACCCACCTGGGCATGTGGCTCTTTCGGCCTCTGTTTTTAAGGACTTGGTCCTCAAGGATCTGGAGGAGCTTTCAGTCAAAAGACAGACAGGTTTCCAGATTCCAGTTGGGTATGGAAGCCCTTAAGCATCGGAACGACATTGCAGTTCGTCCAGCGGATAAGGGGAGTGGAATCATTATATTGGATCGTGAGGCCTATCGATCTGAGATGAGTCGTTTATTAGCAGACAGAGATACGTATGCCCTTCTAAACAGTAACCCCACTAATAAATACAGGAAATAATTATTGGATTTGGTTGAAGGAGGGTATAAACATGGTATTATAAATAAGGAGAGATCTTTTTTGGATCCCATAGCACCTTGTGTACCTGTGATTTATTATTTACCAAACGTCCACAAGGATCCTATTAACCCCCCGGGGAGGCCCATTATCAGTGGGATTGACTCAGTAACATCAAGAGTAGGGAAATATATAGATCATTTTCGCCAGTCCCTAGTTGTGGGTACACTATCCTTCCTAAAGAATACTACTCATATCATTAATATTCTTGGGGATACCGAGTGGAACCAGTGATACGTTTTGGCAATGGCTGACGTTGCCTCTCTGTATACCATCATTTCCCATCTTCACGGCAGGCTGGCAGTGGAATATTTCCTGATGCATGATGGTTCATTACCTAACCCTCAGATGGATTTTATTCTCTCCCTGTTAGACTTTACTAAGGGGCACAATTTTTTTTGGTTTGAAGACACTTATTATTTGCAAAGTAGAGGAGTGGCCATGGGAGCAAAATTTGCTCCCAGTATGGCCAATCTCTTTATGGTCAAATGGGAAAAAGAGGTAATTCATGGACAGAGCCACCCACAGCTAGTACTCTGGAAAAAAATACATCGACAATGTCTTCTTTATATGGGAGGGGGAAATGGATACTATAGATGAATTTGTTTCCACTCTCAATAGAAATGACAGGGGAATTGTTCTCCAACATGAGTACAGCAGGGAGGAAATACATTTACTTTTTTTATTTAAAGATTAGAGTGGAAGGTGACAGGTTAGTCACCTCTACCTTCTTCAAAAAAACTGATAGAAACAGTTTCATTGGGTCTAGAAGTTGTCATTATCCCTCTTGGTTGAAGTCTGTGCCTAAGAGCCAGTTTCTTAGGCTCAAAGGAAACTGTACTAATACTACTGATTTCCAACTGGTAGCAGATCGATTAAAATTGCAATTTCTTGAAAAGGGTTATGATACCTATACATTGGATAAAGCACTTAGGGAAGTAGATGCTAAAGACAGATCAGAATTATTAGCTCCAGGTTTGAAGAGAAACACTAACAAATCTTTCAAAACTGCCTTTATCACTACATATTCTACTCAGTATTATGACATCAAGAATATTTTCAAAAAAACATTGGGGAGTATTACGTAATGACAAAATCCTGGGTTCCTTACTTCCAGAAGCCCCCGTTATTTTTTAAAGGGGCACCCCCTTTGAGACTATTTTTAGCTCCTAATGTCAGAGCTCCCACATTACCAATATATAATTTAAAATCAAGAATTTTATTACCTGCTCTACAAAGAATGTAATTTATTTGATTCAATGCCCGTGGGGGTTTCAATATATAGGACGCACTGTCAAAACACTACAGACCAGGTTGAAAGAGCATATTACTAATATAAAGAAGGGTTTTCCAAACCATAGTGTCTCTAAGCACTTTGCTCTTCACCATAATAAAAATCCTGAAGGTTTGTTATTTATTGGTATTGATAAATACTCCATAAATTGGAAGGGTAGCCATATTAAGCAAGAGATCTCCAAACTGAAAGTGTGGTGGATCTATACCCTTAAATCATATACACCTCATGGTCTTAACATCGAATGGGATGTCAACGCGTTAATCAATAATAGTTAAGCTGTTTCTTATTATCTTATTTTTTTATATTAGTGTCCAGGATTGATTGAGTTCATGTATCTGTGTTATTTATATTTTATTTATAATTTTTTGTATTATTATTTTGACATTTTGAAGCAAAATTGAATTGACAGCTGTAATATGTTTTGTGTACAAAAGATGGCACCACAATTGGTATTGCTTTGTTTTTGGTTAGGCTGTTTTTTTAGGGCATTAAAGATTTGGTTCCTGTTTTTTAATTAAATAATTTCCACTTTTGTTGCCCAGGACCCGTTTTTACTTGGTCAGTCGATTAAGTACTTTTGGCATTATATGTTTAGTATCTTCCGGTCTTTGGGTCAGAGGTTTCTTCTTTCTGTTCCGATGCATGCCTTGATTAGAATAGGGGGGGGAGATGGTCTCCCTCCTCCCTATATAAAGGCACTACGTCCTGGCGATGGCCACGCCCCTGACGTCAGCACGTATCGTAGCGCGACAGCCATTTTATGGGTTTGAATCTTATCCTTTTGGTGACATGCTGTTTTATCAATGACTTTGATGTACATTTTATATTATGCTTTGGTGCAATAAATCTCTTAATTTACTATACTATGAGTATTTTCTTGTTTTTTGAATGGGGTTGTCCTCTATGAGGATAAATCTTTTCTGCAGGTTTATTTTCTCTATTCTATTTTTTGAGTTAAAGTTTGGAGCTCTACCAGTGTCTGGATCATAGCCAATTTTTGGAAGTATCCAGCAGGTGTTTTTATCCATCTACCATTGAGGGCCAGTTTATTCCTTTGACGTTATTAAGTGTCCCGGTCCATGGCATGCGTTTGGATTCTGTATTGCGCATTTTGACCCAACCTTAACTGGGGGTCAATTTCATCTGATAAGAGGCAGAATTTTTTCGGGTGTTGGTGATGGTGGATTTTTTTCATCTTCTTGACCAGATTTGAAGTATTCATGACAACATTGATGTCCCATTAAAGGGGCTTATTCTACGTTCTCCTTCGCATGTGTATCTTTTCATTTACTCAATGTATTTGCACAAATGTTTTGGTTATATGTAGAGCCGCACTTTTATGTTTTACTATTTGGTAGGTGGCTGCTTATGTTCTATTGATTTTTTATGTTAGGGAGTCACATATATACTATAGTGCAAAATTTTTAAGTTATACTTTATGCATTGATATGGTGCTATCAAATTTGGTTTCTTCAAGGTGCAGGCTTCAAATCAATTCAGTGATGTCAACAGCAATATTTCTTTCATGACAAGTTTCTTTTATATCTGGAACTCAGAATTTTATACTTAAAATTATCAGGTCCAGTTACCTGTTATAACCATTATATAGCAGGTCTTATTTTTGCAGTTCAATATCTTTTGTATTATTTTATGTAGGAGAGAAAGAAAGGAACCAGCTTACATGGCTTTTATTGGGGTAGCTGATGTCACACCTGAGGGGGAAATGTTACCATGGAAGTCTGGCACATTGTTATCCACCATAACAGAAAATGTTACTTTCGGACTAACTACTCTATTATTTTACTTCGCTAAATATTTTTACTTAAATATTGAAAACGTACCTGTGTGGATTTTATATAGTATACAGTATCTCACAGAAGTGAGTACACCCCTCCCATTTTAGTAAATATTTTATTCTATCTTTTCAGGTACAGCACTGAAAAAAATGACACTTTGCTACAATGTAAAGTAGTGAGTGTACAGCTTGTATAACAGTGTAAATTTGCTGTCCCCTTAAAATAACTTAACACACAGACATTAATGTCTAAAGCGCTGGCAAAAAAAGTGAGTGCACCCCTAAGTGAAAATGTCCAAATTGGGCCCAATTACCCATTTTCCCTCCCCGGTGTCATGTGACTCGTTAATGTTATAAGGCCTCGGGTGTGAATGGGGATCAGATGTATTAAATTTGGTGTTATCGCTCTCACTCTCTCATGCTGGTCACTGGAATTTCAACATGGCACCTCATGGCAAAGAACTCTCTGAGGATCTGAAAAAAAGAATTGTTGCTCTACATAAAGATGGCCTAGGCTATAAAATTGCCAAGACCCTGAAACTGAGCTGCAGCACAGTGGCCAAGACCATACAGCGGTTTAACAGGACAGGTTCCACTCAGAACAGACCTCACAATGGTCGACTAAAGGAGTTGAGTGCACGTGCACAGTGTCATATGCAGAGGTTGTCTTTGGGAAATAGACATATGAGTGCTGCCAGCATTGCTGCAGAGGTTGAAGGGGTGGGGGTTCAGCCTGTCATTGCTCAGACCATACACCGCACACTGCATCAAATTGGTCTGCATGGCTGTTGTCCCAGAAGGAAGCCTCTTCTAAAGATGATGCACAAGAAAGCCAAAAGTTTGCTGAAGACAAGCAGACTAAGGATATGGATTACTGGAACCATGTCCTGTGGTCTGATGAGACCAAGATAAACTAATTTGGTTCAGATGGTGTCAAGCGTGTGTCGCGGCAAGCAGACAAGTGAGGAGTACAAAGACAAGTGTGTCTTGCCTACAGTCAAGCATGGTGGTGGGAGTGTCATGGTCTGGAGCTGCATGAGTGCTGCCGGCACTGGGGAGCTACAGTTAATTGAGGAAACCACAAATTGCAAAATGTACTGTGACATACTGAAGCAGAGCATGATCCCCTCCCTTCGGAGACTGGGCTGCAGGGCAGTATTCCAACATGATAAAGACCCCAAACACACCTCCAAGACGACCACTGCCTTGCTAAAGAAGCTGAGGGTAAATGTGATGGACTGGCCAAGCATGTCTCCAGACTTAAACCCTATTGAGCGCCTGTGGGTCATCCTCAAACGGAAGGTGGAGGAGCGCAAGGTCTCTAACATCCACCATCTCCGTGATGTTGTCATGGAGGAGTGGAAGAGGACTCCAGTAGCAACCTGTGAAACTCTGGTGAACTCAATGCCCACGAGGGCTAATGCAGTGCTGGAAAATAATGGTGGAAAAATATTGACACTTTGAGCCCAATTTGGACATTTTCACTTTTGTTGCCAGTGGTTTAGACATTAATGACTGTGTGTTGAGTTATTTTGAGGGGACAGCACATTTACATTGTTATACAAGCTGTACACTCACTACTCTACATTGTAGCAAAGTGTCATTTCTTCAGTGTTGTCACGTGAGAAGATAAATAAAATATTTACAAAAATGTGAGGGGTGTACTCACTTCTGTGAGATACTGTAGCATACAGTTTTATTCAACTATCTTGCAAGACCTGTCCTGATGACTTTCATGAAATTTGAAGAAAATATTTTACCTTGTAGCTCCTGTACAAATAATTTTTCCGGATGACCAGATTGTAGCAGTTATTCTCGGCTTTCTCAGTTTCATCAACACCTTCTACGGTAAGAAGCAACAAAAACACATTTAGTTGAAGCAGTCAAAAATTACAATACTTGCATGTTTTGGAATCCTATATTCCTTAGATGCCTGGCAGCCTTAAACAGTTTACAGCTACATAACATATATAAGGTGTCCACATAGTGGGACTTATTCCTGGGAGCCACATATATGCATTCCTGTGTTTGTGCTGGAAGCACACTCAATCCCATGCTCCCAGAACATAAGCTGGCCATACAATATACAATTTTCTTATTCAATTTCCTTTAGATTTACCTTTAACTATGTAGTGCAAGGGGCTGCTTGATTGCATACAAATTGAAAGTGTTTAGGTTGGACCTCATAAATATGGTGTGGGTAAATCTAAAGGAAAATTGTACAAGAAAGTTGTACAATGTATGGCTGTTACTGACAGCCCTGGTTCTCGTTCATAATTTGGAGCTGGGATAACTGGCAGCCATTCATTAATCACTAACTAGCCAATCACAGTGAAAAGTACTTTGAAGGCCCGCCTTAGTGTTCTTTCTCCACCGTATCATTTCCTCCTCAAGAGTAGAAGTCTGTAAAAAAATGAATGAGTGAATGAATTAAATAAAGAAACGTTTAACTATATAAGGGCTTGATGTAGTTTAGTGAGTGCCAGTTGCTGTCAATGTGTTTAACTAAGGGGGATAAAAATATGTATAGGGTGTTTTTGCCCTACTAAGGGTACAAAGAAGAAATAAAACACATATGTGGTATCGTGCTATCGTCAGGAATAGGCAAAAATTTGATGGCCGAGCGGGAATTTCATCATTCCAGGTAGATGTCATAGGACATCATCCCGGAACAGGCTGAACTGCGATCTGTCACCGGCTGTGTCCACCAGACACAGCCTATGACTGATCAGTGTATTGGCCCGCTGCCGGTACCATGTGATCACTGTGACCAATAACAGCAGATCACATGACAATTGTAAACAATAAATGTCTTCGATTCATGCCATTCATTGTTGCAAATGTGTTGTTAGCTGTGACTAGTCACAGTGGTCACATGGTACAGACAGGGCCAATCACAGCCCATCAGTACCATGTGATTAGCTGTGACCAATCGCAACTAATCACACCAAAACAAACTGAATTAATCGATTTAACAGTTTGGCTACCGGGCACTTTTACCCCCTTTATGCCCAGGCAAATTTTCAGCACTGTCGCACTTTGAATGACAATTGCGCAGTCATGCAACACTGTACCCATATAGAATTTTAATCATTTTTTTCACACAAATAGAGCTTTCTTTTGGTGGTATTTAATCACCACTGGGTGTTTTATTTTTTGCACTATAAACAAAGAAAAAAAAAAGGTTTTCTTATTTTCTATTATATTATTTTGCAAACAGGTAATTTTTCTCCTTCACTGATGTGTGTTGATGAGGCTGCATTGATGGGCACTGATAAGCAGCACAGATGAGGTGGCACAGATAGGCAGCACTGATATGCAGCAATGATGGTCACTGATAGGCAGCACTGCAGCGCACTGATCACCAGTGCCGCTCTGCTCTGTAACAGCTGCTGGTTATCGGTAGTACTTTTCTCATGCTGTGACAGCGTGAGGAAAGTGCTGCCAATAACTGGCAACTGTATTTACTCCATGATTGGACACAGCTAATCAAGGAGATCACTAGGGGCGCACGGGAGGGCGTGTTCTGGGAGGACGTAATATGATGCCCTCCCAGAAGTGAACAGCCGCGCTTTAGCCATCATTTGGCTATAGTGCGGTTAGCAAGTGGTTCATTCAGTAATATGCTTGCTTATAGCAATGAAATTCACTGCTATAAGCGATCATAATATGTAAAATAAAGAAAAAAAAAAAAAGAGGAAATCCTGATCACTCACCCAGAGTAGCACAATGTTACTCTGGTAACATTATATTGTTCTGGTCACAGTGAATTAAAAAAACAAAAACTGAAAATAAGTATCAAAAAGGTTTTTTTTTTTCGTCACAAGTCAGTGTCCCTGATCACCGCCACACTAGTTATGTGATGACGCTGTACTGCACTGGTGAAAGTATTAAAAATATATGTCATTTTTTCTTCAATTTCTTAATTTTCAAAAAAATTACAACGTCAAAAAACTCAAAAATCCTCTTAATACCTTGGACTGTCTACTTTCCAAAAAGGGGATAGCATAGTTTGTGGACTCTATAATTTTCCTACAGACTAAATATTAAACACTGATTTAGCTTAATTTCAGCAAAGAAGTGTAGCAGAATACATTTTTGGCCTACATTTATGAAGAACAATTTATTTGCAAAATTTAATAGAAACAAAGAAAAACACATTTCTTTCCACAATTTTTGGTCTTTTTTCGTTTATTGAGCAAAAAAATTAAAAACCCAGTCGTGATTAAATACCACTAAAAGAAAGCTCTATTAGTGTGAAAAATGCTAAAAATGTACTTGGGTTTAGCAGTGCATGACTGCACAATTGTCACTCAAAGTGCGACAGCGCTGAAAGCTGAACATTGGCATGGGTAGGAAGGTAGTTAAAGTGCCTGGTATTGAAGTGGTTAAAAAAAAAAAAAAGGGGAAGATATCCATTAACATTTACCACCATATGACCATTTGAAAAGACACACGGTATAATATAATCCACCTGATCATAGGGGGGAAGAGACTGGGGGAGGGGGGCAGGCCCTATAGCACCAGAAGCCTACTGAAGGAGAGGGTCAGGTAAATAAAACTCCATCTACCAAGATTTTGTGGCGTCAGCATAACCTGTCAGAAGTGACTTGTACAGAAAGCAGAGGAAGGAGAAAACGGATAAGAGCCACACTAGATGTTTTTGGATTGTGGATAGTACACATTATAGAGGGATATGCTTTGTTCAATTTTCATTTCAGGAGGTTTACGATCACTTTAAGGTTTCAATAACATCTAGCTATGAGAAACTGGGATAGAAGAAAGTTACTCACGCCAACTTCACGCTTGTATATTACATTTATCCCTTCCAGTGCAATCTTTCGCAAGTTTAAATGACATCTGGTTCGAAACACACATACAACATTTGTGATTAAAATATCTAATGCCACATCGCTGTCCGCATCCATTGAGGTGGATTACTCGATTCTTGTGCAAACCATGAAGAATGCACCCTAAAAAACAAAATATGCAGAAATTAAAATATGATATGCCATCATGTGTGATCACAGAAGGACTGAAGTGCTTAAATTGATGGGGGGTGTGTGTGTGTGTAAAAAGTTATAACGCATAAAGAAAAAGCAATAAAAAATAAAGCATTGTTAAACCCAAAAGCAAAAATGTAATATATTGCAGCTTACCAATCATTAGATGTGGTGATTGTATCAGGTTTCTTTCCCTCTAATTTCCGCTGGTGATCTAGCCACTAACACACCTCCTGTATTAGAGTGCCCCCACTCTGGATGAATGAGCACAGGGGGCACATTTGGATAGCAGCATTGTCAGTCGGGGGGGAGGGGGGGGGGGGGCGCAAAATCCAGCGCACACTTTATAATCAGATACAGCAAACATTTTTTTTTTCCTTTTGGGATAAATGATTTACATAAATAAAAAAAAAATCATTATACACACCTCTGTCAGTGTTGAATGGTCCATCTCATCCAAATAATTGCAACAGAGCTTTTTTTGTTAACCTCCCTAGTGGTCTGATTACAGTTGTGTCCAAAATTATTCAACCCCCACTGAAATTGAGTGTTTTGGCCAGTTTGACATTGCTTTTGATCATTCAGTCATCTTGCTTACATTTACATTAAAGAGGCACTTGTAGGTCAGACAAATATAACATAACAGTTATAATGAAATAACCACAAATGTCTTTTCTGTGCTCACAGCATTATCAGTTTTATTCAACCCCCAAGTGACATTCAATCTTAGTACTTAGTACAGCATCCTTTTACAGTTATAACAGCTTTTAAACGTGAAGCATAGCTTGACACAAGTGTCTTGCAGCGATCTACGGGTATCTTCGCCCATTCTTCATGGGCAAAGGCCTCCAGTTCAGTCACATTCTTAGGCTTGCGCACTGCAACTGCTTTCTTTAAGTCCCACCAGAGGTTCTCAATCGGATTTAAGTCTGGTGACTGCGATGGCCACTCCAAAATGTTCCAGCCTTTCCTCTGCAACCATGCTCTAGTGGACTTGGAGGTATGCTTGGGATCATTGTCCTGTTGAAAGGTCCAACGTCTCCCAAGCCTCAGGTGTGTGACGGACTGCATCACGTTTCCATCCAATATCTCCTGGTACTGAAGAGAATTCATGGTACCTTGCACACGCTGAAGCTTCCCTGTACCTGCAGAAGCAAAACAGCCCCAAAGCATGATTGACCCTCCACCATGCTTCACAGTAGGCAAGGTGTTCTTTTCATCATAGGCCTTGTTCTTCCTCCTCCAAACATAGCGTTGATCCATGGGCCCAAACAGTTCTAATTTTGTTTCATCAGTCCACAGAACACTATCCCACAACTTTTGTGGTTTGTCCACATGGCTTTTGGCATACTGCAGTCGACTCTTCTTATTCTTTGGAGACAGCAAGGGGGTACGCCTGGGAGTTCTGGCACGGAGGCCTTCATTACGCAGTGTGCGTCTTATTGTCTGGGCTGAAACTTCTGTACCCACATCTGACAAATCTTTTCTCAGTTCCTCAGCAGTCACACGGGGACTTCTCTCCACTCTACGCTTCAGGTAGCGCACAGCAGTCGAAGTCAGCATCTTCTTTCTGCCACGACCAGGTAGCGTTTCAACAGTGCCCTTTGCCTTGAATTTGCGAATGATGCTTCCTAAGGTGTCTCTTGGTATGTTTAACATCTTTGCAATCTTCTTATAGCCATTGCCCTTCCTGTGAAGAGAAATCACCTCTTCTCTTGTCTTCCTGGACCATTCTCTTGCCTTCACCATGTTTGTAACCACACCAGTAAATGTCTAGAAGGAGCTGAGTATCACAGTCATTTTAAAGCTGCCTAATTGGTGCTTATTATGCTTGATTGCTGCTCGGTGACATCCACAGGTGTTTTCAATACCTGATGGAAAGCACCTGTATGAACCTCTGTTCTTCAGAGTGGTAGTCTTTAAGGGGTTGAATAATTGTGGCAATGAAGAAACCACATAAGAACCATTTACTACTGTATTACATAAACAATTGATGTCATTTTAGTTGCATTTGGGTAGTTACAACGTCCTTGTAGGATTTGATTCTGAATACAATTCCAAATGTACACTATAGTCCCTAAACCCCTTTACAGCATTGGGGGTTGAATAATTTTGGACACAACTGTATGTCAGTATTTCTGTGCTCAAAGTGGTACATTTTTTTGCATGGAAATATGTTGTTTTTTATTGTAGACCTCTAATTCTTAGGAATAACTCACTGAAATCTGTCCGAACAAGAGTCTAGTAAACATCCCGGGTATGATAAAATTTGAAACACGAAATCATAAATTATAATTTAATAAATAATCATAAAAAATAATATAATAATAATAAGTTTAATTCAATAATATAATCAAACCAAAAACACTGAAATTTGAAATATAGCGCCAAGTTCGCACATCATTGAGCTTAGTCGCAAAATCGTTTTCAGTGTCTGATGATGAATTTCCCCACAAATCATTATCACTCAATTCTGCAAGTGGTTCTGATTTACTATCGCTGTTCTCTAGCTGGTCTAAAACCGCTTTTGACCTAAAGGGACACTTTTTGGACGCCATGGACATTTCTCAGTTTCCAGGCAGAAAGAACAGTAAAAATGCAGGCAGGGCACAGGACAAAGCACTAGGGACAAATGTATGTGACATGGTTTGATACAGTAATGTTATACTATGTGATTTTAGTGTATTTAGTGAATATCACTTTTTGATATTTTTAAATTTCCCACCAGTTCCGTCCCCTGTACGTCCTGACGTCGCAGGGAAAAGAACCCAAAAGACAGATGCCGGCATCGGCCAGAGGACATTGCCGGGGATGCTGCAGGGGGGACATCGCGGGAGCGCTGGACAAGGTAAGTGCAGAAGGGATCCTGGAGCAATGCTGCAGGGTATGCCCGAATGTAGCTCGGGGTTACCGCTTGTGGTGCTGAAACTTTACCCCGAGCTACACTCAGGAATACCGCCAGGGAGGTTAAAAAAAACAACAGACTTACTAGGTGGATCACCAGATGAAAATAGAAAGAAGACTAAGAAAAGGAAATGAATTCAGCTATCGCATCTAAGAACTAGTAGGCTGCAATATAATAAATGTTTGATTTGGGGTAATACTGCTATAAGAATGCATACTTGAACAGAATTTTCTTTTCAAAACAGGGTTTGGTACCACTTTAAAAAGAGACCCCACCACGAACTTAAAATAGTAAATAAAAGAGCAGAAAAATCAAGTATTTTACAAGCTTACTTGTTTCAATAAACATTTTTTTATTCGATACAGAGCACCTTTGAACTTGACAGAAAATGTGAGGTCTCCTCACGAAGGGTCAGATGACTAGTGCAGCTCCCTCTTTCCATGCATTTCATAGCCCTCTCCATAACTAAATCTTGTGAAGCACCAATGAAAAACAAACAATCCAATGATTCACACTACTGGTGGGTGCCAGAATTCAAAACGCTCATCCAGGCTTACTTTAGAACAGGGGTCTCCAAATTTTTCACTTCGAGGGCCACACTGTATATTTTACACATATCCCACAAGGCGGAAAAAGCATTTAAATAAATCTGAAGCAGCGGTATAGAACAAAATTTACCAGGCTGCTGGCAGTAGGGCTGGATGGTGCACCTGTATCCTCCATCCGCATTAAAAGCTGTAGCTTCATGTAGCAGGTTAAACTCCCAGTGTGCATTACACCTAGTACACACAATCAGAATATCAGACAAAAAAAAAAAGGTTTTGGAGCAATTGATAATCTGATCATTAGTACACAGCTCTTGAGAGCCACTCACAACAGTTCATCCAAAAGGAAAAGCATGAACATTTTTCTTGTAAGATAGCAGAACAAACGATTTTCATTTAATCAGTATAGTACTCATCCATAAATTAAAAAAAATGAGTGACTAAGGCCGTGCATGTTCAGAAACAAAAGGATACACATTATGTCATCATGGGAAGTTGTATTCTGTCTAATGAGAATTTTTGTAACTCTAGTAACCTATTAATTTTCATATGAGACTAGAATCAAGAAAAATAAAAAAAAAAGTGGACAACCATTTGTCCGATAATTTCATTGTGTGTACCAGGCATTAAGGACTTACATCTGTGTCCCCATCAGAGCTCACACACACACACACACACACACGTGTCCCCATCAGAGCAACACCCCCCACACACATTTGTGTCTCCATCAGAGCCCCCTCTCACACACACACATCAGAGCAACACCCCCCGCACACATTTGTGTCCCCATCAGAGCCCCCTCTCCCACACGTGTCCCCATCAGAGCAACACCCCCCGCACACATTTGTGCCCCCATCAGAGCCCCCTCTCACACACGTGTCCCCATCAGAGCAACACCCCCCGCACACATTTGTGTCCCCATCAGAGCCCCCTCTCACACACACGTGTCCCCATCAGAGCAACACCCCCCGCACACATTTGTGCCCCCATCAGAGCAACACCCCCCGCACACATTTGTGTCCCCATCAGAGCCCCCTCTCTCACACACACACACACACACGTGTCCCCATCAGAGCAACACCCCCCCACACACATTTGTGTCCCCATCAGAGCTCCCTCTCACACACACACACACACACACACACGTGTCCCCATCAGAGCAATACCCCCCGCACACATTTGTGTCCCCATCAGAGCCCCCTGTCACACACACGTGTCCCCATCAGAGCAACCCCCCCCGCACACATCTGTGCCCCCCTCAAAGAGCCCCCCCTCCCACACACACACACACACACGTGTCCCCATCACAGCAACACCCCCCCCACACACACATTTGTGTCCCCCCCCACTTTTGTGTCACCAGTGACCCCCATACACATACATTTGTGTCCCCATCAGAGGGCCCCCCACAACTGTGTCCTCATCACAGCCATCAACCCCCCCCCCCCTTCCTCGGAGCCGATCCATCCCCACCCCGCACATTTTTGTTTTCTCCCCATACACTAGTACTTTACCTCTGTACAGTGTGCCTTAAGGACCAGTTCACACCATAGAAATGCAGTCCAGATGTGTTCCGGGTGCGTTTTCACATGTGCGTTTTTGACGCATTTCAATGCATTTGTGACAAGTTCCTGTCCGTTTTATGCATTCAAGTTTATTTTTCCCCGTCTCTTTTTCTTCAAGTTAAATAGGGACATTTGCCTTTTAGAGCGTTAATTATGCGTTTTACCACGTTCCAGTACAGTTCTATGCAGAAACAATGCAGCATGTTCTACTTTTTTTTTTTCTGCAACTGAAATGCACTGGAACTGCCAATACTGATGTGAACTATGACATTGACAACCATATAACCTACTTTCTGTACGTTTTGGATGCACCAGAATGCGCCAAAAACAGACATGCAGAAACTCAACTGGACTGTTTCTATAGTGTGAACCGGCCCTAAGGCTAGGTTCCCATATGTGTGGGTGGTGCCGCTGCGGATCCGCACAAAAATCCATGCAGCCGCACCACCCACACAGAAGAATACGGACCCACGGTCGGGTGCCATTAGTTCTAATGGTACGCCGCCCACACTGGAAATCGCAACCAAACTGGGAACCAAGGTCCCGTGCAAGCTGTGTTTTCCAAAGAAGTGCAGGGACTTCTTCCCTGCGTGTCATGGGCACGGGAGTCCATTCAAATGAATGGGCTCTCATGCCTGCGCAAAACGTGGCTCGTACAACCGCATATATGTGAACTGGGGCTAAGGAACATTGATGTCAACAGTAGGGTAGAAACTGCACTGAAACATGTCACTGGTTGACGCCAGCAATCCTAGCAAGCAGCACATGGAGGCGCCTGCAGTTGTTGCGGGACCTACGCTGCATACTACCGGGATGGAGGCAAGTATGCATCACAGGTTCTGCAACCTGACACTGCTCCTGGGCGCCACCAACTTGGAAGTGATGTCAGCAGACATACGTCACACTCTAAAGTGTTCCCCTTCGCCCCTCTTCCAGCAGCCACATAGTAAGATATGTAGTGAGAAGAGGAGGAGCTACAGTGAGTCCAGCTGTGGGCTGGTAAAAGCATCATAGTGGGCCAGATGTGGTTCACAGACCATACTTTGGAGACTCCTGCCGCAGACTGACAGCCAAATCATTTGGCTATCCTTTGTGTGCAGCATTTCATTCTTTGATAACCCTCTTATCTGGGAATGGCTAATGACTGCTGTGCTGGCCCAGCTCCTCCTCTTCTCACTACATATCTATGTGGCTGCTGGAAGAGGAGTAAATGGGAACACTATAAAGTGTGGCATGCGTCGTCCAAGTTGGCGGCACCCAGGAGCAGTGTCAGTCCTATAGGATATCTATATGGAGGGGGGGGGGGGGGTTGTATAGGAATATCATGCAGACAATGCTTTCGCTATATCATTTATAGAAGAGTTTGTTGCAGTGATGTGAGGGCAGGACCTCATTAGGGGGCTGGACTGGAAATGATTTGTGTAGTCAAAGGGCCTCTATGTTGTCTCTGATATCTGAGGGACCCTCTGGACATAACAAACCTGGCCTTGGCTCCTGGAGGAGGAGGTGTGACATAGCAGGGACTACTAACACTGAGGGAGCCCACGTCAATGAACGAGGCTGCTGGAATGCAGTATCATCCCACACCTCCTCAGCAATGCTCACTCATAGCGGAGGAGGTCACCCGGGACACCACCCTCCTGTAGCCGGGCCTGCAGCCGCCACAACCTACCTGTGAGTGCACCGTCACAGCCGGTGCAACCAATACAGAGCGGAGCCAAATCCGTGTGTTCCGGAAGCTGTGCTGGGACCTGGTAACCCTGGAGCGCAGTCCGTGCCGCCCCGCCCTCCCGCCAATCAGTGAGCGCCGCACAAGCCGCCAATAGCCTATTACGGCTCAAGTGGCTCTGGCTCGACTTGGGCTGAGAGTCTGGCTGTGATTGGCTGGAAGGAGGGCCGCGGCAGTTAGGGGCGGGGTGTAGGGTGGTCGTGCTCTTTGTTTGGGAATGCTGGATGTTGGGAGAGATGAGAGAAGGATAGGTCACATCCGGGCAGAGACTTCCTGGGAGGAGGTAAGGGAGTGGCCAGACAAGTCTCTAGGACGGAAGCGTGTCTGTTACTGTCCATTGTTGATTTCTCATAGAATTGCTGACTTTGTTATTGTTTGGACATGGGAACAGAATCGTCAGCCTTGGTAGCTGTTCATCTAATGTAATGCAGCTGCTGAAGACTTGAAAGGCATAATCCACCTTGTGGGAAAAAAGTCTTAACAGGCTATGGAGCTTGAGGAAGTAATCAATGGGCGAGGAGTGCACTAACTACCCACTTGTGTTCTATCGAGAACTACCTCTGCCTCAGATGGCGATGGGACTTGTAGTCTTCAGTTAAAGTGATACCACACATACAATGTTTAATTGCCATCATCACGTCTGTTTATGTATGAAGATCATGCCACTGTGTTTCATTAAAAAAAAAAAACCGAGTTCCTTAACCACTTAAAGTGAAACAACACTGCATCTTAGCATCACAAACTGTAGGCAGGACAGAACACACGGAGCAGATGGCAAACACAAAGCTTTATTGAGACAAAATGACAGTCACTCAATGGGGGAATTGCAGGGAGGGTGACATTGCCAATAGGGGAACAGCAAGGAGAGGGTCAAAACACTTGCAGTCCAACCCCAAGGGGCAAAGGTAAAGTCTCTGCAGCAGATTGTAATCCAACAGGGGGTAGGGGGGCAGCTCAGGAACAGTTCAGCCAAAACGGGAAAGCATACAGTCACGGATCCGACAGGGTGCTGGTCTCCCAGAGGTAAGATAGTGTGACACAGGTACCTGTTGGAGTCCGGAGTAGGCGTGTGGTCTCTCCCTTAGCTGGGTCTCAGGCAGGCTCTCCTCCCTTTGGCTGGGGGTCTTAGACAGGCTGGTGTGTGCGGTCTCCCCCCTTTGCCTGGGGGTCTCAGGCAGGCTGGCGTGTGCGATCTCCCCCCCTTTGGCTGGGGGTCTTAGGCAGGCTGGCGTGTGCGGGTTCCCCCAGTATCCCTGGGGGTCTTTGGCAGAGTTAGCCACGAGGGTCCCGCCGCAGCTGGGATCCCTCGATGGCTGCGCAGCAGAAAGGATGACCGGGGAGCCCGGCATCAGCCTTCTTAAGCTGATGCAGGATGCTCTCTGGTCATCCTGGCAACTCTGGGCGGGCCTCGTCGCCTGGCAATGAAGCTTGCCCCCTGGACACGGGCCACACTCTCGTGAGCGCGACCTTTGTCCAGTGACGTATGCAAGCGCGGGAACTCTCCGTGCCCGTGCTGCGGATGACAGGACCGGGTGGCGTCAGTCTGACGCCGCGGTCCAGAACATCCCCGCAGGAGGTTTGCACCTCTTCGCGGAGAGGTGTGAACCTCGCTACCTTCTTTCCGGCCACGCCGGAGGAGGAAGATAGTGGCAGGGGTGGTGAAAGCTGCACCTCTTGTCCTGCGCGACAGGATGAGAGGTGGAGGGGGGCCACTTAGCAGAGAGGCAAGGGAGGAAGGTAACGCTGGATGACAGGAGATAACAGTGGGGGGTAAACTCATTGCTTGAATTTGGGAACATTTGGCAGGATGACATGGAGGAGGAAATACGTTGATTGAATTTGGGGACATTTGGCAGGATGACACGGAGGAAATACATTTAATTGAATTTGGGAACATTGGGCACAAGACAGTAAGGAATGCATTAAGGATGTACTTTATTTGGGCACAAGGAATTAATGATGGGATTAAGGTAGAAATTAATAATTGGCAGAGCACCTATATTGTGACACAAACGAAAAACACATTGTGTGTTGAACGCAAACATGTACAGTTAGGTCCATATATATTGTTCCTCTGGAACTCCCTACCACAGCATGTCCGGTCAGCCCCCACCCTGTCTGCCTTTAGGCGATCTTTGAAAACTCACTTCTTCAGGGAAGCCTACTCCACCTAAGAACTTTACTTGAATCACCTCCACCAGATCATCCCCCCACAGCTATCATCTTTTGTATCACCTCCCCCTTCCTTTAGATTGTAAGCTCCACGAGCAGGGCCCTCCTTTTCCTTCTGTACTGAAATGTATTGTAATTGTACTGTCTCTCTTATATTGTAAAGCGCTGCGCAAACTGTTGGCGCTATATAAATTCTGTATAATAATTTGGACATAGGTACAAGTTTAGTTTTTTTTCAAGTATTTACCAAAACATATTCAAGCTATAGTTATATAATGGATATGGGCTGAAAGTGCAGACTCTCGGGTTTAATTTGAGGGTATGTACCTTCCACATTCGACCCTTGCGGGTCACAGAGCTTTTATATATATCTCTCTCTGTTAGATGTCCTCCACTGCCTCCACCGACCATAATCCACCTCCAGGCAGTAAGTACCTCTCCAATTACTCCACTTTGCCAGGTAAACCTCTCCTCCACTGCCACCTCCGACCAAGATCCTCCTCCAGGCAGTAAATAATATCCAATACCCCTCACACAATGGACTCAGGCTCAGAGCGATTCATATAAAACGATAAAACAGACCTCCATAGTGCAACAACGTTTTATTAAGGTAATCCAATGCAACCCGTACTTCCGGGTTCGGACGCCATCTTGGGACTCCTGTATATACCCATAGTATATGGGAAACTGCTTGTCAAATCGTGAGGACATGTGAGTTTAATGTTCCACTGCATTGGATTACCTTAATAAAACGTTGTTGCACTATGGAGGTCTGTTTTATCGTTTTATATGAATCGCTCTGAGCCTGAGTCCATTGTGTGAGGGGTATTGGATATTATTTACTGCCTGGAGGAGGATCTTGGTCGGAGGTGGCAGTGGAGGAGAGGTTTACCTGGCAAAGTGGAGTAATTGGAGAGGTACTTACTGCCTGGAGGTGGATTATGGTCGGTGGAGGCAGTGGAGGACATCTAACAGAGAGAGATATATATAAAAGCTCTGTGACCCGCAAGGGTCGAATGTGGAAGGTACATGAGGGGGCATTTCTGCTATTGAGGGGAGTCACGTCAAGATTTACACGAAGAGCACTATTTGCAGCATGGAGTGACATTATTTTGAACACTTTGCCATTAATTTTCACAGTGTGGCATCACTATTTATTTTAATCATTGTATTTCACTTTCTGCACAGTTTAAGAGATATAAGTTTTCACTATATCACCAGGGATATATATTCGTTATGTGTATGAAGATATTGCACTAGTTTTATATAATATTTATTATTTGTATTATTGAGAGATATGATTTGTGTATTTCACTAGGGAATTATAAGTTGAGCGCTTCACCACTTATATGATTTTATATGGTAGTCAATGTCATAGTTCAGATCAGTGCTTGCAGTTCCAGTGTGTTCCAGTTGCTGAAAAAAGTAGAACAGGCTGCATTTTTTTTCTGCACAGAACTGTGCTGGAACGCGGTAAAACACATCAAAAACACTGGAACGCACCGAAACACACTGGAATGCAAATGTCCCTATTTAAATTGAAGAAAAGGGGGCAAAATGAACTAGAATGCATAAAAATGCACTGGAACGCATAAAAAACACACTGCAATGCGTCAAAAACGTGCATGACAAATCGCATCTGGACTGCGTTTCCATAGTATGAACTGGCCCTGAAACAAGTAAATCTGATATACTTTCCTATCTACATACTAATACTAGCAGCATAGGGAATACAAATAGTCAATGTTGATTGAGAGATTGAAGTTCCGCTTCAAGGACCAGGCCTTTTTCTGACACTCTTTAAGTAAAAAAATAGTTATTTTTGCTAGAAAAATTCTTAGAATACCCAAATATTATATATATATTTTTTAAGCAGAGGTGCTAGAATGGCAGTCATTGCATGTATGTCACATGGTTTTTGCGCAGCAATTTTTCAAATGCAATTTTTTGGGAAAAAATACACTTTAATGAATTAAGAAAAAACAAAGCACTATATATACCCCAGTTTTTTGGTAAAATATGAAATGATGATGATGTTATGCAGAGTAAAGAGATACCTAACATGTCATGCTTTAAAATTGCATAAGCTCATGGAATGGTGCCAAACTACGGTACTTAAAAATCTCTATCAGCAACGTTTTAAAAATTTCTACAGAATATCTGTTTAGAGTAACAGAGGAGGTCTAGTGCTTTATTGCTCTCAAAATGACATTCGCAGCGATAACTCACATGTGTGTTGCGAACACCATTTACATATGTGGGCCTGACCTACTTATGCGTTCACCACTTCGCGTGAGCATGGGGGGATGGGCGTATTTTTAAAAAAGTTATTTATTTTATTACATTTTTAATTTTTTTTAATCACTTTTATTGCTATCACAAGGAATGTTTATATAGCGTGACAGGTCCTCTTTATAGAGAGATCTGGGGTCTATAAGAATCCAAATATCCGCTCTACCTTTAAAAGCAAAAGATTAAAAAAACATTTTTTTTTTCTTTCACTTTAAAAAAAGAAATGGCATTGTTGACATGGCACCGGATCCAGAAATGACACCATGACATTACTCTGATTCTCCTAGGCCATAGAGATGAGTGGAGGCCACCTTGCCTTCACTCATCTCTATGCCCTGCCGCCACCAGAACTGGATTGGTTCCTGGAGCTACCGGTCATCCAGGAGGGATGGATGAACCCTCCCACTGCTTCTAAAAGTGATTCAGCGGCTAATCCACCGCTCTGAACACTTTTAATAGAAAGTCTGGTGCCTGGGGGAAGAATTAATACTGGGGCTATGGCATCTACCTGCAGCCATAACCCCAGTCAGGGGCGGACTGACAACTCATGGGGCCCCCGGGCAATAGGGGATCATGGGGCCCCTGTGTCCTTGCCCAAGCTCAAAAAAGCCTATGAAAAAGGTACCAGGGGCATCTCATGGGGCCCCCTACTGACCCCGGGCCCTCGGGCAGTGCCCGAGTTTCCAAATGGTCAGTCCGCCCCTGACCCCATTATTAAACAAGTAATAACGTATTTTCCAAGTTAGGCGGTCGACAAGTGGTGTTCAGTGGTCACATGACATTTTCCAGATCTTTCCTGTCCTAAGGGAAAGTTCTGGGGGAGGAATTTCCAGTACTCTGTTGATGTGTGCTCCATAGATCAAATAGTAGTCCATAGATCCAAAAATGTCTAAACTTTGAATCTGTGTCAGCACAGCGCTGATTGGTGCTGTGCCGGTCATATGACATAAAAGTGGTACTTCACTCTAAATGAGAGGTTTGGATTTATAAACTCTTCCCCCCTCTTCTATTTTTGGCACAATTCTTTTATCGGGGAAGGGGGGTAGGGGGGGGGCGTAGCAGTTACCTGGTTTGTACAGGTACCAAATCCCACTTTCAGTCATCACGTTGGATACACCGGAAGTTCTCTCCCCCCCCCCATTCATGCCCACAACCTTCTTGGACATGTCACAGGTCCCAGAAGGCTGTGGGAGCATTCACAAAACCCAGTGCGGCTTGCGCATGCAAAGCCAGCTGTGAAGTCTCAAGGAATCACAGCCCACTTCCCACAATAAGATGCTGGCACCAGGGAACCGAAGACTGGCATAGAACTGGCCAAGGTGAGGACGACACTGGATTAATGGACAGGTGCGTGTCCTTCTATTAAAAGTCAGCAGCTACAGTATTTGTATTTCCACTTTTTTTCAATATGAAGCACATAAAAAATACTAACGAAACAAAAACAAAACAAAAGTTTACATATTAATCATTAATAACATAAAAAAAACCAGCAGGAAAATAAAAATTGAATAGAGGAGAATAAGAAGTTAATTAGGACTGATTAGAGTAAACTAAGGGTTAATAAGTGGTTACAGAGGGGAACATTTTATTTAAAGAATAAAAACAAACTTTTTATACTTGTCACATTGCTTTAACTGAGGTCTTCTGTGAGTTAAAGTTCATCCCCTTGATCTGAAGATGAATGAACAGAATGATACAAAAGTAACAATATGTTACATTGTGTCTTTCTATATTCCCATCTGTGCAGTGTTGTTTGTAAATACTGTCAGAAGCTGACAACCATCTCTATGTACAGAACAATGCTGGCTTTTATAATGTCCAAAGAGTGCACTGTTAGGGCTCATGTACACGGGGCATGTGGAAAACTCTTCTGAATGATGGAAACTGACTGCTGGAAAACGTAGGTTAAAAACCATCAGTTTAGATGTGTTTGCATACCACGTTCATGCTCGTTTAGACACGTTTATGCACGTTTGCGTTCAGAAGTGTTTTTAAAAGATAACCTCAGGAGACCCTCCCAAATGCCCAGAATGCACTGAAAAATAGTAAATAATTAACTATTTCAGACATTTTGAGAGAAATAGAGAGAGCAGAAGCAGAGAGAGCAGTATGTGTTCAGATGACCTGTCTTTTCTGGTTGTATTCACTATGGATCCTATCATGAGCATAATGCAGCATGTTCTACCATTTTTTCCTTCACGTGAAACCTGGAACTGACTGCGCTGGTGTACTGGGTCCATTTGAATACATGGAAAACGCTTTGCATGCATTTTTGATGATGAAAAAAGGCTCTGGACAACATCTGGATATGAAACAGTAAAAAAAACGCTTCTAAACGCAAATGCTTATAAATGTGGTTGACTGCATTTACAAGCGTTTACACACTTTTACAAGCGTTTGGTGTTTGAAGAGCCGGTAAAATCTATTCCTTAACGCAAGCTTGGTTAGTTAAAAATAACGACTGTAAACTCAACTGCCTGTAAGCAACTGTAAATGACTATGTGTACATGGACACATAGGAAAACATTAGGGAGAGTTCAGGGGCTGCTGAAAAAAATGCTGAACAGCTCTTGAACGTCAGGGTACATGAGCCCTTAATCACAAGCTGATAGTTGCAGTTGCAGCCATCAGCTTGTGCAGGTCTTCTGTCTTGAAAGTGAAAGTGATGCTGCTACTTTATAGCCAACAGCATGAGTCACTTCTGACAGGTTTTCCTGCCACCAAACCAGAAAAAGGTGGTGGGCAAAGCTGTGATTCATATCCTCAGCTCTGCATATTCATGTACTGTGAGGAGGGGAATGTGCCTTCCCTGTAATCAGGGCTAAGAGCGCTCATCACTGAGATCTGCTCTGTGAGACTTCACATTCCTGCCCCCTGCTGCTGGAGCTGAGAAAAAAATCCTTTGATCTGTGTGGTTTTTAACGATCTACATAAAAAGGGCTGAAATAAACAGGTACAACTTATGTAGGTGGATTCTTTCAATCACTTTAGGTATAGCATTTATTGGGTCAGGCTTGGACTAACGTAAGTATAAATGTGCCATATCAGTGGGACCATTGTGGAGACAGAAGCAGGGGCGGACTGACAACTCATGGGGCCCCCGGGCAATAGGGGATCATGGGGCCCCTGTGTCCTTGCCCAAACTCAAAAAAGCCTATGAAAAAGGTACTAGGGGCATCTCATGGGGCCCCCTACTGATCCTGGGCCCTCGGGCAGTGCCCACGTTTCCAAATGGTCAGTCCGCCCCTGGGCAGAAGTCACTACTACTACAGGGATTGCCAGGGATGAGCTAAAGCTTATTCATGCATGAATCCGATCCTGCATGGGCAGCCAATCATAGGTGGTGGAGGCAACCCCTGCCCCACATCAACTTATTTCAGGTCAGTGCTGTGCAATGTAAGCCACCGCATCGTACCACCAACATGGTGATAAAACCTTATGAAGATTCATTAAAATTTGGGATACGCAGTTGCCAATGCATTGGCCTTCCTACTGCACACTTCTCACTGCATTCTAATGTAGTTGCTGGTGTAAACAGGGCCCCAAGACAAGGAACATTCTACTTCAAAGCCAATAAATTTATGTGTGTATGCATATACATATTGATATTTGTACATGATTTAACCACTTGCCTACTGGGCACTTATAACCCCTTCCTGCCCAGGTCAATTTTCAGTTTTTAGCACTCTCACACTTTGAATGACAATTGCGCGATCATGCAACATTGTACACATATGAAATTTTTATCATTTTTTTCACACAAATAGTATAAAAATTATTTAAAACAGCTCTCCCCAACACCCTATTCATATACTTATATCATAGATATACAGACCATCACTGTATTCAAATGCAAAAATTACTAAAGTTCAAAAAGTGCAAAACAAACAAAATACTATGTGCAAAAACAAAACCATGTTAGGTGTTTTATATATCCAACCAATATTACCATATTCCAATATATCTAACAATTATAGAATGCATCCCATCTTGAAACATGAACATAAATGTGCTAATTAATACAAGAAAAATATATAACAATGATTACTATATGTGCAAAAGAAAACAAAATATATATAACAATAATTATATGTGCACCAAACCAATATATCTACATCCAGTGGCGTCTCGAGGCAGGTGCAGGGGGTGCGGTCTGCATCGGGTGACACCGACTGCATGGAGTGACACCGGACCCGCTCCACAAAAAGGTAATTTGTAAACAGGGGCGGTGCCCGAGGGCCCGGGGTCAGTAGGGGGCCCCATGAGATGGCCCTGGTACCTTTTTCATAGGCTTTTTTGAGTTTGGGCAAGTACTCAGGGGCCCCATGATCCCCTATTGCCCGGGGGCCCCAAGAGTTGTCAGTCCGCCCCTGGTTGTAAAGCAAGCTGACGATCCCCGCAGGATGGATCGGATCCATCCTGCGAGGATTGTCGGCTTTCTTTACAACTTACCTTTTCTTGGAGCGGGTCCGGTGTCACCCAATATAGGTTGCATGCCGATGATCCATTATGCTCAATCCGCATATCTGATCCATTCTGCGGGGATTGTCGGAGGTGTCACCAAGTGTTACCGCACCGGGTGACACCAACCCTAGGGACGCCTCTATCTAAATCTTAATAGTCCATAATATCACGTGATAAAGGAGGAAAAAAAAGGTCCTTCAATTCATATTTACATATATATATATATTATATATATATATATTTTATTCTTGTGTATTCTGAAACACCACCACACAGTGCTTATCCACCACCAAACAAATTGGATAAACTCACCAGAGCTCCAGGCTGATCAAATTATAAACCAGAGATGTCAATGACTCCTACAACTTCTTAGCTGGACAATCCTCATTAATATACATGGAACCATATGGAATAAAAAGAAGAGGGAACTCCATAGCGTAAAACCATTAAAATTCTTCATTCTATTTAACCACTTGCCTACTGGGCACTTATACCCCCTTCCTGCCCAGGCCAATTTCCAGCTTTCAGTGCTGTCGCACTTTGAATGACAGTTGCGTGGTCATGCAACACTGTACCCGTATGAAATTTTTATGATTTTTTTTCACAGAAATAGAGCTTTCTTTTGGTGGTATTTAATAGCCACTGGGTGTTTTTTTTTTGTTATATAAACAAAAAAAGAGCCAAACATTTGGAAAAAAAGGTTTTCTTTGTTTCTATTATAAAATTTAGCAAACAGGTAATTTTTCTCCTTCACTGATGTGTGTTGATGAGGCTGCACTGATAGGCAGCACTGATGGGCACTGATGAGGTGGCATGGATAGGCAGCACTGATAGGCTGCACTGATGAGGAGGCACTGATGATGCTGCACTGATATGCAGCAATTATGGGAACTGATGGGCACTGATAGGCAGCACTGATGGGCGGCGCTGACTGACGGCACTGACTGAGCTTTGATGGGCGGCACTGATGGGTGCAACTGCTGGGGGGCACTGATGGGTGGCACCGTTGGGCACTGGTTGGTGGCATTGCTGGGTGGCACTGCAGGACACTGATCATCAGGGCACTGATGATCAGTGCCGATCTGCTCTGTGACAGCTGCCGGTTATCCGTAGTACTTTCCTCATGCTGTGACAGCGTGAGGAAAGTGCTGCTGATATCCGGAAACTTTATTTACTCCATGATCTGCTGTGTCATTGGACACAGCTGATCACATGGTAAAAGGCTGCTGTGATTGGCCTTTTGCCTCTTCACGTGATCAGCAGTGTCATGGAGATTGCCTGGTGAATGCCCTTGGGGGCGCGTGGGAGGGCGTGTTTTGGGAGGACATCATATGATGCCCTGTCAGAACTGGGTAACCACGCTGTAGCCATCATTCAGCTACTTCTCAGTTACCAAGTGGTTAACTACAAATTTTTCTGGTTTGATTTTATGGATCTGAAAGCAGTGCAAGATTACTGATCTTAGATACTGAAAGCAACTTTATAACGCATTTGGGACACTATTCTGGCAGTATAGGCACAGGAGAAAGTCCTGCACTTAAAGAGGAACTACACCCTCCTATCCTTTACAGCCAAGGAAGCTGCCATCTTATCCTCTGTTTGATCTGCAGTTGCCAGGGTGCTGCATATGTGACTAGATATGACACCAGCCATTTAAGGGCTTGAAAGTTCAGCTGACAATAAACATTGTCAGCTCCAAGGATCAGAGCCCTCCTAACCCTCTTGTATTGAACTGTATTGTTGCTGTATTGTCTCCCTTTATATTGTAAAGCGCTGAGCAAACTGTTGGCGCTATATAAATCCTGTATAATAATAACATAAACAAACTGGTAACTGTAACAGTTATTCACAGCATGCCATGAATGTAAGTTTGGGAAAACGGTTAACTCAGTGTGTTTATCTCTGTCTTAAGGCCTTGTTCACACCATGGTGCAGAGACATCAGTTTTCCTGCATGCGTTCTGCAGGGACACAAAAAATAATTATTCTATGTCCCCTGTTCACATCACAACACTAGTATCATGTGCAGATTTTTTCTGCGCAGGAATCTGCAACGTGTACTGTATATAACTCACTGAAATGCGCATGAAAACTAATGTAAACTTTTGTCTCTGCAAGTGAAATGTGCACGTTTTTTCCATCCATTTTTCTGCAGTTATGGTTTGAACAAGTCATAATTCATGAAAGCCTTGCAACAGTTCCATTAGCAGTTCCAACACATGACAGATTCAGGTCGTTCTTAATTTCGCAACTTTCACAATGTGCTGCTAAGACTGCAAACGTGCAGGAAAATTATACTCATGTCTCTGCAAGTGAAATCTGCATGAACGTTTTAGGCGCATTTTAACTGCATTTTATTTACATGCCTTACCATTATATAGAACTATATAGAATGTGCATTTTGATGAAAGTGCATCAGAGATGCAGCAAACAGGACTTTTATCAATGCACCACATCTAAACTGCATTCTGGACTCTCTGACCTGGTCCCATGGCTTTTGGGAGGAACAAAAAGATTGCTGTTTCTTCTTGTGATCCTGTGGGAGAAGTCTTGACTTGCCTCCAGTGACCCTCTTAATTGCATCCTATGTTGTCTGCTCCAATAGAACCTTATCAGCACAGAGGGCCATACATAGGCTTTGCTTGAAGACAATATCTGCTGACCAGTGTTTGAGCCAGAGTGCTAGACAACCCATGACTGGACCAGATTCACTGAAATCAGAGGCTATCTTCAATTCCTCAAAGGACTTAAAAATCAAGTTTCTGGGGACACCTGAATTCAGAGCAGCTTCATTCATTCAGGACTTCATGACCGGTCTTCAAGCTGCCCCTGAATATGTATAAACCCTTTTAAGATCCAAATTACAGCACCTATCCTCTAGATTAAGTCCCTGAAGGCAACAGTCATCTAAAAGCAAGAGGTACAACTTGGCAAATCTGTTATACCAGTTGGGTTTTCTATCAGGTTTCACCCATTTCTCTTCCAACAACTCCTTTTAGGGAAAAAAACACTTCCTGTGCATCAGAGGTAGATCCACATCCTCCTCCTTCCAGCAAATAGCTTACTTGATGGTTGTCACACAAGGAGGGATAACAGCTAAATTAAAATTTAATGATTCCAGATCTTCTTCCTCCACGCTTATCATGAAGTGACCTCTCTTGTACACAATATGGTTCCTTATCATTCCTTTTTGCCTCTCTGCAAACATAATCTTGTATACTCTTCTTCACCGCTTGTTTGATGAACAATTTCCAAACCTTAGGACTAACAGAAACTTACTGGTTATTGGTTGGGTGATACCTGTGTGGGCAGAGGAACTGGAAAGAAGATAAGCTTCTGGATGTTATTGAGGTGACTTGTAATGCCTATGAAGCTTTCAAGAGGAGGAATGTTGGTGGCTGTAGTGAGTAGAAGGAAAATGCAGGGAGTTCTGACACTTGGCCATGGACTCCTTGCTGTTTGGCTCTGGGCTTTTCACCCTAGCAAGGAAAGTGGCAACTCAGTGAGCTATGCTGGTTTGAGAACTCAATCATGTCACAAAAAAATACTTCTTATATTGTCTGGGAGAACTTAGGACGAACCTGCAAAAGTGCAGATAGTGAGAAATGCAACCAGATGACTCCTCAGCCCTACAAACCACCAGTCATTTAGACTGGGCAATACCAGCACTTACAAACCAGAAAACATGCAAAGCTTTATATATAAAATAATCAAATAATATGTATGTGTAAAAAATGATTTGAAATACTAGATATATAGTATATATACTGTATATATTCCAATATACACAAAATTGAAAATCCTGGGGAGTAGATCTTCTGCGCAAAAACCATAAGAAGTCAAGCAGTGCTAATATAATACATTAATAACTCAATCAGTCAAAGCGTCACAGCCATAAGACTCCACTTAAAATATAAAATTGGTACTGCTGCAAGTTAACACCATCTGATACAAAGATCCCAAAGCATCTCCCAGCTTGCACAATGACATCACATATCTTAACTCCTCCCACGTGGAGTAAATAAATTGTAAGATTAAATACCAAGATAGCCGTGGAGCCTACATTGCTGATGTCACGCCGCCGCTACCGAGGAGCGGCGGCCATCTTGGTATTTGATTCTACAATTTATTTACTCCACGTGGATGTTTTCTTACTACTGTGATTTAAACTCATCAATAAATACTGCACTATATAAGCACTTTCTGGCTCCTGTGGTTGAGCTGATTCCCCCCAGGATTAGATGACACCTGCCCCAACTGACGGATGGAGGGAGCTGCAGGAGTAAATCCGGAGCTGTCATTATACTCCCAGATGTGTGATATAAACAGATGCGCTGATTTACTTGCAGTCTGGTGAGTGTACATCCATCCGAGGCGGTGGATTCTCTTCATCAATAACCGCCTGTTTGCACTTGCACACTTGGATAAAGGACATTAGCAGTTTTCACTGTCTGCTGTATAATATTTGTGGCCGTCACAGACTCTTAGTGATTTATTTGATTTCACTATTCATGCACTTGTTTGCACTTTATACATTTGAGCATGATATAAGATATTTATGTTTCATGAGTTTACAGCGCTGCGCGTTTATGATATACGTTTACATTGGGACAGTTACCGATACCTTAAGTGCTAGCAGCTATTTCATTTATCTGTAATTCATTTATTTACATAATTTTACATATAATTTTTTAGAACTTGCTTTTATACTCTCCTTTTATGTGAATTTATGAATATATAAATTATTACCTATACCCTACAGTACTAACGACTACTAGGTATAACACTAACTATAAGATCTCATTATATGCGCTCGCTTATATTTCTTTTTATAGCTGTGATGTTTGGATTGGTTGATTTATTAATTACAAGGTTGTTAAGGATGGAACAGGGACGGACTGACCATTCGAGTACTCGGGCACTGCCCGAGGGCCCAGGGTCAGTAGGGGGCCCCATGAGATGCCCCTGGTACCTTTCATAGGCTTTTTCATGGGCTTTTTTGGGTGTGGGCAAGGACATAGGGGCCCCATGATCCCCTATTGCCCGGGGGCCCCATGAGTTGTCAGTCTGCCCCTGGGATGGAAGTCTCCCTCTTGTTGCAGCATAAGGTTATGAATGGAAAAAGGGTTTTGTAATGCAGCATTTCAACACTGACTCATAAAAATATTTAAAAAAAAGGGTAAATGAATTTTTTTCTCATAGGTGGCACACCAAAATATTTACTAGTATCGTGTTTAGCTTTTTCACTGCTGTGAAACAGCTTACATTTTGCACCTCAAATAGATAAAGCAAGGAGGTTTATACAGCATGTTATGGGTATATTATATGTGTATGTTTTTAAAAGGTATCTTGTTTATTTCTTTATTCTTTTTAAGTGAATTTAAAAAAAAAAAAAATCTTTTTTACCTTTATTAGTGGGCTGTGCAGAATTCCAGCATAATAACATTTTTTTTCAGGATTCACGTAATGCCAACAGTTTGCATGACGCTTTACAATATAAGGAAGAAACTAGAGTTACAATAGCAGAGGGTTAAGAGGGCCCTGCTTGTGCGAGTTTCCAATAGGGAATATATTCTTTACAAATCCTTATGCTCTCTGTGGATCAGATGATCATATTTTTTGGGGCCAAATTTCACCTTATACTGCAGCAGCTTGGTTACCTACACGTCGCAATTCCAATGGTGGCAACAAGTTCACTTTATATAGTGATAATCATGTCTTTAGCTAATCAGAATTGGGGGTTGGTCTGGGAATTGTGGGGGAACACTTACCTCTCTTTTTGAATGCCAAAGAGGACACAAGTACTGATAACGATATGAGAAAAGAGGGGTCCTTGAGTCATGATTCGCTGCCTTAACATTTAACATGTATAATATGTGCTTGTGCACAAATTACTTATATGTGAAAGCCATGTTACATGTGTGGCTTTTTTAGTTTACTTTTATTTAATTGTTGTATTTTATATTTTGAACTGTTACTTTTGTATTTAAAAGCAATAAATCGTGTTTTTTCATGTATTTTGTTTTTTTTTATGTTTAGGTGTAAAATAATAAATTTTTTCAGCATTTTAGCCATGCAAATATAAAAAATTGCCCACAAATATTTTACATTGATCCCTTTACAGCCAGCAGATGGTGAGTGTGAGTCAGAGTAGTCAGGGAGAAAAAGCTAGAGAACAACCAAAATTCAGTCAGCTATGTTCTCTGGTGTCACCAGTGTTACCCAGTTCTCTAAATGACAGTTATGTGTGATGAATTTCATCACAGCAAACTATCAAAAAATGGTTGGTCAATATGAAAACACTTTTAAACATACAGCAGGAATCCTGGGACCTGTTTCCTGAACATACTGCTGCCCAGAGTTCTAAGCAGCTGCCAACATTCATATAAAGTACACATACTGTATCCTGCCAGCAAAACATCCTAACTTTTTTCTTGCCAGATGCATACTTACCTAAATACAAGGGTTGCAGCCTACTGCAAAGTTTACATCCCATGTTTTTCTGCTGGCCACTCCTAGGCAGTGGATCCTTAAACACTTATAGGACCATATTCTGAGTGTCTCCTGCTTTGGTGAGAAATACTTCAGCGCTTGATAAAGATGATTTCCAAGTTGATCTCTTTTACTTGTTTATTCAAAACCAATGAAAAAAACCTTTACATAAAAGTCCTTTTAGATAAAGATAATGTACTTCAGAGTTGGATCTTTAAATGCAAACTACAGTTACAAATTTAAAAAAAAAGGTTATAATGGCCTAAGGCAGACTTTTCAGAACATTGTAAAAAGTTAACCAACCAGGAGGCCTAAACCTTCCTCATATTTTTGCTAGTGAGGTTAAAGTTAATGTAAAGTAAACTCTTCCTTCGGCCCCTCCACATATAGTAATAGCCAAAATTATTGGAACCCCCTGCATTTCTGTCAGATAATGAACCACTTTGCCCAGTAAATTGTTGCAATTACAAATGTTCAGGCATTCTCGTGTTTATTTCTTTTGTTTTAGTATAATACAAAATAGTGGTGAAAAAAAAGCCAAATCTAACACATTCCACGCAAAACTCCAAAAATAGACTGGTCAAAATTATTGGCACCCTCAATTTAATATTTGGTATCACACCCCTTGGAAATAATAACTGAAATCAATCTCTTCTTGTAACCATTAATGAGTTTTTTTACACCTCTCTACTGGAATTTTGGACCACTCTTCTTTTGCCAACTGCTCCGGGTCTATTAGATTAGAATAGTTACTGTTCCCAACTGCTGTTTTGAGATCTCTCCACAGATGCTCTATGGGTCTGAGATCTGGACTTATTGCTGGCCAGTTCAGTACTCTCCAGCGCTTTGTCTTAAACCATTTCTGGATGCTTTTTGATGTGTGCTTTGGGTCATTTTCCTGCTGTAAGACCCATGACCTCTGACGGAGACCCAGCTTTCTGACACTGGGCCCTACATTGCACCCCAGAATTCTTTGGTAGTCTTCAGATTTCATAATGCCATACACACAGTCAAGACATCCAGTGCCTGAAGCAGCAAAGCAACCCCAAAACATCAGTGAACCTCCACCATGTTTGATTGTAGGGACTGTATTCTTTTCTTTAAAGGCCTCATTGCTTTTTCTGAAAACAGTAGAATTATGGGCTTTACCAAAAAGCTGTAATTTTGTTTCATCATTCCACAGCACATTCTCCCAAAAGGATTTTGGCTACCTCAGGTAAGTTTTGGCAAACTCCAATCTGGATTTTTAATGTTTCTGTGTCAGCAGTGGCATCCTCCTGGGTCTCCTACCATAGTGTCTCTTTTCATTCATTGCGATGTATAGTGTGAGCTGACACAGTTGTAACCTGTGCCTGAAGGTCAGCATGAATTTGTCTGGAAGTTGATTGACATTCTTTATCCACCATTCGAACAATCCTTCATTGCAAACTTTGATCAAGTTTTTCTCTTACATCAGCGTCCAGGCAGATTAGCTACAGTGCCATGGGCTATAAACGTCTTGATAATGTTGTGCACAGTGGACACAGGAACATTTAGATCTGTTAATTGATACAGGTAAGTTTAATTACAAATTACAGGAGCATCACAAACTTGGAATGCAATTATTTCTTACAATTTTGAGAAGGTGCCAATAATTTTGTCCAGTCCATTTTTGTGGTTTTGCATGGAATGTGTCAGATTTGGATTTTTGTTTCTCCACTTTTTTGTGTCATACCAATACAAACAAAAGGAATAAACATAAGAATGCCTAAACATTTGTAATTGCATCACTTTTCTGGATGAAGGGGCATTATGTGACAGAAATGCAGTGGTGCCAATATTTTTGTCCATGACTGTATGTATTATGTGAGACACAATGATGATTTAGGCTGATAATACTTCTCAAGAAATAATACTGTAGGTTCTCTTCATAATTTCAGAGATTCGTTGGCAACTTCAAACAAGCACTTTAGGAACCCCTGTTACAAGGTGACACTATAAAACATACTAGTTCGTTCTTGTGTCAATTAGCCTGGCTAGTAGAGATGGGCTTGATGTTCAAGTCGAACGTACGTTCGAATCGAACATTGGCCGGTCGTGTGTTTGCCAAACACACAAACGGTAAGGGCATTTGGCGGACTGTTCGCCCACCGCATCCCACCATACGCTGTGCTCTCACTGCGCACAGTGCATTGTGATTGGCCAAAGCAATGCACCTGACCACAGTATCACAGCACAGTTGGACGGAGCTAGCGGTGACATCAGAGCCAGCTCCACCGAATTGTTTACATCTGACCGGCAAATGTCAGATTGTGGCGAGTGCTTGGCTGGTGCTGACGAGTTGGCAGATTTTTTTTTTTTTATTCCAGCAAGTCGGCGTCGTTGTGACAACGCTGGAAGCTGTGATTAACTATGGATTACAACGATGGAACCATTTTTTGCCCTTTTTTCTAATAAAGGACTTGTCAATAACTGTTTTTTGTTTTTTTGTTCGATAAAGGAATTATTCAAAAGTGTGGCATGTTTATTTTTACTGAATTTAACCCTTTAGTGAATGGGTAGGGGTACAAGTACCCCTTACTCATGTACAAGGTGGGGGCAACATCAAGATGCCCTCTTATTTAAAGGGGTTCCCTGATCCTAATGAGCTCCCTGCCTGCAGACTCCCACAACCACCAAGCCAGGGTTGTTGGGAAGAGGCCCTTGTCCCCATTAGCATGGGAACACCATCCCAATGCCGAGGTAATGTGGCCTGGTAAGCTACAGGGAGGGGCAGGGGGACACCGTTTGACCCCCTCTTTCTTGACCTGCCAGACCTGTGCTTGGATCAGAGGTCTGGTGGGATCTTAGGGGGGACCCCACACTTTTCTCCCCCATTTTTGGGAGGTGGGGTTCCTCTTAAAAGTCTTACCAGGCCTAAAGGGACTGGTATGGCTGTTAGGGGGAACCCCACACACTTAAAAAAAAAATGTCTGTGGGGTCTCTCCTAACCTTCTTATCAGACCTAAAGGATTTGGTATGGATTGGGGGGGCACGCTGTTTTTTTGGGGTTTTTTTTTAGATGTCAGTCCTTCTGCAGCAGGTTCTATACATTGTACAGATGTGCAACTTTGCAGGTATATTTTAAGTTTTTACTTTAAAGTGTTACTAAATCTACAATAGTAAAATCAGTCTGTATATGCAGTAAAGCATGCTTGTTATACTCACTATGGAACCTAAGGGCTTAATCCTTCACATTGTATAAAAAGCCTGTTTGATCCTTTCTCTCTGATCCTCCCCTTCTTCCAGTGCCCCCCTCTTATCTCCTGATAAGACATTTCCTGCGGAGCAGGGGCGGACTGACAACTCATGGGGCCCCCGGGCAATAGGGGATCATGGGGCCCCTTTGTCCTTGCCCACACTCAAAACACACCCAAAAAAGCCTATAAAAGGCATTTCATAGGGCTCCCTACTGACCCCGGGCCTTCGGGCAGTGCCAGAGTGCTCGAATGGCCAGTCCACCCCTGATGTGGAGTCACTCTTCACATGATCTTTTTATTGTGTGTGGCTAGAGAGGTTTTTTTTTCTTTGGGAGGGGTGCATGTGATCAGCACAGGGCCAATCAGCACAGTTCGGACAGATGGTCAGTGGTTATGTAGCCTCAAAGGACAGTCAGAGGAGAATGACAACTCCTCCAACAAGCTTTAACCAGTGCTTGGCGGACACTGATAGAAGTCACAAGACTGCTATATACTGCTGATGCGAAAAGGTATTTAGCAGTTTATATTTACTAAAATAATTGCATTTCCATGTTCTGTGTACTGTGGGAGACCAGATATAGGTAATGCAGGGACCTTGGTTTAGTAACACTTTAAGCAATGAAAAATAACTGCTCATTTAAAAACTGTACTTTTTTTTTTTTTAATTTTCACTGGCTCATGTCCGTCAGGGCAGTACCTGAGTCCCCTTATCCCTTTTATGGCCAATAACTTGCAAATAAGCCTTCAAATGGACACTTTTGAATTTACAAGTTTGAGTCCCATAGACTTGCATTGATTCGAAGTTCATGGTTGGACATTCATTAGGTTTGAATGTTCCAATGGGAGCCAAACACAGATGTATTCGGCCCATCACTACTGGCTAATGTCCATAGTGAACATGGAATACGGCTTCTGCTGCTCACATTGTTATAGCAGAAGTTCATTTTATAGTGCTTAAATCTGATATTGTAATCACTGAAGCTGAAGAAAGTATTCTGCTTTAATAAAAACGATCATGTCTGTGATGTAGAAAAGTCAGTATACGTCAAAAGTCCTTGCTTTGACCCACATGTATCTAATTTTGGTAGCCTCTATTAATTTGTTACAGGCCTGATGGATTGTGTTTTGACCAGTCTAAGAGAATAGAGAAAGCTTTGTAAAAGCGGTTAATTGTGCAGCTACTTTGAGAGACAGAGGTGCAACTGGCTTTACCTCCTACACATCAACAATGTCCATTCTACAGAGTTTCAACCCAAAAAAGAAATGAAAACCAGCCAACAAAAAAAGGAACATTGCAGTCAGCAGTCAAAGATAATGTTTAATGAAAGCCACTGATCTATACAATGGTGTTATACTTCCCTCTTCAGCAATCCAGCGGCGGGTCTTGTCTCGAGAACACAACGCTTTTGGATTTCACTTACATTGCCAGCACCTCAGTCAATCAGGGGCAAGCTCACCTGGTTGCTGCTTGCTTAAAGGGGTGGACGACATCAGTATGCCTAAGCCAAGACTTCTGCTGCAGTCCTTCATGCCTGCCTCCATTCATTAGTGACCCCTGTGCACATCTGTGTCTCCCATAATGTGTGTCTCCAGAGATCTCTGTGCTCCAGTGACTCCTGTGTTTCTGGTGACCCCTTTGTGCTCCTATGCCTCTAGCCCATCCATGTGACTCCTAGTGCATCCTCCTGTTTCCACACAGCCTCCTGTACACCCTGCACTTTTCAGGCCTTCTGTGTCAGTAGTGTCAGTACCTTCTGCTTCCCCCACCTTCAGGTACACTCCTGTAACCACCTGGACTATCCTTCTCTCCTGGATTCTGACTCACTGCCCATGATAAGTAGAAGTGAAGCACTGATAAACTCTTGTTTTGGTTTAGCAGAATCTTTCATTTGGAAATAGCAGAATTACTTGGTTTGACTTTATATTCTTTTTTATAATATGAAGGAGATGGCAGGGACTTTTTAGACATCTATTTCACGTAGCAGTGATTTACATTATAATATACTATTTGACTTGTAGTCAGGGGAAGCTTGACTTTGACAACAGAGATCTGGATGTGCCACTATCATATGTGATACATTCCAACCCCATTGCCGGCTGCACACAGATAATCCCATATGACAAAGCCTCTTGACTTGCTGATGTTGAATATTGGACTTCCAAACTCCTCTGTCCAGTTCTCACTTACCTTGACAAGTGCTCAAACTTTGTATGTGTCCTCCCATCATGCAACTTTACTGTAACATATTTATCTTTGGTATGTCCTGGGACCCCTCAAATTCAGCCACACATAGCTAAAAGACCTTGACTTAGCTCCAATTCACATTTTTGGACCCCCCTGTTGAGTAGCTTCCACGCCTAAAATAGAGCTACTAAAATGTCTGCATCCTATATTGCAGTGCTTTCACTGCTGAGGCTGCCTGTGCCATGTCAGAGTTCTAAGGGCTCATGTACACTGGAGCTGATAAACTCATGTTTTAGGAGCTGTTCAGCGGTTTTTTCATCAGCCCCTGAACTCACCCTAATGTTTTCCTATGTGTCCATGTACACATCTTCGTTTACAGTCGTTTTTTTGAACGCAGAAAACTTGCGTTCAGCAGTCAATTTTATCAGTGTTTCAAACACAAAATGCTTGTAAACATAGCTAAACACGGCAAATCACGTTTATAAGCATTTGTGTTTGAAAATTTGTTTTAACTTTTCCAGTTCCCGATGCTGCCCAGAGACTTTTTTCATCATGAAAAATGCATGCAAAGTGTTTTCAAGGTACTCAAATGGACAAAACACTGAACACAGGATTTTCCTACCAAGCTTGTCACACATTGTAATGACCAATTCACACCTCAGACCTCTCCCACCCTTGGAAACGAAAGATATGTTAATGACCATTCACACCTCAAATTCCTTATGAAGACCCCCTGCCAGGTAGCCTTAATGACTAACTCCACCAGACACCTTTCCCATCATTGGAAACAAAATAAATATTAATGAGCAACTCACACCTAAGCTAATTTCAACACATACTGCTCTCTCTGCTTCTACTCTCTGTATTTCTCTGAAACAGTCTGAAATAGTTAATAATTTACCACTTTTCAGTGCATTCTGTACATTTGGGAGGTTCTCCTGTGCTTATCTTTAAAAAACGCTTCTAAACGCAAATGTGCATAAACGAGTTATGCAAACATGGCTAAACAGACTTTTTTAAACTACGTTTTCCAGCAGTCAATTTCCATCGTTCAGAAGTGTCCCGTGTACATGGGGCCTAAGTTGGATCAGACAAGATGATTTCTTGCTGCATATAATTGGGTTCAGGGCATCCTGAATTACATCAATGGTAATTCTGCTAAATTTAGGGGTAGATACAGGCACCTTGTGGTGTCTGTTGTCAGTCAAAAATGTCCATAATGATACATAAACTTTAAGGAATCTGTGATGTGAATATTTTAAGTTCTAAGTTAGCACTGATTTTCCACCAACACAGTTTTGGCAGCCCTCTGCATTCCCAGTTTCTAAAAAAGGACACATTTATGATCAATAGAGAACTACCATTTAGTGAATCGGAGGAAAGATGAAACGTATCTATGGTCAAAATGTAAAATCATATATTCGCTTCCACATTATATTTCACTTATTTCTAGCCTGCTCCTATTACTCTGAATGATCTTGAAGTTTGTAAATTTACTTTGTGAAGATCCCTACACAGGAGTGTATTTACCACAATGCAAACAAGGCATTTACCTAGAGCGGCATATTTCAGGGGGGGCAGCACTGCCCCTCGGAAGAAAGAATGGAAGAAAGGACACACACGGCATGGGGACCTGGTGGGTTCCAAAAAAGGGGCTGCGGGTTTCATGACGTTGTACACTCTTGTTCCTGGGGATGTCGGGAGCTGTGAAGGTGAGTGTCTTTATCTCTTTCACCATGGGGGATGGTGGCTGGTGTATGGGGGGCAGTGGTAGTGGATGGCTGTCTCTGTTGGGGGCAGGGGTGTTCTTGGTCAATGTCAGGCTCTCTCTGCGGGGGGGAGGAGGCACTGATTTTTGTTGCCTAGGGCAGCACAAAACCTATATACACCACTGTCCCTACACATTTACTTCCTTGAATTCTGTGAAACAAGTTCACTATGCCCTATGAGTAGACACTGCTGTGTCACACATTTCACAGAGCCTGCCTTCTGAGCTACAGAGGTCCTTAAAGAAGGAGCTTCAGGAGGGGCAGTCAGTACGGGCACAAAATTTGAGACGCAGCAGGACTATCCCTTTCATAACATAGCAGCACTTCCCCCTTGTTCCTCCCCTCCCCTCCCCACACTGTCCTACCTTATTCACACAAGATGGAAAGTACAACAGCTCTGGACAGAGGGCAGGACTATTCATGTTAGGAAGCGATTGGTTGGTTGCGAGTGATTGATTGCTAGGCAGTGGAGTGGTCCAAGCAATCATTCACCCGCCAATAACATGAAAAGTCCCACCCTATGTCCAGGCCTGCCATGCTTGCCATCTTGTGTGAATAAGGTAGAACAGTGTGGGGCGGGGGGGGGGGGAGTGCTGCGATGTTATGAAAGGGACAGGAATCTGTAATATGCAGGAAGGTCTGTGATGGGGCGATCTGTGATGAGGAGGGGTCTGTTATGAGGGGGGGCTGTGATTGAGGGGGGGGTCTGTGATGGAGGGGATGTGTGAGGAGAGGGGCCTGTGCTGAGGGGGAGTCTGTGATGAAGGGTCTGTGCTGAGGGGTCTGTGATTGAGGGGATCTGTGATGAGGAGTATCTGTGATGAGGGGTCTGTGATGAGGGGTCTGTGATGAGGGGTCTGTGATGAGGGGTCTGTGATTGAGGGTATCTGTGATGAGGGGATCTGTGATGAGGGGTCTGTGATGGGGGGTATCTGTGATGAGGAGTCTGTGATAGAGGGTATCTGTGATGAAGAGTCTGTGATGGAGGGTATCTACGATGAGGAGATCTATGATGAGGGGTCTGTGATGGAGGGTATCTGTGATGGAGGGTATCTCTGATTAGGGGTCTGTGATGAGGGATTTGTGATGGGGGATCTGTGCTGAGGGAGATCTGTAATGAGGGGGATCTGTGATGAGGGGTCTATGCTGAGGGTTCTGTGATTGAGAGGTCTGTGATAGAGTGGTCTGCGATGCAGGAAAACTGTGATGAGGGGGATCTGTGATGAGGGGGATCTGTGATGAAGAGTCTGTGATGGAGGGTATCTATGATAAGGAGTCTGTGATAGAGGGTATCTATGATGAGGAGATCTATGATGAGGGGTCTGTGATGGAGGGTATCTGTGATGGAGGGTATCTCTGATTAGGGGTCTGTGATGAGGGTTTTGTGGTGGGGGATCTGTGCTGAGGGAGATCTGTAATGAGGGGGATCTGTGATGAGGGGTCTATGCTGAGCGGTCTGTGATTGAGGGGTCTGCAATGGAGGAGAACTGTGATGAGGGGGATCTGTGATGAGGGGGTTCTGTGCTGAGGGGTTTGTCATAGAGGGGATCTGTGATGAACAGGGTTTGTGATAAGGGGTCTGTGATGGGTGGTCTGTGATGGGACGGTCTGTGATGGAGCAGTCGGTGATGGTGGGGGTCTGTGATGGGATAATCTGTGGTGGGGCGAGCTGTGATGGAAAACTGGGGGATGGGGGTGGGGGGAGGAACTGTGATGGAGAGGTTGTGATGTGAAGTATCTGAGGCACAGCAACAACAATACAGTCAGACCTCCACTAGAATTTTACTGAACAGACCCCCGTGAATTTGAATTCAATACCCCTGCTATAGAGGGATGTGCTTTGTTCATATTTCATGCCTGCGGTTTACAACCACTTTAAGCCTGGTTGTGGCAAGGTTTGCACGGATAAAAATCTGAAATCCATTTAGGAAACATAAAGATACTGTGGTATTATCTTTCATGTGCTGTTATTTGCTGTAAACTGATTTTTCTTTGTCATGTTCAGTTTACGCAAGGAATAACTCTTTATCTTCTGGATTTGGAATAGTTGCTAAACACTGTATCCTGTATATTTTTGATTTGGAGGTGATATTATGTGCTCCAAGGCCACTGTCTGTTAATAATTAAGAGAACAATAATGCTTTCTACTTTATATGTCCTGGCTGAATTTTAAGAAAGGGATAACCAGGCTTTGAAGGGATATTGTAAGGAGTGAATGTTGTGTCCAATTTTCAGACAAAACGCAAACATACAAAACTGTCAATGCAATACCAGATGTACTATAGTTATTATTCTAAATTATTTATCAACTTTTTTTAACCTCATGCTGACATATAATGAGGATGTATGGCAGCAAAGCGGGCTCCCTGCGCTGGATCACGTACCTAGTACATGATCCACACTTCTGGGTAGGGGGCTAGCGAATGTGCCCGCCGCCCAGGCTGTGTTGTGCATACCACAAGCCGATTAGCGAGTCCCAGCCAAACACTGATGACTGGGACCTCCTGGGGATTGGCTTGCTGAATCACAGAACAGTGCCCATTGTTGAAACTGCAGGAAATGGTCAGAGACTGCAGACATACCACAAGAGACAGTCAGAGACTGCAGATATATTACAGGAGATGGTCAGAGACTACAGACATACCACAACAGACAGCCAATTAGCGAGTCCAAGCAAACACTGATGACTGGGACCTCCTGAGGATTGGCTTGCTGAATCACAGAACAGTGCCCAGTGTTGAAACTACAGGAGATAGTCAGAGACTGCAGACATACCACAAGAGACAGTCAGAGACTGCAGATATATTACAGGAGATGGTCAGAGACTACAGACATACCACAGGAGACAGCCAGAGACTGAAGACACAGTACATGAGACAGTCAGTGACGGCAGATATACTACAGGAGATAGTCGGAGACTGCAGACATACTACAGGCAATGGTTTAGAGACTACAGACATACCACAGGAGACAGAGTCTGCAGTCATACTACGGGAAATGGTCAGACACTGCAGACATATGATAGAAGATGGTCAGAGACTACAGACATACCACAGGAGACAGTCAGAGACTGCAGTCATACTACAGGAAATGGTCAGAGACTGCAAACATACTACAGGAAATGGTCAGAGGCTGCTGTCATACTACAGGAGATGGTCAGAGCCTGCAGACAGCCTAAAGGAGATGGTTAGAGACTGCATACAGACTAAAGAAGGTAGACACAGAGTGGGACCCTTGTTCCCTGTGTGGAAGCAGCAGTCCCTCTGCAAAGGTCCAACGCACCCCCTCTGTTTCACACTTACAGCTCTCTTATCTGTACAGCGTATGCTCAATGCTGATTGGAGAGCTCTGTCTCAGCAATTGGTTTGTCAGACCTCTGCAGAGAGACCGCTTCTTCTACTCAGAGTAAGGATACCACTCTGCAGCATGTTGGCAGAGGACAGGCTTTTCTCCTCAGGCTGTGCACACATTTGTTTTGATAGACCCGAAATGTATTTAGTTGATTTAAAACCGAAAGTTTGATTGACCTTTATCTACTAGAAGGCAGTCTATATGATATTCTCCTTCACTAATGTGACCAAGCACAGAAACACGGTCTGCAGCTGTCCTGAGGGCTGCATAATAAGTGCCAAGGGCCACAGATTGGGCACCAGGGGGTTAGAGCCTCTGTCACAATAGTTATTGCTGTTTGTGTCCCTATTGGGAACATTTTCCCTGACTTCCTGTCCCAGTGATAACACCGGAAATTAGGGAAATTATTTTTTCTGGTTGGAGGAAATCTTTTCACTGATATTCTGTTTCTCTTCCAATTATTGAAGGAAACGTCCCCAGTATGCAGACAATAGATATTCTCTCAAGCAGCCATCTGGATTTACCAAAGACCTCCAACCTCCAGACTTTAGCAAAGAGTTCCATCTTCCAGGCCTGCTCCCATGGTGCTTCTCTCTGCATTTAACTTCAGCCCAAGGGTCAGCCTCCACAAATCCAACCAGAGGCGGAAGAGGGAGCTCAAGGAAAGTGTTCTCATTTCTGCAGTGCAGCATCACTGGAAGAAAATAAAGAAGACCCCAAAGTTGTCGTCTATTCTGGGGGTTGCTAGCGCCAAGCCCTTTATGGCAGTGCTGCTCACTGTGCTTTATGCAGGTTTACCACCCGGCGCTGGACTCATTTCTGGTGCTATATGAGGATTGCATCCTGTCCTTTCTTAGCGAGGTTCCTTGGGGTTACGCCATCCCAGACAACAGTCCCGCCAGACTTAACTGGATTAAACTGTTTACTGGCGCAGTGTTCCCACACATGTTGTTCACCAGTCTGCTGCTGATGGGGGATATCATGTTGGGGCTGGAAATGGGGTTTGGTGTATTTTTGGCAATGTTTTTGGGATTAAAGATCTGGACTTGGCTCCCAAACCCCATTGTGGTATAAATGATTGAGAGGTCTGCTGATGTTCATCGTTTTGGCTTCCTTCATCACCACACTGGGATGCTCGTGTCGTTATCCTGAAGTACCAATGGGCAACCAAAAAGCACCACAGAAACTGCCTAGGACAATAGGGTAAAATTCAAAACCTGATAGCAAAGGCCACCAAACCAACTACGGACGAGTCCTGAGCCTGAGACTGTACTGGTCCAGTCCATATATAATGCTTCTGTCTGGAAGTGGGCAGTGATGGGCGAAATCTTCTACCTGACTTGAAACTGAAATAAAATTGTATCTGAACTGTTCACTTTTGGTGTGGAGCTTCTATCTCAGATCCACAGCCAGCAATGGGAACCTCATTAAATCCCGCTAGTGACATTGTAATAAAAATAGAGGGCTCTGCTGTATGCATTTGCAGTTAGACATGAAATCCTTATCCCAGGTGCCATGGTCTCTTCTATAACCAATAAGAATGAATAGAGAGCACACTCACCTTGAGGTCACTTACATTTTTTTAAATTGTACTTCTTTGTAAGTTTACAGATCTCCATTTTATAAATTCATGAAGTCACAATATACACCAACCACATTTTTAATTAACCCTTTACAATCCCGTAACAAATATATGCAGTGTCCAGGATGTGGACTTTATTTCTGGGCACTGCATATACGCACTCCTTTGTGCTGGAAGTGCGCTCCACTGTGCACTCCCAGCACTGAGACTGAGCTGTCGGTTAACGCTCCGGGTCGTGTACTAATAATTGGTAACAGGGAGAATTGGCTCTCCACCACATCACTGTGATGGGTAACTGTGGACAAATGAGCACTTTTAAAGACAATTTTGGAATAAAACTTGTTTAAGCACCTGAGAACTTGAGTGAGAGCACTTTTTACTGTGAATTATTGTGAGTGAATATACTGTATCGATATGATTTATATATATTTTTCGATTGTATCATATGGTGTTGCACTACAAGATATTTATTTTTTATTTTTGAGTTATTTTGCACATTTGGAATCAAAAAAGTGGAGGGATGAAACTCAGAATGTAAGTTGAAGACAGATTCTCAGTTATTATTAATAAACTTATTATTAATAAACTAAAATAATTTGTATGTCTTCTCATAAGGTGAGCGAGCAATACACCTATAGGGGGTTGAACACAAGGATATGGATGTATACACAGGAGATTAAGAAGTTTATTGAAGGACTGGACAATTGTACTAGGATTCACTATTGATTTAGGAGACTTGTTAGAGGACTTTGTTGATTTACTATAGCAGGGGATAGCGCAACACATTCATTAAAATTGTCAATGTGATCATTCACTCAATAACCCGCTCCTGTGTTGTTTCGAGATACATTGTATATAAAGGAGGGGTTTGTACACAAATAAGTTAAAAAAATAAAATTGAAAATGTCTGTAACCTAAAAAAATGATGTTGTTGCTTCTTTAAACCAAAATAATATGCTTTGTAACGTTGCTATTATACGTGGTTGATCCTGCCTGTGTCTGTCCTCCTGAGAGTAAAATGACCACACTAAGCATGGCTGCCAATCCATGCTAACGTGGTCAGTTTATGTCTCATGTCATCTCGCTATTTGTACAAGCATGCTGTCCGCCTGTACCTTCCGCAGTCAGTACAAAGCTGTGTTGCCCCCTCCCCTACCCATCTATCCTGGCTTGAGTAATGTGGAATCCTGTATAACTTCTGGGTATACTTGTATGTAAATGCCTTGGAAATGCAGGCACCCAGCAGCTAACGTAATTTCCTCATGTGATTTAGCTGCCCCAAAGCATAAATGCCCACTAGAAGGTCTGTGACTCGCTCAGGAACATCACGTGACCTATACTTTAAAGGGAGAAAACTTACAACAGTCAATAAGAAACATAGATGTACAATATGGTCAGAATTATGGTTAGAATGATCTTTTTAAAAAAAAACACTGTTTAACTGTACAACCTGACTACGCATGCACTGATGATACATGTGGAGTTGGTGAATGCCATCTGAACCATCATTGGAGGTTATGAAGGAGACTGGAGCAGTAGCCATATGATTGTTGTTGTGCCCATTTTGACCACTCTATAATATGATGGTCATATATATCTGGTAAGCCTTCTTTGAGCACGGAGTGGGGTGACACGTGGTTCACTTGGATATGTTTGATCATCTAGCAACTGAAGATCTATGCACTTCCAGATACTTTTTAGTGCTCTTTTGGCATTGGGACTTACATTTTGTTTCACTCTGTTTTTTGCAATAATGTTTCTACAAATCTGTCTATGTTGTCACTTTTGCTTTCACTTATGCTTTATTTAATCTTATCAGATTGTTTCTTGCACTTTTATCACCACACTCATAATTATATTAACTTTACAACTGCTTAAAAGCGGAACTAAAGCTTTTAATACGTGTCCAAAATTCCCCCCACCCTCTTCTTCTGAGTGACGGTCTTCAGACCTTTTCTTTGGCCGGCATGGAATGATGTCACTCCTGCATATGCACAGGAGCTAGTCATCCAGGAACTCAGAATACAACATCAGGTGCACAGCTAAGTTTACAGCACCAGAGAAGACATTGAGGAGGCAGGTAGGGGCATTTTATTGCAGAAGAGTCATTACGGCCCTGATTTACTAATGTGCATAGACACATTTCCGTGGGCTAAAGTCCACTTTTCATTTCTACTTTTAGACGGCAAAGACATTTACTAAAGACATTTACTAAAGAAAGAGTCTAACAAGTAGACTCGAAATTACTAGCTAGGCACGATACAGGAATCAGTCTAAAAAAAACACGTCCTAGAAGCAGGTCTAACTGTCAGGGACCATCGCGACGCATGGGTCTACACATGCGTAGGCATCTGTCAAGACGTACAGGTAGCAGGGCACTAGGACCCAGGCGCATCCATCGTCTTGACAGTACTAGGCAGGCACTGGGACCTAGGCGGCGACGGTCAGGTGCAGGGCGGGCTACTTAAGCCAGCCCTGCACAGATGCTTGTTGCCGAATGGTCTTTTGTATCCTGTTACCTGTGTGTGAGTACTTCTGATTTGGATTGTCTGACCTTCTTGCCTTCTCCTGTCCTGACCCCTTGGCTTGCCTGACTCTGCTCCTGGATGTTCCCTTATAGATCTGATCTTTTGGTATTGACCCTGCGTGTGACCCGACTATCCTTTGCATATTGTCTTGTACCTCACCGATCCACTAGTTACCGACCCAGCTTGTTTGACTCTGACTTTGCTCATCCGTCCATCCATCCCTCAGGGATCCCTGGGCTCCCTCACATCAGACTCTTAACCCGCTGGAGCCCTTGGCAGACTCCTCTACCTCTGGTAGAGATACCTAGCAGCTGCGACCTGGTCCCGGAGCGCTCCAAGTCCATCCCCACCATCAGGGGCCCTGGTGAACAAGTGCTCCGGTACTTAGACTCCGCACTCTGGGGAGGCTCTATCAGGGGACTGATAGAGGTACTGTCAGGCGGTCCATTACACTAACTAAACAAAAAATCATTGCAGAAACATGTTCACATTGAAATTTGCTTTACCAAATATCTGGACTTCATTTTAAGCAATATATTAAATTTCAAAAAAAATTTTCAATGGGTAAAGAATAGTTTTTTAAGGGAATGCATGACAGTCAAGAACTAGACGCTTTTCCAATGTCTGTGCAGGGATAGAAATGAGCATGTGCAGGACACAGCTTTATAACATGTAACAGCAGACATGTAGTTTACTTGCTACAATGCCCATGCAAGAAGCAATATATAGGTCGCACTACAAGGAGGTTGAGGGATCGCCTGCGTGAACACGTATATAACATTAAGCGGGGATATAAGGAACACTCCCTCTCGAAGCATTACCGGGTTATGCCATAATAGAGACCCATCATCTTTGACTTTCATGGGGATTGATGTTATACAAACTCACTGGAGGGGGATCAACAAGACAAGGGCTGTGTCCCAATTAGAGTCCAAGTGGATTTTTGAGATGGGAACTATGCACCCTAGAGGACTCAACATTGACATGGACATAAATCGCTTTATTGATAATAGCTGAAGTGCTGCCCCCTCTCTTTTATATGTTTATCTTTTTATGAGCGCTGTTTTCATATTTGTATTTTTGTATTTTTATATATTTTTTTTATACATTTTTATGTATATTTTTAAATTTCTGATCCCTATTTACCTTCCTTTATAGCTGATTTTACTCCCACCCTGGTCATTGCGAATTTTAAGATAATTTTAAGATTAATTTGTTCTATTCTATTTTAATAATTTGTATTAATTTTTTATTTAATAAAGTTCAATTATTAATTTATTCCATTTAATTAGGTGTTTTACATTATTGTATATGGTTTAGATTTTATATTTATTTGATTTATCTGACCTATGTATTTATAGTTACTTACATATGTATTACATATACATTGATATTGACCAAATGGATATTTATTTTACATCTGTGCCATTAGTTTCACCAGTGTTTATATCTTTATATGAGTTTATGGATATCTGTATGTATCTACTTTGATGCAGGATTAATTGAATTACTTACAATTTATGTGAAAGGCGTTTATTCAGTTTAGCCTTACATGCGTGGGAACCTGGGATCAAGCGTGCATGCGCTGTGGTTACTCCCCGGGGGATTTTATCTAGGTTGGAATATACTGTCCCCATTATCACAATATTATTATCCTTGTTGGGCATATTTATCTCGATATTCATTTACCTATTTTAGGTGATCGTAAAGATCATTACACTCCCCGGTGATCTAGATGGCATTAACTGTGTTTTTCCTCCGTGAAAATGGCACCCGCGTATATACATAGAACCAACATACATCTGAATTGGCAACATAGCACAACATTTGTGTCACATTTGAGATATCTGGCTAGTTACACTGACCTTGCCCAGGGACCTTGGGTTGGTTCACACCACAGAAATGTAGACTGGATGCGTGTCACAGCTCAGTGGATAAGTGGTTAGCACTTCTGCCTCACACCACTAGCGTTGTCGGTTTGAATCCCAACCATGGCAATGAAGTTGCATGTTCTCCCTGGGCGGCTGCCCTAAAATAGATGTGCTGGCATCTTTGCTTTCTGTCTAAATGATCCCTAGGATGTGAATTAGAATGAGGCATTGTCTGTGTTCAAACTCCTTCAAAGTTACACCTTATGTGAATGTCAAACGATGGGGTGAGACAAGGGCCTGGACTAATGATTGATATGATATTGCTGGTTTGCACTCCGCCCCCTTTTGGGAAGGGTTTGTCAAGCCAAGAGCAGAGAGAGAGAGAGAGAGAGAGAGAGAGAGAAGGATTTAGAGGGTAATCCCCATGCCAAAATTTAATAAAATAATGGCAAGGAGTTCCCCCCCCCCCCCCCCCCCAAAATCCATATCAGACCTTTATCCGAGCATGCAGATACCGCATGTCTTCAAAGATTTATTTTCTTTGTTGAATTGCCTGCTTGGTTCACACTAGATGTGATTTAAAATTGCGCTTTTTGTTGGCAATTTCACTGTGTTTTCTGTAGATTTCCCAACGAGTTATTGCATTTTCAATTGTGTTTTGCATTGCGATTTCTATTGTAGTCTATATGTGAAATTGCTACAAAATGCAGAAAAAGTTAGACAAGAACTACTTTTGAAATTGTGCTGCAGCAAATCACGTATATTAAGACTCACATTCATTAGTTCTGATATCAGGTACGATTTCAATTCCCAAATTGCACCTGAAATCGCGCACCCTGGATGCGACTTGGCATGCGATTTGCATGCGAAAAGGTAAAAAAACATTGGAGAGGTACAGATATGATTAAGGAGATATCCAAAAGGGAGACCTACTGGATATATGAATTAAATTCCCTAAAACCGAAAGGTCTGAATATAGACTTCGACTTAAACTGTTTTTTGACTAATTTTTAGGCTTTGGTTCAACATATTTGGGGAATAGAGGTTGAGTATATTGCAGGGTTCACTTCCTTGGTTTCCATAGTATTTATGGTATTTTTACAGCCTGCCTTTAAAAAAAGATGTAGACAAATTTTTTGTTTTGTTTTTTAGTTTGATGTTTGGGGTATAAGGATTGAGTACTTTGCCAAGTTTATTCTCTCTTCCTTGGTAGTATTTATGAGGCATAAATAGCTCCCCATTATAAAGATGTTGGTGGTATATAGACCAGAAGATGTTATATTTTAGTTTATGTTTTTAGATTTATTTTAATATTTTTGGAGTAGAGGGTTTTTCTGATATGAATGGGGCGCTCCAAACAGATATTGTGCTGCTTTTGATAGTTTAATGTGTTGCTTTTCTATTTTATTATAAAATGTTTTTTTGGAGAAGAGTAGTTCTTTAATATGAGTATGGCCCTTTAAATTGCCTTTGAGCCGTTTAGAAATTCATTTGTTACTTTTTGTATTGTATTTTAAGGAAGACTTACTCATGTACGATAATATTTAGACTTATCAGAGTACACAGTTACACATACTGGATACTCTGTTAATTATGCCATGTATTAAGTGAAGTGTGGTTTATTCCACACCGCTGTGAGTGGTTAAGTCAATGCCACGATGCAGAGTGCATGCGGTATATCTAGAGTTGGTCTGACGTCTGCATCCAGACCGCCCCGTGAGGATGTCATGGTGACGAAACACATAGGGCGTGGCCAACTGGATGCTGACGTTTTGACTCTCCTGTGTCTGTCGGAGAGGATCCGCGGTGAGCGGTGCTAGTGATTTATGCCTATGCTTTTGATGCTGGTGTCGATCTAGACACCTTGTTTGTAAGTGTGTTACTACGTTAAAATATGCTTTGGTTTTAAACAAGCTGCGCTATTATGCCTTTTCTTTGCCTTTGAACATGGTTCCAATGCCTTTGGAGAATCGCATATCTATCTAGGAGAGAGTGGTTGCAGAGAGCTTTTTCATGATTGTCTGGAATCAATCCTTAGTACAGAGTGGCACTGCCCAAGGGCCTGGGGTCAGTAGGGGGCCCCATGAGATGCCCCTGGTACTTTTTTCATAGGCTTTTTTGAGTTTGGGCAAGGACACAGGGGCCCCATGATCCCCTATTGCCCGGGGGCCCCATGAGTTGTCAGTCCGCCCCTGCACTGCACATCACCAAAAGAACACCATACCCACAGTGAAGCATGGTGGTGGCAGCATCACGCTTTGGGGCTGTTTTTCTTCAGCTGTAACTGGGTCCTTAGTCAAGGTAGAGGGAATTATGAACAGTTCCAAATACCAGTCAATATTGGCACAAAACCTTTAGGCTTCTGCTAGAAAGCTGAACATGAAGAGGAACTTCATCTTTCAGCATGACAATGACCCAAAGCATACCTCCAAATCAACAAAGGAATGGCTTCACCAGAAAAAGATTAAAATTTTTGAATGGCCCAGCCAGAGCCCAGACCTGAATACAATCGAAAATCTGTGAGGTGATCTGAAGAGGGCTGTGCACAGGAGATGCCCTCGTAATCTGACAGATTTGGAGTGTTTTTGCAAGGAAGAGTGGGCAAATATAGCCAGGTCAAGATGTGCCATGCTGATAGACTCATACCCAAAAAGACTGAGTGCTGTAATAAAATAAAAGGTGCTTCAACAAAGCATTAGTTTAAGGGTGTGCACACTTATGCAGCCATATTTTAGTTTTTATTTTTACTTCCCTCCACCTAAAAGATTTCAGTTTGTTGTTCAACTGAGTTTATAGGTCACATTAAAGGTGGAAAAAGTTCTGAAATGATTTATCTTTGTCAAATTTTTTTACATCACAGAAACCTGACATTTTAACAGGGGTGTGTAGACCTTTTATATCCACTGTATATGGGATGCCCAATGGAACCGATGAACTGAGGACAACTTCCTGGAACTATTTACAAGTCTACTGCAACACAGTTTCTATTTGCGAGCTAGCCAGCATCTCCCAGTGTACCTCTGCAGACCCCAAATACTCCTTGGTCTGGCTGCCTGAAGATAATCCCTGGACAGGGTATCAAGTTCCCACCAAAGTATTACTTCCCCTCACTTGTCCCTCTCCTATGCTGTAAATGATTCGGTGGCTGCTACCTTCTAGCTTGGCCACTCCTCCTCTGCTGCTCCGGTGGTCCCCTCTGAAGGGGCAGGTGAGGGTGCAAGCTTTCTTCTTGTCCATCTGCTCTGCCTGTAGGTGAGCCCCTCTCCCATCTGGGGCCCCTTCCAGGCTCTTGCGTTTCAGCCTACTTCTCCATCTTCCACTTGAACTCTCCTGCTGCTGATCAGGCTCAGCTACTCTTAAAGGTTGTCCTGACCCCTTGCCAAGCCTCCTGTTGGGGATTGGCTAGGATCTCCTAAGAGTACAAGCCAGCCACTCCTCAGATCCACCCACTGCTTCTAGATCTTTCTCCAAAGTTCTAAAGCAGGGGGACATCCCAGAAGGGTTGGTCTGCAGAGCCTCTCAGCTCTAACACAAATTTAACCTCCCTCTGACTGCTGCACCTGGGCTTCTACATCTATTTGAAGTTAATTCATATATTATATTATCAGATAAACATCAACATATCGTCTATGACCTGGGTTGTGCTCTTATATGCTCCGGTGCCCGGCCCAGGGGGGACCTGCAGGTCAACTAGATATGCATGACCAAGGTGCCTTAGAAATTTCTTTTGTAGATGGGATATACTGTATGTATATACTATATGGGTTTTGTATGCTATATATGACTCTTATGTGATTTTTGTTGCAAACTCATGTGTCCTGAAGAAGCTGTAAAAGAAATGCATTGACACATGACGACTCACACCCATCATATATCATTTATTGATGTAATATAAGAAATAAAAAAAAATAATAAAATGAGGGAGACTGTTTAGCAGTTGAATTCACTACAATACCATGCAGTTTTTGTTTTGTTTTTAAATGCATTTCAGCTTGAAACTCAAGCTACCACTTGCCGCCCTCCCTATAGCAGAAATACTGCTGATTGTTGTAGCTACTACTAGAAAAATACTGAAAACAATGAAAATAATTTCCAGCTGTTTGGAACAATGTTGGGTGAATGACTTTGAGGACAGATTGCTCTCCTGAGTGCTGAAAAAACAACCTAATGCTAATGAGTAAATTCAAACTTTATAAGAGATTAAAACTATACATGATGTAGAGGTTTTCCCTGAGTAGGGGCAGACTGACCATTCAGTCACACGGACACTGCCCAAGGGCCCCGGGTCAGTAGGGGCCCCATAAAATGCCCCTGGTACCTTTTTAATAGGCTTTTTTGAGTGTGGGCAAGGACACAGGGGCCCCACGATCCCCTATTGCCCGGGGGCCCCATGAGTTGTCAGTCCACCCCTGTCCCTGAGTAATTTTCATCCAAAACAGGCCCATGCTTGCCTCTAACTAGAATATTAAAGGAGAAGTATGGCCAAAAAAAATGCTGACAAGTAGGATTTTTATGACAGAAAAGAAGCTTATTGGTCTGCATGACCCATACGTTCTTCTCCCTGCCTGTCAACATTAATGTACACTGAACTGCACATTTGCAGCTCATCGCACATGTACAGTATGGGTCTTTGCCATGATCATGTGGCTCTTGTTCACATGCATGAAAGTGATATCTTCATGGCCTAGCCAATTAAGTGGCAGAACAGTCCAAACCTGGAAGGAAGACAGGAAGAAGATGGAAGTGCCCATGACCAGTGCTAGCACTGACATATGCTGATATACACTGTCTCTTAGCACATTGTGGCCAACAGTCCCTAGGGCCTGTGGAGTTTAGGTCCGCTTTAACTCTAACGGTACAGGCACAGCCCAACTGCAAGGGAGAATTTTCATGTTTTCTGGAGTTGGGCTTTAAGGTAGCTTTATCATGAGAGATAAGAAAACCTGCATTTAAGGTGCAGCCTTCTTTTGAGGGGTTATGAAAAATGGCCTTCCCCTGACAGGATTTTGCACTAAACCTATAGGTAACCAGAGAACCAGAACCTTTACTAAGTGAAAGAATAAGTTTCATAATAAAGTTGGAAGTCTCCACAAACATTATATAAAAAGAGAATATCAACAGTACATACTGTAGGTCCAATGTATAAACAGGTAGTATCAGTAAAGGGACCGTGGACATACTGTATACCCAGATATACACTCATCGGACACTTTAGGTACACCTGTTCAATAGCTTGGTAACACAAATTGCTAATCAGCCAATTACATGGCAGCAATGCATTTAGGCATCTAGATGTGGTGAAGACGACTTGCTGAAGTTCAAGCCGAGCATCAGAATAGGGAAGAAAGGGGATTTAAGTTACTTTGAACGTGACATGATTGTTGGTGCTAGATGGGCTGGTCTAAGCATTTCAAAAACTGCTGATCTGTTAGGATTTTCACGCACAACCATCTCTTGAGTTTACAGATAATGATCCAAAAAAAGAGAAAATATCCCCTGAGCAGCAGTTGTGTGGATGAAAATGCCTTGTTGATGTCAGAGGTCAGAGGAGAATGGCAAAACTGGTTTGAGATGATATAAAGGAAACAGTAACTCATGTCAATATACAGTAGACCAGAATCTCTGTGGCATAGATTCAACAAGGTGTTGGAAACATTCCTCAAAGAATTAAGGCAGTTCTGAAGACACATGGGCGTCCAACCCAGTATTAGCAAGGTGTTCCTAATAAAGTGGCTGTTGAGTGTATATAGTTATTTATACAGGTACCTCCAGAGGAATGTTGCAGCAAAGTCCAGTTACAGAGTTCCCTGAGGATGATCATGATACAGCGTCTGTCTTTGTGTCAGAGACCTGATGACAAGATCTGCAGTAATGTGGGGATCCTCCAGCCATTCTCCAACTAGCCTGGAATGCAGCTCTTCACCAGCAGGAACCATGGTGTGGCACTAAAACAGAGATTCAGCCAATCTACTCTGCACTTTAGTCCCTCCCTGGTAGTTTCTAATCTGACATGCAACTGGACCTTTAACTACCAGATGCCGAACCTGGCTCTAGCTTATGCTGGTTATTGAGCCCTAAGCAAACACTATCAATAGAATCCCAGACCAGAAGGGTTAACTAGGATAACAAGAGCTGTTTATGACTAATATAACAGGAGCTGCATATAATCTTTAATGCAATAAATAGGTTCACCTACTAATATATTGGAAGGTGACCACTACACAGAGACCTAGATATCTGGCACTATGCATGGGAGAAAATAAAAATAGGATGAAGGTACAGTTTGTTATAAAGATTTAGATACCCACTCCAGTAGTTATGAGAAGCTGCAGTTAAATTGTTAGAACATAGAAATACTTGCATAATAGTCTTGCATATCTGGTCTGGGTAAAAGTACAACAGCAGCAACACCCCTTCTCTCTCTCCACTTCCTCCTTCAGGGGTTTCCTAACCCAAACCAAAGAGACAGGAAGGGCTAATACATAATTATACATAACATTGTGATATTATCAGCTAACGGGAGAGGGCAGCACATCACTACAAATGTTTTAAGTCAAAGATCAAAGGCAGACCATACATTCCCATTTGATGAAAGTACTGTTGTAGGAGGATTGGCAAATAGTATTTTATGAGGTAAAAACAGTTTCCAAAGTTTTGAACAGTCCTACTAGTTCACAGCTGATTCTAGGAAGAAAGTTTTTTTTTTTTAAATGAAAACAAATTTGAAATATATAAGAGTCAGTGAACTTGGGAAAGGAAACAGTATGGCAATGGTAATACTTAGGAGTGGAATGTAGCTTGCCTGCTCTATGACCTGCAGAGGACGATGCCATGCAGCTACAGATAGAATGAAAAGAAGTTCCATTCTATCACTGTAGAGATATGACAATTCAGTTAAAGTCCAACTCTGGGCTTAATTAACACCACCTGACAAACACACATCTCTATCTCTCTGTCCTCCCCTCCTGATGGCCCTAACATGCATATCATGTTTCTTTGTCAGTTTGTTTTTTTGTATTTTTTAAATATATTTATATTTTGGCTTAGTAAGTAAACCAAAGCCACGTTGTGGCTGTGGTTTGTTTAATTTTCATCTACCTGCTCCACGCTCTACAATCTTAATTTCTGTTACCTACTGTATGTCTTGCTTGGTGGGGTTTTGATCTTAATGCTCCTGTGTCTGCCCTCAAGGCCATTGTTGGATGCCCCATGATTCACCACACTTACTGATACCCTCTCATCATACTGAGACGCATTGACCTTTATGACCAGAAGTCTACAACTATTGTATTATATTTATGGTATCACTGTAAATACTATTGACAATATGTAATCTATGTTGAGCACTTCTGGTACTTTGAGTAGGGTACTTATCCTAGACACTGCTACTCCCTTGGATCACTTGGGGGCATTTTCTTTTATCTCTTATTTTAGCCTATGTCTTTTTAATGTGTACAATGAAGTTGATTATGTTTTACAGAAATGTGGTGTCTCCTATGGTAAACCAGTAAAGTCTGGTGTTTTTCATGTTGGGGTTGAGTTTTCCAGTCCACATTGTTTTTCCTAGGTTTTTGGATGTGGCTTGTGTAAGTCTAAACATTTTTCCTGAAGAGGAAGACCCTGCAAACTGACAAAAATATGAAAAATTCAGAACAGCATCACTGATCTCTGCTGCCTCTTCTACCTTCCCACACCACCATTAGTAATCCTCTTCACACCACTACCACTGTTCCAGTTTCTCTTCCTTCCCTCTCAACCATCTCTGATCCTTACTGCCTCCCCTTCTTCCCACACTGTCATTACTGATCCCTGCTGTCTCCTTTTCTTCCAACATTACCACCACTGATCCCTGCTGCCTCCTCTTCCTTTCCACCCCACCATCATTGATCCCTGCTGCCTCTTCTCCCTTTCCATCCAACCATCATGGATCCCTGCTGCCCCCCTCCTTTTCCACACCACCGTTACTGGTCTCTGCTGCCTCCTTTATCTTCCCACTCCACCATCAGTGATTCCTGCTGCCTCCTCTATCTTCCCACACCTCCTTTATTGCTCCTCTTCATACCACCTCACTGATCCTGTCTTCTCTGCCTTCCCACTCTACATCACTTATCCTTACTGTATCCTATCTCTTCCCACACCACCATTAATGACCCCTCACTTTCCTTTCATCATCATCATAATTGATCCAGCTGCCTTCTCTGCTTTTCCACTCCACCATCACTGATCTCTGCTGCCTCCTCTCCCTTTCTATACTATCTTTACTGCTCTTTGCTACCATCTCTCTTCACATACCACAATTACTGATCCATAATGTATCCTTTCATTCCAACACCACCATCAATGATCAATGCTGCTCAGAGAGAGCTCTTCTAACACTGCCGTTACTGATTCCTGCTGTCTTGTCGCTTTCCATCACCGCCATCACTGATCCCTGCTGCCTCCACTCCCTTTGCACTTAACTATCACTGAACCCTGCTGCCTCCTTTTATATCTGCAGGAACACTACTGATGTAGGAACAATTCTGCTGCCAGGGAGCCTGACATATCTGAACACATACAAAGGGGTAATCTGCTATGCCGGAGCATACCTGCAGTTTGCAAATCATTGGACATTTTTAAGACTGCTTTAACACTTGGAAACAGTTTTTTTTTTTTTTTTAAATGTTGAACGAATCCGGTCAATTAAGCATTCCACTGCTATAACAATAGCATTGTCACTATGGTCTGATTATTGTGGATTAGAATTATTTTGTTTGGGAAACATTTAATAAAAATGAGTAAAATTGTCCCTGTTTGGGCACAGAAGGGTCTGTTACAATGAATGTAATATGATGCTTGGTGAGTACAAAGAGGGACAGCAGTCAGTGGAAGGGTTTTTACCAGGGCTCGACAAATTCCAGGCGCCAGGTCTCCATGGCAACTAAAAAGTACGTCCTAGCACCTGGACTTTTGTCAACCCATTCACTGTTGACACCAGGCGTGAGCAATTCCTATTGCCGGATGCCCCCAGACATGCAGTTCCAGGTGCCAGGCAGCTGACTTAGTTTTAACATTTAAAAACAAAAAAAAAAAAAAAACTTTAGCTCTGCTGCTTACCCACAGCACAGCTAAATTGTTTTTTTCTTCTTCACATACCAACACTCCGGACTACTGTGTATGTGCTGTGTGCTGCACTCTGGGAACACGTGGCTCCCAGCCGCTGCCTCTCCATCAACCGGTCACTGTCACTCTGGGGGGATGATAGAGATGTGATAGGACAGCGGAGAGGGGGATGGCAAGATGCGCTTGACTGCTGGCTCCAAAATCCACCAGAACCACTCTGGGGTGATGAGAGAAGAATGCAGACTCTGACCTCCGTCCAGTTTCCTCAGAGGCTGTGCTTGAAACCTGTTTCTTTCCTGCTGTCACTCATCATGGATCAGATCTGGGTCAGTGATCGAGGTGGGAGATCAGGGTGTGTGGTGTCGGACAATCTTGGGGTGCCCAGGCTGTGTTGGAGCTGATCTGGCAGAAATCACAGTCAGCTGACTACCATGTCAGAAGTGAGTGAGCCATGGACACTGCGCAAAGTCCACAATGGAGTTAGAATTTGTGAAGGTGGGAATTTGTGATGAGTGTGTGTATGTGGGGGGAGATTTGTGAAGCGTGGGGTGGGGATATGTGAAGGGGGAATTTGTGAAGAGGGGGGGGGTTTCCATAAAAGGATTTATTTTCATTATTTCTGGCCAGCCTATAACCCTGACGTAATGGGGTTACGTCAAGGTTATTGGTTGGCTGCTCTGCTGTAAGTTAAGGTTAGGGGGCTCAAATTACTTGCCTTGCCCCAGTCGCTGACAACCCCCACTACACTAAAAAAACTGCCTCCTAATTTTTTGCTCTGGCTCCTAGATTCAAAATAAATTTGTGAAGCCCTGGTTTATACTATACATTAAGAGATATCTGGAGTATGTAACATACAGTAGAGTGAATAGTGTGGAGCTGCATGAAGCATAGAATGTACAGTAATGCACACACAAAGTAGAGGAGAGTGCAGTAAGGAATGTATATCACAATGTACAAAGTGGAGCAGTGCGCAGTATAACATACAGCGTAGCGTACAAAGTGGAGCAGTGCGTGGTATAACATACAGCGTAGCGTACAAAGTGGAGCAGTGCGCGGTATAACGTACAGCGTAGCATACAAAGTGGAGCAGTGCGCAGTATAACATACAGCGTAGCGTACAAAGTGGAGCAGTGCGTGGTATAACGTACAGCGTAGCATACAAAGTGGAGCAGTGCGCGGTATAACGTACAGCGTAGCATACAAAGTGGAGCAGTGCACGGTATAACGCACAGCGTAGCGTACAAAGTGGAGCAGTGCGCAGTATAACGTACAGCGTAGCATACAAAGTGGAGCAGTGTGGAGTAAACAATGCACAGTCAAGTGTGGAGCTGTGTACATGTTCCTTAGTGAACAGTAAAAGGCAGACCCCAGATGCAGCAAGGTCTCTCATTACACTATTTGCCTTTATGCTTTTTTACATATAATGTTTCTTCCGGCTCCTATTTCACCTCAGCCAGATGTAAAAAATCATAATTTGCCCTTTAAAATCAGAGTGACGTGTTCTCTTGAAAAAGCAACCCCACGACCACTGACACGCACCTTTACGGCACTCCTCTGCTACTCCCTTACTTTGGCAGACCATCTCCCTTCCTCCTAGACTGTAATGCTCAGGTCTGAGTAGCCAATAGCCAGGCCCAAACACTGTCACAGGAAGAAAGGGAGAGCGTCATTAATCCCGTGTTAATTCTGACACCATCTGTTGCAAACGTGCGCACCAGAGACTGATGCAGTACTCCATTTTGTTAAGATTCTCCATGTTGTCCCTCATTTTTCTCCCTTTCCTCTCTGTTAATCCACAGGGACATATGTGTGTTGGAAGGGTCACAGGCAGGCTAGAGTACGGCAGGGAACCCAGAGCTATAAAACACCTCTCTGAGCAAGGTGCCTAGCTGTCTGAGCAACCTGTGCCATTTAACACCTCGTAAAAAGATAACTGAGCCTTCCCAGGAGTTCAAGGCATTCCAAAGAAGCACAAATCAGAAAAACACTTTTCAAAATCCATTTTCCCCTATGTCTCATATCTTGGAATATGAGAGATTTACATAAAAACCAGACATATCTTCAGATTGGCTAAGAGGAGCTGAACAGTTTGATAGGTCACTCGCCTTGTCTTACATAGAAAATCAGAAAAATAGATCTCGTGAACCATTCAGTGTAGAATTTCATAATTTATATCTAATCAATCCTCAGACGTGTCTGCATAATAATCTACCCACGGGTGGAGTGTCACTTGTGCATAGGAAAAGTTATGAGCCAAAATATGAAGTACACAAGATTTTGGCTCTAGTTTAGGTCCACACCCAGACCTCCACTCCCTAAACAGGGTATTGGTCCATGACTTCAGAGACACCCACTGCTGGGGAACTACAAATTGGGCTGTCAGGCCTAAGCAAAAAAAAAAGAGTTGAAAACGTCTCCCATTTTAAGATTAGTACCACCTGGAGAGACCCGTGCCCTTTCGCTCTGAAACTAGGATCTGCTAACCCAGGACTTTGGCAAGTACCTTAACCCTTTCACCGGTCGCTGATATCTCTTTGCTGTACTGTTGGTCTCTGTATATTTATATATATATCTTAGTTACATCTTTTTCTGTAAATATTTTTATTGCACTCGTTTGACCTTTTAGTAATAAATCTTTCCTTCTGAATGTGTTGAACTGTTTCTATAGCGCTTTATTGCAATTTACGAATTCCTGCCTCTAAAGAGAACGCTACTGTGTTTGTTTAACCCTCTGCATAACCGTGTTATACAGACGATTACCTCAACCATTATAGTGTTATAACTGATATCGCCGAGTTTCCTCTTTCTCTGTACAAAAAGGAGGTGGTGGCAGTGTGAAGGATTAATTGTGTAATTAACCTGACCCAGTAACAATTGCTCAGGCTGCCGGGACATCGATTGTGGTCCAATTAGCTGGAAAATCGTGGTGCAGGGTGCAGCTGGGTGTGGCATTGTTACGCATGTAACATCGCGGTTTCAGATTGGCCAGTCCTTTGGTCACGAGTTTGGTGAGAAAGTCTGGGGTGTGACGCCGCGATCGTGACACCATCCAGCATGGAGCTTAAAGTAGAACTTTAGTTGGAAAATTAATTCCTGATAGATCACTTCATAATGACTCCTTTTGCAGGTATAGCTATGTAAAACATTACAAATAAGTGCCTATACTGTTTAAAATTCAGTAATGCACTGTCTCACTCTGCTCTGCACATGCTCAGTTGCTCTCTATTCTCAACACTGCCTAATATCACAGCTACTAGAGGACGATCAGCTGATAGCTTTAGGATTTAGACTTAACTTCTGAAAAAATATCTACTTTGATTGGGCTTCCACGGAAATTCTGACATATATATCTTTTTAGAAACGAATAATGAAAATGAAAAATATATCTGACTCTTATGCAGCTAACTGTATCCTTAGGATTTACTGTTGCTGAAGGGGAAGATAGCAACAAGGATGACACAAAAGGTGCTTGTTGAATACAGATTACAGAGGGAGAAAAGAAAAGCAGGAGAGGTGACAGGGCAAACTCTGCTGCCAGGGAGAAAAAAAAAGCATCATACTTACAAGGATAGTGTCTTATCTTATCTTCCAGATTCTCTCTCCTTTCTCCCTCATGGCAGCCTGTGAACCTCAGCAGTGTAAAGCTTCTGTCAGCCTTCCCCTCTAACTGAGCCAAGAAATACAATCAAGGCAGGAAATGTACATATTTTCATTACAGCAAGTGACATATTCGAGACCAAGGAGGAAAGGGGGAGGGGGGAATGGGTGTTTCCAATAAGGAAGTGACTGCTCTGTGCTTCAACAAAATGGCAGCCTCCAGCAAGAAGAAACAGAACAAATGCTGTTTAATGCTTACGGCACTAATTTTGGTAACATAATAATTAATGTGTTCTTTTGTTAAACAACATAAATTGTTATCAAAATGTTATGGGTAAAGTTCTGCTTTAAACTGGTCATACACTACAGCTGAATTTTGTCTGATTCCTGCTGGCTCAGTGAATGATGTAGCAGATATAAGAAGCGCCACATAAAATACAAAATAAATCAAATAATAAGCAGCACCTCTAACCAAAAAAGGTAAAATAGTGTACAAATAAAAAGTGCGCTAATTATTCACAAAAAATGCAAGGATAAATAGTAAAAATATAAATAAATTCATAAATATAAACATAAGTCCAGCCATCATAACAGTGATAGTCCTATATCAACTTAATGTCAATCTTGAAAACAAACACCCATGTGCAAATCCGACACCAGATGAAATTAATACACTCACCAGAGCTATATGCTGATTATATTATAAACCAGCATGATAGCATTTTGCTCTGGGAGCGATGATCTGCAGGATATCCCAGTAGAGGAACAGCAACCAATAGTGATCCAATCAGCATATATGGAACAGCTAGGCAGCACATATGGAACAGCTCAGCAGCAAATGATCTTCCAATAACATGGGTAAAGCTCGAGGAATCAGAAGAGATATGATGGTGCAGTACATTTAAAACCAGTAAAATATTATTAGTAAAGTATTGCACTCGAAAAAGAAGGTGTCTAGCCGACACCAGCAATGACAGCCTCTATATTGCCATATCCACAAGGGAAAAACCAAGGGACAAACCTCCTGCACCGCGATCAACACAGCCGACAGCTGGGAGGAACGTTCCAACGTCATGTCCACTAGGCCAGGTCCAACGCGTTTCGTCACTTGACGTCTTCAAGGGGCGGAGTGGATATCAGACATCTAGTCATAAAATATATACCCATTCCACATACGAGATCAGCTGCAGTCGATCAGCACATCAATCTGATACCAAACTACAGCTCAATCTCCGCAGTAAATAGGAATATGCGGCAATAACATATAACAGCAAATTAGTGTGGCATAATCAAATGGTCATAATGAAAATAACATATAAATACACAAATGGTCCCATGGAAACATAGGTGAGTATTAAACATATATATATGCTAAGAGTGGTAGTAGAAATATACATAATCTCAAACCTACATCATAAAGATGATAACAACAAAACATAGAACTCTCTGTATACAAATCTACCACCAATCAAAGACGAACAATAAAGATGATATGTATGGGGATAATAACCCATAATCTGCTCACATAGAGGGCCAAAATGCTATCATGCTGGTTTATAATATAATCAGCATATAGCTCTGGTGAGTGTATTCATTTCATCTGGTGTCGGATTTGCACATGGGTGTTTGTTTTCAAGATTGACATTAAGTTGATATTGGACTACCACTGTTATGGTGGCTCAGTGAATGGCCTTACTGGCATTGCTCCATTCCGACAGTCGGTCGACTTGTTCAATTGACTTTTGTTGAAAGAGTCTTTCCGAAAATTGTCAGCTGAACAGCACAATCATCCAAACAGATGTCAGCACTGTTCAGGTATTCTGACAGCTGGAGGTGCCCGCATTCAGAATCCAATACCCCGCAGAGGGCATTCGTCCATCCATGCTGTTAACCTGGTTGGAGAAATCTGAGCAGGATGATCAAAAGAAATATATACGTGTGTGGCCAGCCTTACATAGGGTTTGTGTAGGCAAGGTAAGTATAAATGGGTAGTTGGCCCTTCTATAAAGAGAATCTGTTCCTTGGCCCTGAATGGACAAAGCAATATTTTCACAGAAGTGAGTACACTCCTCACATTTTTGTAAATATTTTATTATATCTTTTCATGTAAGAACACTGAAGAAATGACACTTTGCTACAATGTAAAGTAGTGAGTGTACAGCTTGTATAACAGTGTAAATTTGCTGTCCCTTCAAAATAACAACACACAGCCATTAATGTCTAAACCGCTGGCAACAAAAGCGAGTATACCCCTAAATGAAAATGTCCAAAATGGGCCCAATTAGCCATTTTCCCTCCCCGATGTCATGTGACTCGTTAGTGTTACAAGGTCTCAGGTGTGAATGGGGAGCAGGTGTGTTAAATTTGGTGTGATCGCTCTCACGCTCTCATACTGGTCACTGGAAGTTCAACATGGTACCTCATGGCAAAGAACTCTCTGAGGATCTGAAAAAAAGAATTGCTGCCCTACATAAAGATGGCCTAGGCTATAAGAAGATTGCCAAGACCCTGAAACTGAGCTGCAGCACGGTGGCCAAGACCATACAGTGGTTTAACAGGACAGGTTCCACTCAGAACAGGCCTCGTCATGGTCGACCAAGGAAGTTGAGTGCACGTGCTCAGCGTCATATCCAGAGGTTGTCTTTGGGAAATAGACATATGAGTGCTGCCAGCATTGCTGCAGAGGTTGAAGTGGTGGGGGGTCAGCCTGTCAGTGCTCAGACCATACACCGCACACTGCATCAAATTGGTCTGCGTGGCTGTTGTCCCAGAAGGAAGCCTCTTCTAAAGATGATGTACAAGAAAGCCCGCAAACAGTTTTCTGAAGACAAGCAGACTAAGGACATGGATTACTGGAACCGTGGTCTGATGAGACCAAGATAAACTTATTTGGTTCAGATGGTGTCAAGCGTGTGTGGCGGCAACCAGGTGAGGAGTACAAAGACAAGTGTGTCTGGCCTACAGTCAAGCATGGAGGTGAGAGTGTCATGGTCTGGGGCTGCATGATTGCTGCACTGGGGATCTACAGTTCATTCAGGGAACCATGAATGCCAACATGTACTGTGACATACTGAAGCAGAGCATGATCCCCTCCCTTCAGAGACTGGGCCACAGGGCAGTATTCCAACATGATAACCCCAAACACACCTCCATGACGACCACTGCCTTGCTAAAGAAGCTGAGGGTAAAGGTGATGGACTGGCCAAGCATATCGTCAAACCTAAACCCTATTGAGCATCTGTGTGGCATCCTCAAATGGAAGGTGGAGGAGCGTAAGGTCTCTAACATCCACCAGCTCTGTGATGTCGTAATGGAGGAGTGGAAGAGGACTATAGTGGCAACCTGTGAAGCTCTGGTGAACTCCATGCCCAAGAAGGTTAAGGCAGTACTGGAAAATAATGGTGGCCACACAAAATATTGATACTTTGGACGCTATTTGAACATTTTCACTTAGGGGTGTACTCACTTTTGTTGCCAGCGGTTTAGACATTAACGGCTGTGTGTTGAGTTATTTTGAGGGGACGGCACATTTACAGTTATACAAGTGGTACACTCACTACTTTACATTGTAGTAAAGTGTCATGTCTTCAGTGTTGTCACATGAAATGATATAATAAAATATTTACAAAAACGTGAGGGGGTGTACTCACTTCTGTGAGATACTGTATATACTATACTGCCAAAAGTATTGGGACACCTGCCTTTAAACGCACATAAACTTTAATGGCATCTCAGTCTTAGTCCATAGGGTTAAATATTGAGTTGGCCCACCCTTTGTAGTTATAACAGTTTCAATTCTTCTGGGAAGGCTGTCCACAAGGTTTAGGAGTGTGTCTATGGGAATGTTTGACCATTCTTCCAAAAGCACATTTGTGAGGTCAAGCACTGATGTCGGATGAGAAGGCCTGGCTCGCAATCTCTGCTCTAATTCATCCCAAAGGTGTTCTATCGGGTTAAGGTCAGGAGTCTGTGCAGACCAGTCATGTTCCTCCACCCCAAACTTGCTCATTTATGTCTTTATGGACCTTGCTTTGTGCACTGGTGCGCAGTCATGTTGGAACAGGAAGGGGCCATCCCAAAATTGTTCCCACAAAGTTGGGAACATAAAATTGTCCAAAATGTCTTGGTATGCTGACACCTTAAGAGTTCCCTTCACTGGAACCAAAGGACCAAGCCCAACCCCTGAAAAACAACCCCACAACATAATCTCCCCTCCACCAATCTTAACACTTGGCACAATGCAGTCAGGCAAGTACCGTTCTCCTAGAAACCGCCAAATTCATACACATCCATCGGATTGCCAGACAGAGAAGTGTGATTTGTCACTCCAGAGAACACATCTCCACTGCTCTAGAGTTGAGTGGTACTGTGCTTTACACCACTACATACGGCGCTTTGCATTGCACTTGGTGACGTAAAGCTTGGATGCAGTTGCTTGGCCATGGAAACCCATTCCATGAAGCTCTCTACACACTGTTGTTGTGCTAATCTCAAGGTCACATGAAGTTTGGAGGTCTTTAGCTTTTAACTCTGCAGACAGTTGGCGACGTCTGCATACTGTGTGCTTCAGCATGCGCTGACCCCGCTCTGTTATTTTATGTGGCCTACCACTTCATGGCTGAGTTGCTGTTGTTCCCAGTTGCTTCCACTACCACTGCACAGCAGGGAAAAGCAGCAAAGAGATTTTTAGTAAAAAAGCAGCACACATTACAGATATTAACACACACTTAACCCCTTGTTTACCCAAAAATGTTAACCTCTTCCCAGCCAGTGTCATTAGTACAGTGACACTGTATAGTGTTATCACTGATCACGTTATTAGTGTCACTGGTGATGTCAGTGTCAGTTAGTGTCAGATTGCCCTCCGCACTATCACAGTCCCACTATAGATTGCTGACTACCTTTACTAGTATAAAAAAATAAACAAAAATTTTCCAGTATATATACTATAGCTTGCATACACTATAACTTTCACACAAACCAATTAATATACACCTATTGGGATTTTTTTTTTGCCAAAGACATGTAGCAAAATAATTTTTTTGTCTAAATTTATGAATAAATTAGATTTTTTTTACTTTTTATTGGATATGTTTTATAGCAGAAAAAAATCTTTTTTTTTTTATTAAAATTTTTATAATAGAAAATAAAAAACCCAGTGGGGATCAAACACCACTAAAAGAAAGCTCTCTTTGACATATATTTAATTTGGGTACAGCACTACATGGCTGTGCAATTACCAGTTAAAGTAGCACAGTACTAAATAGCAAAAAATGGTTTGGTCATGAAGGGGGTAAAACCTTCCATAGCTCAAGTGGTTAAATATATATCTAGACATATATGCTAAGCTAAAATGACCCAAGCAGCAATTTCTGAGGCACACGTGCATGTTTCATTGAAGTCTATGGTCATAATCAAAGATCAGCTTAAAAATGTCTGTTGATAAAATTTAAAAATGTTCCTAAATTAAATGTAGAGTTGTCAATTTGTTTCTAGATGTACATGTAGGGATGAGCAGTAATTTTGGACTGAATTTTGCTTGTTTGGAGGCTCAGCAAGCACCAGTTCAGTTCAGCAGTTTGCTGAACCTCCATCAGCAGCTGGAAGTGATAAATTTAGCACTGGTATTACTACTGCTACCAAAAGTGTTAATGAGGACAAGGGCCTCTTTCCCACAACCCTGGCCTGGTGTTTATGGGGTTCTGCAGGTGGGGGACTTATCATAATCTGGGATCCCCCTTTGACAATAAGGGGGCCCAAAGATAGCGCTCCCTCCTCTCCACATACACAGTGCCCTTTCTCATTCATATAAAAAAAGTGTAAAAAAAAATACATAGTTTTGACAAGACATTGATAATTAAAAAAAATGATCACAATGCAAATTCACCTTTATGGCTGGTTCACACCATAGAAACGCAGGCCAGATGCATTCGAGATACGTTTCTGCATGCACGTTTTTGCCGCGTTTTAGGCACGTTCCAGTGCATTTTTTATATTTTCTGGTTCATTTTTTCCCCATTTCTTCAATTTACATAGGGGCATGTGCATTCCAGTGTGTTTTTGGTGCATTCCAGTGCGTTCCGGTGCTTTTTACCGCTTTCCAGTACAGTTCTGTGCAGGAAAAATGCAACCTGTTCTACTTTTTTTTCTGTAACCGGAATACACTGGAACTGCAAGCACTGATGTGAACTATGACATTGACAAGCATATAACCTTTTTTCTGTGCATTTTGGATGCAGAAAACAAAGCAACTGAAATGCATGTAGTGTGAACTGGCCCTTAATCAAATTGTTCCATGATGTAGATCCATGTCAATCACAACAAACGATGCCAGCCAACCTATCGAATGAAAAAAAAAAACAAAGAAACTGCCAACACATCCAATCCCATCTCTTCCCTCACTCTGAATGATATATACCATTCCCCACTGCTAAAGCCATCAATTTGCACAGTGCTTTACATATATATTGTACATTCACATCCAGGGGCGGACTGACCATTTGGAAACTCGGGCACTGCCCGAGGGCCCGGGGTCAGCAGGGGGCCCCATGAGATGCCCCTGGTACCTTTTTCATAGGCTCTTTTGAGTTTGGGCAAGGACGCAGGGGCCCCATGATGCCCTATTACCCGGGGGCCCCATGAGTTGTCAGTCCGCCCCTGTTCACATCAGTCCCTAACCCTCAAGGGGTGTACAATCTAAGGTCCCTAACTTACATTCATACATACACATACGAGGTCCAATTTAGACAGGAGCCAAATAACCTACCAGCATGTCTTTGGAGTGTGGAAGGAAACCGGAGTACCTGGAGGAAACCATGCAGGCACAGGGAGAACATGCAAACTCCAGGCAGGTGGTGTCATGACTGGGATTCAAACCAATGACCCTAGTACTGCCAGGCGGAAGTGCCAACCATTTAGCCACTGTGCTGCCCAATTATGGAAAGCAACTCCAGGTGAGCAATTTCCATCCAATCCCCACACACACTAGTCAGGCACCAGTCCAGCTTGCATGCTGTATGCTGTAGATCTCCACAACCACTGGGTAAGGATTGTGGGGAAGAGGTCCATGTCCTGATGATTTGGCAGAAGGATCCCCTCTCATGTTCAGTGCATGTAGCATAGTATAATTCGGGGGGGGGGGGGGTTATGGTCACATGTTCATCTCCCACTTTCCTGGCCTTCCAGGCTGCATGCTAAGAAAATGGTCTGGCATAGATTTTTTCGGTGGACCTCACCCTTTATTTTTTGCCTGGAGTTCCTGCTTCAGATCTGGAATTTGAAGGGAAACCCACAATATTTTTTATGTTCTGTTTTGTGTGGGATCCCCCTTGACACCAATACAAGATCCCCATCAAGGATAAGGATATTTTTGTGTGTGTGAAGGTCCCCTAATAACATGTATAGCAGACCATCATCCAGGATAAGGTTATATACATGAAGGGAATCCCCATTTTTTTAAACAAAAATAAGCAGACACAGCAGTCTAATGCCAGCAATTTAAACTGCCTTTTTTTTGGTAAAATGTCAGTTTTGCTGTAGTAGATTGTACAGCATATAGATGTGCCACATTATAGGCAGACTAAGGACAGCCCCCAGGCAAGCTATTTAAAGGAACTGTGCAATTTAATTTTTCCATTTAAGCATTATTAACATCACTGCGTCCCGCCAAACAGTCTTTCCATGCCATTTGTTTGACAAGTTTTTGCTATTAACCTAGAAAATGTTCATTACTGTTATTTAATATTCTATTAGATTGTAAGATCTAACAAGCAGGACCCTCTATTGTATTGATCTGTACTGTCTGCCCTCATGTTGTAAAGTGCTGCGTAAACTGTTGGCATTATATAAATTCTATATAATAATAATAATGATTCAGTTCCCATTGACTTCAGTGGGACTTCATGGTTCATATTTGGCACGCGAACTTTAGTCATGTTCTGCAAACCTGCCTTGAACCAAACTCAGGTACATTCGACTCATTCCTACTCTCTTCATTATTATTATTATTTTTTATTCCACTGCATGAGATTGGGTATTGTGGGCAAATTCAGATTCTCTTTGCTTACAAAGCTAAAACAACTTTCTCTACTCCATTAGGGAATCAATCCCTATGGGTGTTCCGCCCCACTAAAAACTAAACCCCCTACCACTAAATAGTTAAAAACATATTTCTGCTTTTTAAAAGCAGCTTCCCTGGCAGTGCAGCAATCAAAGTGTCAAAAGTAACTTTATATAACTTTAAACTTTCTTTTTTATGTTTTTTTTCCATAATAAAAAACCTTGTAAAGGATTCCTTTGCCTTTATTTGCACTCGTAGAGCTTGGACGAAAAGCAGAATCTTATTTCCAGAGCACAATCGTATGTTTTCTAATATCAACTAATATTTATTACCCTTGTGAATACTTAATCTGGATTTTACACAAGTAGAACTATCAAGTGTTGTCTTTTCTAAGAGCAAATAGCAAAAGATACATAACAACGTACAGGTCTCTAAAGTTTAAGTGGAGGATAAAAGGATAGATCATAGATTGATAATTTTGTATTAGTGAAGGGTTCAGAATGGTAATGTGTCTCACTGGGATGATTTACAAAAAGACTAAAGAATGTAAAATTTGTAAAGTGTCTGTTCACCTCCTTTAGTAGATAAGGTGAGGTTGTGTTCATTTTAAATGCTTTAAATGACACAAATACCGCTAATAACACTGATATTCTTATTCTCCAAAAACAATCCATACATAACTACGTCCTTCGTGGCCCTTTAAACCATTAAACCATTTTTCATAAAATAATTTCACTCCATGCACGCTAGTGTTATTTTTAGGCTCAATAAACGTTGAAAAAAATTCTGCATAAAAAACGCTGGTAATAGAGTTTTTTTTTTAATAGCGTTTAGTAGCGTTTAGAAGGATTTAGGAGCATAAGCGTATTAGTGTTTTTACAGTACATGTAGAAAAAAAGCTAACTATTTTTTTTGCTCCTAGATGCTGAAGCTCAGAAAACACTAATAGCCTAAAGTAGTGTGCATGGAGGAGCAGAAAAAATGCTAATAACAGCTTCTAGGAGTTTAA